>NC_064618.1:508312213-509516499 GCF_023898315.1 Schistocerca nitens | reverse complement strand
AGGTGGCGATACTTTGCTTCAAGAACACAGTGTTACTTGGCTAATAAGTCGAGAAGATTTCATCGGTATAACATCTGTTCCACTTTTGGTGATGTGCTGGTAAGAACTTCAGTAATCACAAAATTCCTACCACTGGAAAAATCTTTGATTGGGTGCTCGCAACTGTTGTTTGTTGCTCGCATCCTCTGTAAACAGAAAAAGAGCGCAGTGATCGTGTGAGAGCAGCATAGGATTATTTCTTTGAAACAGCGTACATTAATGCATCCCACGTGAAATCGTCATAGCCACTACCAACATGGACATTTGCTGTTTGTCAGACATTAACAAAAACAAGTAACTTGTTGTAATCATCACAATTTTATAGTGTGTACGAAATCTTGATTGTGACCTGATATCGTCAGCAGCAGAAAAAGTTTGTATGTGGCAAATTATCAACTAACTAGCAGTATATAACAGAAGGGGACTTTGACTTTGCAGTGGAATTAAAGCAGTGCAATTTATTTTTACTATACTTTTTCATGGACAATGTTGTTGGATTTAAATCTTTCTATGCTGGTCGTACAGAGCTTGTCATTAACTATAAGTTGCCAACTGACTGAAGGTTTCCACAGGTGGCTCAAATGCAAGCATACTACTCATAAGGGGAAAGCTTATTTACGACCTGGCATTAAATTTACATCTTAGATCTTATCGAATACTGAGTGCTAATTCTTTTCTGCTAATGGTACGAGGAATTGTATCTTACAATAATGATGCCTTAGATAATATGCCCCAGTATCTTGGGCCAAATCCAAACCTTTCTGCACTGTCTTACTGAGGAAGCGTCTTAATGGTAATCCACTCTTTGGATGACGTCTTTAATCTCATCGCCTTACAGGTACCCTCTGCTCCGTTCATTTCCGTACTCACATACAAGATTATAGTCTGCAAGTATTCACCTCATATAGGTACCTGGGTGTAATAGTCTTTAAGGATATGAAATGGAATGATCACATAGATTCAGTCGTAGGCAAAGCAGATGGCAGACTTTGGATCATTGGTGGAATACGGGGGAAATGCAATCAGTCTACAAATGAGATCGTTTAAAAAGCGAGAGAGCACTACGAAGACGCTCGACGAACCCCATTTCCAGAGGCTGCACGAGTTTCGTTGTTCAACAAGAAGAGTTTTGTGCTGAAATTCCGAGAGAATAAGTTCCAAGAAAAATCGAGCAGCATAGTAATTCCTCCTACATTAGCCTCGCGAAATGATTATGACGAGAAAATCAGAGAAATTAGAACTGATACGTAGGCTCACTAATAGCAGTTAAATGGAGAAAAGACAGAGATAGGTTATCAGAAGTACAGACTACCAAATACCACGAGGTGACATGCGGAGTATAAATATAGATAGTTCATGAGATTTCTCTTTTTTTTTTTTTTTTTTTTTTTGTTACCAATAGCAAACAGTTGCAATGAAAAACTGCGAAACGTTTGGGCATCTTCGTCGTCCACGGGTAATAAAGATGCTTTCCAGCGCTTCCACGTGTAGCTTCTCTTACGGGGGTTCTTACTGTACCCTATAGCGTCCGACTTATGCTAACTGAAGTCAACACCTCTCCTTCACAAGGGTTGGATCATCCACATTCCTGAGCTAAAATACTTGTCGCCAGAGAAATTTGTGAAATTGATTTCACCCAGTTTCATATAATGGTGAGAGTAAGCCACCTCACTAGCGACTTCTCAGAGAGCGCGTTCTATAAGCCTCGAAACGTCTCAGGGTTGCTATGTTATATAGTCCTGTAGAGTGAATTTTCTGTGACCAGCAGAGTGCTTTGGGGTTGGAAGTCTACTCTGATTCCTCACGCCCCAAACTCTCCGCGGGTCCAGACAAACCAAACCAAAGCTTTAACATTGTTTTGATAGTGCAATCTCTCTTGTGTTTCTAGGTAAGTGCAGCCATCTTGATCCACATCCGAGATAATAAAACTCTACTGGCTAACAAATTACAAGTTTGGACGGTGTTCATTCAAGTATTAAGTAAGTACAAATGTTTCAATATATTTGTAGTGATACTAATATCTCTGGGATGAAGAAGTAGCTTTAGGAGTGACCAAGGAAATTCCGTTGGGACCCTTGCAGCTCCTGTTGTATGTTAATGACTTAACAGACACTGTAAATAATAACCTCACGCTTTTACTAAGTGATGCATACCATATCAACGTAGAACTTACTTTCAATATTCAGAAATGTAAAATTATGTACTTCATAACATGCAAAAAGGAGTATCCTAAGACTAAGATATCAACGAATCAGCTAACTCGTACAAATACTTGGATGTAACACACATGTGACCCTTCTTAAAATATTACTCAAAAGTGTGGGACCAGTACCATATAGGCCTAACAAGGGATAGCGCAGCAGCACGAATGGTGACCGACACGAAAGTGTTACGAAGATGCTGAAGAAAATAATCTGGCAGAACTTGAAGGTATACGCAAACTGTCTCTAGAAAATCTACTTCCAAAGTTTCAAAAACCAGCTGTAAGTGATGATTCTAGGAATATATTACAAACACTACGGATTTCTCCGACAAGGATCACAAGGACAAGATTCGACCAATTACAGAGAACACAGAGGTGTTTACGCAATCATTCTTTCCGCGCACCAGACGTGGATGGAACGGGCAGAAGCCCTAACAGCTGGTATGGGGGGAAGCAACCTACACTACACACTTCACAGTGATGTTCAGAGTGTAGATTCATCCCAATCTTCATCATGCACAGTCCTCATTGTGTAACACGGTGACGGTACCCCGATAAAGCCTCTTTGGAGGGGAGAGACCTCCGCTACTAACGTCCTTGTGAAAAATTAGGTCCGTATATTTAATGAGGTAATAAGTACGAGAGCACTGTGATATATTATTTAATGTTAAAAATGCAGCGCAAAGTGAAACAAGACTTAAAAGCATGTAAGAAAGTGCCACAAAACGAGGTTACATGCTTGATCATCGCAGCAGCCAGTTACCCTACATCAACATTTATTTTCGCAAGCAATCTTATGGTGTGTGGCCGAGAGTACGTTGTGTACTTCCCCCCTTTCCTGTTGCAGTTGCGAACTGTCCGCAGGAAGAACAATTGTTGCTATGCCTCTATGTGATCTCGAATCTCTTTTTTTTACCTTCATGATCTTTCTGCAAGGTAAACGTAGGACGGAGCTAGTATAGCTGACCCTTCTAGGAAAATACACTCTCCGAAATTATAGTAAACTACACCGTGATGCCGAACGCCTCTCTTGCAGAGTCTGCCACTGGAGCTGGATGAACGTCAAGGTGACGCTTTCACGCCTACTGAATCAACCTGAAACGAAACGCGCTGCTCTTCTTTGGATCTTCATTACTTACTCTAAAATCCCTGTCTGGTACGGATCCCAGACTTAGGAATGGTATCCAACTATTGGTTCACGAGGGGTTTGAAAGTTACCTCCTTCGTGGATGAACTGTATTTTCTGAGAGTTCCACCAATAAATCTCGTCTTAGCATCTACCATACCTGCAGTTACTCTTTTTGTCGACTTTCCAATTTAAATGGCTCCCTATCCACAGTCTCAGATATTTAATCAATGTGACTGCTTTCAGCGAGTGTTCTGCAAACGTGTATGTATGCTACAGGTCTTTCCGCCTGTTTGTGCGTAATGTGTTGCATTTGTTTACGTTGAGGGTCTATTGTCATTCACTGTACCAAGAGCGGATCGTCTACAGGATTTGCTGCATTTCTCTCTGGTTTTTTTGCGTTGGAACATCGCTGCATACAGCAGCATCATCTGCGGAAAGCCTCATCGAACGCTCGACTTTGCTTACCAGCTCAATACGTGTTGTATTGTGAAAAATAATGACTCATAACACTCCCTTGGATTACGATCGAAGTTATTTTTACGTCTGAAGATTTCTCTCTGTTAAGAATTACATGCTACGATCGATTTACCGGAAATCTTCCGTCCAGTCACAGAACTGGTATGAAGACCCGTACTCCTGTATTTTTTCGCTAAGTGGTAGTGTGGAATTGTACCGAACGCCTCGTGGAGGTCAAAGAACACTGCATCTACCTGGACTGAGTTCTGGCCCTCGTGAACGAACAGAGTGAGATGGGTTTCACACCATCGTTGTCTTCGGAATCCATGTTAAGAGATTTTCGATCTCTAGAGATGTCTTACGAGAGATCGAATATATGACAAATAGACACAGTAAGTCTCTAGCATATAACCACCGACAAACATTTTCGTTTCAACACATATTTCTGGAACGAAATATGCTGACATTTTCGTTTCCTTGTAGGGAACCAGACGATATGACGATAAGACAAAGGAAACTAAAGGAACTAGCTATAATCCAGTTAATAATTTCACTAATGTAAATAATATTTAAGTGATACGTGTGGCTTTATCCTTGATAATAAGCACTAGAGACTCTAAACGTGTCGCAAGTTAATAATGTTAATAGATGAGTAATGTTAAAATATTCTGTATGACTTCGGTGCGTACATGTATTCCTTGTGAATGTTCTAGACAATATATTGGCCAGACACAGGGCTGTCTCCTCATCTGACCACGAAAATGTTTCATTTGTACCGCTGGTACTCGTTAAGATTACGTCTGGATTGAAGGTCACATGAATGCTTCGGTTAGCACTGTCCCCGTGTCGGACGATCTGTTTACGCTTTTAGTCGAATTTTTTTGTTACAGACTATTTGTCAAGCTCTCTAACGACCGCAGACAGAAAAGAGACGTTGTTCGCGAAAGTCAATGGTCCACGTTTGAGTTCCGATCCAGCACATAGATGTAATCTATCAGCGAATATCAGAATGAAAAATTAGTTGCTGGAAGAAGTTCAAAAATGGTTCAAATGGCTCTGAGAACTATGGGACTTAGCTTCTGAGGTCATCAGTCCCCTAGAACTTAGAACTACTTAAAACTAACTAACCTAAGGACATCACACACATCCATGCCCGAGGCAGGATTCGAACCTGCGACCGTAGCGGTCGCGCGGTTCCAGACTGCAGTGCCTAGAACCGCTCGGTCACCTCGGCCGGCTGCTGGAAGCAGTTACTCGACCATATAGAGTAATCATTGAGCTACTTCCCACTGTGTTAATCGCTGTATTTGTGATACGTATCATTCTGGGTGACCTGATTTTGTTTTCGTGTGTCATATAACTTTATCGCCACGGACTGGAGTCTGTATGTGGCCACCGCCCGCATACTTTCATTACCTTGAGAGCGGTCAACGGGTGTTTTCTATTTCAGGGGATTTGGTGGAAGCAAGATCGGTAGTATATGTTGGATGCTCAGACACCTCCCAGCGCAATGGCTACAGCAACTATGTAGCACTCGTTCGCATGTGGGCAATCATCGTTGTGGATAATCACGTCTTCACTGAGAATCCCACGCTTATTGTTCTGAGTAATCCGTCGTAAATCCAACGATCATAGTATGTGTGGGAAAGTATAAGCCGTAATCTGAAAACAGTGGTTCTCCATAATAGAAAGCACTACTGTCTCTGCTCCACAGGGTCATCATTGGTGAGAGAGAATTGCCAACGGACACTAAGGAAAGAAAGGAAGACAGATTGGGATATTATTTCTCATTAACGGATGGGTCATTGGAGGCTGAGCATAAACACGCATTGTGTAAGTATGGGAAGGGAAATCGAGCATGTACATTTCAAAGGAACCTACTCGGAATTCGTCTTATGTAGGGAAACCACGAAAAATCTAAACCTTATTGCCTGGACGAGGATTTGAACTTTGTCCTGTAGAATTCCAGTACAGTAGTTTAATTGCTATACCACTTTGCACGGAGTTCGCCGCGGAACTGCACCAACAGTGCAAAATATGACATATTGCCAGTTGGCTTCTGTCTCGGATTCTTCGGCCGACGTTCGTTTGACGATTTTTCTGACGTTCCACCAGCACGAGTGGCTGGCATTGTTAAAGCTTCAGGCTCTTGTGCCGGAAACACATTAGTAAAATCGCCAAACATGCATCGGCCGAAGAACCCGAGACAGAAGCCAACAGGTAATATGTCGCCGAAGAGCCTGAGACAGAAGGAAAAAGCCAACAGGCAGTGTGTCAATCAGTGACCAAGAAAGCTTCCATAATCTTATAACGCAACATCTGTGCTCAGACGGTCTATTGATCTAGGTGGCGTAATAGTTAAGGCACATTAGAAACTCATCAGCACAGATGTTACATTGTTGATATAGTTCAATCGCGAAGACCGTGCGTTAACTATTACGCCAGCCCGATCAATAGAACGTCATGGGCGCAGATGTTGCACTGCTGGTGAAGTTCCATGGCGAAGACCGTGCGAAGCGATTCAGCCGCTGAGCTACTTTTCTCGATATCTAGCGGGGCAGAGTTCAAATCCTAGTCCAGCCAGTAAAGTTTAGATATTCAGTGGTGACCCAACAGCGGCAAAGGCAAATGCCAAGATGGTACCTCTGAAAAGCGCACACCCGAATTATTTCCTCATTTTTGTCCAACCTACACTTGTGCCCTCTCACTAACCAAGTCGTCGTCGACGAAATATTAATGCCTAATTGCCTATATTTCCTTCTTGCTCCCCCCCCCCCAACCCCTCCCCCCCTTATAGGGTCTCGGTTCTTTACTGCCAATCAGCCAAATGCCGATGAGTCTCTTATAGGGCGGAATCGACGTTACGTCTCATCTCCTACGACCTACGCCTACGGTATCGGTCGACAGCGAATCCCGTGTTCGTAACTGCGTGATTTTCAGTACACTTTCAGTACCCTCTGATCAGGTGTTAAATCTTTGCCAATATCTGCTATCAGCGTTGCTGACTGCAAATTAGTATCTGAGTCAGGGAAAACTACCCCTCAAACAGATGGAGCCTCCAACTTTACGACCGACCGCCAGGCGTACACCGGCGGTCTGCGTATGACAGCCCATTGCGAAGAGGGGGAGGGACTGGGATCAGGCACCGCAGCCAAGTCACATTGAACCTTTGCATCGATGTAACTATGCATAGTTATCTGTACAGTAGTATCACTTCGAACTGGGGCCCATACAAGGCTACAGAACGTAGTTGACCAAACTTGCCCACTATCGAACCTAGGTTCAATCTGGCTCACGAGGACTAAGCTCCTTTATACGCAGGTTCCCTCGAGATCTTACTCATCGTACCCATGAGTACATTTCTACTTGTTTTTGTGTAACTTCTCTCAGCACGCTGGAAGAGTAATCGTAGAAGACCAATTACCTCTACCACATATCTTATACTGCCTGAGAATTACCCCTAAGCAGCAGGGATAGATAGTTTCAGACAGTTTCAGAGGTAGTCACCGAGCAGCGTGCCAAGGAGTTGCATCGTATCCGAAAGGGAACTGGGAAACTAGCGACTACCACGCGTGCCCCGAAATCTCAGACGACTTACCCAGCAACCCGGTGTTTCCCTGCCGTAGGATGTATTCGTATCGGCAAGATTCATTTGGCCACATCTGACGAGTCACTGTCGATTGTGCTGTCGCGTTACTTCTGCCTGGCATCTAGTTTTACCGGACAACACCCGTTGCCTTAGTTCTTGGAGCTGTCGTTTCCGCAAGTTTTGCGTGTAAACACCTGGTGTTTGCCAAGGGACTTAGACCAAAAGCTTCCGCCCATCTAAACGTCTACGGGCCGGCTTTACATTCCTTTAGAGAGGCAGTTACTCAGCCCGCCGCAGCCGGCCGAAGTGGCCGTGCGGTTAAAGGCGCTGCAGTCTGGAACCGCAAGACCGCTACGGTCGCAGGTTCGAATCCTGCCTCGGGCATGGATGTTTGTGATGTCCTTAGGTTAGTTAGGTTTAACTAGTTCTAAGTTCTAGGGGACTAATGACCTCAGCAGTTGAGTCCCATAGTGCTCAGAGCCATTTGAACCATTCAGCCCGCCGCTACCGATGCCTATACAAGGCAACGAATCGTGACTCAGGGGCTCTTCGTCAGAAAGTGGGAGAGAAAATTACGCTTCCCAAATCGTTAGGGAAGATTTGCGGCATTACGCGGTTAGAATACTGAGAAGCTGTTGTTGCATCGACTCGTCGCAAAAACTTACCAGTAATACGGACTTTTTTTTTATTTTGATCAGACAACAAAGCATATTTTTAAGGTTCCATTCTCTAATGTCTTTCTCGTGAGTCCTCTGATGGAAAAAACGGATTTCGCGCTACATGGTGACTTGCTTTGTGTGCGAGTAAGACTGATGTTAAAATCTAATAATTAAGGCTGCATAGATTCTGAGTACTGCTCCTCAGGCTCGGCCTCTTACCAGGCTGGCTTAATAGAACAGACAGAGAATGTCCAACGAAGAGCGGCGCATGTTCCGTGACGGGGTGGTTTATAAAGCGCGAGACGGTTACGAAGGTGCTGAAAAAACCTCGAATGGTAGACGCTACAAGAGAGGCGTTGTGCATCACGGAGAGGCTTACGGCTGAAATTCCGAAGGCGTTTGTTCCAGGAAGAGTCAGGCAACATATTTCAACCCCCATATGTATAGCGACATGACCACGACAAGAAAATCACAGAAATTAGAGCCCATACTGAGTAGCTTTACAGACAGTTGTCCTTCCATAAGTCTTTCACGAATGGAACACGCAGTGGGGGACGGGATGGGCTGTAAGTGATAGTGGTATCAGAAGTACCATGCACCAAAAACCGTAAGTTGGTTTGTGGTGTATAGATGAACGTGTAGATACACTCCTGGAAATTGAAATAAGAACACCGTGAATTCATTGTCCCAGGACGGGGAAACTTTATTGACACATTCCTGGGGTCAGATACATCACATGATCACACTGACAGAACCACAGGCACATAGACACAGGCAACAGAGCATGCACAATGTCAGCACTAGTACAGTGTATATCCACCTTTCGCAGCAATGCAGGCTGCTATTCTCCCATGGAGACGATCGTAGAGATGCTGGATGTAGTCCTGTGGAACGGCTTGCCATGCCATTTCCACCTGGAGCCTCAGTTGGACCAGCGTTCGTGCTGGACGTGCAGACCGCGTGAGACGACGCTTCATCCAGTCCCAAACATGCTCAATGGAGGACAGATCCGGAGATCTTGCTGGCCAGGGTAGTTGACTTACACCTTCTAGAGCACGTTGGGTGGCACGGGATACATGCGGACGTGCATTGTCCTGTTGGAACAGCAAGTTCCCTTGCCGGTCTAGGAATGGTAGAACGATGGGTTCGATGACGGTTTGGATGTACCGTGCACTATTCAGTGTCCCCTCGACGATCACCAGTGGTGTACGGCCAGTGTAGGAGATCGCTCCCCACACCATGATGCCGGGTGTTGGCCCTGTGTGCCTCGGTCGTATGCAGTCCTGATTGTGGCGCTCACCTGCACGGCGCCAAACACGCATACGACCATCATTGGCACCAAGGCAGAAGCGACTCTCATCGCTGAAGACGACACGTCTCCATTCGTCCCTCCATTCACGCCTGTCGCGACACCACTGGAGGCGGGCTGCACGATGTTGGGGCGTGAGCGGAAGACGGCCTAACGGTGTGCGGGACCGTAGCCCAGCTTCATGGAGACGGTTGCGAATGGTCCTCGCCGATACCCCAGGAGTAACAGTGTCCCTAATTTGCTGGGAAGTGGCGGTGCGGTCCCCTACGGCACTGCGTAGGATCCTACGGTCTTGGCGTGCATCCGTGCGTCGCTGCGGTCCGGTCCCAGGTCGACGGGCACGTGCACCTTCCGCCGACCACTGGCGACAACATCGGTGTACTGTGGAGACCTCACGCCCCACGTGTTGAGCAATTCGGCGGTACGTCCACCCGGCCTCCCGCATGCCCACTATACGCCCTCGCTCAAAGTCCGTCAACTGCACATTCGGTTCACGTCCACGCTGTCGCGGCATGCTACCAGTGTTAAAGACTGCGATGGAGCTCCGTATGCCACGGCAAACTGGCTGACACTGACGGCGGCGGTGCACAAATGCTGCGCAGCTAGCGCCATTCGACGGCCAACACCGCGGTTCCTGGTGTGTCCGCTGTGCCGTGCGTGTGATCATTGCTTGTACAGCCCTCTCGCAGTGTCCGGAGCAAGTATGGTGGGTCTGACACACCGGTGTCAATGTGTTCTTTTTTCCATTTCCAGGAGTGTAGATTAAGTGACAATAATGGCTAATGGTTCAAATGGCTCTGAGCACTATGGGACTCAACTGCTGTGGTCATTAGTCCCCTAGAACTTAGAACTACTTAAACCTAACTAACCTAAGGACATCACACACATCCATGCCCGAGGCAGGATTCGAACCTGCGACCATAGCAGTCGCACGGTTCCGGACTGCGCGCCTAGAACCGCGAGACCACCGCGGCCGGCTAAGTGACAACAGTCCGTTGAGAACAGATAATAGAATTTTACAATGAAAACGGTACTGGTACGCTTAAATAGTAAAGTTCAGCTCTTAAGCGAAGTTGAGATCTTAATAGGGATTTTGTGTGGCGCCAACTGTATTACAGAACTATTGAAAATAAAAGTAGCAATAATTGTATACTGTACTATACGTTATGCTCGTTCATGGAACACATTCTAACGTGTAATAAAAGAATAGTGGTCAATAATCGTCTCCAAAAAGTACGAAAGTTTTGTATTTAGAGCTATACTGCTCGTAGAATACTTCCATATACTGAAGAGCGAAACAAACAGGTACACCTGCCTAATATCGTGTAGGTCTCCTGCGAGTACACAGAAGTGCCACAATACGACGTGGCATGCACTCGACTAAAGTCTGACGTAGTTCTGGAGGGAACTGACACTATAAAGCCTCCAGGGCTGTAAGAGTACGACGGGGTGGAGATCTCTTCTGAACAGCACGTCGCAAGGCAACCCCATACGTGCTCAATAATGTTAATGTCTGGGGAGTTTGGTGGCCAGCGGAAGTGTTTAAACTCGGAAGAGTGTCCCTGGAGCTTCTCTGTGGCAATTCTGGACGTGTGCGGTGTCGCATTGTTCTGAGGGAATTGGCCAAGTCCGTCGGGATGCACAATGGACATAAATGGATGCAGGTGATCAGATAGAAATGCTTACGTACGTATCACCTGTCACTCGTATCTAGACTTATAAGGGGTCCCATATCGTTCCAAATGCACACGGCTCAAATGGCTCTGAGCACTATGGGACTTAACATCTTAGGTCATCAGTCCCCTAGAACTTAGAACTACTTAAACCTAACTAACCTAAGGACATCACACACATCCATGCCCGAGGCAGGATTCGAACCTGCGACCGTAGCACCAAATGCACACGCCCCACACCATTACAGAGCCTGACATGCAGGGTCCATGGATTCGTGAGGTTGTCTCCATACCCGTATACGTCCATCCGCTCGATACAATTTGAAACGAGGCTCGTCCGATCAGGCAACATGTTTCCAATCAGCAACAGTACAGTGTCGGTGTTGATGGGCCCAGGTGAGGCGCAAAGCTTTGTGCCGTGCAGTCATCAAGGATACACGAGTGGGCGTTCGGCTCCGAAAGCCCATATCGATGATGTTTCGTTGTATGGTTCTCACGCTGACACTTGTTGGTGGCCCAGCACTGAAATCTGCAGCAATTTCCTGAGGGGTTGCACTTCTGTCACGTTGAAGGATTCTCTTCAGTCGTCGTTGGTCCCGTTGTTGTAGGATCTTTTTCCGACCGCAGTGATGTCGGAGATTAGATGTTTTACCGGATTACTGTTATACACGGTACACTCGTGAAATGGTCGTACGGGAAAATCCCCACTTCATCGCTACCTCGGAGATGCTGTGTCCCGTCGCCTGTGCACCGACTATAAGATCACTTTCAAACGCACATAAATCTTGATGACCTGCCATTGTAGCAGCAATAACCGATCTAACAACTGCACCAGACACTTGTTTTCTTATATAGGCGTTGCCGAGCGCAGTGCCATATTCTGCCTGTTTACATATTTCTGTGTTTGAATACGCACGCCTACACCAGCTTCTTTGACGCTTCAGTATATTTCCCCTATGCTGATGTCGTACCAGTGCACCAAGCATCTCTCTACCCTCTCTCCCCAGAACATGATGACACATACGTCACGTGTGGTTGTACAGCAGCTCCCACCATGCTGTCCCATCTTGCTCACGGAGCTTTCCTACACAGAAAAATGTCAGTATGTGTTCCACCCTTCTATCTAACGACGTTGACAAAATCTCTCGTTGCAGTCGTTTCCCTCCACCGTCCATTGTGCCACTGCCTCCTCACTGTACTCGCCATTCTCAAAATTTATCCGAAATACTGCGGATTCCATCACCTGATGCTGTGTTTTTCATTCCGCTGCTTTAACAATAGTAGCGTTCACGTGTTCATGCAACCTTATATGTTAGCCGGCCAGTGTGGCCGAGCGCTTCTAGGCGCTTCAGTCTGGAACCGCGCGACCGCTACGGTCGCAGGTTCGAATCCTGCCTCGGGCATGGATGTGTGTGATGACCTTAGGTTAGTTAGGTGTAAGTAGTTCTAAGTTCTAGCGGACTGATGACCTCAGATGTTAAGTCCCATAGTGCTCAGAGCCATTTTGAACCTTATATGATAGAAAGATATGTCAGCACACTCAACATCCTGATCTTTCACCTTCTCTCGATGGATATTGTGTAGCGAAGAAGGTACTTGTAACCACAGCCTACATTTATTGTTCTTTATAAGGCATCCTTTTCCTAAAATATAGATGTTTAATATGCCGCTCTAGCTAGTACCAGGTTAATCGTAATACCCACTGAGTATCCTTCGGCGTTGAAAATGGAGGCTCTGAGTTATGCAACTCCGAACCACTAAAATACTACTGTTCTTTAATCTGCTTCTTGTCATTTGCCCAGTCCACGATCATCATCCATGCCCTTGCTTTCTTGATCACCAGCCCACACGTCTGCTGTCTTTTCTCCGCCGCCCAACGTCGTCTTAACGTGCTTCACAGTCATGATGAGAATGTCATTTGCATACCTCATGGCTCTCCCTCCAGAATTGCTGCCTACTTTCCATTCTTTATGCATGTCAGAAAGTATGTTTTCTAATACATTATTGAAATGGTAGTCTCAAAGTCGTTATCCGATGTCTGAAAACTAAATTCTGTATAACATCGATTAGAAAACATCCATCGTGATTTTTTGACAAATGAAGGCTCTCTCTTGCAGTGAACAGACAGCTCAAAACTGATTCACGCTAGCCTATATTAAGACTTCGTAGCTCTCATCTTTCTCAACCAAATACGCCGCACCGCTCCGTAGTCTCGAACGGCCTACCGCATCCCATTTCCAACGCTCCCTATTCTTGACGTAAATCAGTAAATTCGATCTCGTCTTCTAGAAATAAATCTAAAATTTATCGCACCAAAAGAGCAAACAAATTTACCATAATTATTCCAAATATTCATCTCAGAAGCCAAAAGATTTGTTGATAACATGTTCGTTGTTCTATCGATTCTATGAACACGAGAGATGGAGTAGCTTCCCGGATGTGATAAATGGGCGGCAAGCAATCTGCAATAGCTTTGTTAAATGGTGATGACGATGACGACGATGATGATGTCGTGTGGGTGCGCGGTAACAAGGTCTTACGAAAACTTAATGAAAGTAGTATGGAGGAAGATCGTAAAATAATTACTATGGTAACTGCGAATAAAAACTTAAAGAGTTATTAAAACATTATCAGTTCCAATGCACGCTAAAAAGAGGAAAACCAGAGGAAAAAATTAAAAGGAGGAGGAACAATTTTAGTTTCTGATGACAAATTCTGTTGAAACAAGCGAAGATAGTACGGTGAAAACCTACTTATCACAAACAATGTCATTTTTATGAGCAGTTGTCACTCTGCTTCATGTTAAAACGTAAGTGATGATATACTTATTTGGCTTTCACAACACGATTTACAGTCGTGCTATTGTACACAGACGTAAACGCCATTGATGGGATACTATTTTTATTCTCGATATAACGTAATGGATAACTTGTACACACATCGATGCGTTTTCTCAGTGTGATTCTACACAGTCCACCCAGACGTAACGGTATCAACGGATGGGCGGAACCTGCTCCTTGTCCTTAGCAGCATTCCAGAATATATTGTGCCAAAGATTCCTGAAACAACTTTCTCGTTCAGCCACAAGTAAACACAGCACGTCGCAGATGGAACTTAATTTTATTTCAATTCTTTACTTTGCCTGATACAAAAATTTTTGTTTTTCGCTCTTGGCCTCCTTAGCTGGTGTAGAGTCTTTTACGTCCCGTGATTATATCTAAATGTATCTGGGATACAAACGATCCCACTTGAAAAATGTAAATGGGTGATTCTACGCATTCAACTTCTGCCTCACAAATCATCAATTTCATTAGAACTCTGTGTTCTCATAAAAATTAAATTTTGTCCACTTAACACGAATTCACGTGAGAATGAAAAGAAAGATCTATTACATACCTCTTTGTAGAATGACACTATGGATTTTTGTCGCTAATGTTGGTACTGCAATGTCTTCTTTTTTATATGGTTCCACTGTGCCGCATAGATTTACATATAGGTGGGCTGTATTTTCTGAAAACATTAAAAACTCTTTGCTGGTATTAATTAATAAAACTGGCGACTGCACACAGGCAAACTCGCTTAGTATTGCCGTATACTACAAACTGATTCTTACTGCCACTAATTGATCCATACTACTGGATGATTGCACATCTCAACAAAGATTGTTTTTGTAATGTTAATTGTTTTCAGGGAGAAGAAATTAAAATTTCGTGGTTTTCTGATGACATTGCTATCATCTCAGAGACGGCAAGAGACTTGGCGACCAGATGAAAGGAGTGGATAATGTTTTGAAAAGAAGTTATCAGATCAGCACCAAAAACCACTAAACCGAGGGTAATTTGGTGTAGTCGAATTAAATTAGGCGCTCCAGCGGGAATAAAATTTGGAATTGAGACACTAAAAGTAGTAGATAAATTTTGCTATTTGGGCAGAAAACTGATGATGGCCGAAGTAGAGAGGATATATTAGGTTGGTACATAAGTTCATAGAGTTTCTGTTTTGCAATATTGGTATTCCGGTCACTACGCGTTTATCTATCGATTCTCATTTTTTTGTAGTCACTGTTGCTATTTGAGTTTCCATATTGTCATTTTGTCATTTGGAGATGATGAGTAGAGCTGTGGACGCTAGAAAATTGAGAGGTAATTGGAGAATTAGGAAGTTTCCTACTCCTTCTTCTGAGTTCAGTAGAGGGGTGACAGTGGCAGAGGCAGCCAGAAACATTTGCGCCCTGTATGAGAGTAGCGTTATTGGACAGAGCTCGACAAGAAGGTGGTTTTCTTATTTTGCGGAGAATCGTTTTGACATTAGTGACTCGCCAGGTCCGGGAAGACATTCGAGATTTGATGAAGATTATTTAAAAGCATTAATCCACAATGATCCACATCAGTGTACTCCAGAACAGCCAGTTGTGATGAACTGTGATCATTCAGCAGTCTTGCGACATTTGCGTGCAATGGGTAAGGCTCAAATATCGATGGTAACATATGCTCTAAGCCAAAACCACAAAAATCTGCGGGTGGCCATATGTTCGTCTCTACTTTCTCGTCATCAAGTGCCTCATGAACAACACCGAATCGTGTATCGTTACTGGTTATAATATTAATTAATACTGTTTTTATACTGGTTGCTGGTGAGGAGGAGCCGGCCAGAGTGGCCGAGCGGTTCTAAGCGCTACAGTCTGGAACCGCGCGACCGCTACGGTCGCAGGTTCGAATCCTGCCTCGGGCATGGATGTGTGTGATGTCCTTAGGTTAGTTAGGTTTAAGTAGTTCTAAGTTCTAGGGGACTGATGACCACGGCAGTTAAGTCCCATAGTGCTCAGAGCCATTTGAACCATTTGGTGAGGAGGAAATTTGGTTATTAGTATTTTATTAATGATCTCATTCATAAGCAGCCATATCAGTCATCACAGTCGCTCAAGAAAGTTATAATTAAGCTTTACTTTTTTAATCAGAATCGGACGATGATTCTCCTTGTCCGCAGTCTCGATGATTCGAAGCGATCTGCAATCCTGTGTAAATAAAATGTCTTGGATTTCTTGCGTTGTGTAGTCAGTCGGGAAACGGTGTGGTGTACTACGAATCACTGCTGACATTTATTGACAATAACTGGGAGTCTTGCAAACGCAGTCCAAGAACAAAGACCTGGAAAACTGCGTGAATTGGTGCTACTCCACGTTAATGCCCGCCCGCATTCCGAAAAATTGACGAAAAACACTGTACAGGAATTGGGTTGGGAAGTCATTCCGCACTCGCCCAACTTACCTGATCTTGCGCCCTCAGATTTTCACCTTTTTCGCTCTCTATCGAACAGCATCCAATGAACTTCCTTTCCGGATGAAAATGTGCTCCTAAGATGGATCGACGAGTTCTTCGCGCCAAAATCACGTGATTTCTAAAGTCGCGGAATCGAAAAGCTATCCGCGTTGGCACACTGTTGTAAATAGTGAAGGAGAATACGTTATTGACGACGAAAGTCTCTCTTATTTGTATCTGTTCTCTTTATTGAAGCTGTGGAAAAACGTTACGAACTTATGCAACAACCCAATAAAATGCAGGCTAACAATGTCCGAGAAAGAATTTCTGGACGGAACTTGTTAATATCTAATGTAAAATTTAATGTTATGAATTCTTTTTGGGGGGTACTTGTATTGACTGTAGTTCTGTACGGAAGTGGAACGTGGGCGATATGCAAATCTGACAAGAAGACAGCAGAAGCTTTCGAAATGTTGTGCTAAGGAAGAGTACCGGAGACTAGATGGGAAGATCGAATAACTAATAAGGAAGTACTAAATAGAATTGGAGAAAAACTTGACTATGAGAAGGGATCCTGAAGCATCAAGGAATCGTACAAGGAATCGTCAATCTTGTAATAGTGTGGAGTTTGAGGGGTAAAAATTGGAGAGGTACATCTAGGGATGAATACAGGAAGCAGGCCCAAATGGTTATGTGTTGCAATAGTTGTTCGAGAAGAAGGCGCTGGAAGAGAATAGACTAGGTTGGACAGCCGCATCAAATCCCTCTTCGGAATAAAGACCACAACAACAACATGTGTTTTATGTAACATCACTTTCAAACGATAGCAAATGATTTTTCTGTTCAGTTAGTATTTTGGCCCTAAGTCGGACCCATTCATTTTCATATAATGTTATTTTGATCGTGCCCGACGATATGTACGTAACTTTTACAATTTACTATTTCTATTTAAATACACCAAAATATCGAATTTTTTAGATCTGTGTTACGAATTAAACTAAATGGTTGCAGTTTATATGAAAACACAAGAATCAACAATATTTCATCGAGCTGTTCGGACTTTGTACAACTCCACGACAAACAAAATTGTAATAAAGCTATCTTTTCTTTCATTGTATATAATTTCAATATTTTTAATTAACTCCTGATGATCCCTCCATAACCTATCAACACATTACAAAGCTTCCTTCCTCCAGTTTCACAAAAAAGTCTGCGGTTCTAACTTATTGGTCTGGAGTGGGCGCTTTTGTCGAACGCGACCATTGCTAGCTCTCAATTGGATGCCACAAAGACAGAGCTACGATGTCTTATGTACAGAAACGTGAACTTGGAAGAAGAGCCCTGCTGCAGGTAATTAACTGTATTCTCGTCTGTTGGTGTCATGTTTTAATACATGGCAATACCTAACCATTCTTCCCATTCATTGAAGCCCCTGCTTTCTCAGTCTCTTTGCAATTATATTCGTGTTAGTATTAAGGCAATTTGTCAAATGTGAAGAAATACTCTTTGAATAGAAAAGTAATAAGCTATATCAACTTTTCTAAATAACTTCACTCCAACAACGAAACAGTTTATGTAGCGTCAGGTCATAACATATACAGCATTTTATCATCTTCGCGATTCTTTAAGATAAATAGAACTGATGTGCCTCAGATTAACGTAGTATTAGGATACGTAACGTGATTAAGAACTTAGGGAATATCTGGAAAGCCTTATCGAAAGAAGTTAGTCCGTGATAAACTTTCCGGAGCCAGCTCCTCTGGCAGTAGAGCAATTTCTAAAGTTCTGATAATCGAACTAAAGTTCTGATAATCGAACGCGATGGAGCAATCTGACGTCTACAAGAACGTGAACTTCTGTTGAGTGAAGGAAAAAGGGAATCTTATTAACTCTAGTTCAGTCAAAATTTACGCACAGGGATTGCCAGAGGAGATGTTAGTTTCTTAGTTTCCAAGCTGCACAAAAAAGTAAATGTAAAGAAGTTATAAAGTTCGTTGGGTCATAATTTTCAGTTTAAAAAACTGTTATTATTGTTGCTCGTAGACGGAGCCTGTAACTTTCAGGTTTTACCCTAAAATAACGTAATACCTCTAGATAACAGTAATTGATAGGCACTGTTGATTTATTCGTTGCTAAAATATCACTGAACCACAATAGTGACATGAAGAAACTACAAAATGATTAAGCGTATCACTGATGAAGACAATTTTGGAAAATTAGACTTTTCAATTTACTTCGTTTGTGTGCATAACTTTTGAGAAACAAGAAATGTAATAGTACTTACTCCTGTGCTTTGACAGTAAAGAAATTTGTGGTTTTAAGACAACGTTATTACTCAGGGAACATACACGTTGAAAGCACCGATGATGGCTGTTAATCAGTTGAAATCGATTTGCAAAAGTAAATAAAGAAAACATGATCTTGCGACTGGTTGCTGCTTATTTGGTAATAATATTATGCAATTGTTGAAAAATTAAACGTTCATTAGTATTTTATCAACCATACTGTCCGTAACCATTCTATATTCATTGTTGGATGAAAGCCTCCTCTACATATTGCCCATGCGTGTCTTGTAACGTCATCTAGCCGCGCGGAGTGGCCGCGCGGTTTGAGGCACCATGCACGGATTGCGCGGTCCCTCCCGCCAGAGGTTCGAGTCCTTCCTCGGGTATGTGTGTGTTGTTCTCAGTATAAGTTAGTTTAAGTAGTGTGTACGTCTAGGGACCGATGACCTAAGCAGTTTGGTCCCTTGGGAATTCACACACATTTGAACACTATAATTACAGATATTAATCACGCTTTCCAGTCCCCCCCCCCCCAATTCTTTCATGCCTAGTATTCCTCCTAAACAGCACCTCTTTCCTTCAATCCCCACTCACTGCCTTCACTAAGCTAGTAAATCATCCTACGGTTGTTTGCCTCTTTGCATATCACATACACTGTACATTAGGTTCATTCTAAACCCCTGAGAAAACGGATATCAACCTACTAAAGTTTGTTAGGCCATCTAAATACTTCAGCCTTCAAGATCTGCGACTCGTTCGTTGCCTCGCAGAAATATGGGGATATTACCATCAAACATCTTAATACGCAATAAAATGAACTGAAACTCATGAGGATGTACCAAGTTCAATGAAGGGAATGCATGGACAGGAATAAAACTACAGCCGGCCGCGATGGTCTAGCGGTTCTAGGCGCACAGTCCGGAACCGCGTGACTGCTACGGTCGCAGGTTCGAATCCTGCCTCGGGCATGGATGTGTGTGATGTCCTTAGGTTAGTTAGGTTTAAGTAGTTCTAAGTTCTAGGGGACTTATGACCACAGATGTTAAGTCCCATAGTGCTCAGCACCATTTGAACCATTTTTTGAATAAAACTACAAAATAATATCTACTTACATTAACGCCATGGATTTGTGTTCGCCACACTTACAGACACCACCCCAACCCTGGAAACGTACTTTAGTGGAATCATGTCCGTCCCAGTCTCCAATCGAAAACTTTGCTGTTGTGTTTCCAGTGTGTCACCCAATGCTATAATTCCTCCGTGTTTTCCATCTGCTGAAGAGAAAATGGTTCAGTATTTTACCTTTTTACCAGTCGGAGGGCTGCTTGCTGCCCATTCCTGCTCTTGTCCCATGCTTCTCCAGCACCCTCGTTCTCCCGCCACCCGTGTCCACACTTGACAGCTGACACTTTTCGTCTCTAGCCCAAGTCCCCTTCTCTTCTCCCAATACTTCCTACCTCCCCCCCCCCCCTCCCTTCCTCCTCCTTACCAAAGTATATCGTAAAACCAACTGATTGGTTACATCAGGATTGTTAATAATAATTTTCTTACCCTGGGATCCAAATTCCCATTCTCTGAAGAACTTTGCAAGATGCAGTCCTTGGATTATGCCCTGCCAGTTCCATTATCAGAGCTTTGCCGACCGTGGAAAATTCATAAGCTATTGTAAGCATGTTTTACTGACTCCCTTTTAACAAGAGCTCTCAGAACTCACTACTATGATAGACTAAGCCGGTTGGAACAACCTCAACTCCTTGTGCTCAGCTTATTTGTGAATTCCTATTGAGACTCTTCCTGTCATTGTTACCGTCAGGAAAGGCGCACGCACCTTTTTCCCTTTACGGTCGATCACTTCCTTCCGATTAACGGGACAATACGGGCTTCAACCCACACATGCTGGAGAAAACCAACATGACAGTGTCGGAACAGTGTAGGTGACGTCAAATAGAACAAAATTTGTCTTGCTTTCACTGTACCGCTGAAGGCATTGTTGGGTTGATAGATTGAAAAATGAAGAGCAACTGAGAAGAGTGGGAGCCCAAAGAAAATTACTGAATGTAATAAAATGAAAGAAAAGAGCTGGTTTGGACAAATATTAAGAACGAAGGCAGGTCTGTGGAAGGAAAGATCAGTCGAGGACGGAACATATTTCGGAACTTGGATGATTTGATGGATGACAGCACATACAGCAGCATTAAGAAGGAAGAACTGCATCGCAAGAAATAGTGGCAGAAGGAATCTGCTAATCTGCTAGTAAAGCGGAAAGTGATGGTGACCTGTAAGCAAACAAAAGTTAATTACGTATCTGCATTTTTTGTTTTTTGTTTCCGAGGTAATAATTAAAACTTTCTCACTACCCTCTAGAATTATAAACAGGGCTGTAGGTGGTACACAAACTACTACAAGGGAGGATAGAAATCCTGTTGCGAACATAACACGACAAAGTGAGCTGTTCCCACCTTCTAGCTAAAGTAAGAGAGAGAGAGAGAGAGAGAGAGAGAGAGAGAGAGGAGGAATAGGCACAGTGGCGCACCTCGCGACGACGCCGAGAACCGAGTTCTCTGTGCCATGCAATTCCCGACCGCAACGCGCCGTCACCGCCTCCAGGGCTCCAGTGTCGAATGTTTGCACGGCAGGCGCAGGGCGCGACGTGGAAAGGTTTAATTGGCAGAAGTAATCAGGGCTTGACATTTGGGCGTCGTGGTGCCGCCGGCGACGGAGAAATTAATCATGCTCTCGGGTCGGCGTGCGCGCCTCGGCGCGGCGCGGTGCGGCGCGGCGCCAGGCTGCCAACTTCCGCTATTGAACAGCGCGCTCTCCGGGGAACCCCCGCTCCGCACTCCGGAATATTAAACGGCTGCTGTTTCGCTTGCAGCGGCGGCGCGGGAGGGCGGGGCCAGTTTCCTCATTATTCACGGCTGCAGGCTGCACGGCGACCCGCCTGTTTCCGTTTGCTGGCGGCGGCTCTGTCACGCTCTCTTGTTTTCTTTCGCCTTCTCCTTACTGCGGTGTGCGTCCTTTGTGCGCGTCTGAACGTAGCCGGATGGCAGTAGTGGCAAAGGGATAACGCTTTGCGTCAGCCTCAGAGCAGTTTGCAGCATCTGCGTATTCCTGCACTTTCCACGTTCAGACAATATCTGAAAACTCATTGCTCCGTACCCGATAATTATGTATCATGTTTGTGGGTGTTTCTGATGTTATTGTTTGCTGTGGTCTTCAGTCTGATGACTGGTTTTATGCTCTCTATGCTACTCTGCACGGTGCAAGCCTCTTCATCTCCGAATAACTACTGCAACTTACATCCTTCTGAATCAGCTTACAGTATTCATCTCTTGGTCTCCTGTACGAGTTTAAACCCCAGTTGTGTTCAGTGCACTCTCATTGTTTACATGATCTACCCATCTAATGTTAGCATTCTTCTGCAGCATCACATTTCAAAAGCCTCTATTCTCCTTCTTGTGTAAACTATTTATCCTCCATGTTTCCATTACATACATGGCTGCACTCCACACAAATACTTTCAGAAAAGACTTCGTAACACCTGACTCTATATTCGATGGCCGGCCGTGGTGGCCATGCGGTTAAAGGCGCTACAGTCTGGAACCGCGCGACCGCTACGGTCGCAGGTTCGAATCCTGCCTCGGGCATGGATGTGTGTGATGTCCTTAGGTTAGTTAGGTTTAAGTAGTTCTACGTTCTAGGGGACTGATGACCTTAGAAGTTAAGTCTCATAGTGCTCAGAGCCATTATATTCGATGTTATCAAATTTCTCTTCTGCAGAAACGCTTTTCTTGCCATTGCCAGTCTACATTTTATATCCTCTCTACCTCGGCCATCATCAGTTATTTTACTGCTCAAATAGCAAAACGCGCCTACTACTTTAAGTGTCTCATTTCCTAATCTGGTTTCCTCAGTATCACCTGATTTAATTCGATTGCATTCTGTTATTCTTGTTTTGCTTCTGTTGACTTTCGTCTTACATCCTCCTGTCGAGAAATACAGACTGAAATACAGTGCCAGAACAGCGTGTATACTTGTTATGTGGATGAGGACGATTAGCGCTAGAGCATTATAATGTTGTTTGTAGTAGTACATAAAGTGATGAGGCATAGTATTTAGAAGCTGATGATTTAGTGATGATAAAAGTATAGGGTTTTAACTATTGTGTCAAGTAAAAGTCGGGAAATTGTGAAAGCAGATCATGGTACATAACCTGCTCATCTCAAATAGAGCCGCGCGGGATTAGCCGAGCGGTCTAGGGCGCTGCAGTCATGGACTGAGCGGCTGATCCCGGCAGAGGTTCGAATCCTCCCTCGGGCATGGGTGTGTGTGTTTGTCCTTAGGATAATTTAGGTTAAATAGTGTGTAAGCTTAGGGACTGATGACCTCAGCAGTTAAGTCCCGTAAGATTTCACACACATTTCATCTCAAATAGCATGAAGTAGGCACCGAACGTAACTCCCATATAAGCGGACTTGAAAAGGTCGTATTATAATAACTAGCCTTTCAGACACCGGACTGCCGTTGAAGTACCCTCATATTATGCAAAACAAAGAAATATATATAGGATGTTTCACCTTCATATTATGCAAAACAAAGAAATGTATATAGGGTGTTCCAAAGTCTTTGCATCAAACGTCTAGGGGTTATAGTTCACATCTTTGGCAACAACTTTAGTTAGAAGCAAAATGTTTGCTGACGCTTCCCGATGACGTTGGGCGTCATTTATTCTTACTTACGTCCCTGGAACGCGGCAGGGTATAGGTAGACTGCAGCGTCCGTATGCAATGGGTCAGCGCGTGTTGCCGGCCGGGGTGGCCGAGCGGTTCTAGGCGCTACAGTCTGGAACCGCACGACCGCTACGGTCGAAGGTTCGAATCCTGCCTCGGGCATGGATGTGTGTGATGTCCTTAGGTTAGTTAGGTTTAAGTAGTTCTAAGTTCTAGGGGACTGATGACCTTAGACGTTAAGTCCCATAGTGCTCAGAGCCGTTTGAACCATCTGAGCCAACGCGTGTTGCCTATAATCCAGAAACCAGAAATCTGCTCTGCGTGAAAGGGAGTTTGCTGTTTCAGTGAAATATCGTCATCCCAGTGACAGAGAATTCAATAAAATTACGCCCAGTGTCACTAGGAAGCCCCAGCGAATATTTTCCCTCTGACAAAAGTTGTTCCTCACGATGTGGCCTGTCGCATACAGGGTGAGTCTGCTACCCCTACCGCTGGGTTGATGCAACCCGCAACGTCTTCAAATACCGCCCGTAAAATTATTTCACTTGCTACACCGAAACCATTAGTCCGCTTAGAGACACTCATGCTTACGGTTTTCTCGTTGCAAAGCACTCTATCAGTTTACTAGGGTAGGTAATATGTACATGTCACACGAACACTTACTAAACTCTGCTGTTTCGGTGAAATGTCGTCATCCCAGTGCCAGAGAATTCAATAAAATGACGCCCAGCGTCACCATGAAGCGCCAACGAATATTTTGCCTCTGACAAAAGTTGTTCCTCATGAGATAGCCTGTCGCATACAGGGTCATTCAGCTACCCCTACCGCTGGGTTTATGCAACCTGCAACACCTTCAAATGCCACCCGCAAAATTCTCTCACTTGCTACGCCAAAACTATTAGTCATACAAAAAAGTTATCAAGTTCGTTTTAGGAAACATAACGCAGTTAAATTTTGTTGTTGGATACGTTTTTGCTAGAGGCCATAGTTTTCAAATTATTCAATAAAAACATACAGAAGTGACTGTCAACTTGTTTTTCTTGAATAGCTCGAAAATAATTACCTCAAGCGAAATCATAGCCTAGTACAAGATTTAACTCCATTACATTTCCTATAAAAATGTCCAGTTCATTTTTTCTGTAGAACTAATACTTTGCATGTAGTGGGTGAAATAATATGAAAATCTTGTGGATGGTTTTTGAAGCCATTGCAGGTTGATTAAATCAATATCTGGGGCAGCTGAATCACTCTGCCTCTGTGCGTCTGGTACATGGGACGACGTTGTGAAGTATGGAACATGACTTACGTAACTTCATCAATTCCAGAGGGAAATACTTCTCCCTTCTCACTCTACCATTTGTCAAAAATCTATTCACTTGGAGTGTACGTATTTTACTAGCTGCACATGTGTAACGTTGACAAAAGAGTTACATGTCTTGGTTGTGAAGAGGTAAGGTAACGGTTTTTCGAAACAAACAGCAGTATTTCTCAAACAGCGCGGTTGGTGCACTGTTCGTCTACTGTATTGTAGAAAGAATGTTTTCAGTAGCCACACATTACAACAAGGAATGAATCATTGAACAGCTATGGATAAGAGAGTTGTTTTTCAGGTAAGATCAGTGAACCCAGAAGGATTTGGGGCTTCCGAGACGACAATATTTTTGCATTGCACTCACGTTAATGGAAGTACTATGCAAACCGAAGCCTTTTGTCTATAAATAGAAACACATATACAAGCAACGAAAAGAATCAAGTTGTTTACCACTTTTTGTAAATGCCTAATGAGGGATGTGTGAATGGATAGTAATTTATCAATGAAAACAACAACACAGAACTAGTTTCGTTGTCGTATTTGCATCTAGCACTGGGTGCAGCAACAAAAACACTTCGACGAAAAACCGCGCATTTACCATTAAGCTGGCGTTGTTACCCCTTATACTGGCTTAGTTACATTAAAAAAAAGCTAAAGAAAATTGTAAATAAATTCATTGATACAAATGACATGTTTAAAAAAGTCACTGTCATCCCAAATGTGAACTGTCTGAGCGATGAATTTTCAGCTGGCATCTGCCTGATAGTGTACAAAAGGACAATTCATTTTCTGTAATCAGCAGAAGATACTATTACATTTCAAGTCGTACTTCTGCCTACGATTTTCACCCGAATCAGAGAGTGTGATGTGACCTGAATATGATAATTCCATTGTGACGCCTCATGCGATAAGAATTTATTCGGTACCTAAATGATGGACAGGCTCGAGTGTAGCTGTTGTGCCAGACCTAAAAGCAACATTAGGCCAGCTGGCTGCAGGGGCTCGCTGCTCTATTTTTCGTTTCAGATCCTTAAGCCCGGAGAGCGAGAAGAAGTGCGTTTTGACGTATGGCGTGGCCCAAGAGGGCACAGTGCCCCTTTAAGCTCTCATAGCGAGAATGAATGACACTCGGTTACCGAGAAGCAAGCCATCAGCCACAGAAATAGCCTTACGTCAGTTGTGTGACGCCGGTAACATGCCGTTCACGGTGTCACGGAATTGCGAGACAGTCTGGCGTTCGAACAATTAAGTTGAGAGCCACATGGAATCGCAGAGAAAATACTGCACTGTGGATGGTCGCTACTCTTCCGCGCTAATTAGTATATTTAATGAGTTGTCAGTTCAGCGAGCGCTTTCCACGGTAACTGGAACTGACATAACTAATAAACTCCTGCTGTAAGTGCTGGAATAGGTAAGTCCAAAATTCTGCCATATTAGAATACTGGACCAGTATTCCTGAAATGTTCTCCAGATTGATATCTCCCCCACCCGCCCCCCTCCCCGTAGCCACACAATGTAGTGAACTACTGCCTGGTGCTTCCTGTCTTGTTGCAGTGAGGTTGGAGAGGATGGAAAGGAAAGGAATAGTGGGAGATTAGGATTTAGTATTTAATTGACGAGTAAGTCATCTGAAACAGGGTACAGGATGCAGCTGGAATTTTAAGATAACATTTACCTCCAGTAACTTCATAATCTGATTTGCAGAACGTGTAAATGATCCACCTTATAGGTAAATCATGTTCAGTGAGCATGCATGGTCCCGCGTGATGAGTTAGCGCCTTTCAAAACGGTTCAAATGGCTCTGAGCACTATGGGACTTAACATCTATGGTCATCAGTCCCCTAGAACTTAGAACTACTTAAACCTAACTAACCTAAGGACAGCACACAACACCCAGCCATCACGAGGCAGAGAAAATCCCTGACCCCGCCGGGAATCGAACCCGGGAACCCGGGCGTGGGAAGCGAGAACGCTACCGCACGACCACGAGATGCCGGCAGCGCCTTTCTATACAACAACATGAAAAGTAGGAATGCACAATAACCACAAAGAACATAATCTGATGGGCAACAAGCAGCCTCGTAGCATCCTCACAGTCACTTATCTTCCAAACTATAATGTATGCAAAGAATAGCGAAAGGTTTTTGCTGACTGCAGTTCTGGAAAAAGTTAATGCTGAATGCAGTTTTGTCTCGCACGGGCTAACGCTCCTGCTGAACACAGAGTATGGATGGCCATTCGTAACTGAAACTTAAGTGTACGAGGGGCATTCAATAGACAATGCAACACTTTTTTTTCTGAAATCACGTTGGTTTTATTCAGAATTCCAATACACCATATTATACCCCATTCTTTCGGCTACAAAACTGTTTTTCAACGTAATCTCCGTTCAATGCGCAGGCCTTACGCCACCTTACTGGTAAGACCTCGTATGCCCGCATTGTATCACTCTAGTGATCCACGTCGGAGGCAACGTCTTGCTGCATCAATAATCACGTCATCACCCACGTACTGCTTCCCTCAGAGTACATATTTCATTGAACCAAGGAGATGGAAGTCGGGAGCTGCGAATCTGGGATGTAGGGTGGATGAAGAAGAACAGACCAGTGAAGTATTGTGGGCTCCTTTCGGTTTCACGGACTTGTGTGAGACCTAGCATTGTCAAGGAAAAGGGAGAAGCTCGTTTCCATTTTGGTGGTGACGAATACTCAGGAAGCCGTTTCTTCAATTTTATGAGGGTAGCATAATGAACTTCAGAGCTGATCGTTGCACCACGAAGGAAGACATGAAACAGAATAACACCTCCAGAGTCCCAGAAGAACGTCTCCCTGACTTTATCGGCCGAGGGTGCAGCTTTGAACTTTTTCCTCGGAGGAGAGATGGTGTGCCTCCACTCCATGTATTGTCGTTTTGCTTCAGGTTCGAACCAGTGTTTCATCACATATGGTCCTTCGTTGCTCTTTATGGTTTTTCTGTTAGGTGGTGAGGATCCCAGTGGGTACACACCTTTGAATACTTCAAGTCATGGACGAGTATGTCGGCACTACCACGAGAGATGTCCATCTGAGCAGCGAGGTATTTGGTTGTGATCCATCGATCGCTTCGAACTATCTTTGAACTATCGATCCTAACTTCATACTAGTTACTACCCACCTTCAACACGGAGCACGTCCAAATCTCACCACTGACATCTAGTATCAGCCGCACGCAGTTGACGTCAACACGTGTATAGGCCTGAAGATGACGTTGTTACAAGGTTGAAACTAGTTGCCAAAATAAAATCAAAACCTTAAATACAGCTGGAGGAATTTCTTAATTTTTAATATAAATTTATACCGGCTGACGTCCCACTGTCCGCCATTTCATCTATAGACGTGCGAAGATCGAACGAGAGGGTCCGCACGTTTCAAAACTGCAGGCGCCACAGCTGTGTGCGGCCGGCCGACAAGCGGGAGACAGGACAGGTTTGCGTAACGATGCTGCGATTAGAGGTGTCTCGCCCAACAATTCACTGTGTTTTTGTTCACTGCCAGGTCTCCGTAGGTATTCCGTAAGCTCCTACGAATATCTGCGATGCTATTTCACCAAATGAAATTCAATGACATCTCTCTGCGTGGAACGCACCTCCGTTACAGACGCCATTTTGAAGGCTACGTATTTCCGCCACCTATTGAAACTTCACGAAACTGTTGGGTTTAAAGAGGGAATATTCCACGATGTCGCACAAGAAATTCTGAATTTTTTCAACCGAAACTGACCGAGAAGAAAATGTGTTGCACTACTTACTGAATGCTCCTAGTAGATTGGAAAATGTACACAAAATCACACACATAGCTGGAGTTTTGTATGTGAATTTCATAGTGGTAATGTAATGGAAAGAAATCGTAGAACCTTCAGGTAAACGTGACTACCACCACTCAATCCACAATCACAGAAACACGGGATAGTTGAGTTGTCCATGCGTGTAGCATGTTGCATACAGAGCTACTACGTTAGAAAGAACTGAACAAAGGGAAGTTATAGATACGTTAGAAAATCCTGGACATATTTAAATGAACGTCAGTGTGATGTAGTTAACACACCTACTTAGCGTAGGAAATAATAAAAACCCGATACTGCATCACGGTATAGAAAATTAGCCCCCTCACTGAATAACGGACGCTAGTTTTGAACATAAGTAAAGGCACAGTAAAGATTTGAAACTGCTGCAAGCAAATAGTACACAAAGCTGTAAAATGTAAGGTGCAACCTCATCATACTTTTTCTGGCTTGTTGCGTGAGAATAGCCATCACAAAGCAAGCCCAGTGTCATCTGTCACTCGCACAATGCCGACCAGAAACATGGACATGAATAGATTAGACAGCTTTGCCCGTTCAGTCTTCTCATTGGTCCGCACCTCTACCCTACAAAGTATTTCCTGCTAGACATGGCTCTACTCAACTAGTCAAGCACTGTGATACCTTCAAGTACATTTGTGATTTAGAACTGTGGAAGAAAGAATGATTTTTAAAGCTGACATTATGACAAGCAACTTTCATCCTTTTCGCACGAATGATCTACTGTTCCATTAATTAGTTTAGAGAAAAAAACACAAGAAGCTTAAATGGTCCTATCCGAGTTTAAATTTGTACCCTGGCCCCCTTTAATGCGAGACCAGTGTTTAACCACAGCGTCAGCCCGTTCTGTCAGAGGTTGGTTCCGGTCAAGTCCCTGGATCAAGATGAGAACAACATGACCCTCAGCATGCACAGGCCTTTTCGCAGTTCACATAGACGCGTTTGCTCCCTGACCTCTCGATGTGCCAGAAATGCCTTCAGTTGAACGCTCAAAGGATGTCATTCGTCAATAGGACAATGATTGTCGCTCATGTTAAAGGTAAAATAAGAACTACTATCCAAATACTCTGGAAAACTATAAATCATCATTATTTCAGAGGCCTCTTTTATTCGCTGTCGTGATGTGAAGAAGTTCTTTTTAAGGTTCCGTACCTCAGTCGGCAAAAAGGGAACCCTTATAGGATCACTTTGTTGTCCGTCTGCTTGCCTGCCTGCCTGTCTGTTCGACTATTTAGACCCCTTTTTCTCAAGAACTGGTATAGGTATCAAGTCAAAATTTATTTCACTTACGGCAGTCTGCAGACCCTTGGTGATGCAAAAAATTTAAGTTTCTTAGTGGATACAATAAAAGATGTGGCCATTTTTTGATACTCGCAACCTCACTCACAAATTCTGTGCGAGACTTCTCATTGACCTAGAATTGTTAAATTTGGCAAGAAGCAAGGAATTGGAATACAATAAAAGGAAAATATCCAAAAATTGTTAATTTGTAATTATAATGTAAAAATATTTTTTTACGACTACAAAATTATATTTCATTCCTCATCTGTCAAAAACCTCAGAAAATATCATAGAGATTTTCATGTGGTTTTCGTAATAGGTAGAGTGATTCACGAGAGAGGTTTATGAATATAATTTACGAGTATTTTATGCTAACCGGGTGAGCTACGATGAAGTGAAGTCCCTGCCGCTGTGAAAACGATTCGTTTGCTATCTAGCAGTCACAGGCTTAAGATCGTCAGAACAGACACCACATATCCATACAACCATCGACTCGGTGGAACACGAAACGCAACCATCCGGCTACATCATTCGTTTCCATTGATTTACCGACCGCTATCGATGATCCCTTGGTCAATGTGGAATCACATACAGGTATGGGTCGTCTGCAGCGGAGCGGCATGTTCACCCGTTTTCCCTGATCGATGTGCTTCGATACGTTTGTGCCTGCACCAGCACTGTAGTCCGTCGTCAGATCTGCCACACACCGCCTCCTATCCCGCTTTACAGTGAGGGGAAGCCTCCGACTTCCAAGTACTGTGATGAGCCGTGGGCGTCCAACACCTTGTCGCCTACCTGTGGTTTCAGCGTTTTTCAACAACTTTTCATAGATGTGCACGACTGTAGCACGGAAATTGTCAAACAGCACTACTGTTTCCGTGTGTCTTGTTTCCAGATGCCAGGCCTTAACAACCTGTCCTTCGTCAGAGTTAGTATGTTTGTGGATTTCCCCCTTTGCAGGCCGTATTATCGCCTGAATAATTTCCCTTCCGTTTCTGCTCTGTTTATAAAGGTGCGGTCAATAAGTAATGCAACACTTTTTTTTCTTTGTCGGCCAACAGCGGTTAAAAAAATTCGAAATGTCGTGTGACGTCGTGGAATATTCGCGCTTCAACCCTATAGCTTCATGAAGTGCAGATAGATGTTGACATTATACGTAGCCTCCATAATGGCATCTGCAACGGAGGTGCATTCCAAGCAGAGAACTATCATTGAGTTTCTCTTCGCGGAAAACCAGAGCATCGCAGACATTCACAGACGTTTGTAGAATGTCGACGGATACATGGTAGTGAGCAAAAGCACGGCTGTCCAGTATCCCGCGTACCGGCCGGCTACTCACAGGTGTGACACCGGCCATGTTGGAACGTGCGGATACTCTCATTCGAGGTGATCGATGGCTCGCAATCAAACACCTCGCTGCCCATCTGGACGTCCCTGTCGATAGTGCTAACACACTCGTCCACTAGTTGGGGTGCCCGTTGAATTTCTCGCCGCCTAACAGAAGAATACAAAGAGCAACGAAGGACCATCTGTGCGGAATTTCTTCCACATTGCGAGGTTGAATGTGACAATCTTTTGCAAGACATCGTCACAGGCGATGAAACACGCGTTCGTCAATTCTAACCGGAAAGAAAACGACAACTTATGGAGTGGTGCCACACCCTCTCTCCTCCGAGGGTAAAGTTCAAGCTGCACCGGCGGCCGGTGAAGTCATGAGGACGCTCTTCTAGGACTCGGAAGGCCTCATACAAGTCTACGCCACGGAGAGGAGAACACAAAATTTCATCGGAGTGTTCTTCTTCATCTACTGTACATCCCAGATTCGCAGCTTCTGACTTCCATCTCGTGGGTCACTGATGCCGCAAGACGTTGGCTCCGATGTCGACCAATATAGTGGTACAATGTGGGAATACAGACCCTCCCAGTAAGGTGGCGTAAGGTGATAATGAACAGAGATTATATCGAAAATTAGGATTTGTAGCCAAAACAGTGGGGAATAATTGGTGTATTGGAATAGTGAATCAAATCAACCTGCTTTCAGATAAAGTATTGCGTCACTTACTGAACGCCAGTCGTACAGGTATCTTATGGCGTCACATGCCTGCAAAGCCACCGGGCGGTATTTATTCTCGCGGTGGGCAGTGTAACGCATATGCAAGCAATATATCGTACCTAAGGCCAATATGCCTATGTTCGTCAGTGAAAATGGACTCGATAAACAATCTAAGCTATCAGTAATCGAAAGCTAACCTGCATAAGACTGTGTTCTTGTATAAGTGTCAGTTTCCCTGGCATTTAAGCCCTCAACAGATCGTTACACGAAAAACTTAAAACTAACATTTGGATAAGCTACCTGACTGCGTATTTGAATATGAAAAACTACAGGAACAAATGAACCTGTTACAACTAATACCTAAGTTATGTGAATGCGTTGTTGAACAAGAATTTACAGGTGATACGGAATCTGACTTGTGCAACGGAATTTACTGGATTAAGGTACATGACATGTTGTGGTGTGTCAGTGTCTCTGTTTTGGCCCTAAGTTTTGCACTCACCTCTTTAGATGACTGTCTTTTTCCATGTGGTTTACAGCAATACGCAACAGCACGCAGCAGCAGCGGCTAAAGCTTATTGTTACTAAGAATGAATTTAATAGAAAGGAGTTTTCTTGGGTTCTAGTAACCACTAAATAACTTCTGAGAAGGGATTTCATAAATTAAGTCTATTTAAAACTTCAGTTTCATCATGCGAATGACATACGTGTCAATAATGGCTGAGTGCCAGATTAACAAATTACTTCAATTTCGAAGTTGCATTAAGATTTAATAACCACAGCATCTATTTATTAATTAATGTGGAGAATAATTATTATTTCTTGGAGGATAAGGAGGCTTCTTTAATTGATAAGCAAAACATGGGATTATTGCAAAATATGACTAATAATCACGAGCCTGGCCCTGCAATTGCTTTTGCGCTCTGCTTGCGAATTTTATCTTGTATTCCATCTTCAGGCGTAGTTAAGCCATCTAAATCTGTCCTGGCTATATAAATGAAATCATGCCTTGAGTTTGGTAAGATCCGCCATCAACGACGTGAGGGCAGCGTGACACGTCTTTCTCTCCGAGCTCTCCACCGACCCTGCTACTTCCACTCCCGCAGACAGACCTCGTCTCACAGCAGTGCTTAGAATCGCGCTCCCATGTTTCGCCCTCACATTGTTACTATCGATATCTGAGTGCTTACACAATGCAAAGAATAGCGTTAAGTTGGTTCAAATGGCTCTAAGCACTATGGGACTTAACATCTGCGGTCGTCAGTGCCATATACTTAGAACCACTTAAACCTAACTAACCAGAGGACATCACGCACATCCATTCCCGAGGCAGGATTCGAACTGCTGCGACCGTAGCAGCAGATCGGTTCCAGACTGAAGCGCCTAGAACCGCTCGGCCACAGCGGCCGGGTAGCGTTAAGTTGACTATATTGTTTTCAATGTAATGGAGGGTTCTGACACACTCCTTACAGCAGTCGAAAAAAATGGTTCAAATGGCTCTGAGCACTATGGGACTTAACATCTATGGTCATCAGTCCCCTAGAACTTAGAACTACTTAAACTTAACTAACCTAAGGACAGTACAGCAGTCGACATAACGTTTTGGCTCATCGGTATATTTTTTCGTATATCGATAAAGAGGACCACGACTCACTTGAGGCACGTATAGACGTGTGTCCTGAGACGCCAAGCTACAACATGAGACCGCTCATCTGAGGGAAGCAGTAGGCTAGCTACGGTGACGCAGAGCCACAGCCACTGCCCCGCCCACTCGGAAGGCCGGCTGCTTCGCGCAAGAGAAGGGGGAAACTGGAGGACGCGGGGGAGGCCCTGTGGCAGTGGCGCCGCACCGCGGAAGCCGCCAGGCGGCGCGTGGCGGCTGCGAGGTGCACGCGCGCGCCTTGCCAAGGTCGGCGCGGTTTACTCGGCACATGAGTGCAGACAGCGGCCAACCGGGAAAATACCGAATCTCCTCCTTACACGCATTCGCAATAAGTTATGGCTAACCACTCGACGCCTTCCATCTGGCAATTTTCTTAGCTGAACAGGGCGTTCATAAATTATATTTACAATTTTAGACTTGAGTAGCTTTAAAACTACACTAGTGCATGGAGTTGTGGGAGGAAGAATGGCTGGCGGTGACGGCCAATAAACTGCGGTTGGTGAAGTCAACAACTAGGCCGTGGCGTACCTCCTGCCGGGTGATCAGGCGGGAAGAAGTGGCCCTCACGCGTCTTCGGATTGGCCACTGTCCTCTCACACATAGTTTTCTATTACGGCGGGAGGATCCCCCGATTTGTGATGCTTGTGGTGTGCACATCTCTGTTCGGCACATTTTAACAGACTGCATTTTATACCGTGGTGCAATGGCAGAAGCACAAGTTGATGGGGATCTGCCCTGTGTTTCAGCTAATGATGAGACATGCGTGTCTAGGATTTTAAAGTTTTGTGATGTGTCTGGACTCTGGCCTAAACTTTTAGGCTGGAGGTTTTAGTGTGCTGCAAAGTGACTGGCTCCTCCCTTTATCCTTGCGGTCAGGCAGCCACTACCATCTGCTATATTGTTTTAGCTCCCTCTACCACTTTCTTCCTGGATTTTCCATGTTTTACTGCTGGCGGCATGCTTCGTCCCACGCTTCGGTGTGGGCAGGCACATATTTTTCCGAGCTAGTTTCCTGTGTCTTACGTTCTGTTTTGTCTTATTGTTCTGAGTCTTTTCTTGACACCCATCTCAATCTGTTACTGAAGACCTTGCTGTCGTGCGCCCTTAAAACCCTCTCCACCCATACATCCAATAGCAACTACACTTGCCAGCACCAAAAAGGCAACACTTCAATTTCTTAAGAACTTTTTAATTCATATTCAATATACTTTTACTACATTAATCTACTATTGCATGATAGAACCAACCGAGTGTCCGACGTTGCCTGTGTATGTATGTATTCCGTTTTTCTATTAGTCCATCTCCTCCTTTCCCGACACTCTGTCCATTTCCTCCTGCCTCTCTCTTTGTCCATCTCCTCCCCCCGCCCTCTCTCTCTGCCCATCGCCTCCTCCCCCTCTCTCTGTTTGCTCCTTCCATATTATCCATCTCCTCCTCCCCCCTCACCTCCTCCCTCTCTGTTTGTCAGTCTCCTTCTCTCCCATCTCTATCTCTTATTTCCCCTTGTCAATGTCCCTCCCCTCCCTGTCTCCTCCTCTCCTCTCTCTCTCTCTCTCTCTCTCTCTGTACATTTGCCCCCTCCCCTCTCTGTCTTCCTCTCCTTTTGTCTGTGGCTATCTCCTCCTTCTGCCGCCCGATATGGCCGAGCGGTTCTAGGCGCTTCAGTCCGGAACCGCGCTGCTTCTACGGTCGCAGGTTCGAATCCTGCCTCGGGCATGAATGTGTGTGATGTCCTTAGGTTAGTTTGGTTTAAGTAGTTCTAAGTCGGGGGGACTCATGACCTCAGAAGTTAAGTCCCATAGTGCTCAGAGTCATTTGAACCTCGTTCTCCCTCGTTCTGTCCATCTCCACGACCTCTCTTCTCTCCCTATGTTACCACACTCACCCCATAGGAGGCTGGTGGTTCTTACCCCTACAATATGTCTTTCCAGATTGTAAGTAATGTGTGTACCAAATTCGTTTGAAATCGTATGGTATAATTTTGCAGGCACATCCAATGGGAAACACACCTACTGCTTGCGAAACGTATTCTGAATATAGTTAGTACTAAAGGAATTATAAATTAAAACCTCATGCATGATGCATCTCAGTGTCTTACAATGATGTTATTTTTCTGGTACATTGAAACGTATATGTACCAGAGGTTGAGTTACCGTAAAAAACACTGGATGCTAACGATTCTTAAAATTACTAGTAAACTTGTTAATTCACCACTGTACCCGAGGTGATCTGATACACTCTGTCATTGAGAACTTTGCTGTAGCAGGGGTAGCACCACTTCGAACGCTCTGTTCAGTTTTGTTGGCAGCAGTGCAATAATCTGGAGGGCAAGGTTTCTCCAATACCACCGCGGCCTAGTTGGGCACTGTCCGAACATCAGGTTGCGGTGGGAACGTCGATTCTGGGTTGAGGTCATAGTATTGCTTTATGAGTGACTCCCACCTTTCCATCCTGACGGCGTGAGTGCACATGCACCACACTATACGTCTGTCCAGAAAACCAACGTGCTTTGCCGCGTTATCCGTGAGTCTGAGGTCACTCTTTACATTTCTGGGAATAGATTTTCACGCAGTGTCACACTGCAGCAAATTTATTTACATATATGCAGTTTGGTGGTAGAAAAAATTCCCGTGAATTGCGCACACCACCTATCTTAACGTTATATGAGAACTAATGAATGTACACGTGAGGATTTTTCTGGTGCACAATGGCGCGTGTTCTGTGAGTTTGTGTATCCAGTCAGACTGAACTAGGCCTTATCTGAAAAGAACAAATGTATCTGAGTACGTAAGTCCTGATGCAACTTCATTCAGAAACCACTAGCAGAAATGAACACGCGCAAGGTCGTCTGAAAACTTTCAATCATGGACAACAGAAAATTTGTAACGATAAAGATACAGGTGCTCTATGATAATCTACTAATACGATAATTCTTTCATTCCCACTTGCATAGCTAACAAGCGTTGCCATTTCAACTAACTCATTTGCGGGCTATTTTGCACGTGAGTCATCTTTTGTGGTGTTCGGACCCAGTTCAGGTAGTTTTGTAACGACCTCTTTGGAGATTAGGTTATGTTTTTACGATTCCCGAAAGAGCTCTTTGGAACAATTTTACTTTTTCCACCTTTCACTGAACGACGAGTATTCATCCAAGGGAACTGAGCAGCATGTGTGTTCCAGGCAAACATACTTCAGAGTCATAGTTTCCTCAAAATGTGAGGGATCATTTAAAAAGTAAGTACTGCTGATAATACTTGTTATAGTGCTGCCGAGTTCGCATTTTGTACATGTGTCTTACAAATTGTTCTTGTTTCCGATAGGCACGTATGACCATATTTAGTTGTGAACTATGGGAAAATGACAGAAACACATATTCACAGTCAAATTAGCGGGGTGTATAGAGACAAGCAGTAAAGGTAACAAAAGAAAAGTTCGGAGTAGGTATTAAAATCCATGGAGAAGAAATAAAAACTTTGAGGTTCGCCGATGACACTGTAATTCTGTCAGAGACGGCAAAGTACTTGGAAGAGAAATTGAACGGAATGGATTGTGTCTTGAAAGGAGGGTATAAGATGAACATCAACAAAAGCAAAACGAGGATAATGGAATGTAGTCGAATTAAGTCAAGTGATACCGAGGGAATTAGATTAGGAAATGAGACACTTAAAGTAGTAAAGGAGTTTTGCTATTTGGGGAACAAAATAACTGATGATGGTCGAAGTAGAGAGGATATAAAATGTAGACTGGCAATGGCAAGGAAAGCGTTTCTGAAGAAGAGAAATTTGTTAACATCGAGTATAGATTTAAATGTCAGGAAGTCGTTTCTGAAAGTATTTCTATGGAGTGTACCCATGTATGGAAGTGAAACGTGGGCGAGAAATAGTTTAGACAAGAAGAGAATAGAAGCTTTCGAAATGTGGTGCTACAGAAGAATGCTGAAGATTAGATGGGTAGATCACATAACTAATGAGGAGGTATTGAATAGAATTGGGGAGAAGAGGAGCTTGTGGCACAACTTGACTAGAAGAAGGGATCGGTTGGTAGGACATGTTCTGAGACATCGAGGGATCACCAATTTAGTATTGGAGGGCAGCGTGGAGGGTAAAAATCGTTGAGGGAGACCAAGAGATGAATACACTAAGCAGATTCAGGAGGATGTAGGTTGCAGTAGGTACTGGGAGATGAAGAAGCTTGCAAATGATAGAGTACCATGGAGAGCTACATCAAACCAGTCTCAGGGCTGAAGACCACAACAACAACATAGAGACAAGGCACCTAGTCAAATATTCGATTCCGGATGGAAGTATGTTGACAATTAGAAGCGAGGTGGGTGCGACAAAAGTGACAGTGTAGCCGTATGAACAAGATGTGCTCTGAATCTCAAAACGTTTATTGTTAAAAGTCACTGTCGCGGCGATGGCGAAGTTAAATAAACTGTCACTAACCGATGACAGCTACAAGATGCAAATTTCTACGATAGGGATGCACAAAACCTGTTTCAAACTACGGTAAACTGTTTTGGATTTTGGAGAGAAATCTGTGGAAATGTAGCGCACTAAGTGTACTTGTGTGTCATTTGTCCGGCGGGTCGTGCAGAATTTCGCTATTCGTCCATAGCACATCATCACCAAGTGGCAGACATACCGAACATCTCATAACCTAAATCCGAATATGTGTAGTGATCTTAACATGTTGAATAAAGTGTGTGCACGCTGTAGTCTGTAGCTAATTTGTTTTTTTCGTATAGTTCTATAACAGTCACCCTGCAGTTGTTTGCGAAAATTCAAAAAGCCATATTTCATAGTATGTTTTCAAATTCATCTAAATGATGGAACCATTTTAACCACCGTAGGATGTCAATTTTATTTCTTTACTGAGCCTTGCATATAAATTACATTAGTGGCCGGTTTCTGCCTTAAACTATAATCAAATGTTCTCAAATAATACCAAAACATTTTAAAAAAATTATTTCGTGTTATTTGGGGACAGACACTTTCCGGGACATACTGGAGTAATGTTTGTCTACCTCACAATGACGGTACTGCAATCATATCAATGTATTGCACGTTGAAGGTGTGGCGGTGGAATTAGAAGTCCCGTACCACCCTCCGACGGTATAAGCTCAACTGACACAACCATAGAGGTAGTTAGAGACATGGTCACACTAAGGATTGCACAGAATGAGTGGCCGCGCCAGGGTTATTGTCAACCATGCTCCGAATTCGAGTCCTCTAGGATGGCAAAAAGAACAGTGTGGTGGTACTAGTGCCGGGGAAGCGTAATGCCAATGTGTTGCAATCCATTTACCATGTTGTGCAGGGCGTCCATTTTATGATACAAGCGCCTTGCCTTCTCTCGACTTCAGAGGGCTCATATTGGTCTCCTCGCACAAGTCGAATTTTACAGATATAGTCTCGCAGTTATCAACCAGCTTACAAGCGCATCTTTCACAACACGTCATATAGGCAAAAACCTCAATAACAGGTAGCGTACAAGCCCCTGCACATACCTTTAGCAGCATACTTTGCGCATTTCCGCACTCATAGGTACACATAACTGTTACAAATCGCGGGAAACGTGCAGCAACCAAAAATCATGTTAAGAACTGTTATTTTGCTGAGACAAAGCTGTCGCCACAGGAGCTGCCTCCAGTCATGTGGTCACAGTCTAGCGTATATGTCGTTAATTCTCATTTAACGTATTACATGATGGACTCCGACAATATTTATAATCATTACAGGCATAATTACACTTCCGTTATTGCTACAATGATTCTACGTGGTCTTATTACAGTTTTCTAAAAACGGCCTCGTTTTCTACGTCATTTCTGAAAATAATATGTCTTACCTATTTACTGTCCTGGTTTTACCTGCACGCATTTGATAATAGCCTAAGGCTGAAAGTAACAGTTCCATCATTTAGACTAGCTTTTGACGCTGTGGACCCAAACACGAAGAAATTATTATCAATTCTGGTAGGTGAGATAACCTTTTGCAGCAGGACAAGATGCGGATGCCTTAGGAAGGGTATTCCACGCCTTCATCTTGGAAAAGAAAGCCTTTGAAAGGTATGAATTTCGTTTAAAAAAGCACGAAAGAAGTAGAAGCCATTAACATTTTATGAAACATTACTTAAAATGATTTGTGCTGCCATAGCACCCGTGAACAAAAAGATTATTTATTAATGGTCCGTGTTCCGACATGTAAAAGCGCTTATTTTGTTATCAAATACATTTTCTGTCATTCAACAAAAACCCATTTAGTAATTGTAAATCCAGCGTTTTCATCACAACTTACCTTAGGATGCGTTTTCAGCTAGTACCCTACCCGTTAAAGTTATTGCGTCTGATTACCTTCCCCATTCCTCATTTCCAGCAGTATGCAGGCACTTTATTGAATATAGGGCTAAATGCATTCCCGTGAGGTCGTTGTTTTGCACGATATACACGATTTTCAGCTACAGGAAGCTTTTTTGGTTCTACGAAACTGAAAATGTGTCGTAATAAAATATGTTTCACTGGCTATACAGAGAGAAGAAAATCACGATTTTGAAACTGTAGTAAATCATTAAAAGCTTGAGAATAAAACTTGTAGCCGGCCCTGTGACCGAGCTGTTCTAGGCGCTTCAGTCTGGAACCGCGCGACTGCTACGGTCGCAGGTTCGAATCCTGCCTCAGGCATGGATGTATGTGATGCCCTTAGGTTAGTTAGGTTTAAGTAGTTCTAAGTTCTAGGGGAGTGATGACCTCAGATGTGAAGTCCCGTAGTGCTCAGAGCCATTTGAACCATTTGAATAAAACTTGTAATTTCTATGCGTGGTTCTATGGGTGGTGTCTGTTCTTTCGGACATGTCTTTTGTACTGGCTCTGAGCACTATGGACTTAACATTTGCGGTCATCAGTCCCCCAGTACTTAGAACTACTTAAACCTAACTAACCTAAGGACAGCACACACATCCATGCCCGAGGCAGGATTCGAACCTGCGACCATAGCGGTCGCGCGGTTCCAGACTGAAGCGCCTAGAACCGCTCGTCCACACCGGCCGGCCTGTCATTTGTACTCAGGTGATTCATATGAAAAGGTTTCAGACGTGATTAAGGCCGCACGACAGGAATTAACAGACTTTGAACGCAGAATGGTAGCTGGAGGTAGACGCATGGGACATTACATTTCAGAAATCGCTATGGAATTCAGTATTCCGAGATCCACAGTGTCAAGACATGTCCGAAAGAACAGAAACCACGGATTACATTGAAGTTGATCAGTGCTGTCACCTACAACGGGACATTACGCGGAATCAGCGGCGACGAGCGAAACTGGGTACCAGATTGGGATTCGAACCCGGGATCTCCTGGTTAGTAGGCAGGTGCGTTAACCACTGCGCCATCCCGCACGCAGCTTTAAAGCAACTTCATGGACTATCTCGGCACGTGTCGCTGCCGATCCACATTCTCAATGAGCGCTACCTATCCGCTGTCTCTCTCCACAGACCGCATGTTCGCTACTCTGAGATTCCCACAGGAGATCGGACGAATTTGTGCATCCGCACTTGAAGAAGGTGGCTCCATTGCCCAGCTAGGCGTACCAGTTACATGAATGCGTGGTGTCTGTTCTTTCAGACAGTTTCGCTCGTCGCAACTCATTCCGCGTAATGTCCCGCTGTACATGACTGCAGTGATCCCCTTCTATTTACATACTTGTAAGTTCGCAACTGCAGTGTCTGTAACCATTACGAAGTGCCTTGTTCAGTCTATTGTGCTTAGATCTCAGATTTATATCAAACAGCTGCTGACAACAAAACTGAAAGAAATTGTTTAAAACAAGTTATTGACAAAGAAAAGTGTTCAAATGGTTAAAATGGCTCTGAGCACTATGGGACTTAACATCTGCGGTCATCAGTCCCCCAGTACTTAGAACTACTTAAACCTAACTAACCTTAGGACATCACGCACATCCATGCCTGAGGCACGATTCGAATCTGCGATCGTAGCGTTCGCGCGGTTCCTGACTGAAGTGCCTAGAACCGCTCGGCTACACCGGTCGGCCAAGAAAAGTGTGACATTAAGGAATACAGTTGCACATATTGCTGTAGCATCTGTCTACTGGCAGTTCAGTTCCATCCAGTTTCAGCAATAATGATATTTCATCGAATACATTCCTCGGTGGAGACAAGAAGTCTCCTAACGAAGCAAAACTGAATTCGGATGGAGTCAGACATTCACGGTCTGTCATTCAGCTTGACAAGAAGTTGCATTAAACAGCCAAAGAGCCCAGCGGGCGACTCGGCGATGCGGATGTGGAGACAGAGCCGCCCGATACAAAGGGAGGATGGGAAACCGGCCTGCGAATGATTTGTGACGCTTCTTTGTCCCGCGACAGCACAAAACAGCTTCCTGCAGCGCGGCTGCAGACACCGGTGGCAGCCGCCAAGGACGGGCCGCCTGTTGAGAGCAAGTTCTCGTGAAAATTGCAGCAGTGCATTTAATTGAAATTCACTCAATCGTGAGTTTTTTCACAGAATCTTTCAAAGTATACGGTTTGCCAACGGTGACGTAACTTACGCTGAGACCCCAAAAATCGTGGGATAGCGATATGCACATATACGGATGACGGCACTATCACGTACACAAAGTACAGGGTGTTTATAAATGAATATCGGGGTTTTTAACGCATTATAATATTCATTGTATTAAACTTACAGTTATAAATGATGTGTCAAATGAGAGAGCAACTTAAACAGTTTTACCAAGAACCTTATAAATGTTCAATGCGAGTACCATTTGTCACACGGCTCACATCAAGTCTATAGCCTAGTTCTTCCAAAACGTTGATAAGTGTGTCTTCAGTGATTGTAGAACAGCTGCTTCAACCCAGTTTCAAAATTCAAGGTGGTCTGCTGGTAGCGGAGGCACGTACACACGATCCTTGATGAAGCCCCAAAGGAAAAAAAATCGCATGGCGTTAGGTCGGGTGAACGTGGAGGCCATGCAAAGCAAACCCTGTCATTGGGCCCCTTGCGGCCTCTCCAGCGCTTGGGTACAGTATTGTTCAACCAATCGTGTACTTCGCTATGCTAGTGCTCACACTGAACATTTATAATGTTGAAACTTCCTGGCAGATTAAAACTGTGTGCCGGACCGAGACTCGAACTTGGAACCTATGCCTCCCGCGGGCAAGTGCTCTACCAACTGAGCTACCCAAGCAAAACTCACGACCCGTCCTCACAGCTTCAATTCTGTCAGTACCTCGCCTCCTACCTTCCAAACTGCAGAGAAGCTGTTCTGCGAACCTTGCAGAACTAGCACTCCTGAAAGAAAGGATATTGCGGAGACACGACTTAACCACAGCCTGGAGGAGGTTGCCAGAATGAGATCTCATTCTGGATTTATAATGTTCTTGGTAAAACTGTTTTGAGTTGCTCTTTCGTTTGACATATCATTTATAACTGTAAGTTTAATGTAATAAATATTATAAAGCGTTAAAACCCCAATATTCATTTATAAACACCCTGTACAAAAGAAAGTACATTGGCGGAGCTGTCATTTGTACTTAGGTGATTGATATGAAAAAGTATCCAACGTGATTAAGGCCGCACTATGGGAATTAACAGATTCCGAACGCTGAATGGTAGTTGAAGCCACACAGAGAGCAGCGCCATTTCCGTAGCGTAGTCAGCGCTAACAGACTGCGTAAAATGACCGCAGAAATCAATATGGGACTTACGAAGAGCGTATTCGTTTGGACAATGTGGCGAAATCTGGCGTTATGGGCTTTGGCAGCACCGCCGCGAATGCCTTTACTAACAGCACGACATCGCCTGCAGCACCTCTCCGGAGCTCGCGACCGTATTAGTTGAACCCGACGACTGGAAAATCGTCGTCTTGTCAGATGAGTCTCGATTTTAGTTGGTAAGAGCTCATGGTAGGGCTCGAGCTTGGCGCAAACCGCACGAAGCTGTGGACCCGAGTTGTTAACGAGGCACAGTGCAAGGTGGTGGTGGCTCCACAACGGTGTCGGCTGTGTTTAAAGGGGATTAACTGGGTCCTGTGGTCCAACTGAACCGATCGTTGAGTGGAAATGGCTATTTTCGGCTACTTGGAGATGATTTGCAGTCATTCATGTACATCATGTTCCCAAACAACAATAATTTTTTTGCGAATGACAATGAACCATATCACTGCGCTACAGATGTTCGCGATTGGTTTGAGGAACATTCTGGACATTTCGAGCGAATGATTTGGCCACCCAGACCACCCGACGTGAATCCAATCGAAGAACATTTATGAGTCATAATTAAGAGGTCAGTGTGTGCACAAAATCCTGCACCGGCAACACTTTCGCAAATATGGACAGCTACAAAGACAGCATGGCGCAATATTTCTGCAGGTGATTTCCAAAGTCTTGTTGAGTCCATGCCACGGCGAGTTGCCGCACTACTTCGGTCAAAAGGAGATCCGACGCGATATTCGGAGGTATCTATGATTTTTGCCATTTACAGAATGGCTTCACAGTAACTGCTACTAGTTGCAGACCGGTGGAATGTGCTAGCGGCAGGCAGCTATTTTCAGTTTAGTTAAAAGGGTTTTTATTTGATTTTTCTAAAACGGTGCGGCAAATTATACCTTCGGAGAACTTTCGTTGCTAAATGAGGTGATGGGTGCACTACGATCACTTGACGTAGCAAATCTTATTCTTCTCTGCAAGTAAATATTGTTAGTAAGGAGACGCGGTAACGGGCCTGTGTACTGCTTTCAGATAAGATTCGCCCTCGGTCATATGTAGTATTTCTTCTCCACTTCTTCAAATTATTTTAATATTTTGCAGCTTTTAATCCTCGCTTGACAGCAGAAAATGTTCCTATTCACATGGCGGACTTTAGCATAAGATTCTGTTGCAGGTACTGTATCTAATACCCAACATAATGGACCGACTTTACTTTCAGTTTAAGCAGTCTACCATAAAATTAATTATGTACGTTAATCATGCTGTGATGATGTGCTCCATCATATTAATGGAATCTTCAGTCGCAGCTTGGTAGAACAGTTTCATATATGCGAATGAAAATCATGAACCGTGGAATCAACAGTATCTGCTCAACCTGTCGACAGCTGGCCCTCCGCAGCGCAAAGTTTTAGGTCATAGTCTTTATTAAGCGTGAGGGTAATTTTTATGTGAGTTGAAAGTGCACTCTGTTCGACATTACTTTCAACGTCAGACAGCAAGTGGATTTTGGTGTATGTCGTAAGGGCACCTACAGAAATTAAAACTGCAGCCAGCATGTCAAACAAAGACGGTGCCTCATGGCTCAGCATTATGTGGGACCTAGTCATCGCGAGTTTTGCAGCCAGCACAAGGAGACATTAGACCTGTATATTATTGCCTGGGAATATTAAAATATGCCACACCTCACGGTTCAAGAAGACGTTCTGGAATTTCGTTTTGGTACGAGGCAAATTCAGGAACTGAATATTCCTTCTCGTTTATTCCCAGTTGGAAACCTCATATCCCTACACCATACTCAGTGGGATTTGGCTGAAAAATAGCAATTATCTGCTCTGCTCAGTAAGATTGGAAATGAAAAACAAAAAGAGAATGAATAAAGGAAACATCAGTTGACTATAGTTGTGGAACAGTCGGTTGAAAGACTGGACTCGCATTTGGGAGAACCGACATTCAAATCCTTGTAAAGATTTTCCGAGCATTCCGAAGTCGTATAGGACAAATGTCTGACTCTTTTCTTTGCAAAATATAAGACCGAATTCCTTACCTACATTTTCCCTGTCCGTGTCATTACTCTGTCCCTAATGACCTCGTTATCAGCGGGACATCGGGACTTGATGTAAAGTAAACTCTAGAATTTTATTGGAGAAGGACTATGCATTCGTAAACAATTCATGTATTTTGTTTGGTTCTTGTGGAAAGTTTTCCAGCAAGTGAAACCGACATCAGAAAACAACTGATGATGACGTAATACTTTACCTGAGTAAAAGTACTAGTGGCTCGGAAGACGTCGCAAGTAAACGTACCCGATGAACACATATAATCTTTGTTAGAGATTGTGAAAAAGTTTAGTTTAGTTAAGTGTGTGTGTGTGTGTGTGTGTGTGTGTGAGTGTGTGTGTGTGTGGTGTGTTTGCTTGTTCTGTGGATCTTATTCACAACAACTCACCATGTTGTGCAACGTGTCAATAAGTCTACAAAGATACATTTTCTCTGTGAAAACTTGCTTGCCGTTTAATAACAGTATTTTTTAAATCTTAATCTACAAAAAAATCTGATAAATTTAACCTGAGCCATTCATAACCCATTCAAAATTCATCTCTGGAATACATGGATTTATTAAGTGCAAATGATTTCAGTTTGTTTTTAAGATTTTCATATCTGTCACCACCTTTAATTCAGAAGGGAGGGGCGGCCGCTGTGGCCGAGCGGTTCTAGGCACTTCAGTCCGGAACTTCGATCCTGTTACGGTCGCAGGTTGCGTTCCTGCCTCGGGCATAGATGTGTGTGATGTCCTTAGGTTAGTTAGGTTTAAGTAGTTCTAAGTCTAGGGGACTGATGACCTCAGATGTTAAGTCCCATAGTGCTTGGAGCCATTTTTTTCAGAAGGGAGGAAGACAAACATTTTTTGGCTGCTTGCTTTGCTCCTTCCTGTGCAAGTGTAGAGGAAACGGAGGCTATTATTGTCCCTATTGTTGTACACGTGCTTGATACAAAGTAGTGATAACATTGCTGTAACGTCAAACCGGTGAGTCGAAGAGCTACAATCTGTGTTGACATAACGAAGGCATATGAGACGAGGTTGTACAGAGAGCGGGGACAGTTCTCTGTCAATCTAGTGCAGCGTGTAAACCGTTAAACGTCATAGCAATAGCGCAATTGCCCTAACACCATGTTTACGAAGACAGAGCAACTTTCTTGGTTCAAAACTGAAGTAGCACGAGGTTGGAGTACGCAAGAATATTTCCAGGGACTTCGTCAAGCATGTGGGGACCCAACGTTGTCATACAGCACGGTTCACGACGGGTTAAAAGCATTCAGATTAGGCAGAGATGCTGCGAAGGATCACCCCGTACAGGACGACCTCGCGTGGAGGACAATACAGTTCAACTCCTCGATTTCTTGTTGGACGTTGATCGTCGCTTCACTGCACGTTACTTAGTAGCAGAATCGGAGTATGCCACAAAACCGTGCTCCACATTCTGACGACATTTGGGGTACCGCAAAGTTGCAGCACGTTGGATACCCCATGAAGTGTCGGAGCTGCAATAGTAGCACCGTTATGCCGTCGCACAGGATTTAGTGGGCTGGTACCAAAGGGAAGGTAACGACTTTCTTCGACGCATCAGCACTATCGACGAAACCTGGGCGCGCTCGTACGAACCAAACTTGAAAAAACCAATCCAAAGAATGGAGGTATCCCTGTTCTCCTCATCCTCAGAAAGCGCGCACGACACCAAGTGCTGTGAAGGTGATGTTTATTGCGGCGATGACACAGCATCACGCTGTACCACTAAGGGTGACGGTAGACACTAGCGACGATATATCACAGAAAAGCACCCCATCATTTTGCATGACAATGCACGATGCCAAAGCACTGCTGCTGTTCAGGACCTCTTGCGCCGCTGGCAATGGGAGAGTCTGCAACACCAACCACACGCACCCGACTTGAGTCCCTGCGATAACGATCTCTTTGTCAAAGTGAGGGAACTCCTGGGAGTGATCCGGTACAACGCCAGAGATGACATTATCCATGCCATAGGGCAGCCAGTACAGGACATCAACAGAAATAGACGTGCAGATGGTATACTGCTCCTTTCGGACACTTGGCAAAAGGCCATAAAAATGGGGGCGATTATACTGAAAGTGTGTAACTATGAGTACCTCTGTCAGTAAAGTCATTTCAGAGAAAACTAATAGTTCTAATTACTTTTTATCCAGACCTTGTATCTACAAATGCCACTTTTTTTTACTTTATTAAGTTTCGATTCCCCTCGACGGGGGGTGGGGTCTGGCAGCAGCTCTTCAGCCTACATAATTTGTTTTAAAAAGATGAAGATAATAAATAATAAAAGCAGGCAATAAAATTGGTGACTTAAATGGTAAAATGGCGGAAAATTGTGGAACTTAAAACATAAAACAAATGGTTGATGATGCTAATAAAATACACAGGAAGCAGACAGGTAAAATAATAGACAGACAATTAAAATACACGGCGACAGTTTGGTTTCTGTTCGCCACAGACATAAAATTCACACCCAGCGACAGCATGATTTTTGTTCGCAACACTTTGGAAAGACGCACAACACTGAACACTGCACTAAAAAGTTGGCACAAATATGACATACCACAGCCAAGGGGAACCTGGACAGATGATGGGAGAGAAAGGGCAGGAAGGAGAGGAAAAACGAAATGCGGGGGGGAGGGGGGAAGGAGCCAATGGAGGACGAGGTCCCATAAGAAGGGGGGGGGGGCTGGACAGACGCGACAGTGAGTGGGGAAATGAATAGAAGGGGAATGCAAAAGGACTTGGGGGGGGAGGGGAGGGGAGGCAGAGAGAGGTTAGGTGGGGAAAAACCAGGATGGAAGGGGGGGAAGAGGGAGCCCAGGGAAAGGACAGAGGAAAGGAGGGGGAGATGAGGATCAGAGTTGATAGGAGGGATAAATGGAGGGAGAGAGGGCATCATCTGGGACGGGGAGTTGACAGAAGCCACCTCGGGAAAGGAGATGAAGGGTGTAGAGATGGAGGGTAGGGGGGACACAACAGTGAAGGCACGTCAGAGGGTGGGGTATGGGAGAGGAGAGGAGCAACCAGGGAATGAGGGGGATCAAGGTGGCGGGAGGTGTAGAAAATGCGTATATGTTCGAGGAATAGGAGCAGATGGGGGAAAAGAATCACGTTGTAGAGGATCCACGTGGGGTACGGGAGGCGTATGCGGAAGACGAGGCGGAGTGCATGGTGCTCGAGGATCTGGAGGGTCTTATAGAATTTGGGGGGAGGGGGGGCGGAATGAATACAACTGCAATTTTCAGATTGTCCCTGGTTCTTTGGAACAAACTTCGTAAGAGAGTAATTGCCTTGTGAGGCTGTTGTTAGCACGCTGAAGATTGGGTACAGTCATCTACATGAAGTTCGATAAGTGATATCAGGAATTACCTTTAAAACACGTTTCTGTGCGATACATACTCTGCGTCTATATGTGGAGTTGCCTCAGAAAATTATTCTTCACGACGTCAGTGAATGAAAATATGCCAGATAAACTAATTTATAAAGCTTTCACCATCAAAATCAGTAATTACACATGGTATAGCAAATACTGCTGAACTCAAGTACAAGAGACGCTCAGTAAGTAATGCAACACCTTTTTTCTCAACCATATTATGTTGAAAAAATGCGTAATTTGCTGTGGGGTTTCGTGGAATATCCCCGGCTCGTCCCCTATAGTTTCATGAACTTCTAATTGGAGGCGGTGCTATATGTAGCCTCCAAAATGGCGCCTGTAATGGAGGTACGTTGTTCCAGGGAGAGAGCTGCCATTCAGCTTCTTTTGGCAGAAAATCATAGCATCGAAAGTATGTATTGTCACTTGCAGAACGCCTGCAAAGGCCTGGCAGTAAACAAAAGCACGGCGAGTCGTTGGAAGGGACATCTGTCATCACCACAACAAGGTCAGCCAAAGCCTGTCCGACTCCTGCGTGCCGGTCGGTCCTACGAAAATTGAAGAAACGATTTTAGCATGTTCGTCGCTACAAAAATTCAAATGAACTTTCCCTTCTCCAAGACAACGCAAGGTTTCATACAAGTCTGCACGACTGAGACCAGTTGGACTGTTCTTCCTTATCTACACTACAGCCCGGATCTCGCACCTTCCGACTTCCATCTGTTTGTCCCAATGAAGAATACGCTCGGCAGGAAGCAGCACTCGGATGGTGGAGAGAGCATTGATGCAGCAAGACACTGGCTCCGACTTCGACCAGTAGAGTGTTACCATGTGGACATAGAGTCCCTCCCAGTAAGGTGGCGTAAGGCCGTCGCATTGAACGGAGATTATGTTGAAAGACAGGGTTTTGCAGCCAAAAGGGCAGGAAACAATATAGTGTATGGGAATCCTGAATAAACCAACCTGGTTTCAGAAAAAAAGAATCTAATTTATTACTTTTGAACCCCCTCACATTTGTTAAATCTATAATATCTGATTTGCAATTTATATTCTGACAAAAAGGCACACATCAGTTTTGTACATTATGATGATAAATCTTGCCACGTACAAAACTGAATGTACTTCTTTCTCTCAGCTAAGCAACAGAACATTTACAAAGAGCCAATCAGCAGTACTTCTGAATATTTTCTTTATTGCTAATTGTGTTGTTGCAGTTCTGTTGAGCTTTATTATGACGTCTGCATGATAAGCAAAGGCCACTATTTCTACTTCATCACTGAAAGACTGGATGTCATCTATGAATACCAAGAAGAGGAGTGGCCGCAATGTTGGACTCTGTGGTATGTCGTCATGAGAGCTAACGTGACCCTTTGTTTCATGTCAGTTACATATGAAGTCAACCGCTTACCATTTCTAATTTGTCCAGAAGAACGTTGTTAATCTCACTCTCAGATGTGTTAGATAACTAAACACCCAGCTAAGTGAAATTTTGTCAATTAAATATTTCAATACGGGGTCACTGAAATGGTAGTTGACATGGTCAATGCAGAGTCCCGTATGAAATTCAAATTGTGACTGATTCAGGATGTTGAGTTCACGGGTACTGTCGACCATTTTTAAATGCGAGTGTTGCAACTAACATAGTGTTTATTACTTATTTGCAAGTTATGCAAATAAAAATGGTTCAAATCGCTCTGAGCACTATGGGACTTAACATCTGAGGTAATCAGTCTCCTAGAACTTAGAACTACTTAAACATAACTAACCTAAAGACATCACACACATCCATGCCCGAAGCAGGATTCGAACCTGCGACCATAGCGGTCGCGCGGTTCCAGACTGAAGTGCCTAGAACCGCTCGGCACCCCGGCCAGCGTTATGAAAATAGATACATGTTTCAAAGTTTTATTGTTCTTCAGAATAGCCACCAGCATCGTGTATAATCTCGCTGGCAGCAATGTGGAAGTTGTGGTATACCCTTAGCGGTACCAGTTGTGTTGGCAGTACGAATGGAGCAGTCTATTATTCAACGAAGCTCTGTAAAAGTTGTGAAGCAAATGGCATGACGCGCTTTCTCCAATTTAGGAGTCAAGTTGAAGTCACAAGAGCTTAACTCCGGAGACCGTGGTGGGTGGTATAGCACTTCCCAGTCCCATCGATCGAACAAATCGGTCACTACTTGCGCCACATGCGCCCGAGCATTGTTGCAGAATGATGGACGGGTCCTGCAGGAAGCGTCGCCGCTTCTTTCTATAAGCTAACCGCGGGCAATGTTCATTTTTGAAACACAGCCTGCCGTTAGCTTATAGAGAGAAGCAGTAGCACTTTCTGTTGAACCCTCCCGTTATTTTGCAAGACAATTTTCGAGTTGGTTGTTGTCTGCGTTAGTAAAGAATAACACCATTTCCGGTATGGCTGAGTGTCGTTCCTCAACCGAAACAGATGTTGTATGGTAAAAGTAAAGGTAAAAAGTTATATCGAGAAACCCTGTGCATTTTTTCATCCAAAAATTACGCTGACGTCCATAACATGTCCTGTGAATTTATAATACACTACTGGCCATTAAAATTGCTACACCAAGAAGAAATGCAGATGATCAACGGGTATTCATTGGACAAATATATTATACTAGAACTGACATGTGATTACATTTTCACGCAATTTGGGTGCGTAGATCCGGAGAAATCAGTACCCAAAACAACCACCTCTGGCCTTAATAACGGCCTTGATACGCCTGGGCATTGAGTCAAACAGAGCTTGGATGGCGTGTACAGGTACAGCTGCCCATGCAGCTTCAACACGATACCACAGTTCATCAAGAGTAGTGACTGGCGTATTGTGACGATCCAGTTGCTCGGCCAGCATTGACCAGACGTTTTCAATTGGTGAGAGATCTGGAGAATGTGCTGGCCAGGGCAGCAGTCGAACATTTTCTGTATCCAGAGCCGGCCGAAGTGGCCGTGCGGTTAAAGGCGCTGCAGTCTGGAACCGCAAGACAACTACGGTCGCAGGTTCGAATCCTGCCTCGGGCATGGATGTTTGTGATGTCCTTAGGTTAGTTAGGTTTAACTAGTTCTAAGTTCTAGGGGACTAATGACCTCAGCAGTTGAGTCCCATAGTGCTCAGAGCCATTTGAGCCATTTGAGCCTGTATCCAGAAAGGCCCGTACAGGACCTACAACATGCGGTTGTGCATTATCCTGATGAAATGTGGGGTTTCGCAGGGATCGAATGAAGGGTAGAGCCACTGGTCGTAACACATCTGAAATGTAATGTCCACTGTTCAAAGTGCCGTCAATGCGAACAACAGATGACCGAGACGTGTAACCAGTGGCACCCCATACCATCACGCCGGGTGATACGCCAGTATGGCGATGACGAATACACGCTTCCAATGTGCGTTCACCGCGATGTCGCCAAACACGGATGCGACCATCATGATGCTGTAAACAGAACCTGGATTCATCCGAAGAAATGACGTTTTGCCATTCGTGCACCCAGGTTCGTCGTTGAGTACACCATCGCAGGCGCTCCTGTCTGTGATGCAGCGTCAAGGGTAACCGCAGCCATGGTCTCAGAGCTGATAGTCCATGCTGCTGCAAACGTCGTCGAACTGTTCGTGCAGATAGTTGTTGTCTTGCAAACGTCCCCACCTGTTGACCCAGGGATCGAGACGTGGCTGCACTATCCGTTACAGCCATGTGGATAAGATGCCTGTCACCTCGACTGCTAGTGATACGAGGCCGTTGGGATCCAGCACGGCGTTCCGTATTACGATAAACCGAAATCGCGATAGACTGAAATCCGACCTTTATCAAAGTCGGAAACGTGAAGGTACGCATTTCTCCTCCTTACACGAGGCGTCACAAGAACGTTTTACCAGGCAACGCCGGTCAATTGCTGTTTGCGTATGAGAAATCAGTTGGAAACTTTCCTCATTTCAGCACGTTGTAGGTATCGCCACCGGCACCAAGCTTGTGTGAATGGTCTGAAAAGCTAATCATTTGCATATCATAGGATCTTCTTCATGTCGGTTAAACGTCACGTCTGTAGCACGTCGTCTTCGTGGTGTAGCAATTTTAATGTCCAGTAGTGTAGATGGAACTACGAAAATAACTTGCGAATACGACTATTTAAAAAAATCTTCATTTAGATTCCCTAATACCTCAATGGTCCAGAAAAGCACCGCTCGCTACGATCACGGATTAATAGTGACACTAAACAGCCCATTTAACTTTTAGCTTTATCCTTACCTTTCCAGTTGACAAGAAAATCCGGGGAGGTATTCCAGGCAACCGAGTCTCCGAAACGGAAAGATTGTATCAACGAAGACTGAGAGCAGTTTGTCAGAAGGAATGAGGGGAGATTAGAGAGCAGGCAGTCGGGTTTTGCAGCGAGATACAGTAGGCTGGGGGCGTGATGGATTTTCGGGCGTCGCGTCGCGCCGGCCAGGTCGCAGTGCGCGGTGGGGGGACGTGGCGCGTAATCTCCAGCAGGAGGCCACTGGCGGCAGCGGGATTAAGCGGCTGCCTGGGCCCGTCCGGAGCTGAGGTTTTTGCGAGTGTCCGCCGGCTCCATCCATCACGGCCGCGCAGCGCTCAGCTCGCTCATCCCCACCACCGCCTCCGCTCCTCCCTCCACTGGGCCCTCGCGCTCTCGAGAAAGGTATTCCGAGTGCCGCCAGCCGCGCGGCGCGGCACGGCGTGCCTGCTCAGCTTCGCTTGGCAGAGACAACGCGGTCACTGACACCTTGACAGCTGCTGGCCGTCGAACTCGGAGCAAATTGGCAGCCTGTGATCCGAGAAGCTCCTGGACGCGCCGTACGACTTTTCCTACTAATGGGGTGTCTGCGTAATTAGCTCGTCTGAGTGACAGTAATGATGTTATTATATTTAATAATGGAATTGGAGTCGTCTGTTCCTGTGCTCATTACTCCGAGGAAGATTAATGTGGTACCTAGCTGCCTGCAGCGGATGAAGTCGGCTCACGAAAAGTGTAGATGCTAAGCTACTGACGTCTTCCCAGGAACAGGTATATTCAGCATATCTCAAGCTGTCATCAAACTGGAGCTTGAAGTTAACATCTTCTAGATTGCCAGGCCATATTATGTTATTCTTCAGTTTCTTCTACACCACCTACGTTTCGACTCCTTTCTAGGATCTTCTTCATGATCTTGTGATGTTCAAGGTTAGCTAAACTCTATCAAAGATCAGTGACACGTTCGCTTATAAACGGGAGTTTCCCGCGCTTGTTCTGAAGAAGTGGGATGATTGGTGAAAAATCCTCTGGCCAGTACTGGTGGTCCATCATCATTGGATAGAAGATGAAAGACATGAAATGTATACGCAGTTGCCAATACGGACTACTATCAGGTGCAGAATGGAATGACGACAATGAAAATTTGTGCCACACGGTGATTCGAACGCAGATTTTCCGCTTATCTCGAGCGGTCGCCTTACCATTAGGCTACCTGATCACTAGTAAAGGCCAGACACCAACTTCCGTGTGTCGTCAGCCGTGGGTCTGACTGCGAGTTGAGCTCGGATTGCCTAATGGTAAGGCAACCAATCGCGAAAGTGGGAAATCCAGGTTCATGTCCCAGTCCGACACAAATTTTCATGCTCGTCATTTCATTATACAGCTGATGGTTGTCCATATACATGCCTGTCCGAACCAACATTGTATCGCACTTTTGAACAACACAGGCACTACAATATCTAAAGTGGAACACTTTTATGCTCAATAAAAGGGATTATTGTATAAAATCCTTCCGGCTATTATTGATGGACTATCGTCATTGGATATAAAGGGAGTCTTTCTACGCTTGTTTTGAAGAAGAGTTATTAATCAGCAAGTTCACGTCGGCGCTGAGACTTGTGTTCTCACTGTAGGGCGGCGCGGGTATTCACGCTTTCCATCAACAGGCGACACTGCTTTTCTGTTTCTCTCCGTGGGGCAGGGGTCGTTTTCAAACGCCCAAGGCTACTCTTTTAATTTATTGACCTTTTATTTTGATAGTCGTGTAGCCCATTCTTCAGAAGAGAAAAAGGGATCACATGAAATAATTTTACATTATTTTAATCACAAATTATATGATATATCATTTGTTCCGAAAGCTCTCACATAAATTGTATACACAGCTGTTCGTTTCGCCTGACTGATAGGCAGTACATCACAAATTACTGTATCGCTGGTAGCATATATGGTAGAGTCGAACGTGAGCCACTGGTGCTACACAGCGGCTTCTACAGGTGACCATCGTCACTGGACAGTAGCAAAACGGGCAGAGCAAGAGAGGAGGAATGTTTACCAAAAATAATATTGCCCGCAGAAGTGTATTCATCGCGCACCGCGGCCGCGCATTCGCTTCCTTGACGGTGGAAAGCCACGGAGCCGGAAGGCTATGGCAATGTTCTCTATTGATGTTACATTCGTTCTTAGGAATCTCATTCGCTTCTCGGACTTCAGTAAATATAAGTTTCCTGCGCCAGTACACGTACGGTATTTAAATCAATGTCTTGGCCTCAATTCTGATGTTCCTTTACCGCAGATTTCACACTTTATTTTAACTGCATGGGGCGCTGGTGTTCCTTAATACACTCTTTTACGGTCCTTCCCTTTTCGCCTACATGCATACTGCCAAAGCCACACGACAGGTACGTCAGTTTTCGGTCAGAAAAGTCTTTTACTTTGCTCTGATTGTAAAATGTGATCAGCTCTCCATTTTTCCGTAGAGTTTCGCTGAAGCTAACAGTCACTCCAGAAACTGTACGTAACGTAACAAAGTGAGAAGGTACTTCCTCGTACTTGTTATTAGCGTAATTAATGTTTCATTCGAAAGCTCGGTCTATCGACATGCCATCGTAGCTGTTGACCTCTATTGCTTTCTTTAAGAAATCTAACTCCGCTGTTATTGTCACTGATATAGAAGGCATATGAAGACAAAGTGTTGAGCTTCGCTTGCTTCTGAACTGGGTGTTGGTGCGAAGTGGCGTCTAAATACCTATTTGTATTATACTGCGTTGTGCAGCCTAGGATCTACCTCCAACTAGAAGTTGATTTTGTGGTAAATCTCATTTAAGAAATTGTGGCATTTGTGAAGCTGTTTCTTGTTGTGTGGCCTTATAACAAATGTGTCATCCAGATAGCGGGGTCAATAAGAGGACTTCAATGGCGCGTTCTAAGTGTTCAAAATGTTGCATAAAAATGTCAGCTGCTACTGTGACCCCACAGAAAAACCGTCAGATTTTTCATAAAATTCCCCTTTATTTTTAAAACTTCTTGATCGTAGGCATAATTCGTTCCGGTCAAACGCATGTGAATCGAATATTTTCTGTTGATTGATGAATTCTTCTCGGGTTATCAGCCAAGTGGTGGCCTTGCCATGTCGCAACGTTTCAATGAGTTTCGTTCCCATCATCTTCTACGGTCTCCATAATATCTGCTACCAGGATGTTACTAGAGAAAGATTTCAAGTCGAAGTTTACAACAATGTCACACACGGATATCTTCAGCGTATTGGAGGTAGCTTGAAACACTGCAATGCCTTACTAAGCGTTGTCCCATTGGAGGAGGTATGCCGCTGCATTTGCAAAAAAAAAATGGTAACACGTTAACATCGTTTGAGAGGTAACAAAACTATACTGACACAGTTCGCGAGGTCTATTGGGTGCCTTGAGGAACAAATTGAAAATAGGAACCGATGCTGAACGAAACGTTATCCAGCGACGCCATAGAGCATCGAAGCTATAGAGGCCGACGTCTGGTACTCGGCCCCCGTCTTCAGCAGCAAACGAATGTTTGCACAAAAATATTGAGGCTTGCTTGAGCATTTGCTGACAAACTGCCTGTTGGATTCTATCTTGGGCTCTTTGACCGACGTTTGTTTGATGAGTTTTCTGTCATTTCGGCAGCACGACTGTTCCAGGCATCAAAGAGAGAACCACAGTTGAATGACCACGGAAAAGCCCTCTGGCGTTGGCGCGACAGGTACACATAAAATGCGGCTGCAAGCTCGACTGTAGTCTGATTGCAGCAGACGGTGAATCTCTGACCGTGCCAACCATTCCTGCTGGTGGAAGTCAGAAAAATCATCAAACAAATGACGGCCGAGGAATCCTAAACAGAAGCCAACAGGCAGTTTGGCAAACATTTGTAGGTTGTCGGGCCGCCAAGCAGAACTTCGTCAAAACCTCATAATGAGTCTCTGTAGGCAATGGTGCGTAAATTTATCACGCATCCACACATCCTTCAACTCTACTTCGAGGTGAATCAGGACCGCTTTCAAACACACCAGGCTTCATTTGGATAGCAACACATGCATTGGTCTCACGCTTCTGTAATGTGGACGGGTTGGGTGTACAGCAGTCTTTAAATGTGTCCATAGCCGGTGATCCAACGTATTCAGACCCGATGTACGAACAGACTGTGATACCGGACCTCTTCGACCAATCCATCGTCCACGAAACGTTGCGGTGAGGTGCTGGCGCACGATCCGTAGAAACAGCAGTTTTGCAATGGTAACGTTCTCCAATAGCGCCGGTAATTCATCTCGCAGAAATCAGTGATACACACCATCTTTTATTCTATATGCTAAAGTGCATGTCTGTATGAGACTGTTACAGAAAATTCTTGCCCATATGAAGATATTGAAGCGATTCCGAGACCTCGCCCCCATGAGTCCTCGAGAATTTGCAATTGTCCATAGGTGCGTATTGGGGTAATTTACTATGACATCTCTTTTGAATCCTGCCTTGCCTCATTTCTAAATAAAATGCAGGCTGTAATCTGCAGTCAAAATCTCTACATATACTGGTTTCCTGACATATATTTATGGGAACTTTTCTTCTAGTTTGACCATTATCACCTTCTGTATGAATAACTGACTCTATCTAACACTCTGTATATTAATAATATATGCAAAATTAACACGCAAAATACTTGCGGCATGAATAAAAGCACGGTACTCATTTACAGACAGGGGAATGCAATAGAACTAAGATAAATTAGCTGCTGACGTGACGAATCGCAAAAATTAATTGACCACGAATACATGGGAGGAGAGTGTGTGACATTGTGACGTAGAATTTTTTCGTACTTCCACTCACATTGCTTGATTTACTAGTGTCGAAGAGTCATTGTCTGCCGTGTCAAATCATACGGCAGATTACTTGACGCCCGAATCCCTCGCATGTAGGTAACAAACGTACGCTGACAGCAAATATCTGCAGCAGAGAAAATGTGTAATTATCCTCATCTGGATCGTCAAGAGCTGGAAAGAAATTCACCATCAAGTACCATTGCTTTTGTGTGAACTAACTGATAAATATGCCTAACCTGGGTTCGACAGTGGATACTTTGTGTGACACGGACTTGGGACTATACTCACTGCATGGATGTTTCCTTGGAATCTATTAAGCGTTGGTATTACTCGTCAGATTTTACTGCTCTTTGGTGACTTAAGATGCAGTAGTTGGGACTGTCTAACACTTTATCAGGGTGATTTTTCTAGACTGTTTACTGAGGCTGGATGAGAAGGTTAGGAAACTCAGAATTGACCGGCGTCAAACTGGTTGACTGTTTACTGGCGAAAGACTCTTTTAGACCTACGGGCTGTTTAGCATTCAGGTGCACAGAGGTTCTATCAAATATGAAAACTGAAAATTTAAAATTCCTATTAATCTACCACTCAGTGGACATAATCTGCGAGGTCGGTTCCTTATTGTTTCTAGTCTGATTTTCGGACTCCTTCGAAGCAAACACATTTGGAATAGGAACTTTTCGTTTCTGAGGTCAGTTTGTGATGCTGGGGAACATTTAGAAAAGTGTTGTAGAAGATCGTGTAGGCTAATATCACATGAACGGTAGTCATGTTAACAGGACATGCGACAATAATTTTCTACTTACTATGTACAACATCAGAGCCGTGACTGCCGTGCACGTTTTAGCTTTATTGGAGTGACCTGAAGGAACTATTAGGAACAAAGAGATATTTTCTGCTCAGCTGACATTTCATACACTAGCTTTTGACACATCCTAAGCACAAGATGCTTAAACGTCAAACGTCAGTTGATCTCAGTGAACATGCTACAGGATTGCCTTGGTCATTTCATTGGTTCCATATCGTTCTGTATCGTGATCTCAGAAAACCGCTTTTTTAATGGAAATTACTTCAACAATGGAGCAGTCAGCTCTACTGAAGGAGCAAAGCAATTCTTATTGCGTTATTTGGCAGTTATAATGAAAACAAAACGTAACTGATAAAGCAAAAGAGCAATTTGCACCTTCCAATGAATATTGTTGTAATGTTTGTTTGTAAATATTTCATAGAGCTAATAAACGTGGACGTTTTGAAATGTTTGTACGACACTTTTCGTGTTCTTTCAGTTCTGATTAGTATGTAGATTTCAACTTACGACCTATACCAGGAATAATCATTATGGGTTTGGTTATGCCAGTTGATAATTTCTCCTACCATTGTTCGTTCATTATTGCTGAGATGTAATGTGAATTTGTATACAATGGTCCCTCATAACGTTGCTTGAACGTTTAGTAACGGGCTGTGCGACTTGACGTGTTGATGATGTTACTACCACATTTACCATTCCGTAGTGTGAAGTTCCTTGAAGAATAATTCGAATCATCCTTTTCTGTGATTTTTCTTTCGAAGTCATTCCATTTAAGACCGCTAGAGCCCCCAAATACCTGAGGCTAGTTGTGCGTATGCTTGTTTCAGTGCTCCGTAACGTGTGCAACAAACATCTTCCTTCGTAACATCATCATCTCAGTCCCATGATGTTTGTTCACTATAGTAATGACTGAAATTGGGCCCTTCGCTGACAGCGGTCTAGGATGGCTCGTTTTATGAGAGCGCCGCTGAAGTTGGAATTCTCCTATAGCCGCCAATCGACCATGAACGAATATTTCGCTCGGTGTGAATCCAGCGGAACGTTACAAGGGTCTGCAACGAGATGTAGCTCTTTCAGCGTCTCCTTGCAAAAAGAAATAGAAGAAAAGAGAAAGTACACAATCTGTCACACGAGTTTCTTTAATGAACGTAGGTCTTAGGACGCTGGCTTGATACAATGGTACAACGAAAGCAACTTACGGCATAGTCACGTCACCGAGGGAAAAGGAAATGAACTTCCAGCTGTGAGAGGTTTCCATGTTGTATATTTTCGCAGTTATATTTCACGTTAGCACGACACTAAAGGTGTTACTACCCGCAGTTCAAGGAGATGGCCCCGTCATTACGTCGTGGCGATCGACGAGAGAGCCTACAGTCTTTATCGGGTCCCTTACATCAATCGGAGGTAACGCGGGAAATGTACCTGCTGGCGTTTAACCTTCCAAGTCGGCGAATGCAAATTGCAAAATGGAGTTGGCGCGCTACAAAGCGGTGACCGGTAAGCCTGAATCTAATTTATCGACGTCGGCTCGCAGCACCTGTCAGTGCGCCGTGTTCGCCCGCCGGCCGAGATAGCGCCACCGCGGGCCGCTCCTTGTGGTTATGCAAATGTCCATTGTGGCAACTAGGGCCAGCGCTGCGCGTTCATCCCGCGGAGTGCTGACAAAGAGGGCGCCACAAAAGGCCCAGCCAGCCCTGAGAGACTGCGGGGGCGTAGCAACGCGCTCCGGCCAGGCGTCAGGCAGCCCGCCGCTCTGCCGCCTTCTGCAGATCGCGTCGCGATAGACGATGGCCCGGGAGGAGTCACTGGTGCACGAACGCGCTACCCTGCAGCTCTCCGCTCCTTTTGTACGTTCCTTTTGCCTGGCTACCCCGCTAGAGACCACGGCAGACAAGCCTCTGTGCTGACTGCTCTCGTTTTCCGCCTTTATTTTGATTTTCTTCAGGCTGCCCTCCACTCCAATCCCGGACGACACTTCTCAGCGATTAAAGCTATAAGCACCAGAAAGAGGTAACCCGCAAGAGACAAAACGCTAATACCGTGTTATATCGTCTCCATTCTTGATGCTGTTGTGGTCTTCAGTCCTGAGACTGGTTTGGTGCAGCTCTCCATGCTACTCTATCCAGTGAAAGCTTCTTCATCTTCCAGTACCTACTGCAACCTACATCCTTCTGAATCAACTTAGTGTATTCACCTCTTGGTCTCCCTCTACGATTTTTACCGTCCACTTAATTGGTGATCCCTCGATGCCTCAGAACATGTCCTACCAACCGATCCCTTCTTCTAGTCAAGTTGTGCCACAAGCTCCCAACTTCGAGGTAATTCCTCCTGAGGGGTAAAATCAAATTTTATGAGCCGATAAAAGACAGGAAGGTCTGACTTCAGTCAAGTATCTAAATTGTTATTACACTATTGGCCATAAAAATTGCCACACCACGACGATGACGTGCTACAGACTCGAAATTTAACCGACAGGAAGAACATGATGTGATATGCAAATGATTAGCTTTTCAGAACATTGACAAAACGTTGGCGCCGGTGCCTACACCTACAACGTGCTGACATGAGGAAAGTTTCCAACCGATTTCTCATACACAAACAGCAGTTGAACGGCGTTGCCTGGTGAAACGTTGTTGTGATGCCTCGTGTAAGGAGGAGAAAAGCGTACCGTCACGTTTCCGACTTTGGTAAAAGTCGGATTGTAGCCTATCGCGATTCCGGTTTATCCTATCGCGACATTGCCGCTCGCGTTTGTCGAGATCCAATGACTGTTAGCAGTATAGCGAATCGGTGGGTTCAGGAGGGTAATACGGAACGCCGTGCTGGATCCCAACGGCCTCGTATCACTAGCAGTTGAGATGACAGGCATCTTATCCGCATGGCTGTAACGGATCGTGCAGCCACGTCTCAATTCCCGAGTCAACAGATGGGTACGTTTGCAAGACAACAACCATCTGCACGAACAGTTCGACGACGTTTGCAGCAGCATGGACTATCAGCTCTGAGACCATGGCTGCGGTTACCCTTGACGCTGCATCACAGACAGGAGCGCCTGCGATGGTGTACTCAACGACGAACCTGGGTGCACGAATGGCAAAACGTAATTTTTTCGGATGAATCCAAGTTCTGTTTACAGCAACCTGATGGTCGCATCCGTGTTTGGCGACATCGCGGTGAACGCACATTGGAAGTGTGTATTCGTCATCGCCATACTGACGATTCACCCGGCGTGATGGTATTGGGTGCCATTGGTTACACGTCTCGGTCACCTCTTGTTCGCATTGACGGTACTTTGAACAGTGGACATTACATTTCAGATGTGTTACGACCAGTGGCTCTACCCTTCATTCGATCCCTGCGAAACCCCACATTTCATCAGGATAATGCACAACCGCATGTTGTAGGTCCTGTACGGGCCTTTCTGGATACAGAAAATGTTCAACTGCTGCCCTGGCCACCACATTCTCCAGATCTCTCACCAATTGAAAACGTCTGGTCAATGCTGGCCGAGCAAATGGCTCGTCACAATACGCCAGTCACTACTCTTGATGAACTGTGGTATCGTGTTGAAGCTGCATGGGCAGCTGTACCTGTACACGCCATCCGAACTCTGTTTGACTCAATGCCCAGGTGTGTCAAGGCCGTTATTACGGCCAGAGGTGGTTGTTCTAGGTACTGATTTCTCAGGATGTATGCACCCAAATTGCGTGAAAATGTAATGACATGTCAGTTCTAGTATAATATATTTGTCCAATGAATACCCGTTTATCATCTGCATTCCTTCTTGGTGTAGCAATATTAATGGCCAGTAGTGTAAAAGGTTGTTACCATTATCATAAGTTCGTAGGACTCTAATACTGATTATATAAGTTGCTATTCATAACTTTTTCTCAATTGCTATGAGTAATGCTTGACACTATCTAATGAAGGTTACAGGTTCCTCACATAGGCAACCCGCTACCCACAAAAACGAAATGCTCGTATGACGTTGATGGCCGGGAGTCCCCACCTGGGGAAGCTCAGCCGCCTAGTTGTGTTTTTATTTGATGCCACATTTGACGACTTGCGCGTCGTTGATGATGAAATGATGATAGGGACAACACAACGCCCAGTCCCCGGGAGGAGAAAAATCTACGAGCTGGGCTGAAATCGAACCCGTGTCCACTGCATGAGAGGCAGACAGGTTGACCTTTCTTTTTTGTTTATTCCACAAAACAGTAACGAAAATGACTAAATTACAATGAATTGACATTAACTGCAGTCATAAATTACAGCATTCACAAAATAGGATTGATATTTAGTCTTTAGCAGTAGCACACATTTGGCATATTCACTGTCACCTTCAACTGGTGGCAGTTCAGCATGCACAGTTTCTTCTTCTGCAGCCTGAGGTTCCCATTCATCACTTCCCAGACCCAACTTATTCGGTAAACCCATGATGTATGTTCCTAAGTCTTCTCTAGCTAAATTATGGGGACAGAGAGCAGTCCCGACCAACAACATCGCAAAGTACTTCATTCCCTTGTTACTGTGTCTGTTTCAACCTTCTAACCGTATCCTTAACGAATTCAAGAGCTTCCTTTATGACAGATACCAGATCTTTGCCGTCATATTCCTGTATCTGATGCTCTACTGATCAATTTTTTGTGTGTGACTTGGTGGCGGACGCTACACATACACTTTACGCTTCGTACTATAAGAGGTGCACTTGTCTTCTGAAAATTGATTAGGAGCTACATGACCTCTGTCGTAGCTAGCCCCTACCTAATTTATCCGGAACGGAGCTATAATAGAATCGTGTAGGAGTGCGCCTAGCGAGCTATAACAGAATCATGTAGGAGTGCGCCTAGCACACATAGTATTAAAAGGAATTAGGTAAGTGGGACGTGCGACAGAGACCATCCGCACTTTGCAAATCGGAGAGAAAACGTCAATTATATTCACTCCCCCTTACGAGCAGTAGACAATATTCTTCACCTCATCGAGACTAATTATTCACAAAACTTGCACAAAGGAAGCGCGTCTTCGTTTATTCTGGCGAGGAGTTTACTCAAGGAAATGAGAATCACCTAAGACTTCTCCAGGGTTACAGGTTCTTAGTTGTGGGGTTCATCCGCTCGATGATTAGGGAGTAAATTTTCTGAATTGAAAAGGAAGAGATAAGAGCATCACTAAAAAATTTATTATTCGGATACTGGAATAAGAAAAAATGTACGAAGAGGAGCTAACAAATTAATGCTCGGAAAATAGAGTCCTCCTTTACACACGACTGTACAGAGTTCGCATGTAGTGTCGTACCGAATTCGTTAAGATGATTTGCAAGAATGCACCACATACCATCTATGAAAGGCAGAGCTAAGATGAAGAAGGAGATTAGGCAATAAGGAATAGCAGCGCCTTCCGTCTCAGGTACAGCAAACACTTTAAGAAATATCATCATATGCTTTGTCGTTACAAACAACCAGGAAGAGGGAAAGTGATTAATCGCTTGATGGACAATCGAACTGCACACGTGGGGTAATCAGTTTACGCAAGGGTAAAAAATGGGTATAATAAAAAATGGGTATAATTATTCACTCGAAAAAAATTGTAAGAGATATGTAATAAATGTAACTGATAAGTTGAAAGCCAACCGATGTTGCCGAGCGGTTCTAGGCACTTCAGTCCGGAACCGCGTGACTGCTACGGTCGCAGGTTCGAATCCTGCCTCGGGCATGGATGTGTGTGATGTCCTTAGATTAGATAGGTTTAAGTAATTTTAAGTTCTAGGGGACTGATGACCTCAGATGTTAGGTCCCATAGTGCTCAGAGCCATTTTTTTTATAAGTTGAAAGCAAGGAAGGTTCTACATCTGAGCGCTGAGATTAATGGTTCAAATGGCTCTGAGCACTATGGGACTTAACTTCTGAGGTCATCAGTCCCCTAGAACTACGAACTACTTAGACCTAACTAACCTAAGGACATCACACACATTCATGCCAGAGGCAGGATTCTAACCTGCGACCGTAGCGGTCTCGCGGTTCCAGACTGTAGCGCCTAGAACCGCTCGGCCACACCGGCCGGCCGCTGAGATTAATACTGATACCTGCCAACAGCACTGAATCTGCAGTATGGTTCAACAAACAAGTCCTCGACTTAGAAATTGCATCATTTGGATTCTCATTAAAATTTGACACGAAAAATTAACATAGCACGATTAATTGCAAAAGGAGCAGCTAAAGGTGCTGATATCATCAACATAAAACTGATCCCCAGCTCAAACCACATCGCGAAAGACTTAAACTAGTGGTGCTCTCAGCACATGATACTCACCCACTGAAGACTGTTGTAACAGTGTCTTCAAATGAAAACAGGAAGAATGTGTACTGAACTACGGCAAAAGAACCGAAACAGTAACAATGAGCGGTCCAAGCTCACGATGTGCAACATCGAGCGGACTTCAACAGCCATGGCATCGTAGCTGTGTGGTCACGATGTTGGACCGCAAAGCAAGAGATTTATTATTATTATTTTAATTATAATGCTCAGATACAAAGCACTAAGGGTCTCTTCACACGTAACCACTTAGCAACGCTTCTTAGCAGCGCTGCCAATGGCGAATGCTGCAGGTATATTAGCGGTTTCACACGTAGCCACAGCCAATGCACAGTGACCTGCTGGCCTTATCGGTGGTCTGCTTTGATTCGAGGGGTGACCACAAAAAATGACCCCACTAGAGACTATACAAAGAAACTTCATGGCTACGTTGAGACTGCGCCACAGCCACTCCACCGTCTCAAACACGCTGGCGAAGCGCGCTTTGGCGTGGGCCGCTTTGTCCCTAGCGCAGTAGCTGCTGTGAAGCAAAAGAGGCTGGTTGTGCACCGCCGTAGACAGTGGATCTGGATACGGGTATACACTGACCAAACTTCGATGCATAAGATTTGCCCCTGAGACCGAAAAGTGGATTGCTATATGGGATCTAAAGCACGACGAATACGGCAACGAGATCGCGAAGAAGAATGTGTACTAGTACATTACACCGAAATCCAAAACAAATTTCACTGCCGTGTCCACAACATAGAAGAACTTAATTGATAAGAAAAGTAATATTTGTTTTCTCCAGATTTCAGTAATACAGCAAATACTTTGCAAATTCAGTACATGCAAAGTTCTATTTCAAGAAAACATTTCAGTGGCCTGCTAATACTGATTTCAAATTTGATGTACATTTAAGCCACATCCACATCCTTCATTCGTGAAATAATCAACAACTGCTGTTCAGATGCATTTAGTAGCATTTCCAGGCAGTGAGTTGTCTTCTGCCAACTCATTCTCGAGTTCAACAGTACAAAGTGTATCCTCACACCTATACCCAAGTCTTTCTCCGTCGAAGTTACTCAGAAGGTAGCAAATTTCTGTTGCAATTTCTGCCAAATGTTGTTGAAAGTTTAATGAAATAGCCTCCTGCTATTGCTCAGTGTTTTGCACAAAGTGAGGGGAGCTTGCAGCGACACTGACGTGCGTTTAGAGCCCCACTAACGCGCGATTGGAGCGCCTTCCAGTCTCGGTAGCAGTGCCTCTAAAGTCAGCGGAGGGTTGCTTGCGAACCACTGTGCAGCGCTGCAAAGTGGCCCCGTGTGAAGCCGGCCTAAGACCCTTAAGTCTTCAAATTTCTGCCAGTTCAGGATTAAGGAGTCCGTCAATCAAGTAATTTACAAACAGTAAGTACAGTGCACACATTTCGACGCGGTTGGTTTTAAGTGGGGGTGAAGGGTGCAGGAGAAGCAAGTCCCCCTCGGAGAGGAGGCGTACTTGTTTTCTAAGAAGTGTCTATCCCAATATAGACTGTTAACTTTCTTAGCACGGCCAAAGTGGCCGTGCGGTTCTAGGCGCTGCAGTCTGGAACCGCGAGACCGCTACGGTCGCAGGCTCGAATCCTACCTCGGGCATGGATGTATGTGATGTCCTTAGGTTAGTTAGGTTTAAGTAGTTCTAAGTTCCAGGGGACTAATGACCTGAGAAGTTGAGTCCCATAGTGCTCAGAGTCATTTGAACCATTTGTTAAGTTTCTTATCTTAAACCTCAAATACACTGGTGGAATAAAATCTCAACACCAAAACTAATTGATGTAGAGTAATGAAATTTAGAGAATAAATCTGTCTAGGTAACATATGTAAGTGATTAACATCGTAAGATCACAGGTTAATGCAAGCGCGAGATAAGCCATTCCAAATATGAAATACTGGTACGTTAATAACCTTTATAACCGCCAGAATGTGGAATGCAAGCATGCAAAGGTGCATGAATTGTGTTATACAGGTGCGGATGCCAGTTTGTGGGATGGAGTGCCATGCCTGTTGCGCTTGGTCGGTCAATACAGTGACGGTTAATATCGTTTTGTGGATGACGCTGAAGTTGTCATCCGATGATGTCCAATTTGTGTTCGACTGGAGACATATCTGGTGACTGAACAGGCCAATGCAACATGTCGGCACTCGATAGAGCATGTTGTGTTACAACAGCGGCATGAGGGCGAGCGTTATCATGTTGGAAAACACCACATGGAATGCTCATGAATGGCAGCACAACAGGTCGAATCACCAGACTGATGTACAAATTTGCAGTCAGGGTGCGGCTACCAATTTTCGTTTACGCTGCACAACTCCTTCTTGGTGTTGCGAATTTTTTTTCCGTCATTGTATATAAAAAGTTGTTAGACATGAGCAGTTCCAACTGTCTCATTGATTCATCAGTTCATGGCTTAGTGAAACAGCAACAACAACAACCAAATATTATTCACTGAAGAACTGGAAGAAAATTCTTTTTTCATTATGAGGTTTAGTTAGGTGCTAAAGTCTAAAGTTGGTGACTGGAACGAGCAAGGAGGGATGTACTAGCTAATTGGTGATTGCACTGAGGGATAATGGTCTAAGAAAGGTTGTTAACCTCTGCTGTAGAAGTTCCAAACTGCGGAGACGTTGAATGTTACGTTTCACAGTCCCAGAACCGTTCTATGCTAATGATAATATTTTTCGTCTTGGACGCTATTATGTGTATTCATTTATTATCGTGAATTACGAAGACGCTTTTCTTGTTATGCACGTGGAATCTGTATCCGTGGTTGACACGAGAGCACTGTTTCTTTAAAAGAAACGATTATACATTCACGCACTTCATAATGACTTATCGCTTTATGGCATAGTACACTGAAATTGCGATCGTGAATAAATACTCTTATGAACTGTGTGGGTGATCCCGGCGGAGGTTCGAGTCCTCCCTCGGGCATGGATGTGTGTGTTTGTCCTTAGGATACTTCAGGTTAAGTAGTGTGTTAGCTTAGGGACTGATGACCTTAGCAGTTAAGTCCCATAAGATTTCACACACATTTGAACTTTTTTTTTATTTTGCACTAGTGGTGGATGAATGGCGCGCACATTGCTCGCTATTTATTAAGTTTAGAATCGGCGACGGACCCGAGCGCCAGGCTGTCTGGCCGCCTTCTTTCTGCAGCTCGGCAAGGGCTGAACGAGGAAGTGACAGAAAAAGATTGAAGATATGATTTCGGCACAGTTCGTAGCCATATTGATTGCAGACCACTGCTGGAACCGCAGCCGCACCATGGAATCGGCATAATTTCTCGTGAACAGAGTGGCAACTAAGAAAACTCAGGATATAGAGTGACTGCTAAACTTACAGGATTTCTCGTCGTGGTCGGCAATGTTACTTCTGCAGTTTGGTGGAGGTGCAGACAATGACTACAAGAAATTCTAGAGAATTATGTAATGAAAAAAAAAGGGTGTACCCAGATTCCTGTAGGGGACAAGCGACCACTCTTGCCTCCCCCCCCCCCCCCTATCCCATCCCCTAACCCTCCTAGAGCACGTCTGTGAACAGGATGACTAGTCTCCATCAAGTTAATTGGAACGAAGCACACGCGCAGAATGAGGTCGAGGCGAGGAGCACTCGCCGTATTACAGCTCAGTTTGAAGTCTGGACGCAACCAACTCGCTAGTACAGATGGCGCCAGTGTCTAGTCACTCACCGGACCGGTGAGGGACTGCTGTAACTGCATCCTGCTGACACCGGCTCTGCGTGGACGATGGATGACTCAACGAGGTATCCACGTTCAAACGAGCAACGGCTGCTTCTCATTAGCAGCTGTCTCGTGGATTAAACGAATAATCTGTAAAACTGAAACTAGGTACAGGCGACTCCTCTGTCTGGGCATGTTTCTGGAAGTTTTCCTTGTTCAATCCAACGAGATTAAAGATACAGGATCCCAGAATTTAAGGATGAAAGTAATTTTCGTATGATGTGACACTCCAAGTAACATAATTCGATGAATAATGGATCTAACTGCTATTGCAGAGTACAGAAGGTAACCGAAAGAAATACGCAATGAGACGAATATGAAGAAGACTTCTATTCAAAGACAATAATCACACTGATGTCACCGTGATTTGTGATGGTGCCATGGGCATTAGAAAAGGCGGAATATGGCCCTTAATAAGATGTGAGATCACCACGGACGGAAACGCATGCTGTGCAAAGTGCTCCCATGGTGGCCAGAAGTTTGGTAATGATTTATTGTGATAGTATACTTCCTTTCCTCCACCAACGAGATTGAAAACTGCTGCATGGTTGTTGGTGCATGAGGGTGTGTTGTAATATGTCTCACCACAGCATCCCTTACGTGCGAGATAAGATGTAAATCGCTGAAACGGGCAGGCCAGTCTATTCGCCAATATGGCATTGCAAGCGCTCCTCCACCTAGGCTGTTCCAGAAATTAAGACAAGACCAAACGTACCCCTAAAAACACGCAGATGGAGAAAAGGTATAGAGTCACAGAAACATTGACCGGTGAGTGTACTGTATTGGTTCAAATGGCTCTGAGCACTAGGGAACTTAACTTCTGAGGTCATCAGTCCCCTAGAACTTAGAACTACTTAAACGTAACTAACCTACGGACATCACACACATCCATACCCGAGGCAGGATTCGAACCTGCGACCGTAGTGGTCGCGCGGTTCCAGACTGTAGCGTCTAAACCGCTCGGCCACCGCGTCCGGCGTACTGTATTCAAAGATTTCGAAATCAGTACTCCCATGCAGCTAGAAGTAACATCATTTGGCGAGAAATGGAAACAAAACACGTAATTCACACACAAAGGCTGACGAACATCATTCTTTTCGTGGTCCAAATGTTGTCCACAGTGGAGAGACATAAGACTGCTTCAGCGTACTGACCTCAAAATTTATAATCACGATACACTCACGATCAGCATTATTGTAACAATGTACTCCTTTCCGCCTTCCACTGTGGCCGAGCGGTTCTAGGCGCTTCTGGCTGACCCACGGGACCACTACGGTCGCAGGTTCGAATCTTGTATCGGGCATTGATGTGTGTGATGTCCTTAAGTTAGTTAGGTTTAAGTAGTTCTAAGTTATACGGGTCTGATGACCTCAGATGTTAAGTCCCATAGTGCTCAGAGCCATTTCAACCATTTACTCCTTTCCCATGTGCGTCTTTTCAGAGGAACGTTTGGTCCCAACTTCATTTTTATGGAAGACAATGCGTGACCGCATCGAACTGCACGGGTGGAAGAGCTCTTTGACCGACAGGACATTCGGCGAATAGCCAGCCCTGCTCCTTCCCCGATCTAAATTCAACCGAGAACGTGTGGGACGTGTTGGAGAGACGTACTGTATCACTTGCACATGCACCAAGGCAAATCTACATCAGAAACTAGATACACACTGCGCAAGCCATCTTAAGGTGCGTTGCGAAGGGTATCTTGTACCACTAGTCGTCATTTCCTTTCCAGTTCCACTCGCTGACAGAGCGAGGGAATAACGATTGTCAATATGGCTCCGTAAGAGCAATAATTTCTCTTATCTTATCCTAGAGTTCCCTTCGCGCAGTGTATGTTGGGGGTCAGTAGAATCCTACTGCAGTCAGTGTCAAAATTCCGGGTCTCCAGATTTTCTCAGTAGTGTTCCTCGAAAAGAACGCCGATTTGGCTCAGTGATTCCCATCAGAGTTTCCAAAACACCTTCGTAACAGTTGCATGTTGATCTAACCTACGGGTAACAAAACTAGCCGCCTTCTCTCTGGATTGCTTCGATATCTTTCTTTAATCCGTATTGGCTGGGATCCAAAAAACTCGAGTACTACTCAAGAATGGGTCGCACTAATGTTCTATAAGTCATCTTCCTTACAGGTGGCCCACAGTTTCCTAAAATTCTCCAAATAAAATGAAGTCGACCATTCGCCTTCGCTATCTATACATGCCCGTTTTGCTTCAAATCACACTAACTTACATTTTTCTACATTTACAGCTAGCTGCTATTCAATCTATCTCAATTCGCGAAGATCAGTGATGTTCATACATACAACACTAGAGGGTAAAACTACCTTTCCAAACCGTTACTGAAGCTGTCAGTTGCTGAAAAAGAAGTACATTTTAAAGCAACAAAAATATTTGATCATTTGCCCAACAACATAAAGTTTCTGGCAGATAGCAGATCAAGTTTTAAATCTAGCTTAAAATCATTTCTTTTGTACAACTGCTTCTATTCCAGGGACGAGTTTCTGTTTCAGAACTGGTAAAAAAATTGTACCTCCAAATGTAGTTGCATGTGTAGGCTAAAAATTTCAGTAATATTAGCAATGTATATATATATATATATATATATATATATATATATATATATATATATATATATATATATGTGCAGACTAAAAATTTCAGTTATATTAACATTAGATAGTGCTAATGTTAATATTACTGAAAATTTTAGTCTACACATGTAACTACATTTGGAGGTACAATTTGTTTTACCAGTTCTGAAACAGAATATATCTTGTAATCTGACTTGTTCCATATCATGTCGATAAAATAATCGTAAAAATGATCTACAGAACATGACATAACTAAGCTAAACTCACATCGACTAGAAATTTTGTCAATGTTATCTTGTATCGTCCTACAGTCACTCAACGACAACATCCTCCCATACACCACAGCGTCATCAGTAAACTGCATCAGATTACTGCTCACCCTGTAAGTCAGATCATTTATGTTTATCGATAATAATAGCGATTATGTCACACTTCCCTAGGGCACTCCTGAAGTGTCTCTCAACACTCGCCGTCATAGACAACTTACTAGGTTTTATTACTTAAGAAGTAGCCGGCCGGTGTGGCCGTGCGGTTAAAGGCGCTTCAGTCTGGAACCGCGTGACCGCTACGGTCGCAGGTTCGAATCCTGCCTCGGGCATGGATGTGTGTGATGTCCTTAGGTTAGTTAGGTTTAATTAGTTCTAAGTTCTAGGCGACTGATGACCTCAGAAGTTGAGTCGCATAGTGCTCAGAGCCATTACTTAAGAAGTGGCTCTGAGCACTATGGGACTTAACTTCTGAGGTCATCAGTCCCCTGTAACTTAGAACTACTTAAATCTAACTAACCTAAGGACATCACACACATCCATGCCCGAGGCAGGATTCGAACCTGCGACCGTAGCGCCTAGAACAGCTCGGCCACTCAGCCCGGCACTTAAGAAGTGTTCGAGCTACTCACAACCTAGAATCGATTCCATACGCTCGTGCCTTCGTTAACAGTCTGCTGTTCGGCAGTTGGTCAAACGCTTTTCGGAAATCTAGCGATATGGAAACTGACTGACTGCCCTTCCTCCAACAGTTGTGAATCACCCTGGTGGACGGAGCACGTTGAAGAGCGTGCATTGCTGTCCGCCATGATCACACACCCTATTAAGAGCCACGTCCCACCTTTTGTAATATCTGGGGAAGCATCATAAATCGCGGTGACTCCAGAGTAAATATTTTGTTTGAATAAAAGTGTCACTTATGTTCGCCTCATAGTGTATTTCTAAAGCTTCTTTCTATGTATGGTCCAAGTTTCATCGAGTGGCATATCATGCAGAAGTGACTTTTTTCCTTAAGCTTTGCCCACCAATGAATAAAAAAGTCGGCCTTAAATTGCCACTGAAACTAAACTAATTACATGATTATACACTGAGGTAACAGTAGTCTTGGGATACCTCCCAGTATCGTATCGCGCGTCCTTTTGCCCGACGTAGTACAGCAACTCGACGTGACGTGGGCTCAACAAGTCTTTGGGAAGTTCTCTGCAGAAATACTGAGCCATGTTACTGCTACAGCCGTCGATAGTTAAGAAAGTGTTGCCGGTGCAGGATTTTGTACACGAACTGACCTCTCGATTACGTCTCACAAATATTCGATGTGATTTATGTCGGGCGATTGTGTTGCCAAACAATTCGCTCGAGTTGCCCACAATGCTCATCAAACCAATCGCGATCAATTGTGGACCAGTAACATGGCGGATTGTTATTCATAAAAATTTCATCGCTGTCTAGGAACGCAAATGGCTGCAAATGGTCTCCATGTAGCCGAACGTAAACATTTGCGGTCAATGATCGCTACACTCGAACCCTACCATCAGCTCTTACCAACTGTATCGGGACTCATCTGACCATGCCACGGTTTTTCACGATCTCCCAGGCGAGAAAACAATCCGGCCTTTCTTTCCACGTGAGAAACGAGCATAGCAGCCAGACGGCGGCGCCAGAGAGGGGTGGGAACGCGCCATCCTCCGCAGGGACGGCTAATCTGCGGCATTTAATAAAGGGGAAGGCGCCGCGGAGCGGGTCGGAACACACGGACCGCTCACCGCCTAACGAGGGGCGTCGGGGCGTCTAATCTCCCGGCAGCCTCCAGGCCAACGAAAACAAAAAGCGCCTCCGAGACGTATCACGTATTTACGTCCCACACGTCATTCCACAGAGAGCGATGAATTATTTATCAGATTCTCGCCGGGATGTTATACACGGGTTCCGCACCTAAAGAGGCCGACCTGCTTCCCATTTAGTGTCGCTTCCGTCTCACGGTCTCAAAACATACACGCCACCTCAGTGCACACACGCACAAGCCGACGACCACCGATCCGATCCAGTTTCAAGCAGTCCCTCCACCGTCTGTCCCACGCCATAGCGTGTCGCCTGGACGAACGCGAACGCAGAAGTGTTTCTACACGAACGTCTGCAGTCAACTCAGACCAGTCTGCTTCCCGTCGTGACCACATATTCTTCTCCTCTGCCTGAAATGAAAGTACGAAAAAGCGAGTCAACGATAGACGAGCAAGCGCTTAATGATATGATAAGTTAGCGAAACTTCCTTCCGTATATACACTCTAAGACAAAAAAGGACGTACCACGAAGGAACTATCTGACCTCGTCTAAACTGGTAGATGTGATGCACATGTAGACAAAGAAATGACTCAGAAACTGGATGATTTGTTCAATAGAAAGAGCTTCACAAACTGGGCAAGCCAGTAATGCATCCAGCTATGGTCCTTTTGGAAGCAGTTATTGGACTTGGTGTTGATAGATAGATTTTTTGGAATTATAATTATGTTAATACCTTGAGCTGCTGACGGGCATTGATATACATCAACGGGGACAAGTGGAAATGTGTGCCCCGACCGGGACTCGAACCCAGGACCTCCTGCTTACATGGCAGACGCTCTATCCATCTGAGCCACCGAGGGCACAGAGGATAGTGCGACTGCAGCGACTATCTCGCTCACGCTTCCCGCGAGACCCACATTCTCACCTTGCATGTCCACACACTACTTTCGTAGTGTCCTACCCCAACACACTCATTACTCGTGGAAGACATTCTTACCAGGTCCCGGACGACGTGAGAATGTGGGTCTCGCGGAAAGTGTGCGCGAGATAGTCCCTGCAGTCGCACTATCCTCGGTGGCTCAGATGGATCGCCGGCACGGTAACTCAGCGTGTTCGGTCAGAGGGTTAGCTGCCCTCTGTAATAAAAAAACTGAGTCAATGGATCATCGACGAACTGAAATGGATGTCTTGCGACGTCCGCCCCGAGCAGATGCAACGAACTAATAAGAACAAAATGAGATTAAAAAAACAAAAGATGGATAAAGCGTCTGCCATGTAAGCAGGATGTCCCGGGTTCGAGTCCCGGTCGGGGCACACACTTTCACCTGTCCCCGTTGATATATATCAACGCCCATAAGTAGCTGAAGGTATTAATATAATTCTAACTTCGTTCTAGACGGCTGCAGGTCATCAATGGCGTCTGTTCTTTCCGAAAGAACAGACTCCATATAAAATTTTTTGGATGTCTCCCTGGGAGATATAGTGGACATACTGTCCAATTAGCGCGTTAAATCGTCAAAATCTCTGCTCCAGTTACTTTTTTCACAGCGCCAAGTGCCCCCAACGCCAACTGTCTGTAATCAGTTCACTGTCGGCAGGGGTCATAATGTAAAAATAATGTAAAAAAAAGTAATTGGAGCAGCGATTTCGACAAAGGGCAGATTCTTATGGATGGCACCTACGAACGAGCCTCTCCGAATGGGAAGCTGATTGTCTGTTCATATGGTACTAACTTGAGCGTAACTGGTTGGAGAACCCTACCTATAATGCTCCAAACGTCCTCGGTTGGGGAGAGATTTGACATGCATGAAGACACACAACAGAAACTCTCGCCGTTTGCGGGAGGGTATTATCTTGCCGAAATGGAGCCCAAGATGGCTTGCCATAAAGAAGAACTAAACGGGACGTAGAATACCGTCCACGTACCGCTATGCTGTAAAGGTGCCGCGGATGACAAAACAAACGATTCCTGCTATGAAATGAAATGACACCCCAGATCGTTATTCCCGCCTGTCGGGCGGTCTGGCTAGCGACACCGCTTCTGGGTTGCCTCCAGACACGTCTTCGGTCTGGAATGTCGTTGACTGGCGTAGAATTGTCTTGAGGATGAGTCCCGCTTCCGAATCAGCCCGAAGACCAGCGAAGAGTACACAAAGATGAGCCAAAACATTATGACCCCTGCCGACAGTGAATTGAATACCGACTGTTGGCGTTGGGGTCACTTGACACTGTAAGAAAAGTAACTGGAGCGGAGACCAATGGGTAATCATTCTAGATACATTACCGGCCGCAAATGGAGAAAATCACTGACGTAAGTGATTTCGACAAAGGGCAAATTCTTAAGGACGGCACCTACGGACGAGCATCTCCGAATCGGGAAGCTGATTGTCTGTTCCTGTGGTACTAACTTGAGAGTCTACGGAAACTGGTTAGAGGGCAGGGAAACCACGATTAAGTGACCAGACATTGCACGTCTACGCCTCGTCACAGAACGTTGAGATCGAAAGCTTACCTGCTCTGTAATACGTGGCAGTCTGTGGCAGATCTTACGACAGAGCACATTACCGGTGTAGACACAAGTGTTGCGGAGCGAACAGTTCAGGGCACGTTGTTGAATATGCGGTTCTGCAGCTGACGACCCCTGTCCTCCTGTTGAACGAAATACACTACCGGCCATTAAAATTGCTACACCACGAAGATGACGTGCTACTGACGCGAAATTTAACCGACTGGAAGAAGATGCTGTGATATGCAAATGATTAGCTTTTCAGAGCATTCACACAAGGTTGGCGCCGGTGGCGAAACCTACACCGTGCTCACATGAGGAAAGTTTGCAACCCATTTCTGATACACAAACAGCAGTTGACCGGCGTTGCCTGGTAAAACGTTGTTGTGATGGCCCGTGTAAGGAGGAGAAATGCGTATACCATCACGTTTCCGACTTTGATAAAGGTCGGATTGTCGCCTATCGCGATTGCGGATTATCGTATCGCGGCATTGCTGCTCGCGTTGGTCGAGATCCAATGACTGTTGGCAGAATATGAAATCAGTGGGTTCAGGAGGAAATTACGGAACGCCGTGCTGGATCCCAACGGCCTCGTATCACTAGCAGTCGAGATAACAGGCATCTTATCCGCATGGCTGTAACGGATATTGCTGCCACGTCTCGATCCCTGAGTCAACAGATGGCGACATTTGCAAGACAACAACCATCTGCACCAACAGTTCGACGACGTTTGCAGCAGCATGGACTATCAGCTCGGAGACCATGGCTGCGGTTGCCCTTGACGCTGCATCACAGACAGGAGCGCCTGCGATGGTGTACGCAACGACGAACCTGGGATGAATCCAGGCTCTGTTTACAGCATCATGATACTCGCATCCGTGTTTGGTGACATCGCGGTGAACGCAAATTGGAAGCGTGTATTCGTCATCGCCATACTGGCGTATCACCCGGCGGGATGGTATGGGATGCCGTTGGCTACACGTCTCGGTCACCTCTTGTTCGCATTGACGGCACTTTGAACAGTGGACGTTACATTTCAGATGTGTTACGACCCGTGGCTCTAACCTTCATTTGATCCCTGCGAAACCCTACATTTCAGCAGGATAATGCACGACCGCATGTTGCAGGTCCTATACGGGCCTTCCTATACACAGAAAATGTTCGACTGCTGCCCTGGTCAGCACATTCTCCAGACCTCTCACCAACTGAAAACGTCTGGTCAATGGTGGCCGAGCAACTGGCTCGTCACAATACGCCAGTCACTACTGTTGATGAACTGTGGTATCGCGTTGAAGCTGCATGGGCAGCTGTACCTGTACACGCCATCCAAGCTCTGTTTGACTCAATGCCCAGGCGTATCAAGGCCGTTATTACGGCCAGAGATGGTTCTTCTGGGTACTGATTTCTCAGGATCTATGCACCCAAATTGCGTGAAAATGTAATCACATGCCAGTTCTAGTATAATATATTTGTCCAATGAATACCCGTTTATCATCTGCATTTCTTCTTGGTGTAGCAATTTTAATGGGCAGTAGTGTATATCGCCAATTATGACTGGAGTTGGCAAGGGATCATCCAGACTGGTCGGTGAATCAATCGAAATGTGTCGCCTGGTCGAACGAAACATGTTTCTTGTTACACCAGAAGAATTGCTGTTCGAAACATGCACGAAGCCACACATGCAAGCTGGTATGGATAACATTCACCTGGACTTCAGTGGGATCTGTGGTGCTGCTCTAAGGCATCATAACCGTTGTGACTACGCGTACATAGTTAAGCACAAACTTACATCCCCTCGAGCTTGACGTCTTCCTCTACGACGATGACATCTTCCGGCAGGATAAGAGTCCGTGTCACTGTATCACAATCATGCTAGAGTGATTGGAGGAACTCACACTGGTGTCTTGGCCACCAAATTCGTGTTATTTGAACGCGATGAAAGTTATCTCGGACACAATTGGACTCCAGCTCTGTGCAGAGGGAACTCACTTATCTGTATAACGTTGCAGCACCCCCGCCACCTCCGCCGTCCTCCCTGCTGCTATGAATGCTGATCTTAATGCATGCGTTTATTCGGTCGCGAAGGTTATTATAAAGCCATTGTATCTCCTCCTGAGGAAATCTGGCTCACAACCGTTTTAACCAGTCCTTGGTACCACTGGGACGGATGTGACGTCCGAGCTGGCCCCACACGTGTTCTATCGAGGACCGACCTGGGTACCTTGCTGGCCATAGGAGTTCTTCAAAATCACGCAGATGATTTATAGATACTCGTGCCATGTGTGGACGAGTAACAATGGCACAAGGATAGTGTCGGATCATAGGTAACACATAGGATGCAGGATGTACATTATGTACTGTTGTGCTATCAGAGTTCCCTCAGTCACTACCAGCTATGTCCTAAAGTCATACCCGATGGCTCCCCATGCCATGAAGCCAATAGTAATACCGCTGTGCCTCCCCAAAACTTTGGAAGAATAGGACCTCTCCTCAGGTCACCGCCATACCCGCTGACGAGGGTGGTCTGGGATAGTACAGAACAGCAGTTCATCTTTGAACACAATGCGATGTCATTCATCAGCAGTCCATGCTTCCCAGTCACGGTGCCACTCCAGACGCAACCGTTGATGTTGCGGTGCTAACCGTAGATCAAGTAATGGCTGGCAATACCCTAGTCCGGTTGCTGCTAGTCTACGATCAGTATTGCGGGATGACACACAATACTCCAGGCAGTCCATTACTTGGATTGCAGGCGTAAATGTGAAGGGTTTACAGAGTGCTTGGTGCACAATACTGCGATCCTCCTATTGGCCGATTAGTCGTGATCGACTGAACGATGACTACGTACCCATGCAGTCCGACTGTCACATCCGAATGCTGCACGTATCTGGATATTGCACCATTCGACCAGCCGATCAATTTGAGACCCACGATGAGGGTAATTCCAAATTCTGCCAGTTTCTGCTAACGCTGTCTCACATGAGTACGCGGCATCCTTGTGGCCTTCACTTTGATCAGTCAACATCTGATGCCGTTCATTCATCTTATAATATTTCCCACAAGGTCTAGAAACAAAACTACACGCGAACGATGCTAATGCACTCTGGTGGCCTTCCTATCTGTCATAGCAGCTCTAATTATTCACATACCCACTGATGGTGTGTACGTGGGTGAACTCACATTGACATCCGACCATATCTTCTGGGTGATTCACTTTTTCTTGTCAGGCAGTGTAATGTACGCAAAGATTAAGGAAATAACAGCAAAAGCAGAGACAGTGGGGGGGCAGCCGCTCTGGGACTGGCTGGCACTTCTCAAGTGACATCTGGCTAGAACTGTGTCTCACATTCCCGGGAGGCGTGGTTTACTTCTAGCGATGAGCTGGTGGCTTTGACTTTTCATGTAGGCTTGGCGGGCTGAAGAAGGCGGAGCAGTTTGCCGCGTTGGTCGTTGGCGGCGGCTTTGAAATTTGTTTCTGCCTGCAAAACTTAAGATATTTACGTATATTACACTTGTGTATGATTTTTATGAATACAATTACGATGGGTCATACGTTAAAATCAGTACCGTATTAGGATTATTGATATTTGTTATGCAACGCTGATCCGTAATCGCGTTACTAATGTGAATATAATACACTTCTGTGCATTTAATCTCGTGGTTCGGTGGACTGTTCGCCCTTCTGGCGACCCGGTCATAATACTAATTTTGATGCAGTTGCCATGTTTTCAGCTATCTTCCTCTGATTGCGAATTGACTGTTCAGCACGGGTACCAACCTAGATATAAGTAGACGTTCTAAGGCTTTTCACACCAAAAACACTTTAGTTTATAGCGTATGGTCACTGATGAGACGCCACTAGTTCTCTGAATTGACACAGTGTCAACAGACGCATACGTGATCAACAAAAGTCACTGATTGCAACCTGTTTTGTAGTGATATTCCGCATTTTCCTTATAAAAAATTCCCCATCACTGGACATATTTAACTTTTGCAAATTGTTCTCATAACGTGCTTCAGCCTTGAGATGACATCAGTTTCAGCCCATGTTAGGCAATCATGGACAATGAGATTTACATTTTCGTTCCGTTTACTCCTTATCTGTCAATTAATAATATCCCTACTCTTTGCAAGTCAGAAAACTTGATTCGCAGTGACCTTGGACTTGTTTGCAAGCGTGACGGCCCCTTAATCGCAGTTCTTGGCTCAATTAATATCAGTGTTCCATTTCAACGCCCCTCAACGAAGTGTTCTGAGACACTGTCTGCAATTAGCGATAGCGATCTCCGCTCCGCTGTAAAATAACGTTTCTACGGATCCGCCTTCCACTCGTGGACTGGAATACGCCTCGCACTTTGGTTAATTTGAAAAACTGCCCCGACTGCTTCAGACGGTATAATTATGGTAATCGCTTAGGAGGTACGCTGTGGTGCCATTACACTGGCGCCTGAACTGACATTAATATTTTTCGTGCAACAGACGAGTCCGCTCTGTGTTCATTCAGTATATAACAAGCTATAAATATTCATACACCAGCTCTGTAAATATCAGTGTTACATTAATAGAAAAGTCACCCGACATATTCATAATTGTGAATGAAGCAAACTTATTTTGATTCAACAGGGAGGCAGCACGGCAGAGTTTTTACTACACTTCATTCGAAAGCTGATGACGTGTGTTACAATTATTTTAAATTTCCATATAGATGGTTATTTGGCAAATAAAGTAATAGATGACGGTATAATAGAGACGTTGCTGCTCATTGTGTGGTCGACGAAGTCCGAAGCTATAATGATAAAAGATGAACAAGGTAATCGGGTGCTGAATAACTATATGATGTTGCGGACGGAGGCAACGAATAAGCTGTGATGAATCTGACAAGACTGGGAATAATGGAGAGGGGGAGAGATTCGAGAAGTTCCACGTATGATAGGATAGAATATTGTGACGTTTCAGTGGTATAGGCAACGGCCTTGTCGCAGTGGTAACACCGGTTCCCGTCAGATCAGCGAAGTTAAGCTCTTACCGCCTGGGTAAGCACTTGGATGGGTGACCATCCGGTGTGTCGAGCACTGTTGGCAAGCGGGGTGCACTCAGCCCTTGTGAGGCAAACTGAGGAGGTACCTGATTGAAAAGTAGCGGCTCACGTCTCTGAAACTAACATACGACCGGGAGAGCGGCGTGCTGACCATATCAGCATCAGGTGACGCTATGGGCTGAGAATGACACGGCGGCCGGTCGGTACCGTTGGGCCTTCTTGACTTGTTCGTGCGGAGTTTCAGTGCTATAAGCGACAGCCAAATGAAAACGAGACAGAGGGAAACAAGTAAGTCATCTGTTTATTATCTGAAAATACGTCTATCCCATTGTGAGACAAAACGGTCAATGCCTGCGTGAAGAAATAATTGAGGTTGCCTGTGGAACCACGATTGTATCCAGGTATGCACTTCTTCGCCTGAAGCTAATCGACGGCCACCAATGTCTTTCTTCAGGATTCCAAAAATATGGAAATCGCATGAGGAGAGACCGGGATGTAATGGAAGGTGTGTAAGGTCTTCCCAGCGAAACGTCTGCAGCACAATTGAAACAGCCTTGGCAACACATGTCTGGGCATTATCCTGCAACAGAATAATGCCGTCTGTCATCATTCCTTGCCGACTGAACAAGTTTCTTCAAAGTCTCCACGTACCGCTGTGCGTTAACTGTGGAGCCGTGGTCCAGAAAGTCAATGAGCAGCGTGACATTGCAGCCAAAGAAAAAGATCATCACCATTTTCCCACAGCTGGCATGCACGACTATAAGATGTTTTGGTGGGGGTGACGCATGTGTTTCCATTGTTGGCTCTCACGCTTACTCTGCGGCTCAAAATGATGGCACCAAAATGATGCCTCCCGCAACAATACGGGGAGAGATTGCCACTGTATGAACTATGTGTAGGGGTTTCCCAGCAAAACTTCTGCAGCGTACTTGGAATAACGTTGGCAACATGTAGCATCGGTACCTGTCATCGTGTGTAGTGCCACCAGTGAAGTACAGTGGAGGCAATGTTAGAGAATGGATGTGTTGTTCGTGGTTAGGTGTAGTCCCCTTATTGCGCTTAAGAAAACGCTAAATCTGGAAATATATGAATATGTTTTACAGCATCATGTACTGTGTGCAGTAGAGGAACAGTTCATTGTCTGTTGTTGTACACGTCACGGGGAAGGGTTTAATTAACTCTTTCTGTGGTATCCATGTTACTAATTCTAAAATTATGACCTCCATATATAAATTAGCAACTGACATTTATTGGTTGTTATTTCTGGTCTTCAGTAAACACAAGGAAAATGCAGTCCTTATATGCCACTAAATTTAAATGAAATAATTATTGATACCACAGCATTCAACATTTTACTTTGTCGACATCAAAGGGTCTAAAGATAGCTTAATACGCAGAGTGGGAGCTCAAGTTGGTGATACGACTTTCGTGCCAGTTGGATCTTGCAGGTTCACTGTGGTTCCGGTTAAATTATTACAACGGGCACACAACAGTGCCTAAGTTTTAAACTATTATGTCAATTCGGAATCAACTAGAACCTCGCGATAAGAAAATGCCGATACAGAACAGGGGTGAGAGAGCCGAGCAATTTACTGGAACTGCTGATTAATGTGGGACACATCGGACGATGATGATGTGTTTCACAGGAAATGAAAACCTTTGACGTCCCTAGAGCAAAATACAGGGTGACACTTATTGAGCTATATGAAATAAAATCGTCTTAACGTGTGAACGGTTTGCGTTAGGACGTGCAAACTGCACGGTTGGGCGCGGCACATGATGGGAATTGGTATGTGCTGTATGATTTGGTTTAGCGACGGAGCCCACTTTCATTTGGATGGGTTAGTCAATAAGCAAATTTGGCGCATTTGGGGGACTGAGAATCCACATTTCGCGATCGAGAAGTCTCTTCACCCTCAATGGGTGTCTGTGTGGTGTGCAATATCCAGTCACGGAATAATCGGTACGATATTCCGTGATGGTACGGTGGCTACCGAACGATACGTGAAGGTTTTGGAAGATTATTTCATCCCCATTATTCAAAGTGACCCTTATTTCGACAAGATGTCGTTCATGCAAGACGGAGCTCGACCCCATCGAAGCAGGAGTGTGTTTGCTCTCCTGGAGGAGGACTTTGAGGAACGCATTCTGGCTCTGTGGTACTCATAGGTCGCTGGCATGGGCCTCGATCGGTCGCCACATTTTCCGGATCTGAACCACGCGTCTCCTTTTTATGGTGCTATATTAAAGGCAAGGTGTACAGCAATAACCCTGAAACCAATGCTGAACTGGAAACAGCCATTCACGAGGTCATCGACAGCATCGAAGTTCCGACACTTAAGCGGGTCTGCAGAATTTCGCTATTTGTCTGCACCACATAATCGGCAATAATGGTTTGCATAACGAACATGTCATAACCTAAATCCGTATATCTGTAGTGACGTTTACCTGTTGAATAAAGAGTGTGTACGGCGTAGTTTGTAACTAATTTACGTTTTTTTTCATATAGTTCAATAATTGTCACCCTGCATATACATAGGGTGTATCATAATTAGTAGCGAAAACCACCCCTTTGCACGGTCACTATACATAGATTTACTTTTAAAGGTCTAACCAAAAGCCCAAAGAAGGGAAACCACCGCGTAAAGGAGGGAGGAAACGGCGGGCGCCAAATGATATTTCGCAAGTGTCAAAACCTGTTTTTGAATTAACCCTAAGTAAAAGAGGCTGGTTGACGAATATAGATCGGTGAATGTGGAAAGAGAAGTACCTGTCAAAGCATTTATGAAATTTTAAATGTTCTGAAATTCACGCTTAATTTGTGTAAATCTGTATAAAGTGAATGAGGTATTTGATGGGAATGGATAGTGGTAGAAGTTCAGAGGTGACTAGTCATGCTTTTAGGGTTGGGTTGTTTGGGGGAAGAGACCAAACTGCGAGGTCATCGGTCTCATCGGATTAGGGAAGGACGGGGAAGGAAGTCAGCCGTGCCCTTTGAAAGGAATCATCCCGGCATTTGCCTGGAGCGATTTAGGGAAATAACGGAAAACCTAAATCAGGATGGCCGGACGCGGGATTGAACCGTCGTCCTCCCGAATGCTTTTAGGAATTTCGAGTACACTGAACAGAGACTGCAGTTTATTTTTACATCTACAAATAATGTTCGCAGTGTAGGTTAGAGGACCGCGTTAGTGTACTCTGGTTGTCAACTGTTAAGCATTTAATCATATTGTGTGTTACGATTTTATACTGCAACATCAAAATACCACATAAACGTATATCGATTATACCGACTTCAGTTTCGCAATACCAAAGGCATTCTTCAATAGTGACGACAGCACGAATATGTAATCAGTACAATATTGTCCCACCTCAGTAGTAGTCTGTGACCCACGACAAACAATAGTACAGGAATGTGGAACTACTCTACGAGGTTGCTCAAAAGTCCTGCAAGGGTCACGTGATTCTTTCAATGTGATTTGCGTGAGCCGAATTCTCAGAACTGCGTAGAATGCCGTCCCAGAGAATATGCAGACTATTCCATTTTCGCAGTGTGCTCTATCAGCAGTTTCTCAACGAAGATGGCCGTTAGCGCAGACGGGCACTGTTGCTCAGAGGAAAGTTGCCACGGTCTACAAACACTATTGACATGCCGAACGTATCGCTCCACTGACTCAGTACACTACCGTTCCTTTCTGCTGTTAAGGTATTCAGTAGTACTTCTGCGCCGGTCTTAACGCCCATTGAGACAACGATCTCGCAACCAGAAGTTCTATCATACAGGGTGTAGCAAGAACTATATCTAAAGTTGGATGACACATTTCTCACACATAGTAAAAGAAAATATGTAATGCAGACACGCTTTATTTCCGTTTTACAACACATTTTATATTATTCTTCATAGTAAATTAATCACAGAAAACATGAAAGTAATTGGATAAAAAGTGATAATCATTCTTACAAATCTTCAAATGTCCTCTTCGTTACGCCTGACATTGCTGATCCCTCATGGTGTTCCACCCGACTAAACGGAAGAACACACAACGCTTACTGCACCTGATCGAAAAGTCCTCGATTGACAGAGTTACTGGTTGTCCTCCTGAGGGATATCGTGCCTAATTCTGTCCAATTGGCGCATTAGGTCGTCGAGACCCCAAGATAGTTGGAGGGCCCTGTCTAGAACACTCCAAAAGTTCTCAACTGGGGAGAGAATCGGCGATCTTGCTGGCCGAGATAGGTTTTGTTAAGCAGGAAGACAACCAGTAGGAACTCTTGCCGTGAGCGGCCGGACATTATCTTGCTGAAATGTAAGCACAGAACGACTTGCCATAAGACTAACAAAACATGGCGTCGAATATCGTGCACGTAGCGCTGTGCTGTAAGGGTGCCGCTGACGATAACCAAGAGGTCCTACTATGAAAAGAGAAGGTACCCCAGACTGTCATTGCTGGTTATCGTGCCGTATGGCGGGCGACAGTCAGGTTGGTATCCCGCCACAGTTCGCGGCGTCTCCAGACAAGTCTTCGCTAGTAATCGGGGCGAAGTTCGAAGAGGGACTCATCACTGGAGACAATTCTGCTCCAGTCAATAAGATTCCAGGCCGAATGTCCACCGCTGCAAACTGACTTGTTGGTTGGCAATTCTCAATGGTGGCTACGCAAGGAGCCCCCATTTCCGCGATCCGCCTGTTAATGGTCCTTCTGGTCACTGAAGCACAAGTTGGGCGTCGGATCGATGATGATGATGACGATGAATCTTGGACTCTGAGTGACTATCTGACGATTGCTCTGTCCCAACGTTCTGTAATCTCTCTAAGTCGATCGCTTTATTATTGACGTTGTGTGCGGCCATGGTGCACCCATTCCTGCCAATAGCATCGAATAGTGGTATCGCCCATATTCAAATGTCGGGCGATTAGCCGATTACTCCAGCTGGCTTCTTTGAGCCCCATTAGTTTCCTCGCCAGCTGCGCAGTGAAACTGCGCTACAGCGTCGTACATTCATCCATCGGTCGCCAGCGTTTGCAGTTTTGCATTTTCCATCGATAGCTGTTTCAATATCAATTTGTGAGAAATTTGCATAACTCCTTCGAGGTGCGTCGTTTTTTTTTCCATAGACTGTATTTGTGTGTGTGTGTGTGTGTGTGTGTGTGTGTGTGTGTGTGTGTGTATGTGTGTAATATCTATTTTATTTTATTTGGCAACGTCACACACACACTTATAACATACGATCAAAATGGCTGCTCTGTTTACTAACGGATGCACTAACTCGTTTTATCATGACTGAGGCCCCTATGCGGAACACTTTAACAATGATGTTGTTAATCCCCGGTGTTATGTTAGGCTTCAGTCCACAGCTGCGTGTGCTCCCTGATTTTGTAGACCATTCCTTAAAGGTAGCCCCGCTGGAAGAAGTCGACGGACATTGAATCAGAAGCCATAATTCTTTAGAAATGATCCGATCACCAAAAACTTCGCTACAGAAAGCATTAGCGTACACAGTAATGTTGACTGTAGTTTCAATAAAAATTCAACAACACAGAACAGAAAACCACATTTCAATTTTATGATGGTGCAAGGTGTTTTCGTCCCTCCAGATCGTTGTGTTTGGACTATTCACGAATTCACTAAAGTGAAACCACGTCTTATCAGTGTAGAAACACTGTCAAGTTCGGTTATTCCACGGATCTCAACAAATGACCGAACCATGTACGTAGGCAATACGTTTATCTTTACCTGGCGCCTTCAGTTCCTGCGAACTACAAACGCGATATGCACGAAGTTTTAACTTTGGTAACGGCTTCCAAGCACTTCCTTACGAAAGTCTCAAACTTTCTAAAGACGAACGGAAGCATTACATTCCTCGCCTCAGCCAGTTAGCGTCCGTCAAAATGTCCCGCCTCCCGATTCTCTTGTTGTTTACAACTTACCCACATCCCTGGAAACGGGTGCTTCATCTCGATTTTGTTGAACAGTCTGGCAGTACCACATTTGGATCTTGCCCATAAAACGCATCTACAACACGTACATATGAAGGACTTGTAAAATACTTTCTAAGAATGCAAACTCTTTGCTCTCGGCTAAACGGCATGTTTACAAAGTAGTGAACTGCTCAATACTAAGTGTTGCCAACTCACTGCTCAATACTCTGTGTTGCCAACTCTGAAGCATAATTTCCTCCTATATCGGAACTCAGATTCCTCCAAGTCGGCCCAAAATCCTCTAAATAGTTTATCGAACTGAATGGTTATACTAATAAACTTATAATTTTTCTTGGGGAGGGGAGGGGAGGAGGGGGGGGGGAGTTAGGAACCATTTAAATAACTTGTAGCACTTTAGTGGACCAGCTGTGATTTGCAGTTATTTCATAATACGCCACAATCTACTTCATTGTTTAAGTCATTAAAAAGAACTTGCAGTTGTATGAAGTTCTTGCAAGAAATTTTACGGTGTTCGTCAGCATATTCCTCTGTGTTTGTTATGCATTTTAGATGAACTCCATATAGAATAAGAAACATTCCCCTCCCAAACTTTGAAGTTTCCAGTTTTTATTCAAGATAATTTTTCTTCAGGAAGTATGGAATTTAACGCTTTCGACTAAGACATACACTTCTCACTGGCTGTCTAAGAATTTGAATATATTGGAGCAGTAAGAAGCGGTACCATGATAATGACACCAGTAACACGAGAATTTCAGCAAAGGATTATAACATTTGGACTGTTATGAACATCTAAAGAGAATTGCATGGTTGCATTCTTTCTGAGAGATCATTTGTCACTATTCCGAGCTTGCATTGTTCATGCAACAATTATTGTAGACTACTTGCAAAGCATTTTATCTGTACATAATTCACAAAGGGAGATGGTAGTCTCTACAAGATTCGAAGGTCATCCAGAACTACTGCTTCTTTGTTTAAATCTGTTTGTGGTCGTAGATGGATTTCTTCAACTTCAGCTTTTTAGAGGATGGCTCAAAGCGAGTACGATTTATATTATCCCTTTTTAAATAATATCTGGTAGTTGCTTTATGTTACCATTTTTTAAATAATATCTGGTAGTTCCAAAGCATTTAGTAATTCTATAGAAAACTTATGCAACAAATTATGAATATTCACGCTCAACTGCAGCATTTGAAATGGACGGTGTTAGTAACCAAGCTGAAAAACTGGCTGTATTCCAGAATCGGGGATTACTAACTGCATCTCTGTCTTACAAAATCTCTGTCCAGAAAACTACAGCATCTGAAACGTTTTTCCACTGTTTATTTGATAGGGCGTTCCATTCTAAGATATCATCTATTTTACCAGTTACCTTTGCACTTCTAAAGCTACAGACAAGTGGAAGAATATATAGTCTCCGCTAGCAAGTTGCAATGGAAAGGTGAAGTATAGTCATCTTTTACAAAACTGCTATATCTTCTGGTAGTCGCTTTTGAAATTCCTTACAAAATTCTACATGAAATATCTTGAATCTCTCATGGACATCGGAACGTTCTTCTGGCATAGAAACTTGTACCTGAGTCACGAATTTTAATTTATGGCACAAGTCTGAAATATGCGTTACATAATTTTCAAGATGAAAATTTGCTAGTTAGTCATCTTTTAGTTTTGCTGATTAGAGATCAGAAGAACAAAAGGACGTCTTGCAAGACTTTCTTAACCTCAGTAATCTCACTTTGAAAAAGTAAGTTATTTCAGCTTATGGATTTTAGTTCATATCTGAGAACCATTAATGGGATTTTGTGTGTTGAACAGCCCACTGTCTTGTAAAGTTGTTATGCCATGCAGTATTTATCATCGTTTTTAGATTGCAATTATCGTTCATAGTTTTATACAACTGTTTCTATTGGCCCAGTCTCTTAGCACTGTAAGAAAACCAATTTTGTGTTTCTCTCAGAAGGAATTACAATTTGCGTGGGAGGAATGCCTCAGGTTTTTCTGCACGAAGTTAAAGAGAATGACAAGAGCACTTAACAACAATTAAGTGAGGAATTATTTCTTTCAGAAGAGCAGTTACGGAGCTATGGTCTCATACCATTACACTTCCACCATCCAACCCAATTCCTAGCGTAAGTTTTACTTTAAAACCATCGTTTTTCCAATTCAGGAGATTGTAAATGGGGTGAAAAATGACAGGCAGTTAACTGAAGAACGCAATAAAATGTAGTTACAACGCATTTCTTCAAAACAGGAAGATATCGTAAAAAAATACAAAGCTACTTTTCATTCGTTACGTCTGTACTTTTGTAAATAATTAAAGAATACAGAGCATATCCTATTTCTAGGATCAAATGCTCGTACACACTAGCACTGATTACATTTATAATGATTATAGTACCTTTCGTGCAATGTATTTTTAGACGTTGCAAAAAAGTTGAAGGTCCTGATATTGCCAGCAGTTCTCCTAGGCGATTTACACTACTACTCCAAGAGTGTCGAACAACATGAACAGCAACTTTTGGTTACGATCCTTTAACATGGTGCTTTATTTTTGGCATAATTTTACTATTTTTTTCCACTTTAGTATTTCTTCGTGATTTTTAATTTTTGCGCGCACTAACAGAACATTGTTATGAGCTTTAAGCGTAGAATGATAATTCTTTATTGAAAAAACTCTTCGTTCTTGACCAGAGGGGGGTTAGGGGCCACAAAATCTGAAAACGAACGACGGAGGGGAGAGGGTTACTAATTAAAAGTAATTCCTTTATAACAAATGTTAAACACACAGAGAGCAGTGAGTAGCAAGTATTTTCATCTATAAAACCTCCATTAAAACTCTGGATGTCGAATGTAGTTTATAGGCTACAGGACAATCTATGCGCCGGCCAAAGTGGCCGTGCGGTTAAAGGCGCTGCAGTCTGGAACCGCGAGACCGCTACGGTCGCAGGTTCGAATCCTGCCTCGGGCATGGATGTTTGTGATGTCCTTAGGTTAGTTAGGTTTAACTAGTTCTAAGTTCTAGGGGACTAATGACCTCAGCAGTTGAGTCCCATAGTGCTCAGAGCCATTTGAACCATTTTTGACAATCTATGCAAACAATGTCACTGACAGCTATACACGTAAAATCAAATTAACTGGAGATAAACGTATCTTTCAGCAAGGGCCCTTGTTCCCATGTCTTTGGGTATCTCTGGAAGTATTTTGCCTCTGGATGTCACACCACAAGTTTCGCTTACCATTCCTTTTTACTGATAGACTGCTACTAACTCATTTGATCCATACTCTCTCTCAGGACTTCCTAGTTAACTGTAATAGGGGTAATCCCCAATTCAAGAACAGTTTAAGTCGTGGAAGCAGTCGTAAAGGAGAGCTGCCAACCAAAAATGAAGATCGAAATATTTAGCTAGGGCTAAATAATTTTTAATTGCTACGCTTTATTTATATTCGAGAAGTGCTAAAAATTTCTCACGAAGCACACTCCCCCTACATTTCCCTCCGAAGCACTTAGCCTTCTAAATTCGCCCTAAATCACCTGATTCCCCTTAAATAAAGGGGAAAACACCCAAGCTGGCAATACTACATATGTCATATGACTTCTACACGTTATAATGGCGTCTTCGCTTGTTGTCGGTAACACGAGACAATTATTTTCGTGTGCACGACTTTTCGATCGCACTGTACATAATGTTCCTCAATCAGCGCGATGAAACATGTACTTTATGAACTACTGAACTCCTCCTTATATCAGTGCTAACGTCATCGATATCCGCATAAGAAATTCCAAGATATATGAATGGAAAGATACGGGATCAGCTCCCTACACTCGACGTTCTCAGTATATAAGCGCACTAGACTTTTATTTCTGGGAGATTTTAAAGGGACTTGTGTAGAAAAGTCCGGTGCAAAATGTACACAGTCTTCGGTCGCGTATGGCGGAAAGGCAGTGAAACGATACGCAGTACGCCAAAAATAAAGTCAGGGCTAGGAAGTGAATGCGACCGCGGATTGATGTGAGTGTGTCAATCTGAAAGAAGAGCATTTTGACTGTTCTGCGTGGGAGTTGGGTTGGGTCATCGGTCTCATTGCATTAGGGAAGGACGGGGAAGGAAGTCGGCCGTGCCCTTTCAAAGGAACCATCCCGGCATTTGCCTGGAGCGATTTAGGGAAATCACGGAAAACCTAAATCAGGATGGCCGGACGCGGGATTGAACTGTCATCCTCCCGAATGTGAGTCCAGTGTGCTAGCCACTGCGTCACCCCACTCGATTTCTGCGTGGGAATGATTAGTGTTCGGTATTGTGTGTACACGAAGATCTTTACTGAAGATGTACAGGTTCGAAATGGTGAAAGACAGGAAAGAAGACCGCAAGTTCCCTTTCAAAGAAACTATACCGACATGTGTATTCAGTGATTTAGGTAAATCTCGGTTAACCTAGATCTGGATGCCCTGACGGGGATTTGAAGTATTGATACGAATCGTAAATCAAGCGTTCGATCCAAATGTTTACCACAGGTAATTTGTAAGAATTGTGGCCCGGCTAAAAAGTCATATTGCAGCCCAAGCACAGTTTCTTCAAGCGTCGAGGTAATCAAAACATTTTCGTAAATATTCGTGTGCGCACGTTCAAGAAACCCTTTGCCAGGAACCGTACAGCGACTGAAGTATTTTACGGAGTACAGAATTCGTATGAAGACACGTCCCCACCCACCGTGGAAGTCTCTGAAATCAGTCGTAACGATCCAAGCATCTTTAGTAAGATCGACTCCCGTACTTGTTCTAATCGTTCTGAAAATTCGTTGCGGTCACAACCCGAAGAGACATTAATATATTCCTCGTGACAGGCAGCTATTTCATCTCATAAGCATGCAAAGCGTAATAACCCATAAATATTCAGATATTACCTCTGTAAACATCAGCGATCGCTACTCAAATATATCATTATTGATTATTAAACCTATTCATAATTACGACAGGATACTTATTAAATGTTTTCCTTGGCGTTATTAACCCTACTAACGTTTTGTTGACTAATGTGAATCCGCCAGCGTCAGAAATAATGATTGTGTCCTCAGAAAGCAGGCACAGTCCACGATCTGGGACATCAGCACACGGAACCAATGAAAAACGTCTTCAGAATCTGAGTGAAGTGAACTTTCAAAACAATTGCATGTATAGTGTCCGTGGCATACTCATTACGAGTAACGAGTCAAGGTTCGGCTAGAGATGGAAAACATACATCGATATATCGTGTATATCGATGTTTTTTGGGAATTATATTGATACATATACATTGACCTCATATTGTCAATATATCAAAACATCGATATCTTTCACCAATATATCGGGTATTGATTGTTGTAAAATCAGTGTACTCTTTCTGTGTGTTGGATGTAAGGAATCCTGTTTTTCATACATACTGTCAAACATATTCAGCAAAACGAGGATCCATTAAGTATTTCTAGTAACAAATTGATATATGAACTATAACATCTATATGGGAAATACGTCATTATTTTTCAATGACTTCATTTTGACCTATAGTAACTCTAGATATTTCATATGATTCCCATCTTTCAAGTCTACACAAACGGTGAAATAATCGTTTCATTCCGAATATATTTCAAACTCCCTAGTCAGTGAATTTCCCTGTCTGTATCGTGTCGGAAATTCCCCTTGTTTTTTGTTTTTTTGTTGTTTTTTTTTTAATTTGTGGTAAGTTCTGTGGGACCAAAGTGCTGAGGTCATCGGTCCCTAGGCTTACACACTACTTAAACTAACTTACGCTAAGAACAACACAGACAACCATGCCCAAGGGAGGACTCGAACCTCCGATGGAGGCAGCCGCGCGAACTGTGTCAAGGCGCCGCAGACCGCACGTCCCCTTGTTTATGAAGACGTTCGAGGTAGTCATGCGTCTCCATCTGTTCAGTTCCGCTGTTCTATTTAGTGAGCTTCCTATATGATCTCTTGCTTTACCGTTGGTAAATTGATATATTGTGTTTTTCGATTAGTTTTTACTGAGTGTGGCGTAGGTCGCTAAGCTAGTTCAGTGAGACGTGGGCCCTGAAACTGTGGTGCGGTGAAAACTTACTTAAAAAAACTTATTGTAGCATTTGTGACAACATTTCGAAAAATCCTGGAAATACTTTTTATGGAACTACAGTTGAAACTTCGGAAAATAAAAGACAAAGTTGCTGGTATGAGATATAAATTCAGAGCCACCAATCAAGTGTGACGGATATCAGTAAACTAGTGACTACTCTATTCTTGAATTGATAATTTTATAGTATCACTACTTTTCAGCTGCATTTCCTTGAGCCAACATTGAACTGTGATAAGCTGAACTTTTAAAAATGTTTATGATGCTTATTTCCAAATACTGTTTCCTTTTTAAAAGAATTATGTACTTTCTCAAACCTGTATTAATAAATAAATTTTATTTAAGGAAGCAATTTTCCTTCATAGGCTGTTGTTTTGCTTTAAAATAAACACTTTATTTCATAATTCATCAAGTAGCTAATTTCTCCACCTTGGAGAAAATTGTTTTGTATATGGCATGTTATTTTCCACACAACCGTAGTAGGTATGGGCACAATTGTCCCGGATAACATGAAGCCAGTATGTAAAATGGAAAAAGCGTTACCCTTCATAGGTTTTGTGACTGAGCCAACAATCAACACATTAAATTTCATTGAAAACATTTTATAATAAACGAATCTATGGCCAACATTTGTGTCTGAATAAACAATGACAAGCCTTTCATACAAAAGATGTAAATAATAATACTTCTCTGTTTCGAACCAAATAATTACTTTCTAACGACGAACGTCGATTTTCAACAAATGGAAAATTAGATGTATCGAAAGAACCTACTACTTACCTGTGATGAATCTAAAGCTCACACGATTTGTCGCTAAGTCCATACGTCGATATTTCAGGTAATTTCGCCGTCCCTAACTGTGGTTTGCGCGACAGAGACATGCGCCGCACCCGTGTCGAATTTGTGCGTACTATTAACACGACCAGTGGTCTAATTTAGTGGAGACCTGGGTATGGAGGTGGTAGGTGCGCGTTCCGCCATAGTCATGAATGTGAGTTTGAAATCCATCCTTATTGTACGAACACACTCATAGATGCAGAAGTTAAAAAAGACACAGATAAAATACTTCAAAAATCATTGTAAGTTTCAATACAGGCAGTGGCTCTCAGAGTCAGGAAAAAGAAAGCTTATTTAATCGCAGAACTGATTTAATAGGTATTTTCTGTCGTTCTTAATATGGCCTCAGATTCATTCGAGTAGTGGTGTGGCGGAACCTAAAACTTGACCGAAATGCTAATTGAGGACCAAATTAACACTTTTCACATACACACAGTCTTTCTGGTAATTATAAAAATTCTAGAAAGCGAATACGATAGTAACGATTTGACTGATCTATATCATGTTCCGATTAATGTTAGGATCGTTTAGGAAACTAAAAGATTGTGTTTTCAGTTTGCGATTTTTTTTTTCTGTGTACAGTAACGGAAAGTAAAACTCTTGGATCAATAGAATGAAAGTGCCGCAGTTAAAAGTTGTGCAGCCGGTAATCAGAATGCAGGCGGGAGTGTTCCATTGCGGGCCTTCCAAAAAAGCAGGCCACGATTGCTGTGGGAGCGAAATTACGGATGCAGAACGGAGCAGGTCACGAGAGGAGAATGCTTCTTATCTCATCAGGAATGTGCGCGCAGCCTCCAGGGCAGCGAGATAAACAGCCTGTCGGCAATACCGTGCCTAAAATCTTCATGAGTGCCTGCGAGATTGAGGCCCGGAATAGATCACATATTAATGAAACCGTGAATGCTGCCTGGCACACCAACAGGGAGTACACAAATGAGATGAGAAATTCGCTTCGTACCGAACAAAGCTGGCTTTCAATTAGCCGTAAAAAGTAGATGCTTAACTGTAGCAGGCGTTAAAAAATATTTCCTGCCTAACCCTGAAATGATGATCAGTTCTGGTGAGTTTATTGGTTTATTTCCATATTTGGGGATCCATATTTCTTATGTCATTTATTTATCTTCCCTTACTCTCAAAACCAATGTCTTTGTATTTTCGAGTTTCTTCTCAGAATATTCTCATATGCAACTAATTATATTCTCACTTATCAGTCTTCAGCAGAGAATATTGATCTTAACAAAACTTTTAGAGGCACGTTATTGTTTCCGAAACTAATTGCTTATTCAGATTTAACAAAAATGCAGTTATTATTTGATGTAAACTAATCTATTTAAATGCATCTGTGAACAAACATCGATATGGATCAAATTCTTGAGTTAAGGAGGTAAAACTTTTGTATCTTTGGTTTTATGTTAGTCTTGTATGCGAAGAGTTGGTTGACATCTGTGGCAGGAAAAAGTCATTTTGCAACCGTGTGCTTCATCTAACTTGGGGAGGGAAGGTTGTAACTTGTCTCCATTGCACCCGTGTGAAATGTATTGTCGATGTATGAAAATTTTTGTTCTCTGCTTATTCAGGAGAGAGAATATATTCAATGGTGTCTTCAACTAATGTTTCATTTGAAGGAATTTATATTTATACCTGGTTATTTTATTTTGAGAATACGTCAGAACTGCATTATTGTCGATTTTATTAGGTAAATTACGACTGAACATTGAGACCAAGAAGAAGATTAACATATTGTTCTTAATCAGTTTCAGGATCCAGGCAACCTGTCGGCGAAATCATTGTTTATTTTCAGGACAACAAGCATCAACAGCTACAGCGAGAATCATGAGTATTACTTTCAACCAGTGACTTTTCAAAATTTTATTACGTCAGTTATTCGACAATATTTCAATTACACTCAGACCGATATCTCGTTAGGCGGAGCAGAAGCGAATGGGAACCATTCTAGCAACGATACGCTCCGCTAGTGGGGAAATTCACGGAGGGAATCGATTTTGACAGAAGTCGGATTTTTATGCCTCGGAGCCTGGGAACGAATATTTGGGAAACGACGAAACTCTTTGCGTATCTACGTAAAGCGGTTGAAGACCGGTGGCACCACGAGTTGGCAGCAAGGTGCAGGACGCCCCGCCCCATCACAGAACATGAATCTCAGTGACGGGCCCACTTTGTAAAGCAGGATGGGTGGCAGTCAGTTGCACGAAAGAGTGAGAGCACAATGCTGGTAGAGGCACATGTTGCGAAGCATACCGTTTAGCGCATGTAGTTGAACATGTGGCTTCACAGAAGACGACCACTATGTGATTCCATATTGACCATCAACGATGTCGTTAGTTACGACTGCAGTGGGCAGAGAATCCAAGAGACTGGACCGTGGATCACCAGGTCGGTGGTCGTGTCCGGATACGTTAGATTACAGGCGAGGAGCTTTGCGAAACATTCCCCAAAGCACGGACGCAGGCCGGTCGGGGCAGTGCTGTGCTACGGCGAGACACTCAACTTAGGTCACACGGAACTTGGCATAATAATGCAAGGCACCATGACAGATATGGACTTCGTGAAACTTTAGTGTAGACTCCATGCATCACTTCGTGCATGAAGGCTTTCCCGGCAGCGATGGCATCTTCGAGTAAGATAACTGCCCGTGTCACAAACTCAGAATCCTGCCATAGCGGTTTGAGGAGAATGGTGCCGAACTCACGTTGATGTCTTCCAAATTTTCCTGATCTGAACCCGATGGATCACATTAAGAACGACGTCTGGAGCCAGACCCGCGACCACAAACTACCGTTCTGTAATTATTGGCAGTTATGTGACTTTTACGTAGACGTCTGTTTCCAATAGCTCTGGAAACATAGTGACAACTTGTCCAGTCCATGTCACGCAGAATCGTTGCTGTATTGCGCTCCAGAGGTGCACCAAGACATTACTAAGCAAGTGGCCATAACGTTTTGCCTCATTAGTGTATCTACATCTACGTCTGTAATCGACATGTTTCTCTCTATAGTGTGTACTTTATACTGTCGCTGCTTTCTGAACTGACTGGAGTTGGTGCAAGGGGCACAACAGCATCTTCGCTGTCCAGGAGACTCCAGAAGGTGTCCTTAGGGTGTTCCTCGTTGAAGACTGGAACTGTGTTTTATATTGCGACTTACCTGTAACAAATTAACAAATCCTGTGTAAATCAAGGCACATTGAAAATCAGACACCTACTGCAGGGTCAATGCAGCTATTGAGACACTGACTTCATCTTCGGGAGCATGGAGTTGCTTTGTCCCACTATCCTGATTTCGGTTTTCCGTAGTTTTCCTAAATCGCTCAAGGCAAATGCCGGAATGGTTACTTCGAAATGGCATGTCCGCCTTCCATCCCCATCCTTCTCTAATCCGAGCTTGGCTCCATCTCTAGTTACCTTGTTATCGACGGGACGTTAAACGCTAATCTGCTCCTCCTCCTCCCAAATTATTGAGGCAAATGCCGGAATGATTCTTTAATCAAGGCCATGGTATTCTGCGTGTTGTATGTTTTCAGTTATTGATTTGTTTTCAATTACCTTGACAATTCCTATATCATTGTGAGATGATCTTTTCATGAATGAATTAAATATTATTATTATTATTAATACTAAGTGATAATAATAACAATAATAATCATATCATTTTGGCCCTTCCTTTTCCATTTTTCGATGGTTCATGAGCCAGAGTGTATTTAATTACTGTAGCGTGGTGGTCACTACGAGAACAGTCTGTTAGAGGAAGCTTTTTCTGTTTTCTGTATCACTTTAGAACGTAATTTTGTGAGTCAGGCTCTCCGCGCCGCACGTCTCACCGTCTCATTTGTAAAATCTCCCGCTACAGTTATTTGAAAATTATTGTGATATTACCACGGTGACGAAGCAGTAGCTTGACAGATGGTGGAGTTCTTTGAATATTTCCTATCATCATCATCATCATCAACTATCCAATTTTGGTTTAGGCGTCCTTGGCTATTCCAGTTTAAATAGACTGCAACAGATCTTTCCATCTCTTTTAGGGCGCCCAATATTTCTTCTCCCTTGAGGTGTGTAGTTGTGTATTATCTTAGGTGATCTTTCGTCTGACATCCTTTGAATGCGTTCATGCTACTTATTTCTGTACTCCTCTGTTTTCTGAAGTATGTGTTTTCACGCTCATTTGCTGTCCATTTTTTCTACTTGGTTTTTGTGAGTAATGTTATGATCCTCCATTACAGGATGCTCACCTGTAGCCAGGTAGCTAAATAGTAGCGCTGTCACCTTTAGATATCCCAGCACACCTGTTTTTTTCGGGAGGGGGGGGGGGAGTTTCCCCCCTCTTAGATGGTTACCTTCACTATAACCATTGATCCAACTTTATAGGATGTCCTTCCCTGCTATTTTTCAGGTGGGCTGCTCTAGGATTGTCGGCTTCACTACGTTTAAGAGCCCCCTCCCGACCCTCTATAGAGTGTTCTCCTCTTAGTGTGACACTCCTGCCCAAAAGATCTATCTAATTAGGGTTGCCTTTCCAGCGGTTTAAGCTCCTGGATCATAGCAGAGTGCAGAAACCTCCTCGCCGCAGTAAACTGACAGTCCTCGAAGAGGTCATTTCTGTCTCTTTCATGAATGAATTCAACTTGATTATCGACATCTAGACTCCATGCGCATTGGGTAATAAAGGAGGGAGCGAGATAGCTAGCTCACCAGAGCGAGCCGACTGTCAACGAAACGAACCAGCAACAGATGTCATGGTAAACGCTTAGTTTCGATACATGAGTTACAAACCACGCTAAACTTCTATCTTTATTTATGTATAACATGCAGGATAATTTTGCTAAATGGTGACAAACAGCAGAAAACGCTACCTGAGAGGACAAGGAAGGAAAGAGCTCATGTGGATATATTTCACTAAAAGTTAGGTCCAAGGGCAGCAGACGCACTTGAAGATGAAGACAAAACTAAAAGATATTAGACAGTGATTCCGGTATCAGACCAGGCAGATGCTGTGTTTTCTGTCATCCATACTGTTCACAGATGGGACTACATTTACGAGGGGCCATATCGTCAACCTACATCACTCTACCTCGAATCCCAAGGGTATGATGGCAATGAACCATTAGCACCAGTTCGACCTCAGTGTGTGGGTGGGGATTATTAGCGACAGCCAAGTGGGACCAGCAATTCTTCCACAACACTTCACAGGTGTGACCTGCACTTCCTTTGAGTAACCTTGCCTCCCATGCTGGAAGCCATGCGTTTGGTGGTGTGAAGGGTAATGTGGCTAACGAGGAATGGTGCTCCAGCCCACTGTCCCTCTTGAATATGGAGCTGAAATGCTAGTACAGGCACAAAATTCTCACTTGCCTGACGTGTTCTCTTGTGTTCTGTTGTGTTCTTTCAGTCATTGGAACCTAAACTGTCAAAAGTCTTCTGACGTCACGTTCAAGTGCCTCAATCTCGCTATGAATGTATTTCCAGCCGTATGTCTAAACGCCATTTGTAGCTCCTCCTCTCAGGGATCATTTCCTGCAGTTTGTCCCCATTTAGCAAATTTACCTCGTTTAGTCTTGTAAAGTCTTCCTCCGTAGCAGAGTGTCAGAGCGGTCAGCAGGCATGTGGGAGACTGGGGTTCGATTCCCAGTACTGCCAGGGAGGACTGGAATGACGTGCACTCCGTTTGGTGACCCTTCAACATTGCCCTTGCATTAGCAAGACCGGTCACGGAGCCTATGGGTGGTAGATCATATGAACTCGACGAGGTTGCATGTAGAGATGCACACGTCCGTCGTATCATGTTGTAGGTACCTGAAATACACTTACCTGCGTCTTTCAGATTGATGCTGTCCCCTGTGCACAGAAGAAGCGCTGGTCGTGGATTTGCGAGGCTCGGGATCTGCATGAGTAGCTGTGACGGTGAAGAATTATGTGAAGTCTGACGGGACTTAGTGGTCAAATAACAGTGCACACGTTTTTTGAAGGGATGCCATTTTTAATCCTAGTATTTTCCTATGTGGTGGTTTACAAAACACGCCTCCACAATCACTTTTCATCCATCTGCGCCGTATGCAAATTAAACGGTCTTACAGTCAGTCACGTATCGTGGTAAAACAATTACAGTTACGTTTAAAACACTCTATACGGTGCCACACTTCAACTGATTAGTCATGATGTACGGTGATCAGTGGTATTTATGACCAACACGCAACTGCTGACATCCGCCATCCCTTCCCGACTGCCGCTTTGTTACATCGCCATAGGGTTGGAAAGTGCTTCCTTGGGTTTTGGGCTAACTAGATCCCTCCGTTTTGTTGCCTATATATATGTTGCCTTCTGGAGTCAACCAATGGCCGTCTTCTTATGTGGCCGATGTAATGCTATGTCACCAGGGCCACTGTGCAAGACATTCTCAGTCTCCCAGTTTATTTACCCTTTCTCTCACACAATCCAATGACAACATACGACGGTCATTCCGAAAGAAATGCACATTACTTTTTTTTAAATCCATCTTTTATTCTACATGTTTGAAAGTTTACAGTGTGTAGATACATCCTGTAGGAACATTATTTCCATTTCTCCACATAATTTCCATCCCTCTCGACTGGCTTACGCCATCTTGGAAGCAGCGCATGTATACCAGCGCGATAAAATTCTGGACCAACCTGTTGGGGCCACTGTTTGGCAGCGTGCACAAGGGAGTCATCATCTTCAAAGCTTGTTCCACGAAGAGAGTTTTTCAGTTTCCCGAAGACATGATAGTCACATGGAGCCAGATCAGCACTGTCAGGCGGGTGTTTCAGTGTAGTCCATTCTTTGTGAGCCACTGTCAACATCCTGGGAACCCACCTGACACAAACCTTTTTTAACGCCAACACTTTCAGTATTCTGCAAACACTTCCTTCCCCTATCCCAACGTAGCGTGACAGTTCGTTCACTGTGATGCGTCTGTCATCAGTCACCAATTCGTTAACTCTCTGCACATTGTCTGGAGTGTGTGCAGTACGAGGCCTGCCGCTGCGAGGACAATCCTCAATATTGCCGTGCCCGCTTTCATCACGTAGCCTGCTTGCCCATCGACTATAGTCTGGGAGACGAGTCTTTGATATTGACAGCTCGGTAGCGTCTTTCCGTTGCCTAGCGACCGCAGGCAGGCAGCCAATGACGGCCTGACTTTGAGCGGGTAGCAAGGGCCACGTTGCCGCTCTGAAACCCGGTCGCGCGCGCTTATGAAACTTACCAGTGTCTCGCGTGCAGGCGGTGCGGTCGTTTGTCGTTTGTCTGAAGTTGAATTCGCAGTTTATTTCGTTTTTGTTGTTTTTAGTGTTTCTTTGTTTATGTTTCGTTGTAAACAATGTCTAGTGCGGCGGGTAGTACCAGCCCAACACAAGAAGTGAAACGGAGGAAGAAAAGTGTGCCTCACACCCAGGCCCGTGAATTCGTGTGCTCTGTGAGGGATTACTTTGAGAAAGAGAAGGACAAAGGTGGGCCCTTAATTCCTGTTGTTCAGGTTGTGAAGAGAACTGCAGCAGCATTGAAAATAAGTAAGAACACTGTTGTAAAGATAGGGAAAGAACAATATAGTGTAGATTGTGACGAGAGTGGCACAACAAAGCTGCACACACCAGGATAGAAGCGACCGAGAAATAAGCAGGTGACAGCTTTGGACGATTTTCAGAAAGACGCTATTCGTCGTCATATATACAGTTATTACGAGGCCTGTTCAGAAAGTAAGCTCCGATTGATTGCCAAATTGAAACCACAGTGAACATCAGAAATGTTTTACTTGTAACAATTAGCTACACCTTTCAGCTACTTCTCTACGTAGTCGCCGTTCTGACTTAGACTTTTGTCATAGCGTTGTACCAACTTTTCAATAGCCTCATCATAGAAGGCAGCCGCCAGTGCTTTCCGCCAATTCTCCACGCTGGCCTACACCTCGTTGTCTGTGTAAAAATGTTGTCTTCAAAGACAGCGGTTCATGTGACCAGAGATGAAACTCAGGGGGAGACAATTGCGGACTGTATTGTGGGTAATCTAACATTTCCATTTGAAAACGATGCAGGAGCATCTTCATTGCCCCTGCAGAATGCGACTGAGAATTGTCTTGAAGAAGAAACAGCACGACAGTTATGTAATGTTAGCTGCATAGCTTCAGGCGAAATTTCTGACCAGGCCCTCGTACTTGGCGGCAGACACTATTTTCTAGACATCTTTACGCACTCACTGCGAGCTCAGAAATGAGAAGAGCGACGTGATGCTAACTGGGGTTATACTAGAGACACTACCCAACACATCTGTGCAAAGCTTTATCGGATTTTCATAGGAGTTTCCATTTCGCGACCGATCGGAGCTTATTTTCTGAACGCCCCTCGTATAAGAGAAGGGAACATCCCACTCTATCTAAATTACAGGTGTCGCTTCAGAAAGACGATCTTTTTAAAGGGAGCAAATTTTCATTGCGTACAGTGTTGAAAGACATAGGCTTCAGCTATTCACTGTTTAACGGACGCAAAATATTAATGGAAAGGACAGATGTGGTTGCATGGCGGTGCAGATTTCTGCGCAGGATCATGGGTGTGGAATTCGAAAGTATAGTGTGGTTAGATGAAACTTGGGTCAATGCCACCCATTCTTTACGTAGAGGCTGGAATGATGGAACGCCCGAGGGGACAATGGCAGTGCAAGTGCCATCAGAGAGGCGGCCAAAACCGAAGGGGTTGTGGAAGAATGCATCGAAAATTTAATTATACATCTGGGAGAGAGCAGTGATAGTTCGAGTAGTGCTGAGGAAGACAATGTCAAATCAGATTCTGACAGTGATGTCAGTGGTGTTTTTCCATTACAGTAACTACAACGTATTCTGAAATGTAAGGAGGGAGTTTGCTATCGATCTACAAACAGATCATCATATTGTGGTTGGTTCAAATGGCTCTGAGCACTATGCGACTTAACTTCTGAGGTCATCAGTCGTCTAGAACTTAGAACGAATTAAACCTAACTAACCTAAGGACATCACACACATCCATGCCCGAGGCAGGATTCGAACCTGCGACCGGAGCGGTCACTCGGTTCCAGACTGTAGCGCCTAGAACCGCAAGGCCCCTCCGGCCGGCATCATATTGTGAGTACTTTCTTCAGATTATAACTCTTAATACACTGACCAATTATTCTGTAGCTTGTAGTAGAACAAATTTATAATGGTAATACTTAACAATGGAAACCAAAACTGCTAATTGTAAGCGTAGGCTTCCGCGGCCGTTGTCTTCTTCAATAAAATTCTTCAGGGTATCAGACCGCATCGTCATAATTTAAAATGCGCCAACGTTTCGGCCAGCGTTGCAGCCAGCCTTCATCAGGGCCTTACGTTAACTGCTAAATGAACACACTTGGTTCCTTAAATAGCTGCACGAGAAAACCGTGTCGTTACTTGATTGGCTGTAAAAGGAGGAGGAGAAGGGGTGAAAGATATGCTTTATTGGTGTTTCCTTTATTATCTGTCATTGGCTGAAATAGCTGTTTTCTATTGGTCTTTATATTAATCCACCCCATTGGAGGAGACGGACGAATAGCGAACAGGTGATGGCTGTGACGTCACACTGTTTCCATGCTGTCCAGAAGCCGGCTGCGGCGTGCCACTGCTTTGTGTGCTCGCGACCACTACTGCGGCTCTCCGCGTGTCTGCATGGGCCGCCACGGCTCTGCCGCCGCTCCGTAGCCCTGCTATTGCAGGCAGCCAAGACCCCGGAAGCTTGTACCCGTCCTCTCTATTCATGTTGGCGGGTCTTTTGGCTATTTCTATCGCCTCTCGAATCTTTCTTTTGAAAGTGAGAGGCTGTTTCGCCAGGACGCAGGCTTCTTGAAAATATATTGGTTTCCCGCACTCGTCTCGGTGTTCTGCCACTGCTGACTTAGTGTGTAGTTTCAGGCGGATATATCTTTCATGTTCCGAGAGCCTTGTGCTAATCGGACGTCCCGTCTCACCTATGTAGACTAATCCACACGCACAACCAATTTCATACACGCCAGCTGTGTGTAGTTTGTCAACTGCATCCTTGGTAGAACCGAGCATGTCTGATATTTTGTTTCTGCTTCGGAAAATTGGTTTGTTGTCGGCTTTTCGTAGAATTTTGCCAATACGTTCGGTGACCCCTTGTACATATGGTAACACAGCAATGCTCTGTGTCTCCTTCTCCTCTTCCCTATTAGTCTTCTCCCTTGTCGACATGGTGCTGTCTATCATCTGCTTCCCATAGCCATTAGTTCCAAAGATGGACCTGAGGCGTTCAAGTTCTGTCTTTAGATGTTCTTCGTCGCTTATCCTGTACGCTCTCTTCGTTAGCGTGTGCAGGGCGGACTTCTTCTGCGTGGGGTGATGGTGGGAGGAGGCGTGAAGGTACCTGTCCGTATTGGTTGGTTTCCTGTACACTTTGTGGCCAAGTTTACCATCAGGTTTTCGATAAACTTCCACGTCGAGAAAAGGCAGCACCCCATTCTTCTCTGTTTCCATTGTAAACTGAATTTTCCTATGCTGTTGGTTAAGGTGCTTGTGGAAGTTCTGTAACTCCTCTTCTCCGTGGGGCCAGATGACGAAAGTATCATCGACATAGCGAAGCCAACAGTTTGGACGTAATGGTGCGGACTGGAGGGCTGTTTCCTGAAATGCCTCCATGAAAATTTCTGCTGCGATAGGCGATAGAGGTGAGCCCATAGCTACACCGTCAGTTTGTTCATAAAATTGACCTCTCCACTTGAAATAGGTGGTCGTCAGACAGTGGCGCACAAGCTCACATATATCAGGTGCCACGCGTTCTCCTAGGATGTTCACAGTATCTGACACTGGGACATTCGTGAATAGGGATTTGACGTCGAAACTAACCATCAGATCTTGGTCCGTAACACGCATTTCCTTTAGGAGAGACACGAAGTGAGTGGAATCCTTAACGTAGGACTCGGTTTGATGCACTAGGTGTCGGAGCCTAGGTGCCAGTTCTTTCGCTAGGTAGTAGGTCGGCGAATTTATACTGTTTACTATGGGCCTTAAGGGGAAGTCGGTTTTGTGTACCTTCGGTACACCATATATCCTTGGTGCCTGTGTCACTTGCGGGATGAATCTTCTGGCCTTGTCGAAGTTGATTCTAGAGTGCTTGAGCAGTGCCTGCGTCGTTTTCATTACCTTGGCCGTCGGATCTCCCTGAAGTTTCTTGTAGATAGGTTCTGCGAGAATATCTTCCATTCGTTTGTTATAATCAGTTGTGTCCAAGACTACAGTGGCGTTGCCCTTATCTGCCTGTACCACTACTAAGTGGGGGTTGTCCCTGAGTTCCTTGATGGCATGGTATTCCTCAGCGTTGATGTTTTGCTTCGGTGGCTTTGCTTTATTCAGAACTCTGACCGTTTCCTGCCGGATCTTCTCCGCCTCGGCCTGTGGCAGATGACGTACCGAAGCCTCTACGGATTCTATGATATCTTCTTTTGGAACTCGCTTAGGTGCGACTGCGAAATTCATCCCCTTGGCCAGAATTGCTGTGGTTGCTTCGCTCAAGGTGTGGCTGGAGAGGTTGACCACTGTCCGTCGCCTGTCCAGCGTCAACGTAAGGCCCTGATGAAGGCTAGCTGCAACGCTGGCCGAAACGTTGGCGCATTTTAAATTATGACGATGCGCTCTGATACCCTGAAGAATTTTATTGAAGAAAACTGCTAATGTTCAACAACTTGAGAAAATAGTTTTCATTTCAGTTGTGAAGTTTAACAAATAACTTTATTATATTTCAGCATCATAGATACTTGTACTAAATAGCTCTTAACAGTTTTCGAGTTCATATATTTCAAGCACCAACTTTAAATAAATTCACGCGTACCAATACGACTTGTATTTTGTCTCGCTTTTATTTCTGCTGCTAGAGAATGCGTGTAGCAGACAGGGCGCCGCGTGCTGTGAGCCACGTTCGGCAACAGCGCCGTCTGCCCGCCGGAACTGTCAGTACCAATCACTCGTCTCACGGACTATAACTGTACTGCGATCGCCGGCCGGAGTGGCCGAGAGGCTCTAGACGCTACAGTCTGGAACCGCGCGACCGCTACGGTCGCAGGTTCGAATCCTGCCTCGGGCATGGATGTGTGTGACGTCCTTAGGTTAGGTTTACGTAGTTCTAAGTTCTATGGGACTGATGATCTCAGAAGTTAAGTTCCATAGTGCTCAGAGCCATTTGAACCATTTTTGTACTGCGATCGACAACAGCATCTTCATACATCTTTTCCAACCTCTTGTGGATGTCTCCCACTGTCTCGTTTTCACAGCACAGGAAATCTATGACAGCACGTTGCTTCTGACGAACGTCAAGTATGGCAGCCATCTTGAAGACATGCTGTGGCGGCGCCACTCACGGGAACAGGTTGAACTAAGTTTGAAAACAAGCGGGAAGGATGTATCTACACGCTGTAAGACTTTCACACATGCAGAATGAAAACTGTATTTTTACAAAAATAGCGTGCATTTCTTTTGGAGTGACCCTCGTATTATCTAACGTTGCATAATGTTATGTATCATCACTGAGTACCCCTATTAACATTATTATTATAACGGCAATAGAGGAGCTAGTTGACTGACAAGTAACGGTTCCAAGGTCTAGAAACCCGACAACGGCCGGGAGAGTGGCCCTTCCAGCCGTATCCGATTATACCACTGGCAAGAGGATGACACGGCGGCCGCTCGGTCACTATCGGTTCGTCTAGGGCCAGAACGCGGAACTTTACCTCACCAATCCGGATGAATCTTTTTGCAATATCCTATCGTTTATTTACGCCCTGGACAAGACTGCAGGCGGAAGTGGGCTCTCCGCTGGGAGTCGGCAAGGCCTACGATGCTCGGCCAGCGCTCAGGAGGCGCCTTGTCTCCTCACGAGTCACGCACGGGGCCCCAATTACGGCGGGGAACGCGAAGCGGTTGGCCGCTGGCTGTCGTAATTACGGCAGCCGCGGCGGCTGGCGTTGACAGGCCCGTTGTGTGCCCTGGCCGGCAGGTAGCATTACGGCGGCGTGGACACCGCATTACTCGCCACGTCCGGCCCATCAATAATTGGTAATCGCCGCCAAGGCGCGGGCGCCGCCGGCTGCTGGTGCGAGGGCGGGCCGTACTCCGGCGTACGTCTTGCGTAACGACCGGCGCCAGCACCGCCGCCGCTGCTACTGCCGCTGGCACCTCCCTCACCTCACCTCACCTCGCACGGCCACGGCGGCACCGCCTCCGCTGTCCGCACTACACTGTGGGAGCACGCAGCCACTAGCTGCAGATCGCTTTTCATCATCTGGGTGACGGAGTAATCATACACCGACCGGGCCATTTAAATTGCAACACCCGGAAGAGTAGAGAATAGTGAAATTTTATCTATCGTGCGCATGCATTACAGGAGGAGGACTGCATCACTAAATTTTTATGTGATTTGGGGGTGTAACGGGTGCCAAATTTAGTATACAGGGCTGCCTCTTCTGACACCAACGATGGCTCTAACCTGCTTGGGCATAGGGTTTAACTGATCTTAGATGGCAGATATGGGTCCGTCATCCCCTGATTCTATGGCAGAACTCATCAATCGTAGTGTCTCACCACCCAACGACAATATGTTTTCATTAGGTGAGATATTTGGAGAGGTCAACAGCCGATCACCCTATGTATAGAGCAAGATCAGGACAGCACATGCCGGCGGCTGTGGCCGAGCGGTTCTAGGCGCTTCAGTGTGGAACCGCGCGACCACTACGGTCGCAGGTTCGAATCCTGCCTCTGGCATGGATGTGTGTGATGTCCTAGGTTAGTTAGGTTTAAATAGTTCTAAGTTCAATGGGACTGATGACCTCAGATGTTAAGTCCCATAGTGCTCAGAGCCATTTGAACCAGGACAGCACGGACAATACGGATTGGATTTTTTGGGGGAAGAGACCAAACAGCGAGGTCATCGGTCTCATCGGATTAGGGAAGGATGGGGAACGAAGTCGGCCGTGCCCTTTCAAAGGAACCATCCCGGCATTTGCCTGAAGCGATTTAGGGAAATCACGGAAAATCTAAATCAGGATGGCCGCACGCGGGATTGAACCGTCGTCCTCCCGAACGCGAGTCCAGTGTGCTAACCACTGTGCCACCTCGCTCGGTCACGGACAATATGCTGTCTTGCGTTATCTTAGTGAAAGACACCGTCTCAGTGGGAACCCCTTCTGTGCGAAGTCGCGAAAGGCCAATGATGTTTACAGCCCTCGACTCTCCACATGTCTACCATGCAACCACAATATTGGGTGCTAATGACAGAAGGGGGCAGGACTGCAAGTATCCATTGGTGAGCAGAGCATTGGCGTACGAAGCGTAGTTGAACTACTTAGTCGACGAATAAGTCACAACAGTGCAAATAGTGTTGATACCAAGCAGAGGAATGACAAGGCCGCGCGGTTTGAGGTGCCATGTCACGGACGGCACGGCCTCTCCCACCGGAGGTTCGAGTCCTCCCTCGGGCATGGGTCTGTGTGTTGTTCTTAGTATAAGTTAGTTTAAGTAGTGTGTAAGTCTAGGGACCGATGACCGCAGCAGTTTGGTCCCTTAGGAACTCACACACATTTGAGCTATGACAACGATAAACAAAACAAAACATTATATCTACAACAACAGTCGCCAAAGTTACCATGTCAACAGGAAGGAACCCAATGAATTTTTCAGAGTAAGAAAGAAGTGGCAAATGAAATATTACCTTTTCTACAAGATGAGTTGGCGGTATTTGTGGTGTCGTATAGGCTCGATTGTGCGGGCAATGGACATGAGGAGTGCAATTATGACGGTACGTCTTGAACAAGTGAAAATGATACTGAAATGGGTTTCGAGCAATGTTCTTCATCATCCATGCCGGACAGGGGGCCAAAAATCTCGTCTCTAGTGAAAAGTAGTAAAGGACAATCTCTGTCCAAGGAACACGTACTAAACATAATTAGGTACTTGGAAGGTCATCCGCAACACAGTAAAAAGACGATTATGAACAGATTTGGAATAAGTCCTCAGCAATATGACCGGATAGGCCATAAGAAAAATTATGGATATTTGATGGAGGATGAGATACACTTGCTACAAAAACTGATATTTGCGCGTTTCAAGGACGGTCGATACAATTTACAGGATACCCATGATATTGCCCTACTAGGTTATGCACATCAAACTGCGCGCGACAGAGATTACAGTCATTTCAAGGTAAGCAGGGGATGGTTGCATTACTTCAAACAGTGCTACAGAATTGCAAGTAGTAAGATGATGAAATTTCAAACGAAGCATCAATTTTGTGATGCGCAGTAAATTGCGATATCGATCCGAAAATTTGTAGTTGAGATAAACAAACTATCCCATCCTTCGGTAAAGAATTTGTTTTCCACTTCGACCAACCGACATTGACGAAATGCATATGAAAGGAACCCTGAAAATTAGAGGTACCAAGAGAGTTGTATACAGATCAACAAATATCAGTGTCTTGATGCATTCGTATACAGCTATACTGTTAATGTAGACGCTAATTGGCTGAAAAGTTATTCATTGTGCTGCGAGAAGTTGGAAGTGCTCTGCCTCCTATGATATTTTCTCGTGCGCGTGATCTTTCAAGGGCAGTAGGGAATATTTAGGTCACAGCAAGCAGTAGTGGTAAAACTGGCATAAGAGAACTACAGCTATGGTATGAGCACTGCTTTTGACCAATAGCTCGTCAAAATAACACGCTTTCGCCTGATTCCTGGTCTGCGTACAAAAATCATCCTCCTCTAGAACAAAGAACCCCTTCTAAAAAGTGGCTGGCATTGCAGTTCATACCACCTAGAAGCACTGGACAAATTCAGCCGCTGGATCTGTGTTTTTTCGTGCCTATAAAAAACATTACCAACAGCCTTGCCACATTGGTAATACCTGTTCCCGTCAGATCATAGAAGTTAAGCACTGTCGGGCTTGGCTGACACTTAGATGCATGACCGTCCTATTCTTCTGTGCGCTGTTGGCAAGCAGGGTGCACTCAGATCTTTTGGGGCCAATTGAGGTACTACTTGATTGAAAACTGACAACGGTCATGCGAGTGGTGTGCTGGCCACAAGCCCCTCCATATCCGCATCCAGTGACGCCTCTCGTCTGCCGATGACACAGCGGTCGATCGGTACCGTTGGGACTTCCGAGGCCTGTTCGGACGAAGTTAACGTACTATTGCTCTTATCGCACTATCTGCAGCTACACCTTAAAGGATATCCAGTTTTAAGATAAACTCCATGACAGTCTGTTTCGCATTTGGTTGCATGCCATCACTTTCCATCAGTTCTCATCACCCCGTTACACCAATATGATTATATACGTATTTTTTAAGAGGGGATACCTAGCTGAACGTATTGCACGGTTTGTTACTACCAAGGAGCTCGGCTTCGTTCTTGATGGTGCGAACCTTTGTGATCACTGTGACGCACCATTTTTCATTTAGTGTTCCGCTGCAAATTAATGTTTTATTTTGAACATTGCTTGAATGTCGACGATGTCCATGTGAAGTGTAATGCATACATCCCATAGATGGCTGATCTCTGTACATCCCGGACGTTTATTTTCTGTCACCCTCCTGATGCACATTGTGAGTCATTAGCAGCTAATTTTTTTCCTGTCGTAATTGTTAACACAACACTTCAAATGATCCACACTAGCGATTGAATTAGCGACCTTGCACTCAAGGCGCTCCTTGTCAGAGACTTCCAAGGCACAGAGAAACAACTGAAATAGTTGAAAACAAATGAATTACGAAATTCATTACCATCTCCTCCTTAATTTCGTTGTTTTTTCATCCTCTCTCTCTCTCTGTGCTCTTTCGCCAAGAATTTCAGTATTTTGAAATAGTTATAGAGTATTCGCAACTATCGCCACTGAAAGGTGTATTATTCTTCAGCATATGATATCGTTTGTGGAGAGTGACTAATTTTTATTTAAAACATTATTTGTGTAAGTCGACCAATTCGAGTTGCAAAATTGATAGGATGCATAAACCGTTCATTATGGACGTTATCCCCAACCAACAAATATCGTCAGTCGTCACGCAGATTATAGTATCGAAAATTGTTATATGTGTCATGTCGATTCAACGATGTGGACGAGATGTTTCTATGTCCATTAATCGTAAAGTTAGGAAAAAACAGTAAAACTAACCTCAACTCGGAAGCTGATTTCTACTCCAGAGCGTTTTGATAGGCATGTTGGTATTGTAGTTTAGCCTCACTTCGACGCATGTGTAGGCTCAACCGGCCATTTATACCTATAGCTGAATACGGAATGCCACCACCACCCAGTTCGTTTTCTTTGATATAATGTCCTAATAGGCACAACGGGCAAAACCCTAAAGTCTGATACTTACAAGCACAGTCATCAATTCGAAGTCTTTCGAATGTTCTTCTCTTTCTAATCCTCCAGTTTCCAAATGATACAATTTTCTACTTTGAAGACATGCTCATATGAAAATGAGCAACGATGGTGGGAGATGTAGCACACATGTAGAAAGAATGGGTTGACTGGTGCTTAATGTTTTAAAATATCGTCGACGACGAGGTCATTAGAGACAGAGCACGCGAAATCACAGAAAAGAATTAAATCTACGGCCGAGCAGGGGGTTTGAACCACTGTAACATCTTGCTCGGTACGTTTAGGAAGAAACAATTATGTGCGGACATCTAAAAATAATGGGACAAAAATGGAATCTTTTAAAAAAACTGAACTGCAAGTAAATAAGAATGACAGTAAGATATGAATGTGGGTAACGGTGAAAACTGTAAATCGCCCATTAAAATAAATCATATTTTCTCACTTTTTGGATGAGTTAACTATATATTACGTTAAATATAATGACATATATTACTGGAAAGATCATGTGCGACTCAACAGCTACAGAATTACATCTTTACTATAACACTTAAAAAATTCAAAAGAATGCTAGACATATTTTATACTCTAGTGTTCAGTGCTAAAACCAAATAATCTAGCGAATAGTATGGCTCTTATTCAAATATTTCTTGTTTCTCACTTATTGCAGATTTCTTTGGATTTTTTTTAGCATTATTTGTAAAACAGAAGTACCCTGTAATTTTCTCACTGTTGTTATCTAGTATAAAGGGTTAACATTAATAAAACCGACAAACTGCAGAGACGGATTCCTGGCTGGAAATGGAAGAAAAAAGGTCCTATGAACATGTATCCGGAAATGGATCGTTGCCACGGTAGATGGCGCTGACGAATGAAAGGTCCTCTGACCACGGGTCGTGTGTTCTCCGGGTGTTGCAGACCGTGTGACTGACGCAGCGTACTGTAAGCAGCAGAATGATCCGGTATTAATGTTGGTAACAAGCCGAGATGGTGTTTGTGTGCAGTCAAGCAGATGGAATTTATCGAGACGCAACACGGCTATACCCTCATAGACACCTACCACATCGCATAGCATTTCAAGCTCTTTTCGGACGTTTGTGTGACCATGACGAACTTTCAGGGAGGCGTCGGGCTGTGCTTACACCAGATTTGTAGGACTGGGTTCTACAGGCTATTGAGACGAACCCTTGTACAAGCTCCAAGCAAGTAACCCGTCAACAAGGTGTAAGCCAAAGTACGATTAAGTGCATCCTGCATAACAACCACTACTAACCTTATCACCTGCAACGACTACAAGGAGTACCAGCGGCGGATTTCCCTCTATGAGAAGGATTTTGTCGATGATTTTTGCACCAGATCATCACAATTATGGGATTTCTGCCATCTGTTCTCTTTACCGACGAAGCCACTTTGACTAGAACTTGCGTCATCAGTATCAGTCTGCATATTCGTCATCTGTGGGCTACTGACACGGCCCTTGGTCAAAAGAACTTCCATCACTCAGTGCCATCTACCGGGGTGACGATGCATTTCCGGACACATATTCATTGGATCTCTTTTTTCCCCCATGTCGTGGCCGGAAATCCGTCCCTGCACTATATCGGTATAGTCCAAATATCTATTTTAATCGTATGTCCCATTTCTCAAGACCAAAACAAAATCACCGGATCTGCCGTCGTTTGCAAAAGTAGGAGTACTGCGACAGGCATACCCCGTACCACATAACTGGAGGGACTCGTACTACCCATAACATCCCCATAGGCGGCATTAGGGTTGTGGACACATTGCGCTGGCTCTTCCCTCGGAGACCGAGACGGGAATAAACCACTGTTCCTCTGCCCTCTTGAGTAACTCTTAAAAGTGTACGTGATTTCCGGGCAGACGTGGCCGAGCAAATGTACACGATATCCCGCTGGCGGCGCCGTTTGTCTCGGAAAATTATTGAGGCACTCTGCGACCGCTATCCCACTCCCCGCCGAGCAACGGCATGAAGACTAAGCGCGTCTGCTAATTTGTAGCCTCAAAAGACCCCTTTGATGACGCATGAACCCGAAGCGTTACAGATTTCGTGTACAGCATTTACTGTACGGAAAAGCGTGATCGTTCCGAGATGTCCCTCACTTATCTCTTTTAGGAATTCGGCTTTACTTAATTTTCCGTGTTTTCCATGTGATGTACGAAATTAACAGAAGTTTGCCTCCGCATAACTCACAGTGGAGTCTCGCAGTTGTCTATGTGAGTATAACACTATGTAGTGAATTGTTGAAGTAATTTGGTTAAATGACAATTTCGAGTGCAGCGCAGTTTCAGGAAACTGTATATTTTGAAACATCGCAGTAACGTATAGACAATAGAAATGTAAATGTTGTATCAATAGGTAACGTAAGAATGAATTAAGATTGCCAGCCTGTAGTGACAACAAGGAAGTCGGTGCTGATGCATTTCGTTGTCACAGAGATCCGGGAACACGCACATAGTTACAATGAGTCTCTTCAAGAGGAGTTCTGGTTTTAGTTGTATTTACTTCCCTTGGATAAAACAATCACAACGCCTGCCAAATCCATCAAATGTAAGAATGCTCCGATGGACCGTCATTTGATTAACAAGATTCGCATTTTAAGTTCGGTTGAAGTGGAACAAAAGAACGATCTCTCTCACCCCATATACCATAATGAATGATTGAAGTGTAATGGCTATGAAAAAGCACAGTCAGGAACAAAATCTTACATAGTAGTATTAGAATGCCATAAATTGATTTCTGAAGAAATTACCATCGTAATCACACTGTCACTAGTCACAATCCAGTGTAATGATTTCATTAGTCGACATATATTCACTTTCCTAGATCACTAACCCATAGTCACTGCGCAAAAAATGAACATTATGTCTTATCCCTTTCACTACCAATATTTTTCGGAGTGAAAGACATTAATTCATGGTTATTTTAATTAATTTCAGAGTGAGAAGTAACAAAATGAAGAAAAAATTTTTCACAGCGCTTCGTTTCCCAATACGGAGAGTATGGACGTACACGGCTATTCATAGATACCGCCGGAATTTCAGAAGACAACAGCACAGGAACAATTCATACAGAAAACAAAGATACATCAGTGGATAGAGCATCTCTACAAATTCCTAATTCACGTTACGAGTGCTCGGCATGGACAACGTTTGTGATGTGGCAAACGTCAGTTCGAGCGTGAAATTCCTTGGCACGAGTCTTCCCTTCATCAGTGGGACATTGATACATGACAGTAAGATGCAGTAAAGTTCCACTGGTTCCCTGATAACCTATTGTGGGATACATATGGCCTCAATGATAGTGAAAGTTCGATTCAGAGTTCTTCCTGACGTAATTAGCATTTATGATTAAGAAGCGCTGAGTATGTTCAAATGGCTCTGAGCACTATGGGACTTAACATCTTAGGTTACCAGTCCCCTAGAACTTAGAACTACTTAAACCTAACTAACCTAAGGGCATCACACACACCCATGCCCGAGGCAAGATTCGAACCCGCGACCGTAGCAGTCCCGCGGTTCCGGACTGAGGCGCCTAGAACCGCACGGCCACCGAGGCCGGCCGCTGAGTAAGTGTGATTTCTTTTGTGTTCTACTGCAAACTTTTATGATTGCGTAATCATAAAGATTGCGTAAATTATGCTGCATTGAGTTTTCTTTGAATTATTACAGATGATTTAGGCACAACGTCCATGGTAATAGGTCTGTCACAGTAATAGCCAGAGGAAAAAAAAAATACAATACGTAGAAGTTGACATATCACAACCAATCATTTGTCAGTCATGTACGAAAACATAGAACAAAGGAAAGAGGAAGCAAGATTAATCTTCGACGTTCCACTGACGAAGGGCTATTAGTGTCGGTATATATGTTCTGACAGGGGAGACACCGGGACTTAGATCGGACGCGTCCTTTTCAAACGAACCGTTCTGGTATTATCCTCACGCGTGTGAGGCAAACCACTTTAAACCCAAACCTGGATGGCCGGAAGGAAATTTGAACTGGGATGCTCCCAAATGTGAGACCGTTGTGCTAACCACTATCGATATACTATACTTCACTTAGAATTTACATAGTCCAGAAAACTTTTGATTGAGGTACCATAAAATTTGTACGGGGCATAGAATAAACATATGTCAGTACTTTGAATAATATATGCATCAGTTCTACGCCTCCATTGGACTATAAGAATATTGGTTGATGCAGAATTTAATGAGTCAGGCAAGGAGATTCTGTGCCACTAAAGTATTCTCAGTGGCCTCATCAACAGTGTTGTCATCAAAGACAGAGAAGAAGCCCAGTAGGAGAAGCATGGGGAAGGAAATTGGTCGAGGTCTGGATGAAGGATCCATCCCATCATTCACCGGTGGTGATTCACAGATGTGCGAAAAGAGCCTCTGCTGATCAATTTCTTATGTACCACATTAAGGAGTTTATTATGTTGTAATTTTAAGGTTTTTGGATGACATGTTATGTGTTGTTGTTGTTTTTGTCTTTAGTCCAAAGACTGGTTTAATGCAGTTCTCCATGCTACTCTGTCCTGTGCAAGCCTCTTCATCTCCGAATAACTCTGAATCTTGGTCTACGATTTTTATCCTCCACGCTTCCCCCCAGTACTAAATTGGCGATCCCTTGATGCCTCAGAATGTGTCCTACCATTCGATCCATTTTTTTGGTCAAGCTGTACCACAAATGTCTCTTCTCCTCAATTCTCTTCAGTACCTCCTCATTAGTTACCTGTTCTACCCATCTAATCTTCAGCGTTCTCCACATAAATACTTTCAGAAAGGGCTTCCTGACACTTAGATATGTACTCGATGTTTACAAATTTCTCTTTTCACAAATGCTTTTCTTGCCTTTGCCAGTCTACATTTTATATACGCCGTACTTCGTCCATCATCAGTTATTTTGCTTCCCAAATAGCAAAACTCATTTACTACTTTAAGTGTCTCATTTCCTAATCTAATTCTCTCAGCATCACCTGATTGAATTCGAGAAAATTTCATTATACTCTGCTTTTGTTGATTTTCGTCGTATCTCCTCCTTTCAAGATACCGTCCATTCCGTTCAAGTGCTCTTCCAAGTCCTTTGCTGTTTCCGACAGTACATATAATACTATATTCAAATTTTAACCATTTAGTACTTAATCTAGCACATTGTGACATGACTGTCGCATATCGCTCTGCGATTTTGTTTCAGCTCTCTCACGGTTACACTATAATTAATTGTGTAAGCTTGGTGAATATTGCAGGGAGTGTCAACATTTCTATTTCTCGCCAGAAGGGAGTGGGTCCGTAGGGCTCGGCATTCCCATAATGTCGGCGGAAGGCTACTCACGGTGTCTGAATACCAGAAAGCGAGTGCCATCTGGATGCCAGGCAGTTTTTACAGAAATGGTCACGTCTCCCAAAATGCTCATTGTGGACAGCTCCTGGTACTAATCCGTTTGATACAGGCACGGACACCGCAAGTCGCCATAGCTTTCCCGTGAGAGTGGTGCGTGTTATTTGGTTTTGTCCGCACATCAGGGCGGAGACATGTACTGACTTGCTGCTGTGAGAAAGTTTGCTTCCGTCCAAAATTACGGACTGTTCAATCCAAAGTAAAGCTCTGTCACCAGATACTGTGCGGTCGATGCTGATCAATGGAAAGAGACTGTTCGAAACCAGTACCAACGTTATGAATAGTAATGACGCTTTTTGCAAGGTTTGAATGGGAATTTTCTGTTGTTTTCTCCTGTTTTATGTAAAAAAGATAACATATTCATTCGTCAACTTAGCAAGCAGCATTCAATCTCCTCTCCAAGTGGGGCAATTGCAGAAGATTTAGGAGAGAACTTGGATTTTAAAAAATATTGGCTTCTCAGCTCTCGTCTGGTGCTGAGTGGCTCCCCCTCGCTTTACCTGAAGAATGTAAGTTTCTATCAGGTAGTAGTTTAATCAATTTTATGAGCAGCTTGACTTCCGGAAAGCGTTTGACTAGGTGCCCCATTGCAGACTCCTAACTAAGGTACGAGCATATGGGATCGGTTCCCAAGTATGTGAGTGGCTCGAAGACTTCTTAAGCAAGAGCACCCAGTACGTTGTCCTCGATGGTGAGTGTTCATCGGAGGTGAGGGTATCATCTGGAGTGCCCAAGGGAAGTGTGGTAGGTCCGCTGTTGTTTTCTATCTACATAAATGATCTTTTGGATAGGGTGGCTGTTTGCTGATGATGCTGTGGTGTACGGGAAGGTGTCGTCGTTGAGTGACTGTAGGAGGATGCAATATGACTTGGACAGGATTTGTGATTGGTGTAAAGAATGGCAGCTAACTCTAAATATAGATAAATGTAAATTAATGCAGATGAATAGGAAAAAGAATCCTGTAATGTTTGAATACTCCATTAGTAGTGTAGCACTTGACACAGTCACGTCGATTAAATATTTGGGCGTAACATTACAGAGCGATATGAAGTGGGACAAGCATGTAATGGCAGTTGTGGGGAAGGCGGATAGTCGTCTTCGGTTCATTGGTAGAATTTTGGGAAGATGTGGTTCATCTGTAAAGGAGACCGCTTATAAAACACTAATACGACCTATTCTTGATACTGCTCGAGCGTTTGGGATTCCTATCAGGTCGGATTGAGGAAGGACATAGAAGCAATTCAGAAGCAGGCTGCTAGATTTGTTACTGGTAGGTTTGATCATCACGCGAGTGTTACGGAAATGCTTCAGGAACTCGGGTGGGAGTCTCTATAGGAAAGAAGGCGTTCTTTTCGTGAATCGATACTGAGAAAATTTAGAGAACCAGCATTCGAAGCTGACTGCAGTACAATTTTACTGCCGCCAACTTACATATCGCGGAAAGACCACAAAGATAAGATAAGAGAGATTAAGGCTCGTACAGAGGCATATAGGCAGTCATTTTTCCCTCGTTCTGTTTGGTAGTGGAACAGGGAGAGAAGATTCTAGTTGTGGTACGAGGTACCCTCCGCCACGCACCGTATGGTGGATTGCGGAGTATGTATGTAGATGTAGATGTAGAGCTCGTTGACTCATTTGGTTGGGCATCTTGTATGCTCAATAATCCGTATCGCATAATTTTCTCATTTGTTTTGCTTTTGCAAGGTGCCCAGGTGTGGAAGTTTCTGTAGTCTTCCGATTAAACTTGGGTCACGCAGAGTTTAGAGAAATTTCATTTCAATTTGCAACTGTTTTCAAGACATTGCTCTGTATTCCCCTTTCCCATTTGTTCACTTGATTAGATTAAAGAAAATTTTTGCATTCTCCGTATGACTTTCGTTTTGAGAAATCTAATGCCGCACAACTTCCTTATGGTTAACGGACCCTTAAATAATAAATGTAACCAGTGACATTTCTAGAATATTTGCTGAACTGTGAGTAGTTTCCGTTGTGTACATTGGCCAAGCAGTATTTTTAAACACATAAGACACGCATAAGTATTAACAGGTGTCAAGCGCTCACAGGTTTTTACAGCAAGAGAAGTTGGTGCACAAATTATTAAGCCTTCTTTCGATCTCTTACAGGTCTGTGAAGTGCGCAGTTATTCATGTCAACTGTTTCATGCGTCCCGTACAGTAATATTTTGCATATTTTGCATTTAATTTCATCAGACACTATACCAGATTATTGCACATCAGCTTCTTTACGACGAGCAGCTAATTTTCAGCATATACTAGAGAGTGGCAGTTGCGATTAAACATGCTAACAGGATAATGTACGACAGAGACAGGAATGGAATACAGATGAGCAATTTTCTTTAATTGTTTCCTTTACGCCACAGGCTGACAGCTAAATTCCGCAGTGATTACTTCCTTCACTTCACTGCAATTCCTGACAAACTATGTTCATAGCGTTTAATAATTTGCAAATTTTTCATACAGAGTTGGTATTTAAGCCAAATGTTGCCAATTTTAAATATGATTTCAGGGTCCTTTTCCTACGTATGGAACAATTACTACTGCAACGTAAACTTTAAACAATAGAGTGTAAATTTCTATTTTTGTGCGCTGGGTCAGTAGAGGATTTTGTGGCAGAGAATTTTTCCAATGTAGCAGACGCAAGGCTTAGACACAGCAGTCGATTTATGAGGTTATATCAGGAGACTGCTAGAATGTGTCAGAAAATTCTAGGCAAATTCTGAGACAGAAACCGTCAATTTAGGTCCAAACACGGAAGAAATCGATGTGTGTCTCAGATTCCTATATTTGCTGTAACAAATCTTATTCAGGGTATGACTTGTATTCAATTGTTCAGTTTGTGTTTTCAGTCACGCAAACCAAATTATTTATTAAAAGCAACAGTCACGTTAGGCGACACCATCTACCCACGGCATATAAACCATTCTCCTCTCAACATGTCTCAGTAGCACAAATTCATTTCGCCAAGATTATCACAGCTCGACATGGGCGCAAGGTTATAAATTTTAAAGCCTGCTTTTAAACTACTAGAATTACTCTGCCAGACACACTTATGGCCATTCGAAATGGCACTGGTTTGCATCTCTGATGAAACTCCTCTGCTTGCTTAGGTCTTCTGATCTCTCCGTAAGTGGATACATAACAAACAGGAATTCAGGATGTAATAGCTTTATGTCACTTACGTTTTAAGCTGCAAGCAAGTCCTTTTTCGTTTCTCATCTTAGGTGTACAAAAGTGTAATAGCGGTTTCCAAATTGAAGATATCACTCCACAGTTCACCTTATGCTATGAGGGGCAGTCAAATGAGAACTGAACAGACCTCACAACGGAACAGTGGAATGGTTCCATTCAAAGTAATCACCACACGTGTTAACACATTTATCCCACTAGGAGACGAGACGGTGAATTTCTGTTTCATAAAAAGCAGTCGGCCGTTGACGAGTCCACAACAGCACCCGCTATTGTACTTACTCGTGCATCTGAAATCAACGTCCAAGCATATCTTTCTACCGGTTATCAAAGATGTGAAAATCTGTTCGACAGCCCAAGGGCAAATGACACAACCAGCAGTTGAAACATGGCACATCTCCTTCGCCCAATAAATCCAGAGCTGTTCACACAAGTTCCGGTAAGGTCATGATGGCTGTTTTCTTCGACTGTAGTGGATATCTGCTCGTCAAGTTCCTTGAGCGTGGAGACACAAGCAACGCGAGGTGTTAACGCCCAGGAATACTGTTGGATGGAATTACCATGTTGCACCATAACACCCACCACCACACCGCCAATCGGACGAAGCTACGCTTCAACGATTTGATTGGGAAACACTGCAGTGTCCTCCGTACAACCTGGATATTTTACCGTGTGATTCTTACATCTTTTGAGATCTGAAGAAAGTTATGTGTGGACATCGGCTTCAGTCGGACGACGAACTGCAATAGCGGCTGTGGCTGAGGATCTGCCAGCGGCCGACCACTTTCTACAAAAACGGATTACATAGTCTCCTCTCCCAATAGTAAATTTCTTAATGTGTGTGGTGCTTACTTTTGAATGGAACCATTAAATGGTCCCGTTGGAACGGGTGTTCAATTTTCATTTGACCACTCCTTATATTTGGTAGAGGAAAGGAGAAAAGCGCGATTAGATTGGGATAAAATGGGAGACAGAAAACGAGAGGAGTTCTTGAACTTGAGAAGGGAAGTTGGTCGTAGGCTACAGGCAAAGAAGAGGGATTATTTGAACAATCAAATTACAAAAATGGAAACAAACAGTAAAACAAAAAACATTAGGGAACTTTCAAAAAAATGGCTCTGAGCACTATGGGACTAAACATCTGTGGTCATAAGTCCCCTAGAACTTAGAACTACTTAAACCTAACTAACCTAAGGACATCACATACATCCATGCCCGAGGCAGGATTCGAACCTGCGACCGTAGCAGTCGCGCGGTTCCTGACTGAGCGCCTAGAACCGCTAGACCACCGCGGCCGGCTTAGGGAACTTTGCCTAGACATAAATGGGTATAGGAAGGGCTTCAAGGCTAGGACAAATGCACTTCGAGGGGATGCTGGGGGAATACTGACAGACCCCAGTGCTATATTAAGCAAATGGAGGGCGTATTTTGAGTATCTATTAAATGCACACCAGGAAGCAGGAAATGAGCAGGCGTACGAAATACATACAGCAGAACCCCAGATACCTGAGCCAACGTTAAAGGAAGTAAGAGATGCAATCAACAAATTGAAAAACCATAAAGCACCAGGATCAGATTGCATAACTGCAGAATTAGTTAAAAATGGGGGACAGAAATTGGTGGAAGTAGTTCACAAAGTGATAACTAAAGTATGGAACTCAGAGATGATACCTGAAGTGTGGCAGGAGTCGATTCTGATCCCAATTCTTAAGAAAGGTGACAAAATGGATTGTAGTAATTATAGAGGGATATCGCTATTACCAGTATGTTCCAAAATTTTCTCGAATATTCTGCTAAGCAGGCTTACACCATATGCAGATGAAATTGTGAGGGATTACCAAGCAGGCTTTCGGAGGAACAGATCAACTATACACCAAATATTCACCCTGCGTCAAATTTTGGGAAAGAAATGGGAATACAATAAACCAGTTCATAATCTTTTCATAGATTTTACAAAAGCATATGATTCAGTATTGCAGTCAAAATTGTACAGAATTATTTTGGAACTTGGAATATCAAAGAAGTATGTTAGACTTATAGAAGCGAGTTTGAAAAACACAAAAGGTAGAGTACGCGTGGGGAAATTGGAGTCAGAAGAATTTGTAATAAAGAAGGGAGATGCCCTGTCTCCGCTACTTTTTAATTTAGTCTTAGAATATATTGTACGAATGACAGCAGATAATTCAGAGGGTGTGGAGTTAAATATTAAGGTATTAGAGTATGCAGATGATCTAAACATCATTAGCGATAGGAAAGAATCTGTAACAGCAAATGCGATTGCGTTAATCAAGGCTAGTCAATATGTAGGTCTAAGGATAAGTGAAGACAAAACTAAATACCTGGTTACTACTAGAATGCCAACAGCAGTAGATCAGGAAATGTTAAGAATTGGAGACATGCAGTTTGAAAAAGTTAACACATTTAAGTATCTAGGCGGGGACATCATTTCGAGAAATGAGATTGGATCCGAACTGAAGAAGAGATTACGGGCGAGAAATGCGTGCTACTTCTCACTAAATAGATTACTTTCATCGCGGATATTGTCTAGGAATTAAAAGATTAGAATATACAAAACTATTATTCTACCAGTTATGCTGCATGGGTGTGAGATTTGGTCTCTCACTGTACAAAATGAAAAGCCGTTTCGAGTATTTGAAAACAAAATTTTGAGGAAAATTTTCGGAGCAAAAAGGGATGACATTAGCGGAGAGTGGCGAAAACTGCATAACGAAGAGGTTCACGAACTCTATTCAAGCCCTGACATAATCAGTATTATTAAATCACGTAGGCTGCGATGGGCGGGTCACGTAGCTCGAATGGATGAGGGCAGGCAGCGCGCAGAGTACTGGTAGGGCACCTAGAGGGAAAACGTCCTGTGGGGAGACCGAGGCGTAGATGGGAGGACAATGTGAGGGCTGATTTGAGGAGCCTAGGTATTGAAGGTGAAGGGAAGGAAATAGCCCAAGACAGGGACAGATGGTGAAAATAGGTTGCTGCGGTAATGGACTCTCGAGTCCGATATGACCAGTGAGTAAGTAAGTAAGTAAGTAAGTTATATTTAGTGAGCTCATAGTGGGCGTAAATTTGGGTATGCGGATGGGTATGCTGCTCTGCTGCTCTCGTATACCCGTGAAATACCTTTGGATACAGTTAGAAATATTCAAGTCATCTCATGTACCTCAAAAGAAGATGAAGCATAGCTACATCCGTCTTTAGAGTTAGGTTTTTAACAAAACTTTTAATTTTCGCGTAAAAATTTGAAAAGCATGTTTTGGGATACGCATGTTCTCTGCTACGCAATCTTTCTCGTTCGATTTTGAAGAAAATATTCAATGAAAAAAATGCATCTTTAGTCAGATAAAAGAGCTTGGTAGTGAACTGGTTTCCTTTTCGCTATTGCGCAGTTATTGCGATACATCCAAATCTCGTAAAACATAGCTGATATTTAGAAAAGCTTGCAGTGTAAATGGTAGTTGCTGGCCAGTTTGCGTTACGTGCATTTTTGGGTCACACTTTGCTGCGTACCAAATGTAGCTAACACATCGAAATTATTTTTAACGCTGGAAGGACAGCTACACCTCATTCGTCAAGTAAATATGTGACATGTTTGAAAGTTGTCCACGACGAGTCTGGCAGTGACACACAACTATTGCTGCCTGCCGCGTCTTGTTGATCTTCGCATCATTCCTGTGTGATCGAGAATTCGTGTAGATGTATCACTCCTGTGTGATCGAGAATTCATGTAGATAACTATAGTTCGCACAACCTTTATTGCAACGTGTCATATCGCATACTATTTCGCCTCAGTGAGAACTGCTTCTTACACAACATTTTGAACTTGACAAAGATGGCCGCCCGCTAGATTCCGTAACTGCTCACATCCTTTAAAAAAGCCTGCCGAACCAAGGCAGCAGCAGAAATGTCACTGTGCGGTCCTAAAGCGTCGACTGCACGCCGACCAGCGCAGCGCCTCGAAATGGCGTCAAGGAGGTGCTGACCCTAGCCCCAATGGAAAGAGCGGGCAGCACCTTACCTCCAGGAAGACAGAGTTCAGCGCCCCCTGTCAACACAGACTTAACCAGCCGTCCATAGCTGGTCGGGCACAGTTCGATCGCAGGCTTCGAGAGCATCAGTACTGAGTAATAGGAAGACGATAGACGACACTTAGCCAGCGTTCAGCGAGTAGTAATAGTGTGTAAAAGTAATTGTACGTAACAGGCACAGCAAGCACATCAAGCCACTTCATAACGAAAAATTAAGTTATGTTTCTTTCGCTTTTGGAAATAAAGCAGTCTGTTAATCTCCAAGTTTATGTACAGATTATTCTGGATTCCTGTCACTGGCCATCGCAAATTCTCTCCTTCCTTGTGTGTGTCGGTGCGGACTCGCGCAGTAGCCGACATAACAGTTGTTGTGGATTGGCTAGAGCGCCAACCCACAATGAGAGGAAGCCGAAAGGCACGCGTTTAAGCTCACGCAGGATGGCGTGAGGTCTGGAACAGGACAAGTAATGGAGACTAGCAAATATAGTACGTAGCTTCGGGAATACTTAACTTTAATCCATAATTGGTGAACATCTGTCTGACGGTACATGCATCACAAGATAAATAGCAAATGATAATGGCGCCTTGCTAGGTCGTAGCAAATGACGTAGCTGAAGGCTATGCTAACTATCGTCTCGGCAATTGAGAGCGTAATTTGTCAGTGACCATCGCTAGCAAAGTCGGCTGTACAACTGGGGCGAGTGCTCGGAAGTCTCTCTAGACCTGCCGTGTGGCGGCGCTCGGTCTGCAGTCTCTGATAGTGGCGACACGCGGGTCCGACGTATACTACCGGACCGCGGCCGATTTAAAGGCTACCACCTAGCAAGTGTGGTGTCTGGCTGTGACACCACAACAGTAACAACTGTGTCAGACCAATCCGTATCACCTCTTTAGCTGCCTAATCACAGTGTTCAAGTGCCGGGTGTATCGCTACAGCCGGGAGACAAAGGATCAAAGCAAGTAGTGAAAACATGTGGATTCGACACTGTCCAAAATAGAGAAGAACCAACCATCATGAGGCAAGATACTGATGAGTGTTTTTAGGAACTCGGGTGTGTGGTGCTAACAAATTATGCTCGTACGCAGTAACTGTCACAAGAGCATAATACCGAATTCTTCTGACGAGGTTACGGTAGGCTGTCAAGACGAAGCGTCACGGGATATTGCCCAAAGGGATGTTTTCACTCCGCGACAACGCCCACTTCATTGCGTACGCGACATAGTCAGACATGCTGCTTCTTTGGGATGTCAAATTTAGTCTCAACCCCGTATTTTCATGACATGGCACCCAGTGACGTCTTCCGCTTTGCGCAGCAGACTCTTCCAGCATGACGAGGACGTGATTTTCGAGGTTTAACATTTCGTGAACAGCCAAAACTTCTACAACCCAAGTTTCCACCAAATCGTTCTCCAGGGAAAAAACGTGTCGCATTGAAGAGCGAACATTTAGACGACACTACTCTAACATTAAACTAAAACCATCACCAGGTTTCATGGTCACAGCTGCATTTTTCGAGGTGATAATCCCAGAACTACGTGTAAAGAACATATAAGACACTGGAAGAATGGAAATAGTCATTCTACCTTTGCTGAACACCTGAAATAACACGGAAATGAACCAACCAACATGAAACAAATTAGGGTAAACAACTGTAACAAAAAACACCTGACATTACAGGAAAGCTTTCATATACAAAGAGCCCTACTAATGAAAAAGAAAGTAATTAATGATCAAATGAACATAAGCAGTAACTCACTGATCATGTTAGCCACTAAAACAATAGCAAACAGAAATGTGAAACATAACCGGAACAAATAACTAATAAATCTTCTTCCTACTCCTCCTACTCCTCCACCTTCCTTCTCTTCGCTCCCCCCTTCTCTCTATCTCTCTCTCTCTCTTTACACACACACACACACACACACACACACACACACACACACATACACACACACACACACGCGCGCGAACGCAACTCACACACATATGACCACAGTTTCTGGGGGCCTTGACTACCAGTGGCTGTGGTCATGTGTGTGGGAGTTGCGTTTACGTGACTGTGTGTGTCTGTGTTCTCTATTCTGATGAAGGCCTGTTTGGCCGAAAGCTCTGGTTGAATGTCTTTTTGTTGTGCTTATCTGCAAATCAGCATCTCCGCTATATTGTGAGTAGCAACTACCCTTTTTTACGATTTGATAGTGAAATATTTAACACACTAATTCATTCGTAATGTAATAAAACCTCTTAAGCTGTTTTATACATAGGAGTTCTGTTCATTAAGGATACGGGGTTTACTGGTAAACACTAAGGCACTATTCTGACGAAGTAAAAATCACCAAGAAAAATAACAATAATTATCAACAGAAAAGTGGGCATTTAAATCCTTATGCTGCGTAGTTCATCCATCACACGCTTGATGTCAACAAAAAAGCTACAGATCACTTTATGGAAACGCATATTATTGTGTCACATTTTTCATAGCTGCCGCAGTTTACGAATGTCCTCCACATGTTAGCTGCTGCTATCGCAACAGCATTTGCAGAGTGACAGGTTTCTGCTTATACTCGGCTTGCAATTTCTACATCTCCAGACGTGTTCAGCCTTGAGATATTCCTAGAACTGTAAACAGACCAATGTTCTCATTTAGTTGTAAATACCAGCAAGGAGTTTTCTATTGACGCTGTATCTTGATACTGAAGATCAGTCACGCTAAACATGTAGCATTACTTCACATAGTATATTAAGCGCGCAGGGTCGCCTTCTAATGCGGATCAAATTGTTTCCGTTCATGAATACTTGATCCATGGTACACGTACAGTATACAGCTTAAACTACAGGGTTATTACAAATGATTGAAGCGATTTCACATCTCTACAATAACTTTATTATTTGAGATATTTTCACAATGCTTTGCAGTCACATACAAAAACTCAAGTTTTTTTAGGCATTCACAAATGTTCGATATGTGCCCCTTTAGTGATTCGGCAGACAACAAGCCGATAATCAAGTTCCTCCCACACTCGGCGCAGCATGTCCCCATCAATGAGTTCGAAAGCATCGTTGATGCGAGTTCGCAGTTCTGGCACGTTTCTTGGTAGAGGAGGTTTAAACACTGAATCTTTCACATAACCCCACAGAAAGAAATCGCATGGGGTTAAGTCGAGAGAGCGTAGAGGCTATGACATGAATTGCTGATCATGATCTCCACCACGACCGATCCATCGGTTTTCCAATCTCCTGTTTAAGAAATGCCGAACATCATGATGGAAGTGCGGTGGAGCACCATCCTGTTGAAAGATGAAGTCGGCGCTATCGGTCTCCAGTTGTGGCATGAGCCAATTTTCCAGCATGTCCAGATACACGTATCCTGTAACGCTTTTTTCGCAGAAGAAAAAGGGGCCGTAAACTTTAAACCGTGAGATTGCACAAAACACGTTAACTTTTGGTGAATAGCGAATTTGCTGCACGAATGCGTGAGGATTCTCTACCGCCCAGATTCGCACATTGTGTCTGTTCACTTCACCATTAAAAAAAATGTTGCTTCATCACTGAAAACAAGTTTCGCACTGAACGCATCCTCTTCCATGAGCTGTTGCCACCGCGCCGAAAATTCAAAGCGTTTGATTTTGTCATCGTGTGTCAGGGCTTGTAGCAATTGTAAACGGTAAGGCTTCTGCTTTAGCCTTTTCCGTAAGATTTTCCAAACCGTCGGCTGTGGTACGTTTAGCTCCCTGCTTGCTTTATTCGTCGACTTCCGCGGGCTACGCGTGAAACTTGCCCGCACGCGTTCAACCGTTTCTTCGCTCACTGCGGGCCGACCCGTTGATTTCCCCTTACAGAGGCATCCAGAAGCTTTAAACTGCGCATACCATCGCCGAATGGAGTTAGCAGTTGGTGGATCTTTGTTGAACTTCGTCCTGAAGTGTCGTTGCACTGTTATGACTGACTGATGTGAGTGCATTTCAAGCACGACATACGCTTTCTCGGCTCCTGTCGCCATTTTGTCTCACTGCGCTCTCGAGCGCTCTGGCGGCAGAAACCTAAAGTGCGGCTTCAGCCGAACAAAACTTTATGAGTTTTTCTACGTATCTGTAGTGTATCGTGACCATATGTCAATGAATGGAGCTACAGTGAATTTATGAAATCGCTTCAATCATTTGTAATAGCCCTGTATTTTAACTACCCAAATATGCAGTTAACACTTGCAAGAGCTAACTTCCGTTATCTTTCAGTTAATTATAACACGCACACTTAAAACTGCACCTGAAGTAGCTTACTAATTTCTCAGTCAGACCAGAAAGGAACTTCTAGATATGTGTACAGGCAGACTAACACTAAATTAAAATGCGTAGTTCACTGAAATTTTCAAAGTCTACAACATCCATGTTGTAAAAAAACACTATAAAGTGAACGGCAGAGGTACTTTTTTTTTGGCTTCATTCACAGAAAAAGCGCGGAAAAGTAATTCGTGTCTTCCTCTGTGCGAACTGTTACTACTATAATTCTTATTTTCAGGGTTTCCCTAGTAGGAGTCTTCAGTAACTGAAAATTATTAGTACATTCTACTCAAACTTGAGATTTTCCAGCATTTTTGTTACACTTCCCCGTGATCGCTCAAGCTCATGACAACTCACACCACACTTTGTTTTGGATTTTATGGACTTCAAGTTCTGTGCCACATCTTCCCATACACCCCAGCAGCATCCAGTATAAGCTACACACAAGTTTTTTAAACTGTCTCATTGGTTCAAAGACACTGGATGATACACACTTTGTTCTGTGTAGACATAAATCTTTCACAAGTAAATGAAATGCTATGTAGGATCGACCAAAGAAAACTGAGATTCATGTTACACTCATCAAATGTTGACAAGATTGACTGATAAAATATTTACATTAATAAAACTACGTTACTGTACGAAAGTGCGTGTTATTCTCAATCACCGCTTGTAAGCCTCAAGTATATACGGTAATTCGTTCCGTGAAGCCAGTCCAGAATATCAGCATACATATTCCGCATACCACTGCAATGTGCACGATTAAGTAATTCATTACAGTATTAAAGACATTCTGTTCTGCTGCGTTCGCATACTGATCGAGGTAGAAATGAGTCTACATGCTCCGCTATAAGCCCCAATCGTTCTTAGCTTTTTCTCGTCATAACTACTTCAGATGTACAGAACCGTCGCACCATCATCCTCCAGCATCAGTTCCATAAATTGGTGCAGTACGGTTTCGCGAGAATAACGTCGCTTTTCTTCGAAAGATTTACATTTATATTCCTGATAATCTCTGTTATGCTTTGGTATCTGTTTTATCGACATGTTACGATCCTAGTTTCATTCAGTGTTTGCTGTCATTTCCAATTGATAAGGGCTCCAAACAAATTTGTTTTTGGGTTAGTTCGGCCGTGAGCAAACGCAATTTATTTCTTCTTTTTTGCCCAGATAAGTTTCGCTAATGGTTACAGCATCTTTAGTGCGTATTTTATTTGCTTTCTCTCAAATATCAGAAAAAAAACAATTTTTTACTGTCTGTGCATATAGATTTTCAGTTTTTAAATAAAGTTTTCACGAAATTAAAAAGATTTTTTTATGTCTTCTTGATATATGCTGTGGTTTCTGTAGTTCCCTGAACTGTGCAGTGTAGCAGCTACTTCTTGAGAGTTTGTCATCTGCAACCGTAGTGAAGTTATTATAGAAAATGTTTTAACATTGAAAATTACGCCTGAAACTTTAAACTGTTATACTTTACATTATTTTACGTTATGGGAGACATTTTGTTTGTGTGTGTGTGTGTGTGTGTGTGTGAATGTAATATTTTTACACTTTTACAAATATTCACATGTTCCCCTCTGTGAAAGTGCACTTGTAACTTACACTGTCTCGCTGTTTACAAGATACGAAACAAAGGAGGCGATCAGTTGAATCTATTCTGGGCCGGAGTGCTGAATCTTCTTTTGACCTTAGACTTTGAGAGGTCTCTCTTTCTCTCTCTTTCGTGTGTTTATCTGCCTGTGTTTGTGTGTCTGTGCGAGCGCGCGCTTGTGTGTGTGTGTGTGTGTGTGTGTGTGTGTGTGTGTGTGTGTGTGTGTTTCAGTAAGAATGCCTCACGGAGATCCCCCTCTCAAAGCCTACAGATGCACTCGTCTTTCCCAGAACCCTAAAAATTACTTGGAGAGAAACAACCAGACACTTTTTACACTGCTTTATTTACACCTAGATTTGTTTCCTCCCATCTTCAGGTGGCGTAATACACACTTTTTGAACGCAGCACCTGTCTTTAATTCTGTAGTTTGTAGCTCCTTTTTCCGCGTTTATATAGATAGAACAAACACTTTTAATTTCACTGATACTATTGTGGCTATTTAGGTAGTAAAACAACTGATGATGGTCGAAGTAGAGAGGATATAAAATGTAGACTGGCAATGGCAAGGAAATCGTTTCTGAAGAAGAGAAATTTGTTAACATCTAGTATAGATTTAAGTGTCAGGAAGTCGTTTCTGAAAGTATTTGTATGGAGTGTAGCCATGTATGGAAGTGAAACATGGACGATAACCAGTTTGGACAAGAAGAGAATACAAGCTTTCGAAATGTGGTGCTACAGAAGAATGCTGAAGATAAGGTGGGTAGATCACGTAACTAATGAGGAGGTATTGAATAGGATTGGGGAGAAGAGAAGTTTGTGGCACAACTTGACTAGAAGAAGGGATCGGTTGGTAGGACATGTTTTGAGGCATCAAGGGATCACAAATTTACCATTGGAGGGCAGCGTGGAGGGTAAAAATCGTAGAGGGAGACCAAGAGATCAATACACTAAGCAGATTCAGAAGGATGTAGGTTGCAGTAGGTACTGGGAGATGAAGAAGCTTGCACAGGATAGAGTAGCATGGAGAGCTGCATCAAACCAGTCTCAGGACTGAAGACCACAACAACAACAATTGTGGAATGCTGCATTTTCCACGTGGCGCACTTACGCCCTAAGGCTTTCTCATAGCTTTTATATAGAACTGGCAAAATAAAATTAGCTTGGAAAATATTTCACGTACCTTGAGATAGGCAACCCGAATTACATCATCTGCATCCGGAGTGGACCATGTAAATTGGGTTGCCTATCTTGAAGTGCGTGAAATATTTTCCGAGCAAGTTTTATTTTCTCACCCCGTATTAGGGACCATACTTTGTAAGGTGTCAGGCAAATCAAACACCTTCCATGAAAACCCTGACATGATAAGCAAACCCAGTAGTATGTCACATAGCTCCGAATAAATCGTGACATTAAATTAACCAAAGTAATACGAGTAACGAGTGAGCAAATGGAATACCACAGACTAACACAAGAATGCCTAAATGCATGTCATAGCTGCCCACCGTGAGACAGACGCAGCTCCGAGGGGAGAAACGAGAACAGAAGTCGAGAGCAGAACCGTGTTAAGCTGGAAGGCCCTACGATAAGGGACGGACGGATACCCACGTCGCCAGCTAACTGCTAGGACCACACCACACACAAGTTTTAGCGTGAGACTTTTTCGCGTCTCTGTTACCTCAGGACCACCCCCCAGCCCATGTTAAAAGCTGGAGCCCTCCAGAAGAACAGTATAGATCTTACGATAACACAAAAAGGGCTACACCACCCGCAAGTTTTAGCGTGAGACTTTTTCGCATCACTCTAACGTTAGAACCATCCCCAGCCCATGTTAAAAGATAGAGCCCTCCACAAGAACAGTATAGATCTTACGATAACGCTAAAAGGACCACACCAGCTGCAAGTTTTAGCGTGAGACTTTTTCGCTTCTCTGTTACGTTGCAAACTTTAAAAACATTGTCCAACCACGAAAAGTATAACGTTTCTCATTGGATAGACAGAATTTTTGTAGGCGGAGCTTAAGGTTAACATTAAGACCCTGATTGGTCACATGAAAACACAGCCAGATAGTTTTTTTTTTAAACCAACTTCGGTAAATTGTAGTAAGAAGAAGTTAGGAGGGAGTTGCTTCCTAGAGGACGAGCTGGATGGAGCTGCGCCGGCCGCCGCTCCCTGACGAACACCGACAAGGTAATGAACGCACGCGATGCCGCATTTTTGAGCGCATAAGGCTTCACTCAGAACTGCAGAAGTCTCATCTGTTATATCCCCTTTTTGCGGAATACTAGTGTCGATCGTCAATTAAAGCTCATGGTGTTCACATTTGCCACTTGAAGTAAAAATCTGAAACGCGATGATTTTTCTGTTATATTGTTATTGAGAAGCTACATCAGCCACTGTAATTTACGACAAGTTAGATAAGTAATTAAAGATAATTGAGGGTCACTGCAGACCATTTTTATAGTTTTCTCTTTTGTGAAACTTAATTTAAACCTAGATTATAGATGTGATATGGCATAGGTCATCCTTCGATCCATTGTAGAACTTGGAAACCCATTCAGGGAATATTCGTTCACATTTTTGTTGAACGCAGTCGGTTTTTACCATCCTGTATTAAAACATTTCCTTTTATCAATAGTGCAATTTATAAACGATGTTTTGTGAGTAGAATAAAATTTCCAATGGTAAACTTAACTGCTTTTTCGACGTTATTTTACCAGCTAACTAAAAATAGGAAAGCCTTGAACCCCTTCCACTAAATTTAGTTAGTATTAAGATTCTTTTACAAGGAGTACAGTGGAGCTGACGCTGAAATCATTAAGTATTTGGTTATATCATCGCTAGTCTCACTGAACTCTTCTGAATTCTACATGTCATGTGTGGTCTGGCGTCTCCTCACCAGCAACAGGTCCCAGGTTAAAAACTAGTCAATTCCCTAACAAACACGCTCAGAGCGTCGTTGCGCGAAAGTGGTAGGGAGACACGATATAGAACAAACAGACACCACACAGAATGTTTAGAACTTTATCAGTCAATCATCTTTTATCATCGTTTTAAGACGGCGATGATGTACTCATTATGGATGACCAAGTGTGATAGGGCAGATGACTGTGAATGGAAATGAGAGTACGAGTTTCGTTTTAGTTGTGCTCATAATATGTTAAGTTTAAACATTTAAACTACATCAACTTCTGGCAATTTTAGCAAGGGCACCTATAACACAGCTGTAATGCGGTTCAGTTCAAAAGACAACACCAATCAAAAACCTCCGCCCTGTAAGTGAGTACTGAGTGCAGATGCCTGTCGTCTGTAGAAGACGGGTTCAGTTAGCGGTACTGCCAGAGATGTTCGCCTGGTGGGAGGCCTGGATTGTGGTCAGTTTAGCCTCGTGATCTCAATTGAGAGGAGCTACTTCAATGAGAAGTTTACGGCTCCAAAATCTCCAAAGCCGACAACGGTCGGAAGGGCGGTGTGCTGAGCCCACGCCCTTTCATACCACATCCAGATTATCCCACTGGCTGAGGATCAAAGGCATTCATATGTGGTCACAGAGGCGGAGCTTTGGCTTTGGACCGCTCAAAATTGCGTATTTCTTGATGTAACCATAAACAGCTGTAACTCGCTCTTTGCACCAAGAGAACTTACTTTTTAAGGGCAATGTAGTTTTGTTTCAATTGCCAGTTTGCTCGTACTGACTTCTTCATGACATTCGTATGGCTTGTTCCATCATGAATTAAAAGTTACCGGATAGTTATGTGACAGAGGCGTCACCTGCTGTGCGGCGCCGGCTGAAGTGGCCGAGCGGTTCTAGGCGCTTCAGTCTGGAACCGCGCTACCGCTACGGTCGCAGGTTCGAATCCTGCCTCGAGAATGGATGTGTGTGATGTCCTTAGGTTAGTTAGGTTTAAGTAGTTCTAAGTTCTAGGCGACTGATGACCTCAGAAGTTAAGTAGCATAGTGCTCGGAGCCATTTTTTGCTGTGCAGCGAAGACGACAGCCAAACTCAGCGCGAGAAGATGGAGACTCCCGAGGTACTGAAAGCAAACTAGGGCGACTTACAAACACACAAGTGATTGCGTTTATACCCAGTTACCTCCTGCTAAGGGATGCACAATGGTAAGGCACTACACTCGCTTTCGGGACGATGGTCCTGATAATCCACCGAAATTTAGGTTTTCAACCATTGCCCCAAAGAACTTAAGACGAGTTCCAGGACGATTCCTTTTAAATGGCACGAAAGATTTCCTTCCCCACTTCACTCCAATCCGAGTTACAATTTCGGCTCTAATGACCCCGCCGTATACTCAGACAAGAGAGAAACGAATTATAAACAAATAATTCTCAACTATCCGATTGCGAGTTATACAAATAATACTCTATCGTCTCTCAACAATTGTTGTGGAATGCTCCTGTACGCAACAGACAACTTAATCTCGTCTTGGCGCTGCAACTCCGTGATCAGCAATATGCTAAAATATTTCAAAAGCAATACTGCGATCCATGCAGAGTGCAATGCATTGACAAACCGCAGCAATTACTGCCATATTTTTACATAGAAATTCAAGATCAGGAGGGGTTTTGGCAACTACCCTTAAACGATGTAAAACAAAATGAAAGAAATCAATAAAGTCTATAGTCTATTACTTCTGCAATATATTATATAAACACTGACAAATTTTACACAGACTTTTACATATTCCACAATGTATATATTCAATGAACACGTTTGAAGCCACAACAAAAATACGATTACTCTCAATGTATGTATACACAGATCTGACAAAATGCCTACAGTGCTGAAGCAACCAACAACTACGTGCAGCAAAAAGGCATATTACCAACAATACTCAATTAACAACAAAGCCTCCTCCGGCGCTACTAGCGCGATCTCAGCAGGATGCGACCTCTCATGTCGCGCGGCTTCTCTCCACCGCACGCTGCGTCCGACCACTTTCAACCCCCCTCCACAACTGCTCGCGATAATAATATCTTTACTCAACAGTTCGTGTATTCACACAGCAGTATCACAGACGTCCAACTTTCAACGTCCTGTCGGCGACGAACTCATTAGAACAGACGAGAAGCTCTGATTTGTAACGGAAGGCGGAGGAGATAGGCCTTGTCTTTTCAAAGGAACCATCCCAGCATTTGCCTATGGAATATGGACGCCATGCTTTCGTTCCATTGGTTGTAATCAGAGATCACGGTTGCTACGATTTCAGTTAGCGCTAGTTAAAGTCTTACTTGAGGGTAGATTGAGAAGAAAAATGCACTACTGGCCATTAAAATTGCTACACCAAGAAGAAATGCAGATGATAAACGGGTATTCATTGGACAAATATATTATACTAGAACTGACATGTGATTACATTTCCACGCAATTTGAGTGCATGGATCCTGAGAAATCAGTACCCAGAACGACCACCTCTGGCCGTAATAACGGCCTTGATACGCCTGGGCATTGAGTCAAACAGAGCTTGGATGGCGTGTACTGGTACAGCTGCCCATGCAGCTTCAACACGATACCACAGTTCATCAAGAGTAGTGACTGGCATATTCTGACGAGCAAGTTACTCGGCCACCATTGACCAGACGTTTTCAATTGGTGACAGATCTGGAGAATGTGCTGGCCAGGGCAGCAATCGAACATTTTCTGTATCCAGAAAGGCCCGTACTGGACATGCGGTCGTGCATTATCCTGCTGAAATGTAGGGTTTCGCCGGGATGGAATGAAGGATAGAGCCAAGGGTCGTAACACATCTGAAATGTAACGTCCACTGTTCAAAGTGCCGTCAATATGAACAAGAGGTGACCGAGACGTGCAACCAATGGTACCGCATACCATCACGCCAGTATGGCGATGACGAATACACGCTTCCAATGTGCGTTCACTGCGATGTCGCCAAACGCGGATGCGACCATCATGATGCTGTAAACAGAACCTGGATTCATCCAAAAAAATTACGTTTTGCTACTCGTGCACGGATTTTCGTCGTTGTGTACACCATCGCAGGCGCTCCTGTCTGTGATGCAGCGTCAAGGGTAACCGCAGCAGCCATGGTCTCCGAGCTGACTGTCCATGCTGCTGCAGACGTCGTCGAACTGTTCGTGCAGATAGTTGTTGTCTTGCAAACGTCACCATCTGTTGACTCAGGGATCGAGACGTGGCTGCACGATCCGTTACAGCCATGCGGATAAGATGCCTGTCATCTCGACTGCCAGTGATACGAGGCCGTTGAGATCCAGCACGGCGTTGCGTATTACCCTCCTGAACACACCGATTCCATGTTCTGCTAACAGTCATTGGATCTCGACGAACGCGAGCAGCAATGTCGCGATACGATGAACCGCAATCGCGATAGGCTACAATCCGACTTTTATCAAAGTCGGAAACGTGATTTCTCCTTCTGACACGAGACATCACGACAACGTTTCACCAGGCAACGCCGGTCAACTGCTGTTTGTGTATGAGAAATCGGTTGGTAACTTTCCTCATGTCAGCACGTTGTAGGTGTCGCCACCGGCGCCAACCTTGGGGAATGCTCTGAAAAGCTAATCATTTGCATATCACAGCATCTTCTTCCTTTTCGCGTCTGTAGCACGTCATCTTCGTGGTGTAGCAATTTTAATGGCCAGTAGCGTACATAATCCTCTTTCCTTTAATTTCTGGTGTTACACTGCAGGTAGTCAATGTAGCAGGGAAGTCCTCTATTCAGAGCTGCGCGTTTGGGAGGTAGTTAATCCACTGGTTACTGTATGGTTCGACAACTAGTCTGTCAGTATCTCTGGCAGTAACTGTCAATGAACTGCGGTCTTTGATCGTAGCAGCAGGAGGAACACTGCAAATGCAGCTCGGATCGTTTGTGGTGACGCGAAGGAGCTCTGATTTCAGCTCATGGTAGCTTCAAGAAACACAGATCATATGTCAATACGTTCATTGGTCTGAACCATTAACAACTTAGTTATACCACTGTTACTCACTTGTCGTACGTGTTTCCCTACGAAAAATGAGTCATAGGGCGCACTGCAACATTTTTAACTTGGCAGTGCAGAACTAATTCTCAAAAAAGGATGGTGACTTTCAGCACGACTATGTTATCTCTCCCTCGTTGCAGCCGCTCGCTATAAACCCACTTTCGTGACCCGTGCTGCACCACCGTGAACTTGCTCGTGTCGTCGTGTCGCAGCGCTCAACAGCTGCCAGTGCTGGGTGTTTATGAGCGGCCGCCTTCCGCATTACAGAGACGCTTTCACTTATTCTCAGCTTGTTCCTTTCTTTATGGTCCCCATTGCACACTACACTGCGTTGCAACTACGCGCGGCTGCTCCACGTTCGCTTATTTCTCGTCTTGTTAACTTTCTCCTTGTTAACTGAGAGTGGAATCTGGTAGGTAATGCCACTTCCGTCCATGTGATGTGAAAACATGACACACGCTCGGACACCGAACCTAATTTCTCCTGCTACGTCACTTAGCAGAATTACAAATACTCTCTGATCGTAATGCGTTTCGTATTATCGTTAGTGATTCATCTCACACAAGCACACTGCGCGGCAGAAATATTGTAACACCAGAGAGGAAGCCGGCCGCTGTGACCGAGCGGTTCTAGGCGCTTCAGTCCGGAACCGCGTTGCTGCTACGGTCGCAGCTTCGAATCCTGCCTCGGGCATGGATGTGAGTGATGCCCTTAGGTTAGTTAGGTTCAAGTAGTTCTAAGTCTAGGGTAGAACTACTTAGTAGTAGTTCTAAGTCTAGGGTCCCTCCCTGAACCATGGACCTTGCCGCTGGTGGGGAGGCTTGCGTGCCTCAACGATACAGATAGCCGTACCGTAGGTGCAACCACAACGGAGGGGTATCTGTTGAGAGGTCAGACAAACGTGTGGTTCCTGAAAAGGGGCAGCAGCCTTTTCAGTAGTTGCAGAGCAAGACTCTGGATGATTGACTGATCTGGCCTTATAACACTAACCAAAATGGCCTTGCTGTTCTGGTACTGCGAACGGCTGAAAGCAAGGGGAAACTACAGCCGTAATTTTTCCCGAGGGCATGCAGCTTTACTGTATGATTAAATGATGATGGCGTCCTCTTGGGTAAAATATTCCGGAGGAAAATAGTCCCCCATTCGGATCTCCGGGCGGAGACTACTTAAGAGGACGTCGTTATCAGGAGAAAGAAAACTGGCGTTCTACAGATCGGAGTGTGGAATGTCAGATCCCTTAATCGGGCTGGTAGGTTAGAATATTTAAAAAGGGAAATGGATAGGTTAAAGTTAGATATAGTGGGAATAAGAGAAGTTCGGTGGCAGGAGTGGGTTTAATAATGAATAAAAAAATATGAGTATGGGTAAGCTACTACAAACAGCATAGTGAACGCATTATTGTGGCCAAGATAGACACGATGTCCACGCCTACTACAGTAGTGCAAGTTTATATGCCAACTAGCTCTGCAGATGACGAAGAAATTGATGAAATGTATGATGAGATAAAAGAAATTCTTCAGATAGTGAAGGGAGGCGAAAATTTAATAGTCATGGGTGACTGGAATTCGAGAGTAGGAAAAGGGAGAGAAGGAAACGTAGTAGGTGAATATGGATTGGAGGTAAGAAATGGAAGAGGAAGCCGCCTGGTAGAAATGCGCAGAGCATAATTTAATCATAGTGAATACTTGGTTCAAGAATCACGAAAGAAGGTTGTATACATGGAAGAACCCTGGAGATACTAAAAGGTATCAGATAGATTATATAACGGTAAGACAGAGATTTAGGAACCAGGTTTTAAATTGTAAGACATTTCCAGGGGCAGATGTGGACTCTGACCACAATCTATTGTTTATGAAATGTAGATTAAAACTGAAGAAACTGCAAAAAGGTGGGAATTTAAGGAGATGGGACCTGGATAAACTGAAAGAACCAGAGGTTGTACAGTGTTTCAGGGGGAGCATAAGGGAAGAATTGAGAGGAATGGGGGAAAGAAATACAGTAGAAGAAGAATGGGTAGCTTTGAGGGATGAAATAGTGAAGGCAGCAGAGGATCAAATAGGTAAAAAGACGAGGGCTAGTAGAAACCCTTGGGTAACAGAAGAAATATTGAATTTAATTGTTGAAAGGAGAAAATATAAAAATGCGGTACACAGAGCAGGAAAAAAGGAATACAAACGTCTCAAAAATGAGATCGACAGGAAGTGCAAAATGGTTAAGCAGGGATGGCTAATGTAAGGAGGTATAGGCATATAAGGGTAAGATAGATACTGGTACAGGAAAATTATAGAGACCTTAGGAGAAAAGAGAACCACTTCTATGAATATTAAGAGCTCAGATGAATACCCAGTTTTAAGCAAAGAAGGGAAAGCAGAAAGGTGGAAGGAGTATATAGAGGGTCTATACAAGGTCGACGTACTTTAGGACAATATTATGGAAATGGAAGAGGATGTAGATGAAAATGAAATAGGAAGATATGATATTGCATGAAGAGACTGACAGAGCACTAAAAGATCTAAGTCGAAATAAGGCCCTGGGAGTAGACAACATTCCATCATAACTACTGACAGCCTTGGGAGAGCAGCCCTGACAAAACTCTACCATCTGGTGAGCAAGATGTATGAGACAGGCGAAATACCCTCATACTTCAAGAAGAATATAATAATTCCAATCCCAAAGAAAGCAGGTGTTGACAGATGTGAAAATTACCAAACTATCAAGTTTAATAAGTCACGGATGCAAAATATCAACGTGAAGTCTTTACAGACGAATGGAAAAACTGGTAAAAGCCGACCTCGGGGAAGATCAGTTTGGATTCCGTAGAAATGTTGGAACACGTGAGGCAATACTGACCCTACGACTTATCTTAGAAGAAAGATTAAGGAAAGGCAAACCTACGATTCTAGCATTTGTAGACGTAGAGAAAGCTTTTGACAATGTTGACTTGAACATTCTCTTTCAAATTCTGAAGGTGACAGGGGTCAAATACAGGGAGCGAAAGGCTATTTACAATTTGTACAGAAAGCAGATGGCAGTTATAAGAGTCGAGGGGTATGAAAGGGAAGCAGTGGTTGGGAAGGGAGTGTGACAGGTTTGTAGCCTATCCCCGATGCTATCCAATCTATATTGAGCAAGCAATAAAGGAAACAAAAGTTCGCAGTAGGTGCTAAAATCCGTGGAGAAGAAATAAAAACTTTGAGGTTCGCCGATGACATTGTAATTCTGTCAGAGACAGCAAAGGACTTGGAAGAGCAGTTGAACGGAATGGACAGTGTCTTGAAAGGAGGGTATAAGATGAATATCAACAAAAGCAAAACGAGGATAATGGAATGTAGTCGAATTAAGTCGGGTGATGGTGCGGGAATGAGACACTTAAAGTAGTAAAAGAGTTTTGCTATTTGGGTAGCAAAATAACTGATGATGGTCGAAGTAGAGAGGATATAAAATGTAGACTGGCAATGGCAAGGAAAGCGTTTCTGAAGACGAAAAAATTGTTAACATCGAGTATTGATGTAAGTGGTAGGAAGTCGTTTCTGAAAGTATTTGTATGGAGTGTAGCCATGTATGGAAGTGAAACGTGGACGATAAATGGTTTCGACAAGAAGAGAATAGAAGCTTTCGAAATGTGGTGCTACAGAAGAATGCTGAAGATTAGATGGGTAGATCACATAACTAATGAGGAGGTATTGAATAGTATTGGGGAGAAGAGGAGTTTGTGGCACAACTTGACTAGAAGAAGGGACCGGTTGGTAGGACATGTCCTGAGGCATCAAGGGATTACCAATTTAGTATTGGAGGGCAGCGTGGAGGGTAAAAACCGTAGAGGGAGGCCAAGAGATGAATACACTAAGCAGATTCAGAAGGATGTAGGCTGCAGTAGGTACTGGGAGATGAAGAAGCTTGCACACCATAGAGTAGCATGGAGAGCTGCATCAAACCAGTCTCAGGACTGAAGACCACAACAACAACAACAACAAGTCTAGGGTACTGATGACCTCAGATGTTTAGTCCCATCGTGCTTAGAACCATTTGAACAACACCGTATAAAAGATAGTTACATATTTTTAAGCACCACAAAATGCATTGAAAGACATTTTCTTGTTTTTTTATACCTAGAAACTAAAAAGCCACATTTGAGGTTACGAGATGGACGGGGTAAGGTTGCTCAAGTCGTACCCCTTATGCAAGAATTATTGTATTTCGTAAGATAATTTGAATAACATACTTTTTGTACACTGAAAAATCTTTATTTTTTAAGCTGTCAGCCAACTTCCGCACAAATACAAAAATCTTCTCAAAATGGGTTTTCAGACTTTTTCAAATCTGAACTTTCGGAATGATTAATACGCCAGGATTTCTAATCAGCACTCTCTATAGCCGAAGTCATCGGCGACATAATAAATCTACGGAATAATGTAACAAAACGTCACAAAAAAATACAAACTGTAAACGTGACGTTACTGCCAAAGTAATGAACTTAGGTATAGGAAGCAACAAATAAATTCCAAACAGTATAATTTTCTTAAATTGGCACATCGAAAATCAGTTAGTTTAAACGCAAATATAATAGAAATATTTCTTAATTTTACTTTCCACTCCAGTACGTAGATGATGTACCCAACCTCTATATATCATACACTGATTTACGTCTGCTACTCTATCTTCCTTACTCGGTTGACATAACCAGTTCATTCTGTCCTTTAGATTTTTATTCTTCTTCAAGTTTTCGTACATGAGTCTCAGTTTTATTGTACACAGGTTTCTTCTTTTTATTCGCCTTTTCTTTCGCTTCTGTGTCCTTTCTGTAAGGGCATGATTTTACGAGGGTCACTCCAAAAGAAATTCACACTATTTTTTTAATCCATCTTTTATTCTACATGTTTGAAAGTTTTACAGTCTGTAGATACATTCTTTAGAAACAATATTTTCATTTCTCCTCATAATTTCCATCCCTCTCAACTGCCTTTCGCCATCTTGGAATCAGCACCTGTATACCCGCACGGTAAAATTCTGGACCGATCTGTTCGAGCCACTGTTTGGCAGCGTGCACAAGGGAGTCATCATCTTCAAACCTTGTTCCACGAAGAGAGTCTTTTAGTTTCCCAAAGAGATGATAGTCACATGGAGCCAAGTCAGGACTGTAAGGCGGATGTTTCAGTGTTGTCCATGCGAGTTTTGTGATCGCTTCCATGGTTTTTTGACTGACATGTGGCCGAGCATTGTCGTGCAACAGCAACACATCCTGTTTTTGCCGATGTGGTCGAACACGACTCAGTCGAGCTTGAAGTTTCTTCAGTGTCATCACATATGCTTCAGAATTTATGGTGGTTCCAGTTAGCATGATGTCCACAAGCAAGAGTCCTTCGGAATCGTAAAATACCGTAGCCATAACTTTTCCAGCAGAAGGTGTGGTTCAAATGGCACTGAGCAAAAAAAATGGTTCAAATGGCTCTGAGCACTATGGGACTCAACTGCTGTGGTCATTAGTCCCCTAGAACTTAGAACTACTTAAACCTAACTAACCTAAGGACATCACACACATCCATGCCCGAGGCAGGATTCGAACCTGCGACCGTAGCAGTCGCACGGTTCCGGACTGCGCGCCTAGAACCGCGAGACCACCGCGGCCGGCGGCACTGAGCACAATGCGACTTAACTTCTGAGTTCATCAGTCGCTTAGAACTTAGAACTAAGTAAACCTAACTAACCTAAGGACATCACACACATCCATGCCCGAGCCAGGATTCGAACCTGCGACCGTAGCGGTCGCTCGGCTCTAGACTGTAGCGCCTAGAACCGCACGGCCACTCCGGCCGGCAGAAGGTGTGGTTTTGAATTTTTTTCCTTGGGTGAATTTGCATGATGCCACTCCACTGATTGCCTTTTCGTCTCTGGTGAAAAATGGTGGAGCCATGTTTCATCACCTGTCACAATTCTTCCAGGAAATTCATCTCCACCATTCTCGTACTGTTCCAAAAGTTAGCTGCATACCGTTTTTCTTGTTTCCTTGTTAGCCACTGTCAACATCCTGGGAACCCATCTGGCACAAACCTTTTTTAACGCCAACACTTTCAGTATTCTGCAAACACTTCCTTCCCCTATCCCAACCTAGCGTGACAATTCGTTCACTGTGATGCGTCTGTCAGCAGTCACCAATTTGTTAACACTCTGCATATTGTCTGGAGTGTGTACACTACGAGGCCTGCCACTGCGAGGACAATCCTCAATATTGCCGTGCCCGCTTTCATCACGTAACCTGCTTGCCCACCGACTAACTGTACTGCGATCGACAGCAGCGTCTCCAAACACCTTTTTCAACCTCTTGTGGATGTTTCCCACTGTCTCGTTTTCACAGCACAGAAATTCTATGACAGCACTTTGGCTGTGACGAAGGTCAGGTGTAGCAGCCATCTTGAAGACATACTGTGACGGCGCCACTCACGGGAACCGGTTGGACTAAGTTTGAAAACAGGCGGGAAGGATGTACCTACACGCTGTAAAACTTTCACACATGTAGAATGAAAACTGTATTTTTACAAAAATAGTGTGCATTTCTTTTGGAATGACCCTCGTAATTCCACTGTTGGTTTCCAATTACAGAACGCTTTTCTAACATATATTTTGTACCATTTACAAAACAATAGGATAGAGTTTCAGCATCGAACTGTTCCAACTACGACACGCTTTTCTAATATATAGTTTACGCCTTTTACAAAAGAGTAGGATAGATGGTACTTGTCCTTATCAGTTTATGAGGGTCCTTAAATAAATAATGTCCCAGTTACATTTCACTGACGAAAATAAAATCGCTACACCAATAATAGTTGAGCGACGTAAACGAAGTTTGGAAGGCGTGTTTCTAGATCTGAAACATGATGTATATTCAAATTTCGTGCGTAGCGCTACAATGAGAATGCAAATCAAGTTTGCTTTAAATATACATTGTAACGGCCGTGAGCGTTAGTTACCTTCGAGACTGGACGTGATGAGCTGATGTTAGTCAAGAATGCTTTTGAGGCGACAAAGCTGCCATTATCAACACCTCACTGCGTTCGAACGAGATCGTGTAATAGGGCTACGAAAAGCTGGATGTTCCTTCCGCGGCAGTTCAGAAAGACTTGGCAGGAATGTAGCCACTGCACATGATAGGTGACAGCGGTTGTGACTGGAATGAACGGTCGGAAGAAGACTGGGCTCCGGACGGTCACGGGGCACTACCGAGAAGGACGACCATCGTGTTCGACCTGGAGCTCTGAGGCATCGTACTGCACCTGCAGCAGCAATCAGAGCAACAATTGACAACGCAGTGACAGGACGAACTGTTACAAATAGATTACTTGAAGGACAGCTCCGTGCCAGACGCCCTATAATGTGCGTTCCGCTGACGCCAAACCATCACTATTTGCGACTTCCGTGACGTCAAGTGAGAGCTCATTGTAGGGCAGGGTGGAGTTCTGTCTTGTTTTCTGATGAAAACTGGTTCTACCTCGGTACCAGTGGTGGCCGTGTGTTGGTCAGGATGAGGCCTGCTGAGAGCTTGCAACTAACCTGTTTCCGTGCTAGACACACTTGACCTACACTTGGAATTGTTGTCTGGGGTGCGGTTTCGTATGACAGCAGGAACACTCTCGTGGTTATCCCCCGCACTCTCGCTGCAAATTTGTACGTCAGTCTGGTGATTCGACCTGTTGTCCAGCCGTTCATGTACAGCATTCCAGGGGATGTTTTCCAACAGAATAACGGTCGCCCACATAGTGCTGTTATAGCCCAACATCCTCTACAGAGCTTCGACACGTTGCATTGGCCTGTTCGATTACTAGATCGTCTCCAATCTAGCATATCGAATGACAACTCTAGCGTCATTCACAAACAGCATTAACCGTCTCTGTATTGACCGATCAAGTGCAACAAGCATGGATCTACGACTCACAAACTGACACCCGGCGTCTGTACAACACAGTGCATTCACGTTTGCATGCCTGCATTCAACATTCTGGCGGTTACACCGGTTATTACTGTGCCAGCATTTCAAACTTGCAATGCTTATCGCGCACTTGCATTAAACTGTGATCTTGCAGTGTTAATCACTTAAATATATTACGTAGATAAATGTATTCCCGAAATTTTATTACTCTACATTAATTTTTTTTGGAGACGTGATTTTTCCGTCAGTGTATACATGTAGGAAAACGTCGTTTTGGGTACTTCAAATCTGATGATTCATCTGCAAGTGTCCACTATTTCCTACAATTCCGCCAAAAGGCAGAGCAGAAGTGAACCATCAGTGCGGCTTGTACGCAAGACAATCCTTACAAACAACGTGCTGTAACTGAAATTTTGGTTGCGGAAAAAGAAACCTTGTTCAACATCCATAAATGTTTGTTTGCAGCGTATAGTAACGATGCAGTTGATAGGAGTACTTTTGGGCGATGGGAAAAGAATTGAAGCTTCGGAAGTGCGGAAACTGAGCGCCATGATCGGCCATATTTGAGATGTCCTGTGGCAACCACTGCCCCCGACATGGTGAGCCACGCGGAAGCTATTATTCATGCAGACACGCACATCACAACTCGATATTTGGTTCCACAGCTATCGGTGAGCATTGGAAGTAAGAGTGTACTGACGAAGTCTTGGATATTCAGAGCTATGCTCAAGATGGATTCCACGAATGCTCACAACACGTACAAGATTCAAAGAAAAGTCACATCATCGGAACTGTTCGAGCAGTTTAAAACCAATGGAGAGACTTTTCTGACACTGATCGAAACCTGGGTTCACAATTTTGGTGCGGAAACAAAAAGGCAGATGCTAGAGTGGCACCATTTGTAATCAAGGAAACAGAAGAAATTCTATGCAGTTCCTTCTGCTGCCACTCATGGTGACAGTCTTTCGATATAGTGATGATGTCTGCACATGGATGTGTTGCCGTAAGAGTCAACCATTCTTTCAGACATATATGAAGCCTCTTAGCAAACGCGAGAACCGCTTCTGACTTATCCGGTCTGATAAGAGTCCTAAAGAAATCTTGCTCCATCACGACAGTACACACTGACACACAAGTCTCAGAAACTGGGAAAACATCGCAAAATTGGATAAAACATCATTGCCTCATCTAACTGTGCCCATTCCTGGGCCCTGAGCCTTATTTGTTCGAGCCACTTACGGATTCTCTACGTGGGCACACTTTTAAGACGATGAGAGCGAAATTAAAGCCGTTAAAACATCGCAGCGAGCACAGATCAACAGCTTTTACCAACAGGTCATACATGCTCTTACACAACTCTGGCGTAAGGCTATAGAAGGCAGTAGAGACAATGTAGAAAAATAGTTCATGTACAAGAAATGTTGATTCATATTATGAGGAAATTCTGATTCTCAATCATAAATAGATTCGGACATTATTTACGTAACGAAGCTCGTACAGTTGTTGAAAAAACAATCATCAAACCAGAGTTATTCATTAAATGGTTGCAACCAAAAACTCTCACTAAGGCTAATCGTAAGTCAGTTTTCACTGCCAACAGTTAAACAATAATTTTCCCATCCTTTTCTAAGATCTATAACCTTTAACTGAAAATCTTTCATGCTAGATAAATAACAACATTGTTCTCGACGCACCTTTGCAGTAATTAAAAACAGGAACAGAACCAGGATAAGCTGAACTCTCTAAATCCACAGGCAAAGAAATTCGAGTCAGCCTATCCACATTCCAGTCACACTTAGCACGAAAATATCCTCTGAACAGAAATTACAATGAGGTGACAAGAGTCATGGGATGCCTCTTGTCTGGGATGCTTTTATCCGGAGTAGTGCAGCGAATCGACGTGATGTGGACTCAACAAGTCGCTGGAAGTCCCCTGCAGAAACACAGAGCCTTGGTGCCTCGATAGCCGTCCAAAACTGCGAAAGTGTTTCCAGTGCTGGATTTTGTGTACGAACTGACCTCTCGATTACGAGCCACAAATTTTTGACGGGATTCATGTCGGACGATCTGAGTGGCCAAAGCATTCGCTCGAATTGTCCACAATGTTCTACAAACTAATCGCGAACAATTGTGGGCCTGTAACATAAAACTTGTTTGGAAACATAAAGTCCACGGATGGCTGCAAATGTTCTCCAAGAAACTGAGCATTACCATTTCCAGTCAGTGATCAGTTCAATTAGACCAGAGGGTCCAGTTCATTCCATGTAAACCCAGCCCACAATATTGTGGAGCTATCACCAGCTTGCACATTTCCTTATTGACAACATGGATCCATGACTTCGGGAGGTCTGCGCCACACTCGAACCTATCATCAGCTCTTACCAATTCAAATAGGATCACATCTGACCAGGCCACGGATTTTCAGTCGTCTAGGATCCAAGCGATATGGTCACGAGTCCAGGAGGTGCGCTCCAGGCGATGTCGTACTGTTAAGGCACTCTCCTCGATCGTCTGCTGACGTAGTCCATTAACGCCAAACTTCGCTGTATTGTCCTAATGGATATGTTAGTCGTACACCCACCCTACGTTGATTTCTGCGGATATTTCACGCAGTGTTGCTTGTCTGTTAGCACTGACAACTCTACACGAGCGCCGCTGCTCTCGGTCGTTAAGAGGAGACTGTCGGCCACTGCGTTGTTCGCGGTGAGTGGTAATGCCTGAAATTTGGTATTTCGGCACACTCTTGACACTGTGGGTCTTTCAAATTTGAATTCTCTAAGAGTTTCCGAAATAGGATGATCCTGGTGATAGCTCTAACTACCATTCCGCTTTCACAGTCTGTTAACACCCGTCGTGTGGAAGTAATCATGTGGAAAACCTTTTCACCTGAATCACCTGAATATAAACGGCAGCTCTGCCAATGCATTGCCTTTTTATACCTTGTATATGCGATACTACCGTCATCTGCATGTGTGCATATTGCTATTCCAAGACTTCTGTCACCTCACTGTAAATGTTACAGAATGATTCGCCAGTGCACAGAGTTGCAACATTTACTACACTCGAAAGTCGGCCTAACTACGCTGCAGTTGTTCAGTGCAGAAAGTTAATTAAAAAGCAGTCAAGTAGAGATACTACTTTCTGCTCCAAAGCTTTTATCTTTCTGGGATCACTTTCGTATGGAAATGAGCATCTGGAATGGAATAATGAATCGAGGCAAGTTATATACGTCACGAAAAATAAATTTATACTTTAAGGAAGTAATTACTGAGACTAATTCACCTAAAGTGCAAAAAGCGCTGTGCCAGAAACTGGTAGAATTGTCGTGATAACATTATCTTGCAATTTTCACGTGGCCGGATAGGTTCTCCACTTAGAACGAATACCCAGTCGTTCATTATTCGTCCACCATGATCTATATTCGATTACGGCGTCAACCAGTTAAAAGCAAGCGTACTCGACGATTTAGTGATCGGATCAAAAATAGTTCAAATGGTTCTGAGCACTATGTGACTTAACTGGCTGCCTCTCTGAGCACTATGGGACTTAACACCTGAGGTCATCAGTCCGCTAGAACTTAGAACTACTTAAACCTAACTAACCTACGGACATCACACGCATCCATGCCGGATTCGAACCTGCGACCGTATCGGTCGCGCGGTTCCAGACTGTAGCGCCTAGAACCGCTCGGCCACTCCTTCCGGCTTAGTGATTGGTAACCGGACGTTTGTGCTGTTACTTCAATGTACAATCGTCGACCAGCAAGGCCAACTAACGTGTGCTACAGTGACATATGCTTAACTCTGTTTCATAATTTAATCACAGATAACTTATTTACATAGATACATAGACTGTTTAAAATGTTACACAGAGGAATTAGTTATCACATTTAAAATGCAAGTTTTACCAGTTAATATTTTTATGCTATGACACAACCGAAGTTACATGGCACATATGAGCCTCACTGTATTTGTGCTTCGACCCTCAGGGACAGCTTTCTACATTACCGATGCTAGGGCAAAAATTTTGTATTTTGCGAACTCAGCAGCGGTGCAATAAATCAATAAATGATAGATGAAACGAATCAGCTAGAGAGCGCAGCATGTAGAAATTTGTGTGTGTGTGTGTGTGTGTATGTGTGTGTGTGTGTTTGTGTGTGTGTGTGTGTGTGTGTGAGAAAAAGAGAAAAAAACATAGCATCTCGGGAACAGGATGAGAGTGAGAGAGGTGAGGGTGTGAGAGAAGTGAGTGGGACGACTAGAGAAAGACTAGATGGATGCTTGGATGCCATGCAGAGGTGAGAGAGAATTCAGAAAGGTGAAAGAGACTATAGAGGTCAGATAGGTGAGAGACAGCATATGTGACAGATGAGAGAGCGATGGTAAGAAGCGAGGGAGATATGGGAGAGGTGAGAGAAAGGTGAGAGTGGCGAGTGTGGTGAACGTGAGTGGGCCAAAGAATTGTAGCAGATTCCTAAAATACACTTGTGCATTCCTGTTAGAAGAGCTGATGACCTGCCGCGATCTAAAACCAAACAAAATAGAAAGTGATTTGAAAAAGATACTTCTGTATTTTAAGTCTCACGAAAGGACTCATACTCATTGCCATGAGTTCCGATATTGTACCCATTTACTGCATCATGTGATGTCTATTCAAAACGGTTTGTCCTTCCAAAGGTCCCTATCGAAGGCAAGTATTTCTCAAGACTATCAAATATACCACATTACTTTTGCACGTTTGGTGGTAAACAAGATCGAATACTTAATATTTAATGAGTAGTGGATATCTTTAGCAAAAAAGCTGACAAAGCGTTGACACTGCGGAATCTGGACACGCAACGTTAGTAGATCTGAGGTCTTTGAGAGGTGTTCGTGTTTCTGTCTCGTTCTTGTGGTGGGCGGTAGGATATTATCTGCGTGAGATGTCTTATCATGTTGACACTATTCTGGGTGCTGATCAAAACCTCCATGTGGTACTGACATTATGAAAGTGCATATCTACTAGATGTGAATCATATTTCCTATGAACCCGTCGGCACATTTGCTCTGCTCATGAGGGTAAGGTAAAACGGGTCGGAGCCACAGATGTAGCAACGTTCCAACAGAGAAGACACCTGTGATTGCTCCCTCTTTTATTCGTTAAGCGAGCCATTTCATAGTAGCATGATGCTGGGGAGGCTTCTAGTGTCTTTATGTATAGTCCTCCTACTCAGGTGTATATTTTTGTTGTAATTTCCTTTCTTTATCTTTTATCATGACGAACATTGCGAAATGTATACGGTCGTTTGGCCGCTTTATGTAAATGTTCTGTTTTAGTGTGCAGAAAGGCCATGAGATGGAGCAATGAATGCGATTGGATGGCAGTATTTTACGACGTGGAAACCGACTACCATCGTAAACGCTGCATTCATCGATACCATAAGCTTCTGTAATGACACAATTACCTGGAATTAAAATCCAATCCTGACAAAGCGCATAGAGGTCGCATCCGAAGCCGTAAATTTCAACGGTTAACGACAAAGCAAGAGTCATAACGAAACTCTTTTTCCATGTTTCATTTTCACTACGATTCATTTACATTCCCTATAAAGTAGTAGACTAGACCGACGAGTGGAGCGTGATTCTCTTGCTCAAGCAGAACACTAAAATTACAGAATAATTTAAGCCTCTTTTAATGGCTCTTACATATGCTAAAGCCATAAGATCATATAAAAAGACGGAGTTAGCACTGTGGAACATAAACATTGTTGTAATACTAACATCGATACAGGGCATTACCATCTTGTTGCTTACATCGCCTGCTTACTACACGAGGTACATGGTCCATAGATAATATAAATGAATATTGAGTCAGAGTAGAGAGGCAGCTTAAGTGCCTATAATGATACACCGAATAGTTGTAGAGCATATGTTTAAACATTACCCATCTCAAATATCCTCTATAAATTCATTTGTCTATAATGTATTGTTCTTTAATAGGTATAATTCAAGTGTAATATTTTTGGCAGTTAATTAGAGATACAAACATTTTAGAATAGTAAATGCCTAGTCTTCCGCCGTCCGAAGTGGCCGAGCGGTTCTAGGCGCTACATTCTAAAACCGCGCGACCGCCACGGTCGCAGGTTCGAATCCTGCCTCGGGCATGGATGTGAGTGATGTCCTTAGGTTAGTTAGGTTTAAGTAGTTCTAAGTTCTAGGGGACTGATGACCTCAGATGTTAAGTCCCATAGTGCTCAGAGCCATTTGAACCATTTGAGCGTAGTCTTCATTATCGAATATTTCAGCAATATCATCTGTTTACGATAAGTCAACACTTAATGTTCTTAATGATGAAATAATTGAAATTTATTCACAGAACAGCTCATGGGTGTTCCGTCGGTCCATAACGCCCAGCGGGCGCAATATTTCGGCCATCACATATATTGCAATTGTGAGGAAAACTGAAATTTCTTCACTTTGCACACGAGAAACAATATATGCCATTTAACGCATTTGAAAATAAGAACTGTAAACACATTCCTAAGCAACCAGTGAATACTGGTATTGAACAGTTTATAGCTTTAGATCAGAAGTACGTGGAAAAACCGAGAACGGTAGAATATAATGCAACTATCGGTGACATCAATATCATCGAAGACAGTGTCAGCCTGTTGCCCAAATATTAAGAAGGAAATCAGTTACTGTTTAGCCAAAGAAAACACTGCGATATTTATCTGAAAGGAAAACAACCAAGTTTCTAAATATTACTGGGAATTTGAACCTCACTGCTACTGAATGCACTATACAACGAAACTGTGTAGAATTTAAGATATGCATTTATTACATAGAGTATTGACCAAATAATGGCAAATAGTATTAGATGTTTGAATCTAATACGCGGAGCGTTCAATACGTAATCGAATACTTTTTTCTGAAAGCAGGTTGGTTTCATTCAGGATTTTTTATATAAAATATTACTCCCCACTCCTTTTACTAGGAAACCCTATTTTTCAACATAATCTCCGTTCAATGCGACGGCCTTACGCCACAGTACTGGGAGGGCCAACATGCCCGCATGGTACCACTCTACCAGTAGACATAGGGCCAATGTCTTGCTGGATCAGTAATGTCTTGCTGGATCAGTAATGTCTTGCTGGATCAGTAACCTCCCATCATCCACGTGATGATTCCAGCGGAGCGCATCAAATGGTTCAAATGGCTCTAAGCGCTATGGGACTTAACACCTGAGGTCATCAGTCCCCTAGACTTAGAACTACTTGAACCTAACTGACCTAAGGATATCACACACAGCCATGCCCGAGGCAGGATTCGGGAGTGCATCCATCGTTGGTCCAAACAAATAGAAGTCGGAAAGTGCGAGACCCAGGCCACAGGGTGAATGAGGAAGAGCAGTCCAATAAAGTTTTGTGAGCTCCTCTCGGGGGCGCAAACTTGTGAGACTCCAGTTGTGCAGCGAGGTGTTTTATTGTGCCCTACAGAATTGTTTTCCTCCACCAGTTTAAGTTGAAGAGTCTGTATTTGTTGCTGGGTGATGCAGAATATGCCAAGCAATGTTTTTTGATGCACTTCTTTTGACTGGATAATCATCTTGAGTTGAAGCTCTTTTGTCTGTGTTTGCTTTAACAATAATGTATGTTTTTGGTTGGTGTCTGCCTTTAGCAAAACACAATTTTGTTTTTTGTCCCAGATATGTTTCACTACAGTTTCAGAATCATCAGTGGTTTTTTTATTATTATGCCCGTTAAATATAAGGAATGTTCTTTACTTTTTAATTATATGTAAATATTAGTTGTTAGATCGTAATTACACATTTTTTAAGAGCACATAAAATTTTGTATTCATACCTTCTTACCACATGATGTGGTTTTCCTGCTGTATTACGTTTTTACAGTATCTCTTTTTTTACAGTGTCTCTTTTTTACATTCTCACTTTTCTTTACAGTTCGTCATCTGCAACTATATACAACTTAATGTATGCAAAATATTTACGCAAAAATTACGATTTCTAAACTGTTATGGCTATACCTGAAATTAACAATTTATGTGTGTGTGTGTGTGTGTGTGTGTGTCTGTTTACATTATGTTTCACTTACATATTCTTTTTTCGTCATCTTCTTCACTGTCGAGTTCTGTGTATTGAGTTGCCCCTGTCACTTTTTACCAGCTGTAAAAACGAGATGGCGGACAGGGGAACAGTTGAAGGAGTGAAAACAAGATACAACTCAATACATAGAACTCGACAGTGAAGAAGATGACGAAAAAAGAAAACGTAAGTGAAATAGACACACACACACACACATACACACACACACAGGCATAGCCATAACAGTTAGGAATCGTAATTTTTGCGTAAATATTTTGCCTACATTAAGTTGTATATAGTTGCAGACAACGAACTGTAAAGAAAAGTGAGAATGTAAAAAAGAGACACTGTAAAAAAAGAGACACTGTAAAAACGTAATACAGCAGGAAAACCACATCATGTGGTAAGAAGGTATGAATACAGAATTTTGTGTGCTCTTCAAAAATCTGTGATTACGATCTAACAACTAATATTTACATATAATTAAAAAGTAAAGAACATTCCTTATGTTTAACAGGCATAATAATAAAAAAATCCACTGATGATTCTGAAACTGTAGTGAAACATATCTGGGACTAAAAACAAAATTGTGTTTTGCTAAAGGCAGACGCCAACCAAAAACATACATTATTGTTAAAGCAAACACAGACAAAAGAGCTTCAACCTCAAGATGATTACCCAGTCAAAAGAAATGTACCAAAAAACATTGCTTGGCATATTCTGCATCACCCAGCAACAAATATACTCTTCAACATAAACAGAAAGGTGGAATGACCACTTCTAAAGACGGTGGAGGAAAACATTTCAGTAGGGCACATGCCATACCGAATGATTCCAGGGCTCTGATTCGGGAACATATTTAGAATTTCCCGAAGCAGATGAGCCATTACAACAGGAATAAATGGGCATAAGAATGTCAGTACCTGCTGTGCAGAATGTATCGATCGTTTATGATCGCAGCTTCAGACCAAATAGAAATGCACAACATCGAACTTGGGAGTAAGCTGCGTCATGCGAACGGAGACCAAGCATGCAAAGCGCTAGAAAGCCATTCGGAAATGGCTAAAAGGAGCAACAAAATACAGGACGTCGTAACCATATGACGTGCTAATCAGATGAAAACTCTCACCAATAGTGTACCTTTCAGTAGATATTCTTCTAATGGATATGTTTATATGGGACTAAATGGAGTGCTTGACAATTCTGACGTCGCGTTTTACAGACGAATGACGCCACGCCGTACAGCCCGATTAAATGGAGCCGTTTATCCACTTGCAGTATCCCACTGGCAACCTGTACATTCAGCAAGACAACGTGTCCAACTCATCCCTCGCGAACTGAGTCAGAATAGTTACAGGAATACTACTCGTATGTGATTGTACTCTTCAGAGTCGGCTGCCCTCAGTTATACTGAGGCGTGGGTTGAGCTTACGGATACTGGACGTCCTCTTTGATCGGCGATGTAATGATGATGCGGCTAGTGACATCACATGCTCGCGCTTTAGGAAAATTGTGGAAAATGTAGATCTGTATGGTGGAATTTGGACTCGTATTCGGAACGGCGTCGGTTCAGATCCCCGTCAGGCTATCCATATGTATGCTTCCTGTGATTTTCCTAATTCGCCTAAGGCGTACATCGGGATGGTTTCTTTCCCCACCCTGCCTCAACCCGAGTTCTTGCGCCATCTCTAATAGCGTCGACGTTTCATTAAACCCAAATCTTCCTTTCCTTCAATTTGTGCCCAGATAGAGACAGTACGAAGAAATGACAATATTTATTTTACTTCTGTACTATTTGAAACGTAGGTTGCGGTGACTGAATGGTCTGTAACGCAGCTCGAGATACAGGTTAAGCTGAAAGGTGACAGTTTCGTTGTGAGCTTATGAAGGCAACAAATGTACTATCACATGTATAGGTATCATTCTTGCTATGGCGCGTATTTTAGGCATATTGGATTTAGACTCGATGAGCGGTTTATGTCAGTCATTTTGATGGCAGCATGGGTCAAAGCAGATAGATGGTATGGGCGGATACCTTGGATGGAAATAAGCCTGCCTTGGACCTAGCTCCGACAATCTATGTGGATTGTGTTTGGCGCCTTAGCGATAGGAGTAATGTACCTGGATGGATCCCCATTGTTTTCGATGTCACGTGGTGTCCACGTTGCCGTCATTAGAGCTGATGTGGTTATTACAAGCTAGTACATTCGGGAGGACGACGGTTCAATCCCGCGTCCGGCCATCCTGATTTAGGTTTTCCGTGATTTCCCTAAATCGCTCCAGGCAAATGCCGGGATGGTTCCTTTCAAAGGGCACGGCCGACATCCTTCCCCGTCCTTCCCTACTCTGATGAAACTGATGACCTCGCTGTCTGGTCTCCTTCCCCAACACAACCAACCAACCAACAAGCTAGTAGGTAGTGCTTTACAACTGATTGTCTCTGAATGTATTTTGCGTGGTCAGACCATGTGTCAGTTACTTTATTTCCGAAAAACATTGTTCGGGTCCAGACTATAGCCTTAAGGGGGGTAGGACGTCAAACGGGCCGACTTGGAGCAGGAGAGGCACCACACGACATTTCAATTTCCACTGTCTATACTTTAAAAATAAATTTATAAAACTTTGTCAGCATGACCAGGAAGGATTCAGAATTCACACTCTTAGCAGTGGAAGATGTAAAACATAACGAAATAATTTTTTTACATGTGAAATTTCATCATTTTTCCACTTACTAATGGCAGCATTTGTTGCTATAGGTACACTTTTGTTCATAAGTAAGAGAGATTCTTCGATGAATTTTGCACAGCATAGAAACCATACTTAAAGGTGTATGCAACTCTAGAATTTTCCAAATCTATTAAAAACTGTGGTAAAAATTGAGGTAATTAACTACAAAATTTGTGTATCTTCAAAACATGAAATTTAAAATACAACAGCTCATTCGTTTTTTCATAAATTAAATAAATTCTAGAGTTTCATACACCTGTAAGTATGGTATGTATGTTGTGCAAAATTCATTGACGAATCTCTCTAACTTATGAAGAAAAGTGTACCTATAGCAACAAATGCTGCCATTAGTAAGTGAAAAAATGATGAAATTTCACAAGGAAAAAAAAATTTGTTCGTTATGTTTTTGAACTTCCACTGCAATGAGTGTGAATCATAAATCCTTCCTGGTCATGCTGACAAAGTTTTATGAATTTATTTGTAAAAGTATAGACACTGGAAATTAAAATGTCCTGTGATGCCTCTCCTGCTCCAAGTCGGCCCGTTTGACGTCCTACCCCCCTTAAATTGGCATCCAAGTCCTAGTGTTACACGACACATTTCAGGAAGTTAAAATCGAATCGACTGGTTTTGGACTGAGAATAAATAGTCGGTTGTTGGAGATGTAGAAACTGTCGTGTGCATATTGCCGAGAAATTACTATGACTTACGCAACGTCGCCTCAGACTTACTAGCATTCCTATCGCCGTTTGGAATCCTTTTGACACAGATGACCGAAAAAGGTATAATTACGGCAATGAGGTGTCGTAATATTAACATGAAGTCATATAACGCGAGATTTCATTCCGATACAACCACTGGAATGTTCCCAGTTCAGACGTGTTTTATGGCTACGGCTCCTGCCCTGAAGCATGCGAGCGCGTCCATCCGACTTATATGGCGTACCGTCCAGAGTTCGGATGACATAAGGGGAGACCTGGAAGACGAGTGACGCAGCGGCGGACTGCCAGCCACGCAGTGAACGCCAGAGGTGCGGGAGGTCCGCTGTGGCAACCGGTCCGCGTACGAGGAAGGCATCACTTTTTTTCTCCTCGCGCGGCAACAGTGAGCGCGAATGGCGCAGCGAATATGGACATAATTGCCTTGTACCGGTCAATGGACGTCACATACGTCGCCGCACGCGTAAAATTGCTCCGAAAATAACCGGCGGCGGCCCCGAAAAGGCGGGCCGCCTCCACGCACCCTCCATTACCGAGTTGGGTTTCCGCACTGAAAGGCAGCAGCGTCCGCACGGGAAATATGCGGCCATCTGTTGTTACGACCTCCAGTCGCTGCGGACGTGCTTCACTGAAACGTTGCGAATGGGTGCGGTTACTGCCCACTGTCTGGGGCCGCCCACTTCCAGCGGAACGTGACCTGTTGCCCAATTAAAAGTGCCCATTGCGAGGGTTTTCCAGGTAGCGGTGGTGGATGGCTTACCGCTTCTGAATTGGGCGACAACCTCTGGTGGAGTCGTTGTCGGTCCGTTATCTCTGCCCACCAAACCGTGCCCGTTATTTCCATTTTTGTGCGCAATGAGGCTACCTGGCTGTGTTTTCAAAACAATCGAGTGCCAAATTTTTGCTGTAACTGCTTTTACTGACAGCAGCACGAGAGCAGGCAAAATTAAAGCTTACCTCGACCTGAAGCTTGCTCTGATTACCGCAGCTGATTATCAGGTTTGGTCATATTGGAGACTGCTTGCCCCCGCCTATTTCCGACCTCCAAACTAACTTACCCACCCAGTTATAGGGGGAGCTACAGATTAACACCAATTACGAGACACGGTGCAACCTGACGTTTTTCATATTAACAAATCATTGCAGGGAGGGAAGGAAGCGATGAGAGATACAAATCCTAATTTAGTTTTTTAAATTTTTCTAAAGCTATACATTGACTGATGACTGGAAATGAAAAGTCATTATATTGTATTTGTAATCTGACTCTTATTCACTAAGCCACCAAGCACACAGTCGGCTGGAGTGGCCGAGCGGTTCTAGGCGCTACAGTCTGAAACTGCGAGACCACTACGGTCGCAGGTTCGAATCCTGACTCGGGCATGGATCTGTGTGATTTCCTTAGTTTAGTTAGCTTTAAGTAATTCTAAGTTCTAGGGGACCGATCACCTCAGAAGTTAAGTCCCATAGTGCTCAGAGCCATTTGAACCATTTTTGAACCAAGCACACAAATACTAGGACATTATGAAAAAATAACGCTCATCACAGTCTGAAGCTTGGCTTGAACAGCAAGATCGTCTTGGAGGTGGCTTCGTGACGAACGCCCCCGTGATGTCGATTGGCTGTGTCATCATTGAAATTTTCTGTAATATGAAACGGCATTTAATTACCGAACTGCTCTTACGGCCATTACTAGAGATTTTTATTCTTCTTATTCTTCTTTTCCAAGTAGTTATTGTGACGTATAGGCAGTTTAATAACTTACGGTTGCAAAATACTGACACGAATTATTTACAGAAGAATAGAAAATTGATAAAAGCCAACTTCAGGGAAGTTCAGTTCGGACCCCAGAAAAATGTAGGAAAACGCGAGGCATTATTGACCGTACTATTATCTTAGAAGATAGGTTGCAGGAAGGCAGACCTACGTTTATAGCATTTATAGATTTTGGAAAAGCTTCTCCTATTGTGGACTGGATTACACTTTTCAAAACTTTTAAGGTGGGGAGAGTAAAATATAGAGAGCGGAAGGTTATTTAAAATTTGTACAGGGACCAGACTGCAGTTTAAAAGTCGAAGGAGATGAAAGGGAAGCAGTGGTTCAGAAGGGAGTAAGACAAGGTTGTCGCCTATCCCATATGCAAACTGTATTTCACCAAGCAGTAAAGAAAACCAGAGAAAAATTTTGAGAAGGAATTTAAGTTCAGGGACAAGAAATAAAAACTTTCAGCTTTGTCAGAGACATTATAATTCTATGAAAGACAGCAAAAGACTTGCAAGAGCGGTTGAATCGGACGGACAGTATCTTGAAAGGAAGAAATAACATGAACTCTAACAAAAGCAAAACAATGACAATGGAATTAAGCCGAATTAAATCAGGTGATTTTGAGATAATTAAATTGGGAAATGAAACCCTAACAATAGGAGAACCGTTTAGTTTTTTGGGCAGAAATATAACTGTCGATGGCTGAAGTAGAGAGGATACAAAACGCGGACTGGCAATAACAAGAAAATTATTTATGAGAAAGAGGAATATATTGGCATATAATATAAATTTAAGTGTTAGCAAGTCGTTCTGAAAATATTTTGTATGGAGGGTGGCCTTGTACGAAACTGGAACATGGACGATACGCAGTTCTGACAAAAATGTGGTGCTGCAGAGGAATGCTGAACATGGGTTAGAGTGAATAACGAATGGAGGTACTGAATCAAACTGGTCAAAAATATATTTATGGCGCAATTTGACTATAATAAGAGATCCATTGATAGGAAATATCATGAGGCATCAAGAAGGTGTTAACTTATATATATATATATATATATATATATATATATATATATATATATATATATATATATATAGTTAACACTGTGTGTGTGTGTGTGTGTGTGTGTGTGTGTGTGTGTTTGGAGGGGTGGAGGAGTATTGTAGAGGGAGACCAAGGACAGTAAGCAGGTTCACAAGCTAGAGTAACGTGGGCAGATGTATCAAACCAGTCTTCGGTCTGCAAATCACAACAAGAACAGCTACTGAATTGTCCTCGAGATGCTAATCACACTTCACTCCAGGCCTTCCACCATGGAAAGTTCACTGACGACAATGGCATTGTTTCTAACCTTTCTCGTATCGGTCAGATACGCTCAACATTTGGTTAATTAGGCATTTAAATGAAAATACTTCCTGTTGCATACTGTCTTCTCTCAGATGAGCGTTCTAATGCTGTCGCCAAGTATTTTAGATCTGCTTTATCTCTTGCGGGCAATAAGTCGACAAGAAGTCCTCAATAAACTTAATACAACACCCGACTGTGCAGCTCCTTAGGATCAATATGAACCAAAATAAACGAGAAGGGTGGCAAAAGTGTCACAAATCAGTCAAACTTAAGTCGGTGTCATACGACGGTCATTCGCTGTGCTTTTGTAATTTGTTTTATTGTCTTACGTCAGGGTGGTGATTGCATATAAAAAATAAGGCGTACAAAAGTGTAGTACGGAAAGAGAGAGGAGGAAACTGTACTGGATACGATAGTCCTAAACCAGTTTCAAAATGTTCTTGATCATACATTCGCAAGATTCACAGTAAAAATGTAAGCAGAGCAGGAAAGAGACTGATCAGGCAGAAAGTCAGAAGTGTAGATTTTCAGAATTCATGTAAGAATACGGAAGTACACCAGATTAAATTAAGCAACAAGTTCAGCATCTTAGAAAATGAAGGTTATGCAGACATCGACGAAAGAGGCAGTTATTTATCGAAGCTACTTATACAAATATCAAACGATGTTGCAGGTACGTGAAATTGTTAATTCCAGAGAATTATTGCAAAATAATAATGTAATAGCTGATATATATTGTTTGTGCATACAAACAGTTAAAAATACTTGGTTGTGCTTTTTAAAATTCCGCTAAGCATGGCTTTTTAAAAATAACTAAGTATTAAAATGGAAAAACTCTGTATAGCAGCGAATATACAGCAATGGTCCAAATAAACTGTTCTCTGCTGCAATGATAAGGGTGCCTAGAATCCAGAATTTGTAAGTAAGGAAATTATAACAAGATATAAATTAATATTTATTGCAAACTGATTACTTTGGTCTTAAAAAGTTAACAGAATATGAGTTTGCTATCAAATTGAGACACAAATCTGGTTCATTAAAATCAGTTGTCACACTGTATGTTTTCATAAAAATACCTGTATTTTGGCTTCATGTATTTCTTCATGTCCAATAGATCGCTTTTCTTCCCGTTATGAAGTTTCAGTGCCCCACCGTCGAGCAACCGAAAACCAGAAGGCAACGGACACATGTTTACTTCATGTTCACAATCACGTTTCACAATCCACTGTCTTTCCCATGGACGAAGCACGTTTTGATTATGAGATTACGTCACACGCTTATGCCTCGAGGATCGTTACTACATAGCTTCAACCAGAGGACACCAGTAATTTTCGAAGCAGGTGGTGTTTTGAAAACCAACTTAATGGATCCTATGCCCTTGAAGTCTTCCATCATCGTCTCCTAGACGGTCAGTTTTGAAGGACTGACAAAGGCCTAAGCAATGACATGCTTCCATTCTAAAGGAATCATAACTTTTGACACTTTCTTTCTTTTCTCAACGATAGCGAAGTCCCTGTCACGAAGTAGGAAACTATGACCCGAACAACAAAACTCTTTTCAATAAAATTTTTCTGGGTTTGTGACCGCATTGTCAATATATAAAACTACCGACGTTACAGTCCCTGTTGCAAACATCCTGAAGGAGGTCACTTGCAACGGGGACCGAAACGTTGTAGTTTTATTTATTGACAATGCGGTCACAAACCGAGAAAAATTTTATTGGATGTGACAATGGACCCGGAAGCCTACGTTTATATAAAAACTTTTGACGTATTTCTGTAAAGTACTTGCAACTGACCACATAGAATAAAGCGCCAAAGCTCTCCAGTTATTGTTCAGCCCGACACAGCGATCAGACCATACAATCAATTTGCGTTCCATATCTTCTTCAAGCGTCACACATTTAAGCAGTCAGGTAACTAATTTGGCTGAACCTCACCTTGTGGCGGATTCATCTCACAAATGTACTTTGTTGTTTCCAGTACCAACGTCATGAACCGTGAAATTATACGACGCGCAGCTGTCTCTGCCATAATACCGTGGAACGTGTCGATGTAGAACAAAGTAAAACCTGTTCTAGATCAACTCTTGTAACATGTACTCTCCTTCGACCGCCGTACGTCATAAACCACGTCACCAGCAGAACATTTTCGTTCGTTCGCCCATGATAATTTCTGTGCTATGTAACATGCTCCGAACCGACGTAGGATCTACACGTGTGGAGTTGTGCCTCCTGTATCCTCCACTGAGTGAAAGGTTCGTTGTGATGTACTTTCTCACCAGTAAATGTTGTCCAGCACTGAATTAGTCACCTATGATTTGTCCGCTATCGAAAGCACTGAATTGGTGTGTCCACCCCTCGATTGTTACACAGACGACCAGTCGAAAGTCTGCTGCTCTTCGCACCTCTGGTAAAAATTTGTACGTGTAACAAATGCTAAGGTGCACCGTCGTCTGCAGACTACGGTACATTGTAGTACTCCTTAAAAATGGTATACGCATATGGCTAATTGGCCGGGAGTCCCCTTCCAAGGAGTTCGGCAGCCTGGTGCAGTTTTATGTATTTGGCCCCCCTTCGGCGCCTTGAGCTTCGATGTTCATGAAATGGTGCCGACAACCCACACACCCAGTTCCGAGCGAAGAGAATCTCCGACACGGCCGGGAATCAATCCCAGGGCCGTGCTATCGACAGTCAACAGTACTAAACACATGACCATGAACTGGTGACGTAGGTCCCTTTAGAACTGATGTAGTAATCCACTTCAGTGGTGGGATAAGGCCATGGTCACACCACCTCCTATGACACACGGTCTTGAAACCGACCTTCATGACAGTTTAATCCTGCCATCCCCCAAGGCCGACGGTGCTGTAAGACTTCCGTGCTGTGGCTACTCACCCGGTGGTAGTCTGGTCAATTCTTTCCCTTAGAAGATTTTATGTTAATTGAGGGCGTAAAACATTAGCCAGTCTATCGCATGGGAATGTTAGGCTCGACAGATCTTTCGGCGATATTCAAGATGAGTATGTTATGTTCAGGCAGAGGGTTTCACCGTCCATTTTCTTTGTATATATCGTTTACATCTATTTATTTACACTGCATCATATATTATTACATAATACCCTAAAGCAGGCAGTATTTACTGTCTACAGTTTTGTTTATACATCCACTTAACACTTAAAATAAAATAATAAACATTCTGTGGCCAAAGACAAATTCTAAGAGAAAGGAAGAAAAAACGACGCACCACAAACGACTTCTCCGAATGGGACGGAAATCAGTAGATGTGGTGTACATGTACATACAAGGAAATGATTACAGATTCAGAAAAATTGGATGATTTATTCAAGAGAAAGATCTATACAAATTGAACAAGTCAATGATGAGTTGGCCCACCTCTGGGCCTAATGCAAGCAGTTATTCGGCTTGGTGTTGATTGATGGGTTGTTGGATGTCCTCAAGAGGGACATTGTGCAAATTCTGTCTAGCTGGAGCGTTAGATCTCAATTGGAAAGAAATCCGGTGGCTGTGCTGGCCAAGAAATGGTTTGACAACTACAAAGACAAGCAGTTGAAACTCTCGCCGTATGGAGGCGGGCGTTATCTTGCTGAAATGTGATCACAGAATGGATTGCCATGAAAGGTAAAAAAAGGCATAGAATATCATCGACGTTCGGCTGTGCTGTAACGCTGCCACGGATGACCACCGGACGGGGCCTGTTATGAAAAGAAATGGCACTTCAGACCATCACTCCTGGCTGTCCGGTCATGTGGAGAACAAGAGTGAGCTTGGTAGCCTACCGCTGCACGGAGTATCTTCAAACACGTCATTTCTGGTCATCAGGACTCAGTTCGAAGTGAGACCCATTCGAACCTACCTGTAATAAATCTATCACCCCGCCTCTGAACTGCTTCGATGTTTTCCTTCAACCCGACCAGGTATGGATCCCAAACACTCGAGCCGTACTCAAGAATAGGTCGAATCAGCGTCCTATATGCGGTCTCCTTTACAGAGAAAACAATCTTTCCTAAAATTCTCCCAATAAACCAAAGTCGACCATTCGCCTTCCGTACCACAGTTGCCACATGCTCGTTCCATTTCATATCGCTTTGCAACGTTACGTCCAGACATTTAAACGACTTGATTGTGCCAAGCAGAACACTAGAAATCCTGTATCCGAACATTACAGGTTTTCTCTCCCTACTCACCCTCATTAACTTTCATTTTTCCACATTTCTTCCATCTGTTTAGCGAAATGAAGAAAGCAGGCCGCGGGAAGTACGTGATGTTTGATGTTTGATGATGTTTTGTTTGTGGGGCGCTCAACTGCGCAGTTATCAGCGCCGTACAAAAAAAAAAAAAGGTTGAAATGGCTCTGAGCACTATGGGTCTTAACATCTGAGATCATCAGTCCCCTAGAACTTAGAACTACTTAAACCTAACTAACCTAAGGACATCACACACACCCATGCCCAAGGCATGATTCGAACCTGCGACAGTAGCGGTCGCGCGGTTCCAGACTGTAGTGCCTAGAACCGCTCGGCCACCCCGGCCGGAGCGCCCGTACAAATTCCCAGTCTTTACTAAGTCCAGTCTCGCCACTTTCATGAATGATTATGAAATGATGTGAACAACTGAAAACACCCAGTCCCTGGGCGGAGAAAATCACCAACCCGGGACTCGTACAGGGGACACCGTGATCCAGAGGCAGCAACGGCACCCACTAGTCCACGAGCTTCGGACGGAGAAGTGTGTCGATTATATGGAGGTTACTGATGCAGAAAGACGTTGGTTCCGACGTCGACCAGCAGAGTGTACCATGTGGGCATACGGGCCCTCCCAGTAAGCTGACGTAAGGACGTCGCACTGAACGGAGATTATGTCTAAAAATAAGGTTCTACAGACAAAATAGTGAGTAATATTACTATGTATTGGAATCCTAAATAACACCAACTTGCTTTCAGAAAAGAAATGGCTTGCATTAATTACTGCATGCCCCTTGTAATTTGGCAGCCGAATGAAACAAAGATCGTCCCTACAGGCAATGTCATACAGACTTATCTTCCTTTTAGAATGTTCAAAAATGTTCAAATGTGTGTGAAATCTTATGGGACTTAACTGCTAAGGTCATCAGTCCATAAGCTTACACTCTACTTAACCTAATTGTTCTAAGGACAAACACACACACGCACACACACACACACACACACACACACACACACACACACACACACACACACACATGCCCGAGGGAGGACTCGAACCTCCACCGAGACCAGCCTCACAGTCCATGACTGCAGCGCCTTATACAGTCTGGAGCCGAGCGACCGCTACGGTCGCAGGTTCGAATCCTGCCTCGGGCATGGATGTGTGTGATGTACTTAGGTTAGTTAGGTTAAATTAGTTCTAAGTTCTAGACGACTGATGACCTCAGAAGTTAAGTCGCATAGTGGTCAGAGCCGTTTGAACCATTTTTTTGCAGCGCCTAGACCGCTCGGCTAATCCCGCGTGGCTTTTAGAATGTAAGCAAAAGGAACGAAGGAGAGATGTCGACCGTAAATTAGGATAAAAAATGGGTAAATCAAACGAAAACATAAAAAATCTCATCCCTCTCCTATTATGAGAGTACAACTCGTTATACAATATGAATACGCTGCAGAAAAGGCACTTAAAATTGCGCTTTTAACGCATTAGAGCCTCATATTATATATCTCCGTTTATAATACATGCAAATCTTCAGACCATCAAAATTCACTGAAGGTAAATACTTGTACAACAGGCAAGGGGCTTGTAGTTTCGAACAACATAACGAAAAAAATAAAAAAAGATGGCCTCAGATGGCCGATTAAGTCTCACATAAAAGTATGGCCGGTGTTACTGGAATCAAATTTACATTTGCATTTACATTTCGATTCGAGCAGATTGAAGCAATCAGTTCGATTCAGTTGATGTGGCGCCCGGATCGCCTCTTGTTGTGGGGAGCGAAGAAGGCTAGCTAATGAATAGCGGCCAATCGGCAGATCAGCTCGCGCCAGAGGGGCCATTACAGGCGCGCTCCCACCTACAAGTTGACCCGTAATGAGCTTCATTACCGTAATCACGGCTATAATTGCGCCCTATTTGCACCGGACTAACTGCCTTTCGTAATTGCGCAAATTGGCGATCGTGTTCTGAATGCGGACGCCACGCGGTGGACAATCAAGTGGAGCAGGTAGGCGGTAACACTGGCAAATTTGTTTGGCAGGGCCCACCCTGAAGCCAGCAGCGAACGTGAAGCATGCAGTAAGAGCGCGGGTGACCAAGAGAGTTAGATCTGAATGTAAGACACAAATTGCTCGTCGAGTTCGGCGTCATTTAAATTGCGCGGTAAACGCACTTATTTGTTTCAGGCGAGATCCCATGGTTCTCGATCATGGATAGTCATAATTTCAAAAAAATACACGGATTAATCTCTATAACGAGACAGCAAGTCATGTTCCAGAACTGCAAATGGTTCAAATGGCTCTGGGCACTGTGGGACTCAGCATCTGAGGTCATCAGTCCCCTACACTTAGAACTACTTAAACCTAACTAACCTAAGGCCATCACACACACCCATGCCCGAGGCAGGATTCGAACTTGCGACCGTAGCAGCAGCGCGGTTCCGGACTGATTCGCCTAGAACCGCTCTGCCACAACGGCCAGCTCCAGAACTGCAACTTAGATTTCTATACACCGACCTTTAATTAATATCGAAGTAACATTTCTCTGGATCTGAAGCCGGCCGTTGTGGCCGAGCGGTTCTAGGCGCTTCAGTCTGGAACCGCACGAATCCTGCCTCGGGCATGCATGTGTGTGATGTCCTTAGGTTAGTTAGGTTTAAGTAGTTCTAAGTTCTACGGGACTGATGAGTGATGACCTCAGATGTTAAGTCCCATAGTGCTCAGAGCCATCTGGAGCTGAACTTAACGAAATGTCTGACACATACGGCGGTAGTGCGACAAAACAAGCAATTAGCTTCATCCAGTGAGCAGGAAGACAAGAAAAGCTATCAGTTCATATTGGTAGAAGCCATTTAGACTGGACAGAACACGCAACTTCAATCTGTAAGAATATGTCAGCGTCATTACACTCACTACAGAACTATAAAAAAGTATTTCCTTTCGAGCTCAAAAAGACACTCGTAGAGACACTAATGCTTCCCATACTTGACTATGTTGATGCCGTTCTACAAGGACTTTCATGCGAAAGCTCATGCAGGCTGAAACTGATGATGAATGTTTGTGTACGATACGTTTGTGAGGTACGCTTTTTCGACCATATCACATCAACCTACGAACAATTACTGTGACTATGTGCCGATAAGCATAGAGACTATCATACTTTATGTTTACTCTAGCGTCTTATTGTGACTATGTGCCGATAAGGGTAGAGACTATCATACTTTATGTTTGCTCTATCGTCTTCTCAATCATTGCACTGCCTCTTATTTGTCCTCAATTATTACTGCACTAGCTGAACAGCATAGCCGAAATACTCCAACAAAGCGAAGTTATCTCGGTACCATCACAGAACACTGCCATGTTCTCTAAATCATTTTCTGTATCAGGAGCTCGACCCTGAAACAACTTCCTCAAAATATCAGAGAAATTAAATTCCTCCCAAATTTCAAAAGACAGCTGATGGTCCACCTTCTATCACAATAGTCATCTCTCCTACATTCTGTTCAGCTCATTCTCGTCAGTCTCCCCCCCCCCCCCCCCCCCCCCAGAGCTTGTCCCTGCAGTGCTGGCCTAGGCGCGGCCGTGTGCGGAGCTCGCCGCGAGTGGGGCACATCGTCGGCCGGCTATCGCTGTAGCTTGGGAGTACAACATAACCATCCAGTTATGGAAGCTCAGATTCGGAAGTCTACGTTGAAATTTTCGTTCCCTTTCGGGTAGGATAGGCCAAAAGTTGATGAAATCGACCATTCGTTGTTCAAAAAGAGAGGTTTACAAGATGATGACGTTCACAGTTTGTCATAAGATTTCCTTGGTAATGCAGTGTATGTTAAAGTGCGAGACGTTGAAACATGTGCCCGGATTATGACGAAAACAGGCGGTTTGAGGAACTTTCTTCATTCCAACGGTAAATCTAGTTCAATTGCGATCAGCTACGTTGGTTTAGGGTTGCGATCTGTGCGCATATTCAGCCTCCCTATTCAACTGAAGATCGATGTCATCAAACAAGCGTTAACACATTATTTTTACAGGTTACTGGTGAGAAATGGACAGGCGACAAACATTTCAATGTTGACAGTGGTGTGCGAAATGTTAGAACTGATCTTCGTAAGCATATCCCGTCGTATATTATGGTTCAAGGTTTTAGAGCCTTCGTTGTTTATGATGGCTAACCAAGGACCTGCGTAGTATGCGGATCCACGGATCATCTTAAAGGCAACCTGTCCCCGTGTCAAATCTTTACGGAGGGGAAACCAGGCACTCACCTCCGCGGGCGATGGGTGAAATCAACAGAAACAGTCGTATGCGGAGCCCTTGTCATCCCCATTACAGGAAACCGGGAATGGGCAGGGCCCTGACATATCACGTCAGGGATAAAACGAAAGAAATTAGGATTCAATTGCACGTAGCGTATTGACAAATGAACAGAGTTCGACGGTTATCCTGCCAACATTTTCGAATCAGGCCTCTCCAGGAGAGACTAATCCCCAGACCCTAGACTGTAGCAAGACACCTGGAAAACAAATTACTGTCTGTTAAACATCCCGAGGTACCACTAGGTTGCAGTCCCGATGATGTTCCAGTGTCATCAGTAGGTAGTGACATGCTAATTGACGAGGACACAAAACCAAACAACCCAACATTTTGCGACCGGTCTGATCACCCAATATCAAGTAAGCACAATTCAAAAAAGTAGTCTAAACAAACGAAACGGCCTCCTAGAATACAAAGTCAGGAAGAGACACAAAAATTTGAAAGGAAAAGAACAGGCATAAGAGAAATCCTTAAGAAATCTCGGACAGGGAAAACGGTGGTGGCTAATGAATTGAGGGTAATGGCTCCCATTCGGAATGAGGTCGTTCAGATGCAGTTAGAAAATCAAATGACTACAGCCTTGACAGCATCTTCCGGGGCTCTTCCGGTTCCGACGCTTTGGTCGGAAGATACTGAGCAGTGGCAAACAGTTATATGCAGACTTACAAGCTGGCTACAGATAATGTCTCTCGAATAAGTTCGGCAGCAAAGCTACAATGTTTGAAAGATTATCTTTATGCCGCTGACATAGATGTTGCCATGTTACAAGAGGTTGCAACAACTAAAGTAGCGGACATAACAGGTTATGAAGCAATCATCAACATCAGAAATGAAGGAAGAATAGCGGTTTTATTCAAAGAGGGTATTGTGTGTCGAGCTCAAGCTATTTTAGAGACTGGTCTTGGTATAACTGTCCAACTTCATGACCTCATTGTAATTAAAGTATATGCGCCATCTGGGACTAATGAAAGAGGGCACAGAAGTAACTTTTATCGGAATGGGATAGTTGAACTGTTAAAGAACACTGGGGCCGCCGCCACGCTTGCCGGAGATTTTAACCGTGTGTTGTGCTGTGAAAACCAGACGCCCTATTTTAACACTTGTCAAGAGCTACAAACATTGCTGACTCAATTAGAGCTGCAAGACACCTGGACTTACTTGAATCCCCACCATATCGGATATACTTACGTCAGTAGCACGTCAGCAAGCAAGTTAGATAGAATCTATGTTACTAAAGAATTCATGTGCAATGTGGATGACTGTGAGATATGGCCTATAAACTTCTCCGACCATTGTGCATACCATATTTCATTCAGGTATATCCGATAAAAAACTTTTCGTGGCCTTGGGGTATGGCAATTTAACGTCTCACTATTTCAGGATGTTTAACTTGAGCAACAGATTAAACTGACTTGGCATAAATGCTTACGCTCCCAAACAAGGTATCGGGAACGGATCATTTGGTGGACCGAATACGCAAAACCCGTACTTCGTAAATGCATTATACAATATACAAAGGCCCAAGCATATTGGTGCAGACAAACTGCGGAATATTACTTCTCTTGCTTGCGAGACCTTTATCAACAAGCAGATGGCCTTTCAGCTAACATCATCAAACTGAAACGCTTTAAGTCGAAAATAACGGCCCTAGCCCGGCAGCGCTTGGACGGGGTGCGTATGCGGGCGCGAGGCTTGGACGATCTTATACAGGAATGTACGTCGTTATACCACGTAATAAGGGAAAAACGTAAACGGAAACTGAGAATAATAACAGCGCATACTACTCAGACCGGAGTATACTACTCATACCGCCATAAAACAATATATGGCAGAATATTATAGGGATCTATAAGCTGGAACGGAAGTAGATAGACTGTACGATGAATAACTTTTAGCGAACGTTACGACGGGAATACATGAGGAGGATAATGCCAGTCTAATCGAACATATAACTCAGGACGAAATAAAACGATAATTAACGACGCTCCGACGAACAAGTCAGCTGGTCGCAATGGGCTCCCGAGCGAATTTTACGTACGCATGTGGGACATAATAGGGAATGAGGTCACCGATATGTTCAATGAATTATTAACTAACCAGGCGTTCCCTCCTGTATTTGTGGACGGAATGATTGTACTCATTCCGAAAAAACCAAGCAGCAAGAGGATTTACGACCACTTAACCTTAGTCAACGCTGACTTTAAAATTCTCACTCGCACCCTGAAGATAAGGATGAAGCCACTCCTGCAAAATGTCATAGGTCCAAACGAGTGCAATAAATGGAAGATCAATGCTAGACACCTTATGTGAGTATAGGGACATCATAAATCTCACTTGGATAAGTGACAATAGTCTTTATTTATTGTTTTTAGATTTGGTTAAAGCCTTTGGTAGGATCAGTCATGGCTTCTTATCCAGCACCATGCAGAAAACGGGTTTCAACGACCACTTTATGACTGTCATACGTAAATGCATCAGTGGGATTTTCTCAAGAATTAGAATCAATGGGCAACTGACAGAAACGTTTCCAGTTCAACGATCAGTACGTCAAGCATGTCCACGTCTATGACATTATATGCGATCGCGGTGGAACCTTTGCTTTCGACAATGCACCCGAATCCGAGAGGACTACAAATCTTCAATATTAAGACAGTTTGTCACGGTTATTGTAAATTCAAATAGTGAGGTCGATGAAGGGCGGCGTTTGGTACACCAGTACTCACGGTCCTTTGGCGCAAAACTGAATCTTCAAAAATCCAAAATAATGCATCTCGGTTCTTACAATAGTGCAATAGGTGCGGACTGGTTGGATGTAACTGAAGAGAGACTCCAGCTCGGATTATGGTTAAGGACGAATCCCAAGCTCATGGCTACGAACAATTGGGAGCGATAACTTAATGTCATCAGAACCTAGCTGAAGGACCATAGCTATCTGCACATGTGTCTACAAGGAGGCAGTGCAGACACACAGCAGCACCAAACACGATGGCTTAAGCAGACTGAATAATTCAATGCAACGCCACCTGACGTGTCTCACTGTTCAGTGTCTTCACCAACAAAACATCCTTAAATACGATGCTTTACACACATTAAATATGCACTACAACGCCGTCTAACATGTCCCATGATTTCTCAGACAGCCGCTGATTCGTCGGATATCGGATTCTCGCTATCGAAATACGAAACTGTCTACTAACTACCTCCCCGACGTGTGCGTAAATTGAAATCAAATGAGCGTATGGCATCGTTGGCCGGGAGGCCCCATTCGGGGATGTTCGGGCGCCAAGTGTAAGTGAGGGAACTGACACCATGAATCGTGTGTGGCTGTCCATAATTCCGTAAGAATACGAGGGGGTGGAGATCTCTTCTGAACAGCTCGTTGCAAGGCATCCCAGACGTTTAATAACGTTCATGTCAGGGGAGTTTGGTGATCAGCGGAAGTGTTTAAACTGAGAAGAGAGTTACTGGAGCCACACTGTAGCTATTCTGGACGTGTGGGGTGTCGCATTGTCCTGCTGGAACTGGCCAAGTCCGTCGTAATGTACAATGGACATGAATGGATGCAGGTGATTAGACAGGATTCTTACGAACGCGTCACCTGTCAGAATCGTAACTAGACGTATCAGGAGTTCAAATGGTTCAAATGGCTCTGAGCACTATGGGACTTAACATCTGAGGTCATCAGTCCCCTAGAACTTAGAACTACTTAAACCTAACTAACCTAAGGACATCACACACATCCATGCCCGGGGCAGGATTCGAACCTGCGACCGTAGCAGTCGCGCGGTTCCGGACTCAAGCGCCTAGAACCGCTCGGCCACCGCGGCCGGCGTATCAGGAGTCCCATATCACTCCAACTGCACACGTCCCACACCATTACAAAGCCTCCACCAGCTTGAACAGTCCCCTTGCTGACATGCAGGGTCTGTGGACTGATTACATTGTCTCCATACCCGTACACGTCCATCCCCCCGATACAATTTGAAACAATGCTGGTCTGGCCAGGCAACATGTTTCCTGTCATCAACAGTCCAATGTCGGTATAGACTGGCCCGAGCGAGACGTAAAGCTTTGTGTCGTGCATTCAGCAAGGGCACAACAGTGGGCTTTAGGCCCGAAAGTTTATATCGATGATGTTTTGTTGAATGGTTCGCACGCTGACACTTGTTGATGGCCCAGCACTGAAATCTGCAGCAATTTGCGGAAGGGTTGCATTTCTGTCACGCTGAGCGATTCTCTTCAGTCGACATTGGTCTCGTTCTTGCATGATCTTTTTTCGGCCGCAGACTTGATGTCGGAGATTTGAAGTTTTGCTGGATTCCTGATATACACGGTACATTCGTGAAATGGTTGTATGAGAAACTCCCCACTTCATCGCTACCTCGGAGATACCGTGTCCCATCGCATGTGCGGCGACTATAACACCACGTTCAAACTCACTTAAATTTTGATAACGTGCCTTTGTAGGAGTAGTAATCGATCTACCAACTGCACCACACATTTGTTGTCGTATATAGGTGTTATCGACTGCCGCGCCGTATTCCGCCTGTTTACATATCTCTGAATACAGACGCCTTCTACAGTCTGGAACCGCGAGACCGCTACGGTCGCAGGTTCGAATCCTGGCTCGGGCATGCATGTGTGTGATGTCCTTAGGTGAGTTAGGTTTAAGTAATTCTAAGTTCTAGGGGACTGATGACCTCAAAAGTTAAGTCCCATAGTGCTCAGAGCCATTTGAACCATTTTTGAATACAGACGCCTTCACTGTATTTGTTACGTTTGTAGAGGAGATTGCAGCTGGTGAAAACACACTAATAAAACGGTTCTTCTGTTTGGAACAGATGCACATTGGTGAAAATGATTCTCCATGCTGTTGAAGGTCATCCCATTCAAGCCCTTGAATCAATGATGATGTAAGTCAATCAACAGTAAAATCATCAGACTTGATGACGTTCAAACACATATCCATTGTGAGACATTTGCGCGTAAAAGGCCTTAGCACAAATGTGATGTATGAGAAGTGAGCGACAGCCACAGAAATCATCAGGTAATCGGTTCTTCAGTTCTTTCTGCTCGTCATGAGTTACCTTGTGAGTGGTATCGACGCACCCAAGATTGCTGCTGGTAACGCCATCTAAAAACGTTTCAGCACATCTCCAGAATGTGGAAGATATCCGTGTCGTGGGAAAAAAATTGCTCTTCAGCCGCAGCTGCTGATATTTACTGCTAACAACTCAGACATCTTGCCGTCTCACCTGAGAAGGATGGCCCGGAGAAACTGAATTATGTGCTGCTGCAACACTATATTGCACGCCCACATCACGTCACGCAAAGAAAGCAGTTATCCGTGAGCATGGCCGAAAGATGACACCACATCATTCATATTATTTTAACATTGCGCCCTTACACCTCTATCTTTTCTGAGATCTCAGTGACGAAGATTCTTTTCAAACTTCGCTTAACCACTGTCAATGAAATTCTTTTGGGTTGTCAATCGCATTATCAATATATAATATTGTCCGTCGTTACAGCCGCTATAGCCAGTGGCTCTCCTCAGGGCTAGTGCTGAGCTGTCTGCTGAAGCCGGCCGGAGTGGCCGAGCGGTTCTAGGCGCTACAGTCTGGAGCCGCGTGACCACTACGGTCGCAGGTTCGAATCCTGCCTCGGGCTGGATGTGTGTGATGTCCTTAGGTTAGTTAGGTTTAAGTAGTTCTAAGTTCTAGGGGACTGATGACCTCAGCAGTTAAGTCCCATAGTGCTCAGAGCCATCTGAACCATTTTTGTCTGCTGAATGAGAGACTTTAGATCTTATATAGTAGCGAAGGAAGCTGTATAAGTAATTTGATAAGGTACTTGAGGATAGGAGGAGGGGTGTTAGGCGTACTTTATTGGTCTTTATTCACTGAAGAGCCAATGAAATTAGTAAATCTGCCTAATATGATGTAGGGCCCCCGCGAGCACGCAGAAGTGCCGTAACGCGACGTCGCATTGACTCAACTAATGTCTGGAGTAGTGGTGGAGGGAACTGACACAATGAATCGTGTATGGCTGTCCATAAATGCGTAAGAATACGAGGGGGTGGAGATCTCTTCTGAACAGCGCGTTGCAAGGCATCCCAGATATGCTCGATAATGTTCATGTCAGGGAAGCTTCGTGGTCAGCAGAATTGTTTAAACTGAGAAGAATGTTGCTGGAGCCACACTGTATCATTTCTGGACGTGTGCAGTGTTGCATTGTCCTACTCGAATTGCCCAAGTCCGTCGTAATGCACAGTAGACATGAATGGATACAGGTGATCAGACAGGATGCTTACGTACGTGTCACCTGTCAGAATCGTAACTAGAAGTGTCTCATATCACTCCAACTGCTCACGTCCCACACCATTACAGAGCCTCCTCCAGCTTGAACAGCCCCTTGCTGACATGCAGGGTCTATGGATTAATGACATTGTCTCCATACCCGTACACGTCCATCCACTCGATAGAATTTGAAACTATGCTCGTCTGGCCAGGCAACATGTTTCCTGTCACCAACAGTCCAATGTCGGTGCTGTGTCGTGCAGTCATCAAGGGCACAACAGTGGGCCTTAGGCTCCGAAAGTCCATATCGATGATGTTTTGTTGAATGGTTCGCACGCTGACACTTGCTCATGGCCCAGCATTGAAATCTGCAGCAATTTGGGGAAGGGTTGCACTTCTGTCACGCTGAACGAATCTCTTCCGTTGTCGTTGGTCCCGTTCTTGCATGATCTTTTTCCGGCCGCAGATTTGATGTCGGAGATTTGATGTTGTACAGGATTCCTGATATCCACGGTACGCTCGTCAAATGGTCGTACGGGAAAATCCCCACTTCATCGCTACCTCGGAGATGCGGTGTCCCATCACACGTGCGGCGACTATAACACCACGTTCAAACTCACTTAAATTTTGATAACGCGCCATTGTAGGATTAGTAACCGATCTAACAACTGCACCAGACATTTGTTGTCTTATTTAGGCGTTACCGACCGCCGCGCCGTATTCATCCTGTATACATATCTCTGTATTTGAGTACACATGCCTATACCAGATTCTTTGGCGCTTGAGTGTATTATTCCGGAACGTGTGAATAAAATTCTCCGCCGATTCGGCGTCAGTCCAAAATTTCGAAGCAGTAACAAAATAAAAGATATTCTAGGCTCAACGAAAGAAGTGGACGACAAGCTAAATACCACAGGAGTCTACGAAATCGCTTGCGAATGTGGACTGAGGTGGTGTCTGGCACAACTTACCAGGTCAGTGATGGCGGAACACCAGGATGAGTGCGATAAAGAGATAATATTCCGTGAAGCCCGCGTGCTGACGAAACAGCCATTTACATTAAGTTGGAAGATTAGAGAAGCGATGGAAATAGCCAAGCGACCCGCCAACATGATTTGAGAGGACGGGTATAAACTGCCGGTGTCCTGGCTGCCAGCAGTGACAACGCTATTGGAGGACAGCACACTCAAAGCAGCTCACACAGGGGCGTGGGAGACCGCGGTGGTCGTACGTACACAGAACGCAGGCACGCCACAGCCCGCACCTGGTAGCAAGTAAACAGCACACGTCACAGCTACCACCCGTTTCTAATTCGCCTTGTTTCCACCAATGGCAAGAAATAATGTAAACATCAGCCAAGCACGTCTTTATCCAGCAATGACAAAGAATTGTATAAAGACCAATAAAAAAAACGCCTAACACACCTCCTCCTATCCTCAGGTACCCTATCAATGGTATGAAAAATATACCTTCCTCCACTACTACACTACTGGCCATTAAAATTGCTACACCACGAAGACGACGTGCTACAGACGCGAAATTTAACCGACAGGAAGAACGTGATGTGATATGCAAATTATTAGCTTTTCAGAGCATTCACACAAGGTTGGCGCCGCTGGCGACACCTACAACGTGCTGACATGAGGGAAGTTTCCAACCGATTTCTCATACACAAATAGCAGTTGACCTGCGTTGCCTGGTGATACGTTGTTGTGTTGCCTCGTGTAAGGAGGAGAAATGCGTACCATCACGTTTCCGACTTTGATAAAGTCGGATTGTAGCCTATCGCGATTGCGGTTTATCGTATCACTAAATTGCTGCTCGCGTAGGTCGAGATCCAATGACTGTTAGCAGAATATGGAATCGGTGGGTTCAGGATGGTAATACGGAACGCCGTTCTGGATCCCAACGGCCTCGTATCACTAGCAGTCGAGATGACAGGCATCTTATCCACATGGCTGTAACGGATCGTGCAGCCACGTCTCCATCCCTGAGACCACAGATGGGGACGTTTGCAAGACAACAACCATCTGCACGAACAGTTCGACGACGTTTGCAGCAGCATGGACTATCAGCTCGAAGACCATGGCCGCGGTTACCCTTGACGCTGCATCACACACAGGAGCGCCTGCGATGGTGTACTCAACTACGAACCTGGGTGCACGAATGGCAAAACGTCATTTTTTCGGATGAATCCAGGTTCTGTTTACAGCATCATGATGGTCGCATCCGTGTTTGGCGACATCGCGGTGAACGCACATTGGAAGCGTGTATTCGTCATCGCCATACTGGCGTATCACCCGGCGTGATGGAATGGGGTGCCATTGGTTACACGTCTCTGTCATCTCTTGTTCGCACTGACGGCACTGTGAACAGTGGACGTTACATTTAAGATTGAAACGTCCCCTTTTAATAATTTTGCAGGACTGTGCTTGTACTGACACACAATATTTTGTTAGCGCAACGCAATCTGACTTTCAAAATTCCCTACAAAAGAATGGCCCTGACTAACATTAAACTATACCTTTCACAAATCACTTACCTCACAAAAATCTTCGCTGCTCAAGCTACTGCAATACAGAGAGCGCCACTACTGCCAGCTAAATAAAAGATTCAAACTATGGAAGGCACTAACTACTGATAGGGATAGTTAGCAAATGAAAGATATTAATAGAGAACAAATAATGTATTTACCTTGATATCATCATATATATAGCAGTTCATGACAAATTACAAAACTCCGCCATCTCTCTCCCCACATCCACCACTGCTGGCGGCTCACCTCCAACTGCCCAACGCTATGCGCTGTTCACAGCCAGCTGCCTAACACTACAATGGCGAGTATTACAACAACGCAAAGCAGCCACAAACTGCACACCGCACAGCCAGTGATTTTCTATACAGAGGTGGCGTTACCAATAAAAAAACCTAAACAGCCTACTTACATAGCCCCCATGCTCCCCACAAAAAATTTTGCGAATTGGTTTGGGCAGTGCCCAATACAGATTTGAAAAAAATTTTCATAATTACAGTAACAAAGAAATCAAATGCACACACTTATTGATACAATGTTGGTCAAAAGCTAAAATTTTCTCACAGTCCATAAAGACAGTCCTAATCGTTCATCACAGTAAAATATCAGTCTTTTTCTCAAAGTCTGAGCAGTAAAAGAAAATGCACACGGAAGTAGTGGATTTCCATGCAGTATTGAAGAAGTATTGTTGTCCTTCCAACGAAAAGACGGTGCTGACTCTAAATGCAGACAGGTAATGGGCCACAACAGAGTAAACCCACAGCGGAGTCAGTCGAAATTTTGAAGAGTATTGGTGGGTAGGTCATCACAGAGCAGACCCCCTGTAGTCCTGGTAGAGATTACGGTATTGGTGGGCCACCAGAGGTGCAGACCCACTGCAGTCCTTGTAGAAATAATGGTACTGGTGAGTCAGCAAAGGTGTAGACCCACTGTAGTCCTTGTAGAAATAATGGTATTGGTGAGTCATCAAAGATGCAGAGCCACTGTGGTCCTTGTAGAGATGGCCAGCAGCCATCTGTTGTGACTGTGCAGGTGCACAATCACCATTGAAGAGTCTTGCGGATAATATAGCAAGTCCATAACCACCACTTGTGCACTCACAAAGTTTTTGGAATTGTCCTTAGAACCAGCAATGCTGTTATCCAGTCCCTTGCTGAATTATTAACACACGTGCAAACACTATCAGTCCCTACTTCTCACATATTGTCCATATACTATGACCAACAAAAACGTGTGCAGTGAAATGTAACTTACAAGTTGCTTAATTTGATGAACTGGTGTCAATTACAATTTTATAACATAAGAACACAATAACAAAGGTACAAAACACATCAGTAAAGAACATAACAATACAGATAACATTTGTGGTAATAGGGGCTTTACAACAGAATAGAAATAAACATATACATCAATGTTACAGGAATTATGAGATAAGTAGATACATAAAAGTTCAGAATAACTTTCGAAACATCAACTTCACACATGGGCATTAAAATAAAACAAAATAAATAATGTCTAAGCATATTTACAAGGTAAATAACATATTATTACTGCCAATTATATTTGAGGATAACAGTATTCCTCATCATAGTGAATGTAGCTTAGTATTAGAAGAAGAAAAAATTCTATGAAACTACACAGAGACAGGAAGAAAACAAATACACAAGGGTACACAAACACATAGTGGGATAACACAAAAGGAAAGGACAGGGTTTGTTTTACTGCAGTATTTTGCATGGAGATCTCCCTTCGTTCATCATTATTCCCAAAAGTCCTATCTAAGCCTGTTTTCTGTATTCTGTTCACATCCTCTGTCAAAAATAGTTTTTCTCCACTGTACAGTATCCTTTTTTTTGCCAAACCATTTTCTGATAGCTTCTCAATGCATTTCTTATAAATTCATCATAGTTTCTTATATAGTCTACCCCCTCTTAAGCTAACTTAAATCTACTGAGCTCAGATGCTAAACTAAGGGACGAGGCAATGCAGCAGCACATAAAACAATTAATATAAACAGCAATGAAAAAACGCAGATTTGCGAAGCAAGCAGCATTAAGAAATTAGCAAAGCAATTGTAATATTACAACTAATCTAAGGCAATGTGCAGCAAACAATAAAAATAAATCATTAGTAAAACTGGCTTAACAGAATAATACAAAGTCAAATTCAATAACACTATGCCTGGCAAACAGCAGCAACTTATACCTAAACATGACATAGCTCAAGCAGAAAAAATATTACACTAAAATGGCCATGTCTAATACCTATGTCACATCTTAACACTAGAGTGATGCATCACGAGAACTTACACTAGCAGATAAGTTACCAAATCGTAAAGAAATTGTTTATGCAATTCCTGTGAAGGGAAATGTCTTTTTATGCTCCCTCATTTTTTGGAAATATATCACAAAACTATTATTTACTGGATCTGGAGACAAAAAATATTTATATTAGTACATCTATAAAATTTTATTTTAACCAGTGCTGCAGTGCAGCTAGAAACTAGATATTAAACAAAATGAGTAAATAAATACATAAAGCAAGCCATATGGCATTTCTCTCAATTCTCGTAGATAGACACTTGTCCTAATCAGGTGTGCAGATGTAAGAATGTTTCCAAGCTATTATTAGCGTGTCGTATTTACGATGCTTTCTACAAACGAATGTCAATAGCGAGGATAATGGCCTCCCCTTTTTTTTTTTCTACCACCTGCGCCACACACTAATGGCTTTTTCTCAAGGCGGCTGGCACACCTGGCTGCTCACAACGCATTACGTGCAGGTGGTCACTTAACTTTCGTACGGAAATATTTACGACACCAGTTTCCGCTACAGTGACAGTCTCATATAAAAAATTTCATAGGTCAAGAATTTGCGTTACAAATCTGTAGAAACAAAATCGTATGAATATAACAGTGTCCAAAAAATTCTCGCCGGCATTGTGATACATTCACGCATTTACACACATTTCATAACTCTTAAAGTACGATTCTCGGTTTACAACATCCTTTTTCACCAGTCAGAGTCCCTACCTTCTATTCATTACTCATATACATATAAACACGTAATCACATTCCTTATATAGCATCATCTTATTGATCATAAACATACCGCAACAGCATAATACACATCGTCGTCGTGAAAATAACATCATAACACCTCAGTCAAATCTCAAAATCGTCGTAGCTTCCTCCAATAATTTCAAAACCTAAAAAAATTCTCTGCTCATGTCAAAAGTGTCATCCGCCTCAAACGCACTTCAAAAACCATGATCCCATACCAAATACATCATTCAAAGTTCTCATAGTATCACAATGGTTACAAAAAAAATATGAACAGTTCACAAAGTACTGACAAAATGCAATTTCATACGTGTGAAGTTATTCAACTGTGTAATTACGTAAACATCTGTCACTAATGTAGTAAAAAAAATGTTTATCTCTCAGTTACATGATCAGATAGCTGTGTAATTTGTGTGTTAGAGAAATATGGTACCGATGTGTAAAGTTGTATAAGCAAATACCATATTAGCTAGGGCTCCTTGTGTTTGCCAAACACATGGTACACAAAGTAAGCGTGTACCCCCCTGAGGATTAATGTAATTATACCCTCAGGTGTTACAGATTACAGCAACGGAATGAAATGTATCACGGAAAACCTTTGTATCATTGTACTCCAAATATCTTTAAAAATAAATATTTTAAGTACAAAATCAATCACTCAAATAAGTGTCCTGTAGCGCTAAATGTGCGTCTTGTTGCAACATAATCTCTGTGGAAGTGTCGTAGTTATCGTCCTCCGAAAGCTAAGTTCTGCAGAAGTCAATGTACTTACCTCATGATACACAAAAGTGAAATGCTTTGCGTATAGATATCGTAGTTATTATGCTTATTGGCGTGATGAAGAAAGTACTGTACTGTAACGTATTGTTGTGCTACGGAAAACCCTGTCGCATTGTAGCTATACTACAAAAGTTACTACTAAAACCTATTTTACTTTCCAGAAGATTTCAGAAAAACTGTGCAGATATAAAACAGATACACCGCAAAAGCAACATTGTAAATTGTCACTCATTAGTAGCGTCGTGATATAATCGTGTAGCTGTCAAAGGAACCAAATGCTAAGTCATCTTTAATCCCACAGAAAGTACTTCAAAAAGGATGTATTTTCAAGCAAACCAAAATGTTGCATTAGACTCTCATTAGCAGTACCAGTATGTGTCCTAAGTATGTAAGCCTGATAGTCATTACGTAATTGTACAACTAACAAGCAAGAATGTACAAATACAACACTGTGTCGTCTGTTCACTATAACAATACACTCGTAATTTCTGTTTAAAAATGTTCCCTAGGTTCTAGACTGGATGTTTAACTTCAAACATAGTTGCGTATTAACAGATTCTAAGTCAGACAAAGCATACTAGAAATGTGAAGTGAAAAGTTTTATGGCAAAGGCTACGTTAAAAAGCAGATTATCTTTCAATAAACAGTTTTATATGTGAAGTGTGGTGAAATCCTTTACTCTTCATAGTACTCAGAGTTTGAACTTGAATGCAATTATCATGCGGTATACGTCGGTAAAGAATACTGGAATTTTTCTCAAGGTTAGCGTCTATGTTATTTTTCTCGGAGCCAGCGGGAGCACGCGGCTGCCTGCTGTGCGAGTCATTGTCTGTCTCTTTGTTGGCGCGCGCCGTTATTGGGATTAGGAGACCTAGCTTCTACAAATTCACGTTGTCGAAAATGCCCTGCTCTGTTTGAATCCCGCCAGTTCTGATGAAATTCAGGTCTGTCGTTATGATTATCTCGTCTGTCGTAATGTCGGTATATTTCATAATTTCTTTCTTGTCGGTCATGTGGTGGAGAATTTCTCCCAGAATCGTAGCTGCGTGGTGGACCGTTGCATCTTAAGTTATTCTGTCTCCGGTGATAATAATTGTTTTGGTTCCCATATTGTCTGTTTCTCTGATTGTCTCTGTAATAGTCATTACCGCGGAGAGGTGATCTTTCCCTGTAATTATTACTACTCTGCCAACGGTTGTCATACGGGTGGTGTCTGTTTTGGTCACGATTTACGTTATAAGAATAGCCTTGTCGTGTATTATTTCTGTCATCGCGGAATTGTGACAGATGTGACCTGTAATTGTTGTGCTCCTGTTCTCGCGTTCCGCGATTGTCAGTGTCAATTTCCAGTTCTTGTAACAGTCCCTGAAAAGCTTCAATGTCGTCTTTGCAACGTCCTGCTAAAATAATATGTCGTAAATGTTCAGGCAGTTTGATTAAGCAAATGCGGATGAGTTCTGAGGGGCTGTATGGGTTTGAAAGATACTGATTCTTGTGTAACATGTCTTCAAAATATTTCATAATACTGGAAAATTCAGATTGTTCGAAACGTTTCATCATTATGATGCTATGTTTTACTCGGTCTTGTGTGGCTTGAGACCAATATGCTGAGAGGAAGGCATGATAAAAATCTCCTTCACTGTGACAATCGTGAATGACCGATCGCATTCTTACAGCTGGTTCATTCTCCAAGTAGCCACACATAAATTCTAATCTGTGTTCTAACGACCAGTTGGGAGGAAAACAATGAGAGAATTGATGAAGCCACGCTTGTGGATGAATGTCGTTGGCAGAATTCTTAAACGTTTTGAATTTACGTGTAGTAATGAACAGCTTATAGTCAAAATCATCGTGTCGGCGAGTAGCATATCGGTCATTGTTGCGTCGTGTCGGCGGTTCAATCTCAAAATTCGGTGCACATTGCCAATTTCTTACATAATTTCCGAAATGCGCTGTGTTATTATTTTGTGGCTGTTCCGTATTTCTATGTCCCTCTTCCTGTACTGGAGCGCGAGTGTCCTCTGAAATATGTAATTCTTGTATTACCTGCGTCAACTGATCTTGTACTTCCCGGATTTCTCTTTTGTACTGTGTATTGATTTGATTTTGATTTTGTTTGAATTTTCTAATTTGTTCATACTCTTCTGTGTCAGTGAAGGCTACAGGTCTTGTGTCATTCAGATCATCATCTACCTTTGTAGATAAGTTAGTGACCTGATCCGAAAGTTCGGCTACTTTCTCCGATAGTGAACACATTTCCTCAGTGTGTTTTTCTGAACCAAGTTTCAGAGTGTCCATTTGTGTTGAAATCGAATCTACTGTGTCCTTCAAGTTTTCCTGAGTTTTTGCAAGTTGCGTAACCGAATCGGTAGATGCAACTGAGTCAAATTTAGCTTGCAAGGTCTCATGATTTTCATGAACAATAGTTTGCAGTTCTTTATGGCTGCTTCGTGATTCTGTAGTGCATTTTCATGACGCGAAAAAATAGGTTGGAAATGCTCACAAATTTGTGTTTTTACGTCATTACAGACTTTTTGACATTTCGATTCAATGTGATGTAACTCAGTAGTTAAATCCTCACGTGTTTGTTCAAGAGTTTGCTCCAATGAGTCTAACTTTTGAAGATTTTGTCCTATTTGTTTCTGATTTTGTTCAAGTGTTGTGTCTAACTTTTTAAGATTTTGTTCCACTGTGTCTAACTTTTGAAGATTTTGTTCCATTATGTCTAACTTTTGAAGCTTTTGTCCCATTTGTTGCATTAATTGTAATAACAGTGCACTGGTGTCTGAAACATGTTCCTCAGTGCTATTCGGCAGTGAAGTTGCACCGGCAACATTCACATTTTGACAAGCAGAAAATGTGTCTTGACTCATTTGAGAAAACGGTGAGGACCCAAAACCTGAGTCTACAATATTTGCGAGATTGTTTCCTGTCATTTCAGATTCCTGAGGCGAGCTGTTGCCGACCGATCGATCGATAATGCTTCCCTGTTCTCTAATTGTTTCACTGTCTACACCATTGTTTGCCGCCCGCTCCATTTCCCTATGCGCAATTACCAAATTACTACTTTGAACATTAGTTAATTCATTACTCTGCGGCGCTAACACACTGCTTTCGTCTTCACTGTCATTTCTCAATTTAGTTTGGAGCCTAGTATTACGTTTTTCACACGCCATTATTGTCACAGTATTTCACACGACAACACAGAAAAGCACAATTTGAAGAGCAAAAATAAGAAAACACATTAACATAACACTGAAAATAATATCTAGTTAATTGCAGCTGCGAAATACTTGGTGCAAATCTACATGCGTGCCACACCTGTTTTACTGTACAACAATGAAAGACTGCAACTACAAAGGAGATTCTCTCTACAATTACGCGCTAGCACTAAACAAAATCTACACTAATTACACAAACTACAAGAAAAAATCAGAAGATTCCAGTGAGGTATCCTAGGCTAAGGGTCGCCATATGAAACGTCCCCTTTTAATAATTTTGCAGGACTGTGCTTATACTGACACACAATATTTTGTTAGCGCAACGCAATCTGACTTTCAAAATTCCCTACAAAAGAATGGCCCTGACTAACATTAAACTATACCTTTCACAAATCACTTACCTCACAAAAATCTTCGCTGCTCAAGCTACTGCAATACAGAGAGCGCCACTACTGCCAGCTAAATAAAAGATTCAAACTATGGAAGGCACTAACTACTGATAGGGATAGTTAGCAAATGAAAGATATTAATAGAGAACAAATAATGTATTTACCTTGATATCATCATATATATAGCAGTTCATGACAAATTACAAAACTCCGCCATCTCTCTCCCCACATCCACCACTGCTGGCGGCTCACCTCCAACTGCCCAACGCTATGCGCTGTTCACAGCCAGCTGCCTAACACTACAATGGCGAGTATTACAACAATGCAAAGCAGCCACAGACTGCACACCGCACAGCCAGTGATTTTCTATACAGAGGTGGCGTTACCAATAAAAAAACCTAAACAGCCTACTTACAAGATGTGTTACGACGCGTGGCTCTAACCTTCATTCGATCCCTGCAAAACCCTACATTTCAGCAGGATAATGCACGACCGCATGTTGCAGGTCCTATACGGGTCTTTCTGGATACAGCAAATGTCCGACTGCTGCCCTGGCCCGCACATTCTCCAGATCTCTCAACAATTGAAAACGTCTTGTCAATGGTTGCCGAACAACTGGCTCGTCACAATGCGCCAGTCACTACTCTTGATGAACTGTGGTATCGCGTTGAAGCTTCATGGGGCAGCTGTAACTATACACGCCATCCAAGCCATGATTGACTCAATGCCCAGGCGTATCAAGGCCGTTACTACGGCCAGAGGTGGTTGTTCTGGGTACTGATTTCTCAGGATCTATGCACCCAAATTTCGTGAAAATGTAATCACATGTCAGTTCTAGTATAATATATTTGTCCAATGAATACCCGTTTATCATCTGCATTTCTTCTTGGTGTAGCAATTTTAATGGCCAGTAGTATATATCTCTCAATCAGCAATCAGCTCAGCACTAGCTACGAGGTAGGCGACTTGCAACAGTGGCCAAAACGTTGGACAATTTTATATATTGACAATGCGGTCAAGAGCCCAGAAGAATTTTATTGACAGTGACAACGGCAGCGGAAGCCTATGCTTAGAAACTCACTTGATCACTTCTTCAGTTCCACCAGGGCTCTGAAACATCCCACTTCTGTATTTATCGTACAAGTCGTTAGAACTTTATAGACCGCTACGTTTCCACTGTCATTTCCCTCTTCACCATGTTAGTCCTGAGCAATCTCACAATGATAACGCTAACCAAAGAATTGCTTCTCCGGTAGCAACTGCATCGGTAGCACTATTGTTATCATAGTTGAGATTAGCACCAGCAAATCAATACCAAGAATCTTTAAGTTGCTATTAATTTTTAGTTACATATCATTCTAACTACTCTTTCGAAAGTTCTATATAACGGAGATAGAAAATCAATAAATTAAGTACTGGTAAAATTCTCGCATTTAAGAATGAAAAGCAGTGGTAACTGCCTTCCGTGTAGAAATCGTTAAGGATGTACGTACATGGAATCTATGAAATAACGAGTTAGTTTTCTCGGAAGTAATCACCTCTGAGTACAAAAAGAAAGACACCATTAATCTGCGACCACTATCTACTGCAATCATCAACCATAAAGTCTCCATTTAGCTGATTGTTAAATCGATATCGTATTGGAAGTTCAGTCATTACCTGACTCCTTTATAGCAGTAAATAATATGCAGTAATTCCATTCCGGATGACTAGGTAGAAGTGTTATATTTCCATTCTGCGAAAAAGAAGTCGTGGTAACTGCCGAACATAGAAAACTTATCACACGTGAACCAGTAACCAGCTGATCGAACTACTACCAGGTACTGTGGCTAAGACAGTTAATGACGATTCAGTAACAAATCAGAGTAATTTAATTATACTTAGCAGGCCGGTGTGGCCGAGCGGTTCTACGCGCTTCAGTCTGGAACCGCGTGACCGCTACGGTCGCAGGTTCGAATCCTGCCTCGGGCATGGATGTGTGTGTTGTCCTTAGGTTAGTTAGGTTTAAGTAGTTCTAAATTCTAGAGGACTGATGACCTCAGATGTTAAGTCCCATAGTGCTCAGAGCCATTTTAATTATTCTTACTAAAATTACTTTGACTGTAAGCAAGTAATGTGGGACCTGTTATAGGGCAGTGAATAGGGGGATTTGTATTCAATCTTACAGAGAATATTTTCACTCGGGGGGAGGGGGGAGAGAGTCTAATGGACAGAGCATTGAGTAAGCTGCAAAGGCCTCTTCTGGAACTGCTGAGTATGCAGCAAGAACATATTTATAAAGAAGCAGAAAGAGGCGATCTGTGTCATTCAGGTACAGTTGGAGGATACAAGGAAGGAACTAATCAGGACCATGGAAGGCAGAGGGTAGGAGGGTGGGTGGTGACTGGCAGTTAGTAGGAATGCAGGGAGGACGAGATTGCAATCTGATAGTTTCATTGAATTTATTTATTTATTCAATCTGATCTCGTAAGGGTCATCAGGCCCTCCTTGACATCGGACCAGAGTTTCACACATACAGAACCTTTCTTTACATAATACTTGCCTAAGAACAATTTTAATATGACATCTAGTATTGAAATGATTTGAGTGCCTGAAGTGGCAGTGTGAGTAAATTATACTGACAATGTACTACCTAAGTTATTACTGGTAGTTTTTGTACTACTTCAGCTGCTGCCACGGGTAATAATAACAATATAGATAATAATAACAATAATGATATTTGCAGATATAAAAAGAATTTAAAGGTGTGCAAGATAGATGTTTTATGATATAAAGAGTCCTGGGGAAAATGAAATTTAAGGAGACTGCATCGGCTAAGAATACTGTGAAATGGGGAAAATTAGGTTGAAAAGAGAATGTAAAAGGATAGTGAATGCTACAGGTATAATGGTTATCCTTATTTTTGCTTTATTAGATACGCCATCAACTGTGCATCTTCATGTTTTCGCGGCGCAAAGACTGTTCCATAAAATTTCGGGCGTGCAGCCGCATAAATTCAGCTTCTTCTTCTAATATTATTGCTGAATACCGTCCAGCCATCTTCAGAGTCAGCAGGGTGACTAACGTTCCAGCACTTGCTCCGTCCTTTTACACCTGAGGACCGAACCACTGCGTATGCGGCCAAAGGTACACAAGGCGCCAGAGACGTCGATAGGCGGCAAAGAGGCGTAACTTCTGTCATTAAATCACAAAGACGTCGCGATGGTGCAGCTCTCTGTGACACCTCGATATCACCGTGTGGATCGACTGCGTAGCCATAGATTTAATTTCCATGCATATGTTACACCTCTTTGCCGCCTGTCAACGTCTCTGGCGCCTTTTGTATCTTTGGCCGCATACGCAGTGGTTTGGTCCTTGAGATTAAAAGGACGGAGCAAGTGCTGGAGCGTTAATCACCTCGGCTCACTCTGAAGATGGCTGGACGGTATTCAGACGAAATATTACAAGATGAAGCTGAATTTATGTTGCTACACACCCGAAATTTTATGGAACATGTCATTAACTGTCTTCTGAAGCTGGAGATATTAATCAGTTCTCTAATATAATGTTTGAGTTTATTCCAGATTAGGGTTCCTGTCTCCGAGAAGAATTCGGGAGAATGGCTGAGTGATGGAGAGGGGCAGAAAGGATTTTGCTCTGATAGGAGCTGGTGTTTGTTCCATGTTTTTTTTGTTTTTTTTTTTTTTAACACAAGAGCGTTAATGTTGAGGAGAGATAAGAGGGACACAGTTTTTGTTGATAAGACAGTAGAGAAGACAGAAGGTGTGGAAATCTCTGTGTTTGTCTGCACACAGCCAGGATAGCTGTAAATGAACCCTAAGAACAGGTCTCAAGTGGAGGTATTAAGTGGAGAAGAGCCTCTGGTAGGGACTAGGAATAGGAAATGCGTAGCACATTTCGACGGAAATCAGGAAGCTTAGAATGTGTCAAGTGCTACGAAGAAGAAAGTTCTGCTGCTAGATAGTAGCGGTGGGTCACTCGTATGTCCTCATATAGTAGAATGTAAGGGCATCGTAATCACCAGCATATTGCAACCAAATGCAGGACTAAGTCAAATGATAGAGGACTTAGGGTCTTTATGCAGAATTTTTAAAGAGAACCATGTAGTCACAGTGGTGGGGTGGAGAACAGTTTGGGTAGGGACAAGTTTCATATGACATAGGTGGTGACCTGGGCGCCAATGTACTCTTTGTCGAACTATTTTAGCATCATAATCTGCCACACCTTAATGAAACAATGTGGTGGTTAACGTGCGATTAGAAATGTCGCTGATAACAGCTGACTTTGAGCAAGTCGCTCTGATACCACTCGGGACCATGGATAGATGGGGTTCCACTAGTCATGGCCTACATCTAACTAGGGAATGGAAGGGAAAATTGATGCAGATGATTCATGGAAGTATAGAAGATAGATCTCGGACCATACATGTTCATAGCCGTGTAGGAGTGGGTATAAGAAGTAGGTTGTTTTTGGACAAATCCAGACCACTGGTTCCCCTGCATAAAGCGTAACTCCATCATTTCAAAAAAATCTACAACAAGCACCCACAAGGTACGTTCTGACTCACCAGATGGCATTGTTACTACATGTCATAAAAAAAGAAACCATTGGAAAAAGTAATATGGGCCTTTTCACAGTCATAACAATACTTCATCAAAACATGCGATCAATAAAAAATAAAATATAGATATTTGGAGTTGAGCTTCAATCTTTGAACTGCACAGTAGTTTGTACGACTGTGTACTGGTGTGTAGACACATAAATCCAGTCTGTAATACTCGTATTATCATATGCCAGGACAGACTCTTGCTCGAGGACTACTTCAAAGAATGAAGGATCAAGCATCTGGATCATAAAAGGAACATAGTACAGTAAGTGAAGACAGACACTTTAAAGCATGTATAAACTACTGAATCAACAGGGATCGACATCAACAAGAACTGTATATAAATCAAATGTATTTCACATTTCCATAACATTAAGCTTCCGTTCAGTACTGTGAGCCTTTGTCGAAGTGGCTCAACGGAGCTGTCTGAGGTTGCTGCGTCTTCTGGCCACACATGTTTAAGTCACGCATTAGAAACGTTAGTAGCTGAATTCGCTGTACGTTACACTAAAAGATGTGAAGAAAAATGCTATTAGGGTACTTTCTTTGCCCGTGTGGAATGATGTGACGCTACTGAGAAAAAATTTCTTAAACTAAAACCTCCAAAACTTTAACCACCTTTGAATGATTTTTTAAATATTTTTAATTTTCAATTTTTTTAAATATTCTCGATGGATAAAAAACATGGCATTCCGTTGTCAAACACAGAAAAACTAGCTATAGGAGTCACTCAGTTACCCGTATTTCTTGAGAAAGGTTGAGTGTGATAAGATTTCCAACTTGCAAGGAGTCAGAGAATGATTATAAGTTACAGTTTTAGTTTCTACATACCGAACAGACAAAATTGAGATTCTCAACTTATGGTTTTCTTCTATTGCAGATACCACTAAGCCTACGTACTGGGGATCCGACAATCGGTAAGTACCGAACCAATGCACTTGTTTATTTCGAGGAATTACGTTAGCTCAGAGTTATTATATGTGCTTTATATTAAAATACTTCATGTAACAGTTTAGGTGACACCAAGCTTAATTCATTTGATAATATCCATTTTTCAGATAGAAAGTAATTGTCAAAAAGTTATTGAAATATCCCCCTCCTTCCACCAATAATCTCCCAGTATATTAAAAGACACTTCAGTATACTTTTTTAACCAAATCAAACAATTCTACGGTAAATAAAGTGACAATCTAAAGCCGTATATCTGCCCTCTAAGTGTGCTCCACTTCAAGAGCATTTTCTAGCAATGCAGGCAACCAAGTTCATGTCTCGTTCGAGCACAAGGTTTCAATTCGTCACAGGTGCCCATTGCATCATAAAGGAGAATGGGACACTTCTTTTGAACTTGCATTATATCCGGTGACGCAACAACACTCATTTACCACCGTTTTTTTTCAAATAGGCAGTAAAAAGGTATTTAATAAATACACTCCTGGAAATTGAAATAAGAACACCGTGAATTCATTGTCCCAGGAAGGGGAAACTTTATTGACACATTCCTGGGGTCAGATACATCACATGATCACACTGACAGAACCACAGGCACATAGACACAGGCAACAGAGCATGCACAATGTCGGCACTAGTACAGTGTATATCCACCTTTCGCAGCAATGCAGGCTGCTATTCTCCCATGGAGACGATCGTAGAGATGCTGGATGTAGTCCTGTGGAACGGCTTGCCATGCCATTTCCACCTGGCGCCTCAGTTGGACCAGCGTTCGTGCTGGACGTGCAGACCGCGTGAGACGACGCTTCATCCAGTCCCAAACATGCTCAATGGGGGACAGATCGTAGAGATGCTGGATGTAGTCCTGTGGAACGGCTTGCCATGCCATTTCCACCTGGCGCCTCAGTTGGACCAGCGATCGTGCTGGACGTGCAGACCGCGTGAGACGACGCTTCATCCACTCCCAAACATGCTCAATGGGGGACAGATCGTAGAGATGCTGGATGTAGTCCTGTGGAACGGCTTGCCATGCCATTTCCACCTGGCGCCTCAGTTGGACCAGCGTTCGTGCTGGACGTGCAGACCGCGTGAGACGACGCTTCATCCAGTCCCAAACATGCTCAATGGGGGACAGATCCGGAGATCTTGCTGGCCAGGGTAGTTGACTTACACCTTCTAGAGCACGTTGGGTGGCACGGGATACATGCGGACGTGCATTGTCCTGTTGGAACAGCAAGTTCCCTTGCCGGTCTAGAAATGGTAGAACGATGGGTTCGATGACGGTTTGGATGTACCGTGCACTATTCAGTGTCCCCTCGACGATCACCAGTGGTGTACGGCCAGTGTAGGAGATCGCTCCCCACACCATGATGCCGGGTGTTGGCCCTGTGTGCCTCGGTCGTATGCAGTCCTGATTGTGGCGCTCACCTGCACGGCGCCAAACACGCATACGACCATCATTGGCACCAAGGCAGAAGCGACTCTCATCGCTGAAGACGACACGTCTCCATTCGTCCCTCCATTCACGCCTGTCGCGACACCACTGGAGGCGGGCTGCACGATGTTGGGGCGTGAGCGGAAGACGGCCTAACGGCGTGCGGGACCGTAGCCCAGCTTCATGGTTGCGAATGGTCCTCGCCGATACCCCAGGAGCAACAGTGTCCCTAATTTGCTGGGAAGTGGCGGTGCGGTCCCCTACGGCACTGCGTAGGATCCTACGGTCTTGGCGTGCATCCGTGCGTCGCTGCGGTCCGGTCCCAGGTCGACGGGCACGTGCACCTTCCGCCGACCACTGGCGACAACATCGATGCACTGTGGAGACCTCACGCCCCACGTGTTGAGCAATTCGGCGGTACGTCCACCCGGCCTCCCGCATGCCCACTATACGCCCTCGCTCAAAGTCCGTCAACTGCACATACGGTTCACGTCCACGCTGTCGCGGCATGCTACCAGTGTTAAAGACTGCGATGGAGCTCCGTATGCCACGGCAAACTGGCTGACACTGACGGCAGCGGTGCACAAATGCTGCGCAGCTAGCGCCATTCGACGGCCAACACCGCGGTTCCTGGTGTGTCCGCTGTGCCGTGCGTGTGATCATTGCTTGTACAGCCCTCTCGCAGTGTCCGGAGCAAGTATGGTGGGTCTGACACACCGGTGTCAATGTGTTCTTTTTTCCATTTCCAGGAGTGTATAAAGTAGCATACCAATAAGGACAAGCATCATGTATTTATCCTACGGCTCATTAGCGGTACTAATTGTAAGACCAGGAGAGGAATGAATGTTAGTCATCTGCCATAAATTCAATATGTGCGTCGTACACTAAAACTCGATCAAAAAAGCGATCCTATTTCTCTTTCGGGTTTCGGCTTGTAGTGCGTATCCTCCTGCCTTAGCCATCCACAGTTTTCTTTGTTAAATGTGGTATCTCTGCTTCTTATGAAAAGTAAACTATTTATTCTCTCATTAATTTATATTCAATCAACTCTGTTTATGTGGTTCCAACACTATGGAAGCAACGAGTGGTTTCTTGACGATTAAAATTCTTCTGGGTGTTGTACCGCGTCATTATATACAATACCCAGTAGAATTTTAAGTATCATGACACCGGCCGCGGAAGCCTAGATTGTTATGTCAGTGGTATCTTATATTTCTCCAAAATTTCATACAGAAGATGCCTTAATTGAGGGGCATTAATAATCATTTAACCGCTAACCACGCTTGTAATCTTGATGTGTCTGTATTTTATATGAGTAGCACATCAGTATTTTTAACAGTTATTAGTGAAATTGGTTTATTTTGCTTATTCCGATCTACCTGAAATGATAAAACAGACTTATTCGTTTATACACTCAGCAGCTATTGAATGAGACACCTTCTTTGCGGCGTCTGTCGCCCCCTTTCGTCCTGATGACGGCAGCGACGTGTCTTGGTGTAGGATCATTGAGACGTCTAACGCCTTTTGGAACTTTCCTACACGACAGCACAGTAGCGGCCCGCAGCTCGCAGAAATTGCGTCCTAGGCGCGCGCGTCTCTATCTGTCTCATCCCAGATGAGTTTGTTGTGTACATAGTTCAGCGTAGTCAGCGCGTACACAACTTTCCCACTAGAGCGCGCCCCGCTAAGCACAACAGCGCAGGCGCAGCGCTCGTCCGTCTCCGCACTACGAGATGGTGCTGCCATAGAGACGGAACAAATTCTGCTTCCGCGATCCGCGTATTAATATGTAACCTACACGACAGCACAGTAGCGGCCCGCAGCTCGCAGAAATTGCGTCCTAGGCGCGCGCGTCTCTATCTGTCTCATCCCAGATGAGTTTGTTGTGTACATAGTTCAGCGTAGTGATACATGAACGCGCGAGGTATTATAACAAGTGTACAGACCTCCGATTAGTCAGCCTGCATTTATCTGCACCGGTCTGCATTAGTCTGTACCAGTCTGCATTAGTCTGTACCAGTCCGTACGAGTTCTACATTTGTCTGTACCAGTCTATAGTCAAGTTTCAGTCTGCGCCTAGTAAGATTGCCATGTTCCTGTACATAGCCATGAAGATAAATGTGTAGACACTTTTATCAAGTATCAGAGATATATTTAAGAATAAGATTAACGTACCAATACCAAAGGAACCTCAGATTGTCAGTTGTCAATAGCATCCAGAACCAAGTTAAGTAATTTTTATGCATTTTATTATTTTAATACATGTGTGTTAAAATTAATCAAGTTCTGTTTAAAGTTGGTCACCGTCAATCTGCTACTCTAAGCGTGCAAGAGGCATTTCTATCGTCCGACCTAACGGCAGAAGATAAACACGCCACGATAAGACCACGAGACATATTGCTGACACTCGCCTACTTCGTTTGAGCGACAAGTCAAATAATCTGATGGTGTGTGTACCGAAGGTCTTACAGCACGCACGCCATAGAGTTCTACAATCAGGAGACCTGTTGTGGGAGGACACACAAGCATCTTCAATACCGCGGACTGTTCCTCAAACCGTTCTGTCTCAACTAAGGTACAATGGGGTGGTCCATTGTCTTGCTGAGCGTATAGCTCGCTTGTGGAACGCTGGAGACGAACAGACGGATCTTCACGATGGAACAGTTAGTTTTTTTTGTGACAGACAATGGCAGACAAATCACGGGCTCCATTTCACTCTGCGTAAACATCCTCTGCACTAGATGCATCCATTATCTTCCTGGACGGTGCTCTGTTGGGAAGTGCGACGCTTCGCCTCCATAGTTTCCGACGTACTCAACCTGCTCCCATCAACGAGCGTCAAAGAGTGCCCCGGGTAGTTAATCCAGGGGACCTTCTAGCGGCACTCCTGCCCCAGGGCCTCTGCTAATTTCTGCGGTTTATGATGCGTTGTCAGCAGACGCACGAGTGTGGGGTCGTGGCTTCTGCAGCCCGTGCCCAGAGGATAGCCACGGATGGTGTGTCTTCTCACCAAGCATTAATGTCTCTGTTGAACTGACGAGTGCTTTGCAACAATGTGGGCTGATTGTCCGTGGTTATTATCCTTTCCTTACAGGACTTTTAAGACAGAAGTGATATCTGGTGTTCGGCAAGGTAGTGTCATAGGCCCTCTGCTGCTCTTGATTTACATAAATGATCTAGGTGATAATCTGAGCAGCCCTTTTAGACTGTTTGCAGAGGACGCTGTAATTTACCATCTAGCAAAATCATCAATTCCAACTACAAAATGATCTAGAGAGAATTTCTGTGTGGTGCAAAAGTGGCAATTGGCACTACACAAAGAAAAGTGTGAGCTCATCCACATGGGTACTAAAAGAAATCCGATAAATTTTGGGTATACGATAAATCGCACAAATCTAAGGGCTGTCAATTCAACTAAATAACTAGGAATTACAATTGCGATGTCCGCCCCCGGTAGCTGAGTGATCGGAGCGACAAACTGTCAATCCTAAGAGCCCGGGTTCGATTCCCGGCTGGGTTGGAGATTTTCTCCGCTCAGGGTCTGGGTGTTGTGATGTTCTAATCATCATCATTTCATCCCCATCGACGCGCAAGTCGCCGAAGTGGCGTCAAATCGAAAGACTTGCACCCGGCGAACGGTCTACCTGACGGGAGGCCCTCGTCACACGACATTTTTATTATTATACAATTGCGAACAACTTAAATTGGAAAGACTACATAGATAATACTGTGAGGAAGGCGAAACAAAGACTGTGCTTTGTTGGCAGAACACTTAGAAGGTGCGACAAACCCACTAAAGAAACAGCCTTCATTACACTTGTCGGTCCTCTGCTGGAATATTGTTGCGCGGTATGGGATTCTTACCAGGTGGGATGGACGGAGAGCATCGAAAAAGTGTAAAGAAGGACAGCTCGTTTCGTGTTATCCCGCAATAGGGGTGACAGTGTCACTGACATGATACGCGAGTTGCCATAGCAGTCACTTAAACAAAAGAGGTTTTCTTTGCGTCGAAATCTGTTTACGAAATTTCAATCATCAACTTTCACTTCCGAATGCAAAAATATTTTGTTGATACCCACCTATGTAGGGAGAAATGATCATCATAATAAAATAAGAAAAATCAGAGCTCGAACTGAAAGATTTAGGTGTTCCTTTTTCCCACGCGCCATTCGAGAACGGAATGGTAGAGAAGTAGTATGAAAATGGTTCTATGAACTTTCTGCAGGCACTTAAGTGTGAATTGCAGAGTAACTATGTAGATGTAGATTTAGATGTTACTGCAAAACGCTTTTTTATGCCTAAAAGTGTTAGGTCTAAGTTTTGTCACCATCAATGACCCTTTTTATTTTCTGAAAGGTAAAAGGGGAGAAGATGACTTTTGCAGTTTGTGTAAACTAACTTACATACCGTACGTTTATAACTAAATGATGAAAATACCTTATTTTTTACATGTTATTGCTTTTCGTTTTCCGTATGATGTAGGTGCTATATTTAACCATATAGTACGACAGGAATTCTTATTACTTTCGTAAAAACCACTAAATTGTGTAAGTTAAGTTTATATTTCTAAATATAGTGGTTACATTGCAAAATATCGGAAAATATGTTCAGTTTCTCAAATAAACCCAACTGACAAAAATTACCACGCCCCCAAAACGTAACAGCTCCGATTCGCTGTGACTCGGGTTCCTAAGGTATTTAGTACAAAACATGAGACATCAGTGTCCACTCTTTCCCGTCACGACCATTCACGCAGGTGGGCCAGGCTACTTAGGAGTTGTCTCTGGCCTTTAGTGCTATCTCTTAGCACATTCGAGAGACATCCAAAGGGGTTAAAGACTGGAAACCTTTCGGAACAATCAAAATGCATGAATCCTCCTTGATGTTCCTTATTCCACTCAGTCGCGCTTTCTCCTGTCGGACGTGCATAATCTCTTCTTGGAGAATGGAACCAACAATACACCGGTCCTCTGAAAGTTAATTAGGTAAGAGCTAAACCTTTTTGACCGGCTCCTTGAAGAAGCTGTTCTCATTCAAGCCACTCTTCACTTCGGCAGGGGGATCCAATTCTAAATAATTGAAACGTCTACAGAATATCGAACAGTTTCATCCACCTTGAACAACTATTGGCTAGATGTTACAGAAAGTAATTTACACGTTTGCCGCACTAAGACTATGGGCACCAAGAGTAGCGCATTGTCAGAAGGGAGTACATATTTTGGATTTCATGTAGGCACACTTCTGCTGTACGGATAACATGTGCATCACCGTGTAGATTCAAACGGCGCGGAGGCTGGAAACGTACTCCAAAGCTGAAGTATGCGGGGCAGTACGATTTTTATGGGCAAAACGTCTGAACTGCACAAATATTCGTGGTGAAATTCTGGCCGTGTGTAGACCAAAAGAAATGTCGCATAGAACCGTAGCGAAATTTGACCGAGGTCACACGGACGTGCATGATGCTGATCCAGAAGGAAGGCCATCGACATCGAACATAGACTACAATGTCCTTTGTAGCAATCGCAGAGTGTCTCTCTCGGATATTGCCCAGCATCTCAATAGAAGGTGCTCATTCCATCGTACGAGATTGTCTGCAGTATTGTGCTTACAGTGTGTTCCGAAACCACTGTCACCTGCTGACAAAGGCGCGAGGTTTATGGCGTCTCTGAACTTCCTTGGACGTTACTTCGTGGAAGGCAACTATTTTTGAAGTCGCATCCTCTCAGGCTATGAGACATGGATGAGCCATCTCACACCCGCAAGAATCCGCCATTCGCCCAAGATTTCGCACTATGGGACCCCATTTTTTCAGCGCACTGAAAGAGCATCTAGGGTTGAGAGATTTTCTAACGATGACAACGTTCACACAACAGTTCTCGAACGAGACCAAGGAGCGGATTTCAGCACTTGGGGAACTGAACAACTGGTAGAGAATAACGGTTCAAATGGCTCTGAGCACTATGGGACTTAACATCTGATGTCATCAGTCCCCTAGAACTTAGAACTACTTAAAGCTAAGTGACCTAAGCACAAAGGACATCGCACACATCCATGCCCGAGGCAGGATTCGAACCTGCGACCGTAGCGGTCGAGCGGTTCCAGACTGAAGTGCCTAGAACCGCTCGGCCACATCGGCCGGCAACTGGTAGAGAGTTGGTGACTATATTTAAACATATAGTGTCACGTATACGTGTCACTTTGAAGTATACTGCAGCATTCAATAACAGTTACTTGGTCTGACGCTGGTAACTTCCAGTCGCCCAGAGCCCTGTGATGGTGAGTTTCGCTTACTACAATTGGACACCTTCGTGGAGTAAAGCAAGTCTTCTTTATAGTCGTAAGTGAGCAAGAATCTTTTGCGAGAAACTTCCCTTCAGATGTCCATACGACATCATTCTCCCCGAAATATCATATTGGTAACTGGTCTGGAATAATCTGCGTTGACATACAGCAGTACTTTTTACATGGTAGAGAAAGGCCTTTAGGCGTGACTTTCGCTGGCGGATGCGACCCATCACTATCCTGACGTGCTTTCCTTGTAGACCGTGACTTTAGCCAATGCCAGCAGAGCAGAAACTCTGTACGCGGCGATACACCTGCCGAGTCCACCATTTACTTCCCTAGACGACCTTGTGTGCATCGAAGCCCATCACCCTCATTTTCCGCTCCGTCACACCGGCATTGCTTCCCACGCTATATACCACGAGCGAGATAATAATTCTGTCCCACCACCTCCCTGGATTCTCTCAGCCGTTGCTACTCTCTCAATGTTGTTCTACTCAATACAAACGTGCCTCAACTACCGTTAGATCAGCCAACCTAGGCAGCTAATATTTTTCAAATTGTTCAAATGGCTCTATGCACTATGGGACTTAACATCTGAGATCATCAGTCCTCTAGACTTAGAACTAGTTAAACCTAACAAACCTAAGGACATCACACACATCCATGCCCGAGGCAGGATTAGAACCTGCGACCGTAGCAGCAGCGCGGTACCGGACTGAAGCGCATAGAACCGCTCGGCCACAGCGGCCGGTGCTAATATTTTTATCCATTCGGATAATATTACTGGCTACTGCTATATCTATTATTAACACCTTTCGTTCTATATGTCAAAGGATACAGCGAACACTTTGAGAACCGGTCATTGTGGAGCCTTGAATCTTTTCAGTCAATGAGCAGGCAATTTGGTAGCGGGGCAGAGAGTTCCCACATTGATAGAATTTTAAGTGTGCTATTCATTCTCTGTTTCCAAAGTTAGAGCCAGCCGTTCGAGCTACGGCACGTTGTTAAGTCAGAATCCTTCAGCCAAATACCAGTAGAGCTGCTAGTTGGTCCGATGGTGTCCTAATTGGGAGAATTTGTGAGAGGATTCCGGTAACGGCTTTTGTCTTTCAACCAATGAAAACTCCCGGACAACCATGTTCAGATTCGAGGGGCGAGAAGTATATTCAAACTAATTTTGCACCAACATGTCTCAGAAAAAAACAGTATAAGTGTAAGCGTATTTGTCTATGTGTGTACAAAATCAATTGCTTGTTCAACATGTGTTCGCTGGCAATCGCCGGTGATGCGATCGACGGCGTTTACTTGCTATTAAAAACTAAACTCCGCCAGAACAGGCCTTGGAAGTCCCAACGGTACCGACAGGCCGCCGTGTCATCCTCATCCCACAGGCTTCACTGGATGAGGATATGGAGGGGCATTTGGTCAGCACACCGCTCTCCCGGCCGTATGTCAGTTTACAAGATCGTTATTTGCTATTATCGTTTTATAAATATCAGCGGCAGAGAAGTACTGCACAGGGCGGCTAGCCAGTCTGGGAATATTTTAGAGTTCGTAACAAAGTTATATTCTGAGATTTTTCTGGTGTGTCTTTCGACACAGCTACCAGCAGCGTTAGGCCCTGCAATGCCTACAAGCCTGTGAGAACCGTAGCATAACCATCACGACACATTTGTAGTACTATACTGAATAAGCTAACTTTACGCCAGCTCTGTGCTCAATCAAACAACCACAAGTCTCTGTAGAGGGAGTCGTGAGAAAAGAGTCGAGTAGTTGTTGCTGGTCGCGTCTTGGGCAGCAGAACGGAGTTCAGTCTATATCCTGGCTTCCCTCCTTCAGACAGATGTTCAAATGCGTGTGAAATCTTATGGGACTCAGCTGCTAAGGCCATCAGTCCCTAAGCTTACACACTACTTAACCTAAATTATCCTAAGGACAAACACACACGCGCATACCCGAGGGAGGACTCGAACATCCGCCGGGACCAGCCGCACAGTCCATGACTGCAGCGCCTGAGACCTCTCGGCTAATCCCGCGCGGCTCCCTTCAGACAGAGCAGACGGCTTCCTGCCGACTGCCTCTTCCGCCCTTGTCTTCTATCTTTTCTGCAGAATAAGACGGCTTAGACAATCTGCCCTGGCTCAGTTCGTCAGGACCGGCCACTGGGTAATTGGGACATGAAGCGCCTCCTTTCACGCATCCTGTTTCCTTTATTTCTTTCGACCCTCTACACTGGCAGTCATCCTTTACTTCCAGCCTAGGTGAGCCCTTCTGTATAACGTAATTTCAGAATACGTCTAAAGGTTCAGCGCATTCCTCCCTTTCATTTCGAAACAACTCCACTCCGACGCCCGTCCTCGTCCATCCTAACCGTCTAAGTACTTACGGCTGTTCAGTAAGTAGGACAGTTAATTATTTTAATTATTTCCCAGGTTTCTAACCTGGGTGTACTTTTGAATAATTTTTTATTCGAAAACAGATCAAACCGTTGTTGCTGCAATTTTTCTGTGTTATGCAATTAAAAACTGTAGTTACATTGTTAAACTGGAATTTTACAGTATAAATAATATTCAAAATGCACAGCAAGCAGTGAAATTATTTCGGGCAAAAATAAAATTTACTGTGTCAGATACTTTTATTCTGCGTCTGAGTCGTTCTTCATGCATTATAAGCAAAAGTAGGTGAGTAAATCCCATCTGTTAGTTGTTTCGCCGAGAGACGGTGGCGTGCTTTCATTCTGTTTGTATTCTGAATTCCGTTAGTTCGCACGTATGCTGCAACAACAACAACAAAAAAAAAAAAACACGGAAATTGTACAATGTTCGCGTACCATTTCAGTATTAAAAATAAATATGAAGTCTAGTTTGGTGAATATGGAATGTAAAACTGAACATAAAAAACAGCAATATACCAACTTCACGCTACGTACAGAAACAAATAATTCCGTTGACTTTTACGTGTACAAGAATAAATATTTGAAACAGCCGAGAGTTAAATATAATATTTTAATGCCTCTTGAGGAGTAAGGTTTTTATAAAGCGATAGTCTCACACATCATAGGTTCCAAGCACATACAGACAGCTTCTAGATGTCTGTTAAGAAGCACAAATGAAAGTAATGCACGAGCGAGGAACTGCCGTACTATACACATCGAGGTCAACTTTTGCTGTTCGTTCATATATACGCTACTCTCACAATACAGCACGGGGCCTCCAGCAGGGCGAAACAGGACAGAGGAAGGAAAAAAATATGTGACGATATACATCAACAGAGCAACACCACACTCTACTCAGAGATGTTACTACAAAAACATGGAAATTAATCATGGAATCAGAACATTTCTAAGTATAAATTGATGGAGCTTCGGATTTTTTCATTGTTTCTTTCCATGATTCATTTTTGGTTCCTTAGATTCTTAATTATATTTTCATGTTATCTTTCAGCATTTCAAAATTATTCCAAATTACTTACTTCGCGTTATTGAGATATAGTACTTGTAATTTCTGTTTATCCTGTTTCGCATAATGTTGTCATGCAGAAGTGGAGGAGAGTCTGATTTTGTAAAAATATTCAACATAGTTATACTTGTAAGCAAAACTACACTGTATACAAGAGTATTCTACTCGTAGTTTTGACGTTTCTTTCATTTCACCGTCGGTACAAGTTTTGGCAATCGGAGATTCTAAAATGTGGTTCTTGGGCAAGTCTAGAAACTACTTCGCAGGGCGAGAACGGTCTTTTTGTAAAAAATAAATAAGAAATAAAAATAAAAAGTAAACAAAAAATATGCAGTGGAAAGAAAGCTTGAAGAAGTCACGATTCGTCCTGTGTGAACCTTTGTGTGTGTGATGGTGCTGGAGAGAATGGAGTGGGTGATTGGTTAAATGCTAGAGATGGGTCGAGGCGTACATGATCAAGACAGACAAAAACCCTTTATTGTTAACCATGAACAGACGTAGTGCAGCGTGCCTTCGTTAAGCAGAGGACATGCGACGGGCGATGAACCCTGCACCCAAGCATGCCGGTGCAGATGCGCTACCGTAGGCGATTTTCAAAGTGCAACCCAAACGCGAGCGGCCTTGGCTATCGGTGCATTCGGAGCAGCTGACTGTTGCTGAGATATCATCCTGGGTCAGGTGGCAAGACAGAGGCAGGCCAGTGGCCAGGCTAGCGGGAGACAGCAGTCTGGGTGACGAACATTGGACCAATGGCTGCTGAGCCACTGCGTCTAGCGCAGAGTGGAGATGGGAGGACCTCAGTCCATACCACGGATCAAGAAGTGGCAGTAGGACTCCTTGCTGGTGGTCTCATAGAGACGGTGCCAGAGTGAAGGCCTCCTGTCGGCCATGTTGCAGTGGTCGTTAGTTCGCAATCAGGGTTTGTAGATGATAGCTGCATCAGAAGATTATCGGCAACCCAAAATCGAGGCCATCACGTTATTGGCATTGCTGCATAGCCCAACCGTGGCGATCAACTGCACGGCTGGCCCAAAGATACATATATGGCCACAAGGGGGCTTCTTAATGCGAAGACAACTGCGCCACATACTTCAGCGCCACCGAAACTTCCTCGTGACTGGTCATTACCAGAGAACTAGACCGCTACTGAGGGAGCTGTAGGTATGGCGAAATGCTACGTCGGCTGGGTGCAAATCGCGCCCTGAATGCAGCAATGGGCTCCTTTTTGGGCGCGGTTCATAACATGTGGAATGAGCCTGTCTCTAAAACTTTGTGCGCCGTTATTCGAAGCTACAAAACTGTACAGAATGTGAAATAAGAGCAGAGACTACAGAGATACATCTTGACAACCAGTATGTCCATCCATACAGACCTTAACACACGGAACAAGCTATAGAGATGTAGAAATCATTCTTTGCTCTCTAACAAGAAAATGTAAGTTCATATATGGCAAAAAGTAAAAGACCAAGTGCCGCATTTCGTAGACTGAAGTCCTGGCTATCACAATCTTGTTAGTAAACTAGTAAGCAGTGTTCTTCCAGTATCTCTCTGCCGATATGTGGTTGTACTTACCTGATTTATAGCAATATCAAAGCCGCAATCATGGTGCTGGAAGGGAAAAACTCATTAGGCCAATGTTGTCATGTACACTCTCGTTAGGAGATCAACAACTGAGCGAAAACTTCGCGTTTGATTTTTAACGAACGTAATTACAACAGTGGGGTATACATTTTTACAAGCATCTGTTGTACTCATAGAACTAAGAACTGCAGTGATGACAACTTGAATGAGAGTAACACTGTAGTGAACACTAATTTATATTCTGGTCTTAGTTAATATGTCGTATGATATCATTAATAACTTAGTCGTAATTCCAGTTATATGGTAGACCATCTCCTTAACGGAGGATGGTACCCTACACTGAAGCAGAATTTGTTGTCGATATACAACAGAACGGAGACGCCTATAGATCTCATAACCAGTGGTACACTGCCTAAATTAACCAATCTCTGGTACTGGCTGTGCCTTTCTCCACTAGATAATTTTGGAGCAAATGTACCGCTGAAACGAACACAGTAAGCACCTTTTTATTCCCCGTGAGAATGATACGTACTATTTCCTCCCAGAGCATATTCGTTCCTTCCTGAAATACATTTTATTTGTGAAAACAGTGTTATCCAAACCAATTAAGCAGAAAGCTCTCAATTTCATGTTCTGTATGTTCTGTGTTCCCACTATAACGAAGTTAACACAGAGAAAAACGTATATAAACAGTATTAAACTAATTTTTCCTGTATGATGAAAAATTGATGCACATTTTGATAAAACTTTCAGGCTGCGTTACAATATAAAGAAAGGCAACTGGTACTATGTGAAGCCATTTTTCCGATTTTAATTCCATTCTATTCGGTATATTATTCAGTTTTAATAATAATGATAATGGGGTGGGGTGGAGTGGGATGAGGTGGGGTAGGTTGGGATTGGGGGAGGGGGGAAGCGGGGTATTGAGTGGGGTGGGTGGGTAGAGGTGGTGGATAGGTGGGTGGGTAGCGTTAGCTTTGGTAAGAATTCCGAGAAAATCTTCGCGGGAGTCAGCATTTACGACTGGTGCGAGAGTTGCAGCCCCTCACATATACGTACACAAATTCAAACCTTACAAGGTAACGATAGTGACCGACTGATCAATTCAGACACTGATTATCGACGTCAGCTCTCCAACTGGTTATTGCAGTCTGTGCATGTTGGAATGGTTGCTCCAAAAATACTACTATTTTTTATCAAGTGTGGCTACATTTATCGGGCTACGTGAACTCATAGAATAGCCTAACGTACAAAGACTGCAATTGCCAACTGTAGAGATGACCTAGATGATTTGATCGATGAACTATCGTTACTTTAAAAGGCTTCAGTTTGTGCTTTTGCCCAACGCTGTAGGAATGCTGGTGACGTATAAACCTGAAGTACAAAAGAGCGTAAAATTTTCCTAGGACTTCTTTGTAAGACTGATTTTTTGTTTTAAATGGCGGTTGAAACCGATATGCTAGCTGCCACACTGTTCCAGCTACGGGCAGTGGTGTTATGTGGTACTCTAGGTCTGCCTCATCACCATCATCAATACTCAGCATTATTAGTAGATATCATTACTGTTATCAGAAAGTCCTATGGCCATTCACCACTGTCATATATTTTGCTACGTAATCTAAGTATTTCTCTTACTCCTTCTTCGTTCAAACATTTTAGTATTTCTCTTGGTACGATATCTGGCTGCCTAATGAGGTACTGATTCCGGTGCCACACCAGAGACTGCGCTTCCGGCGTGTGTGAGACAACTTATTTTTAGCGAAGTATGCACTGTGTCTTACATTTCTGAGACCTTAAAACCTCATACCGAATCAGGACTCGGAATTGGGAACGAGACCGTTACTGACTGCACCCTTCAGGGACAAGAAATAAAAATTTCGAGGTTTCCAAAAGACAATGAAATTATGGCAAAGTCGGAAAAAGCGTAGGAGGATCAGCTGTATTTCAGGACCAATTTTAACACAATTTTAGTGCAAAATACTTGCGCTCGCGGCGTTTACACAAGGTTATCCACAAGTACCTCAGGGTTTCAGAAGACGACTGTCAGAAACTACGAGACATACAGAAATTTGACACGTAGCAGTGTATAGTGTATCTCTCCAAGTTCTTAGCTCACATGACAGTTTCTCAGTATAGACACCGTCTGTGAATGTTGAGGACATCAAATTGTGCATGCAATTCATTGAGCCGGCTGCTGCTGCAAGCGGAAAAGCGTAGTGATAACAGCCTGCTTTGGAAATCTGTTCATTGTATTGCCTGTCTGCAGGTGCGACCTAATTCGATGCGACAGTACGGAGCGGATGATTCGTCTAGACGGCAGGTGGCAGCGCCATTGGGGGAGAGGCAGGGGGTGGGCGGAGCGTATTCAAAGCGTGTCATATGACGTGGAAAACACAGCAGGCGTTGTCATAATGCAGAAACCGAGCGATTTATCTGATGTCCAAGAAGGCATGATCATTGGCTTTCGGGACGAGCGTAAAAGCGTATCCAAAATGATTAAGTTTGTAAACTGTTAACATGTCACCGTGGTTAAAGTACACTACTTGCCATTGAAATAGCTACACCAAGAAGAAATCCAGATGATAAACGGGTATTCATTGGACAAATATATTATACTAGAACTGACGTGTGATTACATTTTCACGCAATTTGGGTGCATAGATCCTGAGAAATCAGTACCCAGAACAACCACCTCTGGCCGTGATAACGGCCTTGATACGCCTGGGCGTTGAGTCAAACAGAGCGTGTACAGGTACAGCTGCCCATGCTGCTTCAAGACGATACCACAGTTCATCAAGAGTAGTGACTGGCGTGTTGTGACGAACCAGTTGCTCGGCCACCATTGACCTGACGTTTTCAATTGGTGAGAAATCTGGAGAATGTGCTGGCCAGGGCAGCAGTCGAACATTTTCTGTATCCAGAAAGGCCCGTACGGTACCTACAACATGCGGTCGTGCATTATCCTGCTGAAATGTAGGGTTTCGCTGGGATGGAATGAAGGGTAGAGCCACGGGTCGTAACACATCTGAAATGTAATGTCCACTGTTCAAAGTGCCGTCAATGCGAACAAGAGGTGACCGAGACGTGTAACCAATGGCACCCCATACCATCACGCCGGGTGATAGGCCAGTATGGCGATGACGAATACACGCTTCCAATGTGCGTTCACCGCGATATCGCCAAACACGGATGCGAACATCATGATGCTGTAAACAGAACCTAGATTCATCCGAAAAAATGACGTTTTGCCATTCGTGCACCCAGGTTCGTCGTTGAGTACACCATCGCAGGCGCTCCTGTCTATGATGCAGCGTCAAGAGTAACCGCAGCCGTGGTCTCCGAGCTGATAATCCATGCTGCTGCAAACGTCGTCGAACTGTTCGTGCAGATGGTTGTTGTCTTGCAAACGTCCCCATCTGTTGACTCAGGGATCGAGACGTGGCTGCACGATCCGTTACAGCCATCCGGATAAGATGCCTGTCATCTCGACTGCTAGTGATACGAGGCCGTTGGGATCCAGCACGACGTTCCATATTATCCTCCTGAACCCACCGATTCCATATTCTGCTAAAAGTCATTGGATCTCGACCAACGCGAGAAGCAATGTCGCGATACGATAAACCGCAATCGCGATAGGCTACAATCCGACCTTTATCAAAGTCGGAAACGTGATGGTACGCATTTCTCCTACTTACACGAGGCATCACAACAACGTTTCACCAGGCAACGCCGGTCAACTGCTGTTTGTGTATGAAAAATTGGTTGGAAACTTTCCTCATGTCAGCACGTTGTAGGTGTCGCCAGCGGCGCCAAACTTGTGTGAACGCTCTGAAAAGCTAATCATTTGCATATCACAGCATCTTCTTCCTGTCGGTTAAATTTTGCGTCTGTAGCACGTCATCTTCGTGATGTAGCAATTTTAATGGCCAGTAGTGTATATCATGCATGCCAAAATGGCGCTATCTAAAAACGGCGCCGAGGCAACTGGTGTGCAGCACGGGTCATATATGACAGGTGTGAATGACGGCTCCGAAGATGTGCACGGGCGAATAAACTTGCAGTTGTTGAGCAACTGACTGTCCAGATGTACCAAAGGGCTACCAACAGTGGTCTCCTCAACGACCGTATGCGAACATTACGGAATATGGACCTTCGCAGGAGGCGCCTGGTTCATGCACGCATCCTGACTGCTGTTCGTCGGCTACGTAGGCTGGAATTTGCACGCCAGTACCGCAACAGAAGTCCACTGATTGCCGACAGGTGGCGTTTCAGATGACTGACGAAATTTTATACTCCATCAGACAGATGCGGTGGATGGAGCGTTATGGTCTAGGGAATTCCCTGGGTGATCTCGTCATTCTGGAAGGCACAAGTATGCATCCAGCCCTGCATGCAGTTTTTTTTCCTCGGAACGATGCAACGTAACAGCAAGACAATGCAATGCGCCACACAGCTTGCAATGTACGTGCTTGGTTTGCAGAGGCACCAGAGTGAGTTCACCGTACACCGAAGGCCACCAAAATCCCCAGATTTAAACATAAAGGGGAATCAGTGGGACCACCTCTATTAGTTGATCTTCAACCGAGAAACGTAGCGCATCTGACCACGGCAATGGTGTCGGGATGAGTCCACACCCCTGTCGGTACCTTTCAGGCTTCTGACACGTGGTCACATAAATGTGACTAGACAGTGTAGTATGCACCATTTTTCCTTATACTCTGTAGTTTTTGCGCAGTCATCTTCCGAAACCATGGGAATATTTATGAGTTACCCTGTATTACACTCATGCTCATAAATTAAGGATAACTGCAGAATATGGTGCCACATAACGTGGCACTACACAAAACTGGCGCCAATAGCATAGGCACATAGGGAACACACATGACACAGATCAGTTAGTCCACGGTATTGGTGATAAGTTGAGAAAACCGTCCCGAAACACATGTGCTACAAAACGCCACTGTTTCCTGCGCATGTACCCCGACATCAGTATGGGATATGATCACCATGCACACGTACACAGACCGCACAACTGGTTGGCATACTCTGGATCAGGTGGTCGAGCAGCTGCTGGGGTATAGCCTCCCTTCTTGCACCAGTGCCTGTCGGCGCTCCTGAAGTGTCGTAGGGGTTTGAAGACGTGCAGAGATACGTCGACCGAGAGCATCCCAGACGTGCTCGATGGGGTTTAGGTCTGGAGAACCGGCAGGCTACTCCATTCGCCTGATATCTTCTGTTTCAAGGTACTCCTCCAGAATGGCAGCTCGCTGGGGCTGTGCGTTATCATCCATCAGGAGGAAGGTGGGACCCACTGCACTCGTGAAAAGGCGGACATGCTGGTGCAAAATGACGTCCCGATACACCTGACCTGTTACAGTTCCTGCCCGCATCTCGTGGTCGTGCGGTAGCGTTCTCGCTTCCCACGCCCGGGTTCCCGGGTTCGATTCCCGGCGGGGTCAGGGATTTTCTCTGCCTCGTGATGGCTGGGTGTTGTGTGCTGTCCTTAGGTTAGTTAGGTTTAAGTAGTTCTAAGTTCTAGGGGACTTATGACCACAGCAGTTGAGTCCCATAGTGCTCAGAGCCATTTGAACCATTTGTTACAGTTCCTCTGTCAAAGACATGCAGTGGTGTATGTGCACCAATCATAATCCCACACCACACCATTAAACCACGACCTTCATAAAGGTCCCTTTCAAGGACATTAAGGGGTTGGTATCTGGTTCCCGGTTCACACCAGATGAAAACCCGGCGAGAATCACTGTTCAGACTATACCTGGACTCGTCCGCGAACATACCCCGGGACCACTGTTCCAATAACCATGTACTGTGTTCTTGACACCAGGCTTTGCGAGCTCTCCTGTGACTAGGGGCAAGTGGAATGCACCTTGCAGGTCTCCGGGCGAATGAACCATGTCTGTTCAGTCGTCCGTAAACTGTGTGTCTGGAGACAACTTTTCCAGTGGCTGCGTTAAGGTCCCGAGCAAGGCTACCTACAGTACTCTGTGACCGTCTGCGGGTACTGATGGTGAGATATCGGCCTTCTTGTGGTGTTGCACACTGTGGACGTCCTGTTCTGTAGCGCGTGGACACGTTTCCTGTATGCTGGAATCGTTACCATAATCTTGAGATCGCACTTTGTGGCACACGGAGGGTCCGTGCTACGACCTGCTGTGTTTGACCAGCCTCCAGTCGCCCTAGTATTCTACCCTCATAACGTCATCAATATGTGTTCTTCCAGCCATTTTCAACACACAGTCACCATTAGCACGTCTGAAAACATCTGCACACTTACTCGTTGCGCCGTATTCTGACATGCACCAACACACCTATGCGTATGTGGACCGCTGCCAGCGCCACCGTGCGACGACCGCAGGTCAAATGCACCGCATGGTCATACCCCGAGGTGATTTAAACCCCCAAACCGCCAACCAGGGCGTTGTTTCACCATGTATCGGCATTATCCTTAATTTATAAGCATGAGTGTATATACATAAAAACTGAAGAAATTTACCCATGTCAAAAATCCTTATGGTTGCACCACATCTTGGGACTCTACATCAGTTGTATAGCATTTACAGGATGCTGGCTTGTTTCTGGTGGCACTCAGCGATAACAAGATAATGAAAACAAAGAGTTACTGATAGGGAATAGTGCTTAAGTCTGCGGTCGAATGGCTACGGTGGTGGAAACTGCCAGTTGAATAATAACATCAACTGCGTACATTCTGCAGCTGTAAGTAAATAATGTCAACTTTCAACACAGCTTGCCAAGTAACTACCATACAAGGCGGTACGTTAAAGTGATTCCTATCTTCTTGTCACAGTGAAACAACCTGTAATGTCCAGAATTTTGTTGTATGAATCGTATACTTCTGTAGGTGTCATCTGAAAATAGGCTGAAAAGGCTGAAAACGAGTTCATGAAAATGAAAAAAATATTAACAAACCAACTGGTCGTATGTGCCCGAAATTACAGTTTATGTTTTGCGTAACGTAGTCTTTGCAGCGGAAATAATCGCGCCATTCATTTCATTTCAGCGACAAGCGCTTTTTGTTTTCAATTTCAAATGTTGTTCATTCTAGACTGAACATTTCTTTAATTTCACTTTTTTGTACGTTACATGTATCCTGCGCTAATGTTACAGAAGTAAAATTTCATTATGCTTGATTACAGTGCTCACAAAACCAAACTAGTTTTCCCACAATAATTGTGCTAGTATACATTTGGCATTGCAGATAGTTTACTTTTTATATTTCAGTTAATAAAACATTCGGGATATAAAACATCCACCTCAGCACGTGTTTTAGCTACAAGAAACATAATTTCACTCTGCGCATTTCGCGTATGAAAATCAGAATCTTTTGCATTCCTATGCCGTCCAAAAATGTCCCAGCGGAAATTGACATCCTGAACACTTACACGTGTCCTGCGCGGACAACATAGGAAATTAAGGGTATTCGCGCGAAATCCCTTTCACAGCAACAGGAAGGATCGCTTTTTCGGTGCAGGTAATCGCGGGAGGGAAACTCTCATGCCGAAACAATTTCATATTTTACGGCTTCCATGGAACACATCATTTACTCTCGGATAACAGGAACGCACTGCTTTCGTGACGGGCCTTTCATTTATTACAAGCGGTAAATAGAGTTATCTCTCACCAGTAATGAGCCGAATACGCATAAAATTATTATACTGTACTCCGAAAATCAGAACAATAGGTCCTGAAATTCCAACCGTGCGCGGCCGTTGCAACACTGAATATTATTATCAGCGTTACCAAATTTCCACTGCGGACTACAAATTAAATGCCAAAATTAATTAACGTGGCACAATATCTATTCAAAAGTTTAAAGAAGTAATCGCTATTCCAATTACAGGAGTTCATTGCTTCAGTCCAACAAAATCGTGCAGCCTCTTTTTTTTTTCATTCATGCAGTAGGCGTAAGTTGCGGTTCGCCGGTTTTTTAGCAGCTCTGTAAAAGCAGTATCTGTCTTTTCTAAAGAACATGGGAGAAATTTTTTCGTGTACTTTTGATATAAACGAAACATATGTGATCATGTCCATCAAACTCACTCCATATTTCCACTGATTTCCAAGCTCATACAACATTTATTGGAAATTTCCAGTCATATCTTGTACAGACAAAAAAGGAAAACGGAGACGCAAAGCGATAAATATTTCTTTCGTTTTACGCATTATGATAGATATAGAAATCTTTAACGGTTTATCCCACGGCACACGTTTTGTATCAGACACGAAGCACTTTATTTCTGTATGTAGGAAAGCTTGCTGTGCTGTGTGTGGATGTAGTTGCATGCATCAGGCCAATTAGTAACAGTGTGAATACATCGAACAGTTTCTATTAGGCAGGGTGTGAATAAAACGACAGGTGCGAGTAGGATTCGAGCACTGAGTATGCCGTAAAAATGTAATTATGTGTATAGACAGTTTATCCACTACAGGAATCGAGGATATTGACGAGTTTTTCCTGTTATCGACATTGATACTGGCAATATATCTGTCCCACAGATTCCAAGACTTTTGAGAATGCATTAATTTCTAGTTTGAAGTCGGATAACAAATAGCAAAAGAAAAATTTTTTGTGTTATATATCTGAAAATCAATAATTTCGGATTTGTCCCTTTGCTTGTACTGCGAAATCTCGCTTCTTGGCAAATTTCGTGATTTCACGTCGACAGGAGGTTTTGATGAGTGACTTTTGCAGTATCAAAATATGTGACATAAATGGCCGTATCATTTGATTCGATTGACTTGGAAGCTTAATTTTTTTACACTGGCAAGGGACCTTAGATATTAGTAAGCGAAAAAAATTTGAACTTGAGACGCCAACCTGTTCCAGAGAAAAAGGGTCTTAACAGTCAGACAGACAAACGGGCAGTAGATAAAAAAATATTTTTTCGTGTTACATAATCACAAATTAACAATTTTCGGGGGAGAGCGGAAGTGAGAGGACAGAATCTGCAGACGAATGTCTCGTTCAGTGTTGGGTTGCCGGCTTAGTATCTGACACTGCATATTCGAAACACGCATACACATCAGCACTCAGAAGGAAAAATACACATACACGCATTTGTTACTATCTACACAATATTTCAGTAAATATCATGAAGAGGATGTCAAATTTATACATAAAAATTAATAAGAACAGTTACCGGAGCCTGTCAGCGATTGCACGTTGGAGAGTAGGACCGTTTCCAAGTGGAAAATTTCATGCTTCAGCAAATGTCAATAAATTTAAGGATTATCTGCCGTATACACTGCCCGACAAAAAGCTCCTAGCATGAGATGCTATGTCAGTAATTACAAAATCGAGTGCCCGCATCTCGTGGTCGTGCGGTAGCGTTCTCGCTTCCCACGCCCGGGTTCCCGGGTTCGATTCCCGGCGGGGTCAGGGATTTTCTCTGCCTCGTGATGGCTGGGTGTTGTGTGCTGTCCTTAGGTTAGTTAGGTTTAAGTAGTTCTAAGTTCTAGGGGACTTATGACCACAGCAGTTGAGTCCCATAGTGCTCAGAGCCATTTTGAACAAAATCGAGTCAAATTTACTTGGCAGTATAATTCCACTTATCAGTACGATGTAACAGCCCCTCGTGCATGGATCTATAGACAAGAGTGTCTAATGAACTTGTGTCCGGAAATGCGTGGTTTCCATGCTAGTGACAATTTACTCAATGATACATTGTTACAGAGACGCGCTGTACCATGCATCCATAGTTGCAGTATGTATTGAAAATAGTTTCCATGTGCTTCAACGCATGCATGTACGCGCCGCAGCACGTTCTGCCTCACACGTTCACATCGGCCAGACCGCATCGGAACAGTATTAAAGACAGCATGAATACGCTTTTCCGTTGTCTCCACATTTGGAATAAGCTCTGCATACACGATACTTTTGAGACGGCTCCATAACCATAAATAGCATGGTTTGAGATCCGGTGAACGAGCAGGCCATGCAACTGGCCCCCATATGTCCGATTCAACGATCAGGCAAAACATGATTGAGATGAGTTCGGACGATAACGGCAAAGTGGGCTGGAGCACCATCATGTAGCGGCCACATAACCCTTCGAATTGTCAATAGTACTTCTTCCAGCAGGGGAGGCAAAGTCACCCGCAACAAACGCCGATAGTTCCGACCTGTTACGCGACGTGGAAGGAAGACTGGTCCCAAAATACGGTCGCCAGTTATCCCGGCCCACACATTCCGGCTGCACCGATGCTGATGATTCGCTGTCACCATATCATGGGGGCTCTGCATACCAGCCCACAGGTTACTGTTATGAAAGCTGAAGACGAGGGTGGCGTCATCTGTGAATAGGATGGGTGACACAAATCCCAGAATCGTGGTTGCCTGATGAAGAAACCAGTGACAAAACTGGTCCCAATGTGGAAACTCTGTCGCTAGTAAGCCCTTCATATGCTGCAAGTCATAGGGGTAGTAACAATTGCCATGGAGAACGTTCGACACGGTCGTCTGGCTTCTCCTCTACTGACGGGCCAACTGCCTGGTACTGACACGGCGGTGCTTTCCACAGTGTTCATCATATTTTCCTCCATGCCTGATGTCCGAACATTACGGGTACGTCCTTCATTTTTTTGTGCTTCCTGAAACTAAAATGTCTCAGACAAATGGTGAAACAGTGTTGCACACATTGAATGCTGTGGCTGTTGTTAGCGGGGATAGGTCTCCTGATACAACCTTGCAGCCCGCCGCCTGTTGCCACTTGCCTCTCCATAAATAAACACCATGTCGGCAAGCTCTCTATTTGAATACAGAACCATTGTGTACAGCGTGTATCACTACAAGATGAGTCAGCAAGAGAAGTGACTCGGACATAACATTACCAATGACTATGGCAAAAGAGGGCGCTAGGGCATCACATATGAGGAATAGTACCACCCTCTATGAGGAAACCATGCGTACTGTATCTGTGGCTGCATGGTAAGCGTGTATTAGACCGCAGTCTTGGTTCAAAATGGATCAAATGGCTCTGAGCACTATGGGACTTAACATCTGAGGTCATCAGTCCCCTAGAACTTAGAACTACTTAAACCTAACTAACCTAAGGACATCACACACGTCCACGCCCGAGGCAGGATTCGAACCTGCGACCGTAGCAGTCGCGCGGTTCCGGACTTAAGTGCCTAGAACCGCTCGGCCACCGCGGCCGGCAGAACGCAGTCTCTGTAATAAAGTATGATTGAATAAATGGTCTCTAGCATGAAAACCATGTATTTCCGGACATAGGTGCATCAGACCTTTTTTTATTCTGTATCCTCTCATCGATCAATCCCTAGAGTTTGAACACTGAAACAATCGTCCTGCATACCTGGTGGTGGGGTGTGCTTGTACTAGTTTACATCGACATCCGACTATATGCTCTGGGTGCTTCACTTTTTTGTCATATAGTGTATGAACATTTCATGCCATAGTTAGTGTAGTTGGGTTGGGTTGGGTTGGGCTGGGTTGTTTCGGGGGGGGGGGGGGGGGAGGGGGAAGACCAGACAGCGAGGTCATCGGTCTCATCGGATTAGGGAAGGATGGGGAAGGAAGTCGGCCGTGCCGTTTCAAAGGAACCATCTCGGCATTTTCCTGGAGCGATTTAGGCAAATCACGGAAAACCTAAATCAGGATGGCCGGACGCGGGATTGAGCCGTCGTCCTCCCGAATGCGAGTCCAGCGTGCTAGCCACTGCGCCACCTCGCTCGGTTTCGTGTAGTTCGTCTCCAATAAACGTCCGTGACACCTATGCAAACGTCAGTAAATAGCGTACTGCTGCATTCCTATTGATATTACGACAGCAATTGACAAAGATGGTAAATTTGTACTTACCACATGGCAAGTGAATTGCTTCTGATCATGGTCCTTCTATATAATTTAAAATTATTAAGAAAGTGTTGCGATCGGCTCTCTGGATCGATTCTCGGAGTATGGCGGGTGGTGTATTGGTTTTACCAGAACTATAGTCGGCGACAGCGTGGATGGCCTCTGGCCCGAGGATGTGTAACAAGCCAATCAGCGCTCAATCGGTTTGCACATTCAGTACTGTGTGAACTTCCCTCATATTAGAGCGTTCTATCGTGTTTTAGATGTGCGAAACAACGGTCGACTGATTTCTGTGGTATTATGTGAGTTTTCTCATAATGGCTGAAACACCTGTAATGAACTTTATTTTTAAAGTGTATTCGTCTTTCAGACGTTAGGCAGCTTCAGGGAAGCCGGTCTGCGAGGTTGCCAAGGGGCAGAAATGAACTGCAGCGGCTTGTGACGACACTGGTGTACGAAATGTAAGACGAATTGTGTTGGAGGCTAAACCGTCTCAGCCCACAACTGGAAAGGTGGAATTACAGTCCCGGAAGAAACAGAGGGTGCCAAAACAGGTAGCAGGAATCAACGATTTTGATCAAGATGCTTGATGTGAAGGTCGACGGCAGCTTTTCATGACCTCACACAAATGCAGGATGCATTTCGATCGGTACCCCTGGGGTTTGCAGTGGGATGATAGAGGCTAGCACGAGTGGGATGGTTGTAGGCATCTGGAACATTCTATAATAATTAGTGCTGCAATTCTTCAGTAAATAACTTTACTTAACTTTGTCCTGCTGCTGCACTCCAGGAACATAACTAATAACAACTATCTTTTTTGAATACAAACGACTTATTAACAAACATTAACTTGATTATGCAACAAGCAAGATGACACTACTCTGATATTACGTGCGTAATACATGCGCGAACTAGAGGCTGCGAATCTAGCGAGCTGGAGACTATTCTAATCTGACTTTGCTCACGACCTGTAGCTGACTCGACCGGTGCGATCTGCAAGTCTGTCCGTGCCGTACGGCGGCGCTGCAAGCGCCAGCGATTCCAGAGAGGTTGCAAGTGCTGGACTGCTGTCGATTATCGCAACCCCTAGCGTGGTGTCTAACGTTGACACCACAATGCTTTACATCGAGAGCGTTTCGAATTTTGTCGAACAGGTGAGTTCCCCACAACAGCGAAACTTCTCACTTTTATGTGTGAAGCATCTGGGTTTGAAAGAAGTGTGAGGTCAATGTAAAGAATACTGAAGAACATCAGATTTAAATGTGTAAAATGTAATGAGAGACAGAAATTTTTAAGGGAGCCTAGTGGTACTGCTGATGATAGGATGACGTTTCTAAGATCAATACCTGAAATCAGATCAAAATGAGCGTTAATCGTGTATTACTTGGACGAGACTTGAATAAATCAAAACAACATTAGAAATTTCATTTGGCAAACAACAGAGGGGTAAGGTGACTTGAAAGTTCCAGTAGGAAAAGGAGTGTCTTATGTCACACCGGTTCCGCTGCAACTATATTTGCGCCTCAAGGTAAACTTGTATTCTGACAAAAATCGAAAACTAACTCTGATTATCAATCGGAAATGCGAGGAAAAACGTTTCGAGACTGATGTCAGAATCAGTTGTTGCCTTATCTGCATTCAGGTTCTGTCATTGTTATGGACTATGCGAGTTACCACTCTGTTATTATCGACAGGCTTCTCACAACAAGCACAGGAAAAAGTGACATTCTTTGAAAGCTGCAAAGTAACAAAATACGACATATTGGAAACGCCATCAAGAGCAGAGCTGTTGGAGCTGATTAAGTTTCCAATCCCCTGTAACCTGGTCAGAGTGTGATAAGCGTACCTGCTCATCATTGTCATTAGGATACCATAGAAGTGGTGTGGGAACAGCTAAGAAATACGTTGCAGATTAAAAATATTATGTTTAAAGTAGCTGACACTGAAAGGCTGATCTATAAATTAATAGACAAAAGCCCCGTAGCGGATTGGGAAGCTTGAATACGTCACACGACAAACTGCAAGAAGATTAATGGAAAGAAGCTGTTAGAGATGAAATGCTGAATTCGTTAATCGTCAATCTGGCACCCACATCCAGGGATTCGAGTTCCACAGTTCCGAAGAGAGTGACAGTTCAAATGGTTCAAATGGCTCTGAGCACTATGGGACTCAACTGCTGTGGTTATCAGTCCCCTAGAACTTAGAACTACTTAAACCTAACTAACCTAAGGACATCACACACATCCATGCCCGAGGCAGGATTCGAACCTGCGACCGTAGCAGTCCCACGGCTCCGGACTGCGCGCCTAGAACCGCGAGACCACCGCGGCCGGCTAACACTGACAGTAAATCATCTGGATACAAAGATATGTGAATGGAATGTAAGTTTGTTCTGTAATTTTCATGGAACATTTACTTTCTTATCAAGCTGACTGAGCTGTAGAGCAGTTCAAAGCATAATCTGTTCTGTAATGAAAATCATATTTTTCTTATCTCACTATTCTGACTAAAATATAACGTCCCGGCGATTTATAATGTTGTTCTTCTTGCTGTGGATATTTTAGTTTGGTTGTTTCGTCGTTTTATTAATATAGTAACAGACAGTAGAAGGTGTGATCCGTTCTTTAAGGCCGCGCGGGGTAGCCGCGCGGTCTAGGGCGCCTTGTCAGGGTCCGCGTACGGCTCCCCCCGTCGCAGGGTCGAGTCCTCCCTCGGGCATGAATGTGTGTGTTGTCCTTAGCGTAAGTTAGTTTAAGTGAGGTTAAGTAGTGTGTAGGCTTAGGGACCAATGACCACAGCAGTTTGGTCCCATAAGACCTTACCACAAATTTCCATTTTTTCCCTTCTTTAAGGTGCAATTTACGAGTATTATAGATCCATCCTGCTGTTCGAAAATTTCTGTTACTAATGTCCCTTCATATCATTATAGCTGAAAAAAAGGAATACACGTTCTATTCTGTTATGTGCATCTCACACTTTTTAGATACACTTAATAAATTTATCACGAAACGTTTTCTAGCGCAGAGTGAATAAGACCGTAGCGAGATAGATTAAACTTCCGCTATTGTAGCTGTTCGTAACATAGCGGCCGTCTATGCACTTTCAGCCAAATTGACAACTCCGCAATCCCTGTGAGCTGTGCGTCAATAAGCCTTTAACGCTGTCCTCAATTATAAAGAAGTTAAGAGCGGAGATGAAAAGAAGTCCGAGAAAAATTATTGCGTCATTTAGCACTGACGGAGTTTGAGGCGTAGCGCCGTATACCGATCCTGCCTTAGAGGCGGTTAAGTGCGAGATGTGTCTCAGAGCTGGATAGTGATAGATGGTGATGCGAGACTGTACGCTCAAGTAGTTTATGTATCAGCCGATAGAGGACAGTACTGGATAGGGGACTGTGCTTTAATTTCGATTGTGCCCACTAGAGTGCACTAAAGTAATAGAATGTTTTTTTATAAACTGTTCTTATATTTTCATACAGTGTTATTATGTCTTTTTGTGTATGTAAAAGATTATAAACGTGTTTTAGCAGTATGAATGATTCGTGAGTGTGGTTTAAGGTTAATATGAAGATAATTATTTAACGAGTTATGTAGTGGGATTTAGTGTGGGAACATTTTGAAGAAGTGTGGATGTGGACAAAGGGAATTTTTGTAGAACAGATTTGTAAAGTAAGTTTTTGGTAAAGGGAAAGTTAATTCAGGTATAAATAACAATAGTAACTAACTTTATGCATAAACAAAACTTCAGAATATTAGATAATTACGTTGGTAAAAAGTGCAGTCGTTAGCTTTACAAAAATGGTTCTGAGCACTATGGGACTTAGCATCTGTGGTCATCAGTCCCCTAGAACTTAGAACTACTTAAACCTAACTAACCTAAGGACATCACACACATCCATGCCCGAGGCAGGATTCGAACCTGCGACCGTAGCAGTCGCGCGTTTCCGGACTGCGCGCCTAGAACCGCTAGACCACCGCGGCCGGCGTTAGGTTTACTATTTTGCGATTGGTTATTGATGAAAGACGCGGACTGACGCTGGAGAAGGTTGTTTTGCTGTTGGCTGTTGAGTAAACTGACCAATGGTAAAGCAATATTCTTCCCGCGCCTTTCTCTGTTGTTAGAGAAGACTTAGAGTATTCTAGAGAGGAGTCGGAGCCTAGCCATGAAACAGTTCGGACGTGTGTAGTAGTAGATCAGATGGAAATGATAAGTTGCTGGATCTAACAGTGTTTCATACATCAAAAGTGTTGTAAAGTGGCGGCATAATTATTCCGATGGGTGTGTAGAAATTTCGGAATTTTTAAGTGAATTTTGTGACGAGAAAAAACATAAATTCCGCGTGGCGCATTGAGCAGGTCAGTGGCTAAAAACTGTGACTGCATTAGGTACCGACAGACTTAATATTTGGCGAGCATTCTCAATCAAAACCAATCCGTATTTTTGTAGCTACTACGTTTTCGAGAAATGCAACATCATAAACTTGCTAACGTGAGTGAAAGGGATTGTGAGTGACTGTGTTAAGACTAGCTCGGGCTTGGCAGTGATACTTGTTCACCTAAGTTTCAGAATATATTAATTAAGGAAAAAATTTCCAATCTTTCAATTCGTGTGAAAACTTTCTCCCGAAACGTAGATTAGTACTTTAATTGCAGCCTGGTTCACGTCGAAGTACAGTAGGTTTCGCTCGGCTTCCCTACTGATGATCTGCTGAGACAATGTTCACAGATAGGTGCAGGTACGTTGTAAAGGGACGGAAGGAACCGCGCCGCCGCAAGCTATGCTCAAACGTAAACTGAATTCGTACAAAATAGCGATAGTACATACACTGATCAAGTGAGGCACTGTTTCTTCACGTCCGTACTGCAAATGGCGGTTGCAGTCTCTGAATGACGGGAATGTTGATCCTGAAATGCTCTTTTCGTTTGTGACTAATCAAGGCTGCTTTTATCGGCATACGTGAACGTACCAGTTACAACAAGAGACACTGCATGTTGTCAGAAGAGGAGTATGATGTGCAGTTAATGCAACATAAAGCGTAACTCCTGATAGGTAGACTATCTGATCAAAAGCAGCCTGAGACACCTGTGTTATGAGGGACAGAGCCCTACATGGCAAGAGCGGACCCACCAGTACAAAATGAGGCGGGCGTGTTGTGATGTCAACAGTGAAGCAGCGGTCAGGAGAGCTCTGACTTCGAACGTGGACTAGTCACTATACGTCATTTGAGTAATAAATCGATCACCAATATTTCAACCTTTCTAAAAGTGTCCAAATAGATTGTTGATGATGTGACTGTGAAGTGGAAACGCGAAGGAACAATCAGGGCTAAACCGAGACCAAACAGATGTCTGGTACTGACGGACAGGGGTAGTTGAGCATTTCGGGAGGGGAGGGGGGTTAGCTTGAGATCCTTTCCCATCTCCCCCGCTATATTTTCCGAGAAATAAGGTAAAATAACCCTTAAAACTTAGAACATACAGGTAAAATTAATTAACAACCGCTCAACACTTGAAAGACACTTGAGTGAACAATAAAGAAAAGAAACAGAAGGATAAATCGTTCAAATCAAGAGGTGCCAGGACCACGACCCAGAGGCCATAAGTTTAACAAATTACACTCTTTTTTACAAAATTATAATACGAGTAATAATCAGTCCACATTCACATGTATGTAAGAATTAGATTTCAAATTCATATATTCCTTTTCTTGCAAAAGGACACGACATATCCCAGTGCCAAGATGAATCCAACAGCGGCCGCCCTCAGGCAAATAACATTGAAAAACCCTAACCATCTGGCTATCGAAAACAGAACTTTAACACCCAAACAATTACAAAAGAACACTTTCACCAAACCCACGCTATGCGTGAGGTAACTTTAAAACTTATTTAAAAAAGAAAGAAACTTCAAAACCTTAACACATTTTAAATAACAAATGCAAGGCAGCTGGAAGATCAGTTCCATCAATGAATGTTTCATGCTTATGATCGTGCAACAGAAATCAAATTTACGCAGTACCACAAACCGCAGACTACATTTGAGTAACAGCAGGTCACTTGAGAAGTACAAAGGCCTACCAACCTAAAACACTGGAAGCTCAGTTGAATCAATTCATGTTTCATATTTACAATCGTACAACAAAATCAAATACACGCAGTAGCGCAAACTGAAGATTCGATTTAGATAGCAGGTATTCAGTTAACAACTGCAAAGGTCCACCAACTTTAAACACTCTGAGCTTAAAATTTAAAAACACTTAAAAGCCTTAAAACGTACAAATTAACGCCATTAGCGCATTAGCGACCATTTACTAGGACTATTCAAACAGGAGCCACCAAAACATTCCCGACGCCAACAAACGTGATACTTGAACTCTATCAGTATGTAAGTGCAAGTGCTCACGATGGTCAATCGTGCTGCGGAGTACGGCTCAAATGACTACACCAATCTCGCTCTCCACCCACCCTGAAGTAGAAAGGTGATACCAATATAGAGACGTAACCTCAGTAGAATAGCACCTTTTCTGCAGCACAGGGTAAGGCCGCCCCAATTAAGCAGACTGCGATATTTACTTCCGTACAAATGCACGGACTCAGACGGGGCCGAACCAACAGCCGTGATCGCTCGTCGTTACAAAAGGTACACAGCAACCGGTTCACGTAACTTCACTAGCAGTCCTAATCACATGTCTTGTTCCACACAGCATGTATCGCCATGCACGAGTACTCTGAGAGAACAACCACCTTCGTGCTCGCTCGACAGTCCGGACACACACCGTCGAGACTGTCGGTGAGCACTCTTCAAACCTCTGCGGCCCCAACTCGCACGCTATCGGTGAGGCAAACTTCGCGCGTAAGGAAATTATCGCTGCTATCGACAACAGACCGTAAAAAATTGCATGGAATCAGAGGAAAGAACAATTCGTAACTTCCGAAGTGCTACCAGAGGTCTTGCTGTCACAATGACTGTGGGTTGGCAGTTAAAAACGACGGAATACAGTAGAGGAGCAGTTTCTCATAATCCACAAATTTCCGTAGTTAAAGCTAAGCGACGGTTGAGGTGGTGTAAAGAGCGTCATCACTGGCCATTGGATGACTGGGAAGGAATGAATTGGAGTGATCACTCACATTATGCCCCCTAGAAATCCGATTAAAAGTTTTGGGTATCACGAATGCCTGGAAAACGTTACCTGCCATCACGTGGAGGTGGAGGTGGTGTTATGGTATGGGAGAATTTCTCGTAGTTAGAGTATCATTCTCTTACTGCGCTTACGCCAACGCAAGAATACGGTAGTATATGAACACATTTTACAGCTTTGTGTATTGTGCATAGTGGAGGAACAGTTCGGAGACGATGATCGTTTGTAGCAGCATGAGGATGTACCCTGGCATGAAGCAGCATCTGTAAGGCTAGGGTTTGCCCAGTAACATTCCTGAAATGGACTGGCCTGCGCGGAGTCCAGCCCTCAACCCCATGGAACATATGTAGGATGTTGAATAATTGGGATTTCTGCCGAACCTTGGCGTCGTTCTCGCACGACATTTCGACAGCGTGACTCGCTGTCTTCTTCAAGTGGTACCCCAGAATGGTCCTTGGGTGGATCTAGTCCAATATTTATGCCTGGATGGTGCTGGACGCTCCGTAACCGGTCCGCGCAGCATCGAGTGTAGCGTCCGCAGTCTTGTCTGGTCGCTGGTGATCTGAGTGCAGCCCGCGCCCTCAGGACGGCCAGAGGACGGCCGAGCCGGGCGCGGACGGCAGTCGGAAGACCAGCGACCAGACAGACAGACAGACGTGACACATATGCATTCCGTGCACGGTCGATGCAGGTTCAGCACAGGTGCTGTTCCTGCTTCGGCGAATCGTAGGGTATTCATTTTATACTCTTTCTGGCTCGTCTTCTTGGTTGTCACTCGGTTGTATGCTTCTTCTCTTGCTGCCCGGTTATCATTCCAGGAGCAGGTCCAGCCGTCTGGTAGCCGGCGCCAGTCAAGTTGGTTTGCCAGTCCACTGATCAGCGGGTTTGTCAATGTCATCGCCGACGCGTAGAATCTCGTCGCGAGCTCGCAGAAGCGTCTGGATTCTCTAGATATTGTGAAGCTACCCCGTGCCGAAGTCTCGGGGCAAATGAAGCGCCAGCCTTAGGGCTTTGTTCTGCACTCTTTGCAGTGTCAACTGATGGGTTTCTGCCGCGTTTCCCCACACCACGGCCGCGTACTCAAGCACCGGCCTGGTGAGTGCTAAGTACAACGAGATACCGCAGTGTGTGAGCAGAGTAGTCGTGGGGTTAAGTAGAGCATACAGCAAGCGCATCCCTGCGCGTAAAAACCACAGCTTGGTTCTTCCCAGCATTGAACTTGAGCCGCCACTTGATGGCCCGAGCCCCGATCTCGTTGCAGGCGGCTAAGTTGCGCACTCATACTGCTCGTGTAGAGCGCGGTGTCGTCTGCGTAGAACGCAAGATAAAAATGTCGTGTGACTAGGGCCTCTCGTCGGATAGACCATTCGCCGGGTGCAAGTCTTTCGATTTGACGCCAGTTTGGCGACTTGGGCGTCGATGGGGATAAAATGATGATTGGGACAACACAACACTCAGTCCCTGAGCGGAGAAAATCTTCCACCCAGCCTGGAATCGAACCCGGGGCCTTAGGATTGACATTACGTCGCGCTGACCACTTTATTTTTTTAAATCTCATTTTGTTCACTTTTGTTCGTTGCATCTGCTCGGGGCGGACGTCGTAATACATCCGTTCAAGTTCGTTGTTAATCGATTAACTCAGTTTTCTATTACAGAGGGCAGTTAAACCCTCTGACCGAACACGCTGAGCTACCGTGCCGGCTAACCATTCAGCTACCGGAGGCGAACAGAGCACAAGATGAACTCTCGGCGTCGTCTTCGGGACGTCGGCAGTGTACAGAGAGATCAGGAGGGGGGCCGAGTACGGACCGCTGCGGTACACCAGTTTGGATTTGGTGCGATGTTGACACACCACCATCAGCTCGCACATGGAGTGTGCACCCACTCAAGTATGACTGAAGCAGGCAGGAGTACGACACGGGTGCCCCCAATACCTGCAACTTATACAGGAGGCCACAGTGTCGCACACTGTCGAAGGCCTTCGAAACGTTAAAGAGTACTGCTCCAAGGTACTTGTAACGTTCTAGGGGCCCCATAGCCTGCTCCACCAGTCGCAGAAGTTGGTGTTGTATCGAGTCATTGTGTCGAAAGCCAAATTGCGCTTCAGGAAGCAGGCCCTCTTCACTGAAGCGACTCTCCAGCCGTTTGGTTTATATCATCTCGAAGGCTTTCGAGAGGGGAGGCAGGAGGCTTATCGGGCTATAGTTGTGCGCCAGCCTGAGGTCCTTTCCGGCCTTCGGGATGGCGACCACCTTGGCGTTTTTTTCACGCAGTAGGGTAGACGCCAGTACGAAGGATGGAGTTGAAGATCGCAGTGACGATGCGCACTGCTTCCGGCGGCAGCTTCCTCAGCAGTGCGTTGTCGATCTTGTCACATCCCTCTGCCTTCTTGAGCTGAAGAGCTACCCTAAAATGGTCCTTGAGTGGATCTAGTCCAGTATTTATACCTGAATGGTGCTGGGCGCTCCGTAACCGGTCCGCGCCGCATCGAGTGTGGCGTCCGCGGTCTTCTCTGGTCACTGGTGATCTGGTGGCGCTGTACTTCTTCCTCACTGGTGGCTTCGATGACGTCGTCCTCGCCCTATCGATTCATATACAGCTGGAGACGCTCACTCGCATCCTGGATCGTGTCGTCGTCGACGACGTCGTCCTCCGGCCAAAAGCTCCAGCGAATGTATCTGCTAGCACGCTGGCCTTGATGACCGGCTCTGCAGCGACGTCACGACCCAGTCATAGCGACCACAGAGAATCATTGGAACCGCGTCTGGTGGGTGCGGACCTCGGACGGAACACTCGACGCGGCGTGGACCGCTTACGTAGCGCCAGCACCGTCCAGGCATAAATACTCGACTAGATCCATCCAAGGACCGTTCTCGGGTAGCACCTGAGGAAGACAGCGAGTCACGCTGTCGAAATATCGTGCGAGAACGACTTGAACGTGTGGCAGAAACCCCGATTATTCAACATGTCAACAGATCGCCGTGAAAGCCTGAAGAGTTACATCTTTAGGATGAGTTACAACTATGACTTCGCTCCAGACCCCAGCGTCCCTGGTGTCGGGTCGTGAGGAAGAACGGGCTGTCATTCCTCTAGAGACATTCAGACACTTCATTGAAAATGTCCCCAGCAGAGCTCAAGCCGTCACACAGGCGAATGGTCAACGCACTCCACATTAACGTCCACAGAGAGGCGCCCCGATACGACTGATCAGCTAGTGCATATGAACAATATACTGCAACCTTTGTCGAGAGCACTGGTAATTAACGAAATGTCCTGTGAGTATTTCATGAAGGACAGTGCAAGAGCGTGCACCGCCGTTGGACCTGTAGCCGCATTATGAGGATAGCAGCTATTATCAGAAGTATCTCTTACAAGGAAATGTTTATCGAAGCAGTACCGTTAGTTTGTAAGGTCTGAGCTCTGTAGTGAGATGCTACCACATTAGTCTGATGTGCTGCAGGTGAAATGAGTTCCTCAGAGTTCTTTGTTGCAAGGCCACTGCTAACTTGTCTACTTCATCTAAAACAAGTACGCCACCTACTATAATCAGAAGAATGGGTCGGGGCGTTTGTGACGTCCCCCTCACCCCCCCCCCCCCCCTCCATCCCCACGGTGGACACGGGAAGTGCGACGTAGGAAAAACACTGTAAGTAGTCTGAGATATATCAAAATTTGTAGATGTATAACAACTACCAGTCTTGAGTCACAAGGGTTTAAATTTTTGAGATCGCAGTTTAATAACACGATATCATTCCAAATATTTCGCTTTTTTCCATTTTTTTCTTTTCTGATGGGTTAATCACCAACGAGCCACAGAAATGAAATTTTAAACTCCATCGTCTCTGAGTCGACAAGAAAGGAAATTAAAAAGAGAACTTCGCTATAAGCGAGAGTGTCACAAATCAAGTCGACTGTAAATGTAGCGTTCAACAGCCACCCATTCTCCTTCAGTATAAATAGATTCTCCGCAGCTAGTCGCATTTCGACACGTCCGTTAAGGCTGAGACAGCCGGCCCGCTCCTCAAGAGACTAGAAGCCTTTATCCGCTGGCGGACCACCCCGGGCAATTTGGCAGCAAAGTTGCAACACGCTGAGAATTCCAATTAAAATGATATACCGCCCATCGTCGGCCGCGATTAATTAATCCGGAGCGATCCGCTAGATTAAAAGTATCAGCCCTCTCAAGTGAACTCCTTCTTGTGCGCTGCGCCGCGGTCGCAGAGCAGATAATATTCCCCGGCGCGTGCCGTTACTCAGTTTCCGCTGCGCGTGTCTCCGGCGTTATGCAGATTTACGGCAGTGCGTGGCAGTGCCGGCTCGCCTATATTTAGCAGTGCAGGTCTGCGCGGCACATTAAGGGGATTAAACCACCGCGGAACTGCGTCGCCGCGGCCGTTTCGTCAGCGCGTGACGCAACGCGACTTTTGTGCGCATGCGCTCGCGCCGCACCTCTCACACGGGTTGTCGCCTCAGTGTGGAGGCAGAGCTCCGGTCACGTTGCGCAATTATTTCATCCGGCCTTCCCTCGTCCAAACTATTCCTAGTTGTAATCCATTTTTATAGCGCCGGCTAATGATTAACTCGCCTTAAAACTAGCAAAAGAGGTTAGATTTCGCCTGGAGACATGACAATTCGTAATTTATAGGTATCCTGTTTCGCTTCATCGTTCTTATTTACTAATAAAAGCCTAGTTAATTGGTTACACTACTGACCATTAAAATTGCTACACCACGAAACTGACCTGCAACAGACGCGAAATTTAACCGACAGGAAGAAGATGCTGTGATATGCAAATGATTAGCTTTTCAGAGCATTCACACAGGTTGGCGCTGGTGGCGACACCTACAACGTGCTGACATGAGGAAAGTTTCCAACCGATTTCTCATACACAAACAGCAGTTGAGCGGTGTTGCCTGGTGAAACGTTGCTGTGATGCCTCGTGTAAGGAGGAGAAATGCGTACCATCACGTTTCCGACTTTGATAATGTGGTGTCACCGCCAGACACCACACTTGCTAGGTGGTAGCCTTTAAATCGGCCGCGGTCCGGTAGTATACGTCGGACCCGCTTGTCGCCACTATCAGTGATTGCAGACCGAGCGCCGCCACACGGCAGGTCTAGAGAGACTTCCTAGCACTCGCCCCAGTTGTACAGCCGACTTTGCTAGCGATGGTTCACTGACAAATTACGCTCTCCTTTGCCGAGACGATATTTAGCATAGCCTTCAGCTACGTCATTTGCTACGACCTAGCAAGGCGCCATTACCAGTTACTATTGATGCTGTAACACATGTACCGTCAAGAGCGATGTTCACCAATTATGGATTAAAGTTAAGTATTCCAGAAGATACGTACGTTTTTTACTAGTCTCAATTCCTTGACCTGTTCCAGACCTCACGCCAGCCTGCGTGAGTTTAAACGCGTGCCTTTTCTCCTTTCCTCCAAACTCCGTGGGTTGGCTCCTGCCATTCCACAACAGATAAAGGTCGGATTGTAGCCTATCGCGATTGCGGTTCATCGTATCCCGACATTGCTGCTCGCGTAGGTCGAGATCCAATAACTGTTAGCAGAATATGGAATCGGTGGGTTCAGGATGGTAATACGGAACGCCGTGCTGCATCCCAACGGCCTCGTATCACTAGCAGTCGAGATGACAGGCATCTTATCCACATGGCTGTAACGGATCGTGCAGCCACGTCTCGATCCCTGAGTCAACAGATGAGGACGTTTGCAACACAACAACCACCTGCACGAACAGTTCGACGACGTTTGCAGCAGCATGGACTATCAGTTCGGAGACCATGGCTGCGGTTACCCTTGACGCTGCATCACAGACAGGAGCGCCTGCGATGGTGTACTCAACGACGAACCTGGGTACACGAATGGCAAAACGTCATTTTTCCTGATGAATCTAGGTTCTGTTTACAGCATCATGATGGTCGCATCCGATTTTGGCGACATCGCGGTGAACGCACATTGCAAGCGTGTATTCGTCATCGCTATACTGGCGTATCACCCGGCGTGATAGTATGGGGTGCCATTGGTTACACGTCTCGGTCACCTCTTGTTCGCATTGACGGCACTTTGAACAGTGGATGTTACATTTCAGATGTGTTACGACCCGTGGCTCTACCCTTCATTCCATCCCGGCGAAACCCTACATTTCAGCAGGATAATGCACGACCGCATGTTGCATGTCCTGTACGGGCCTTTCTGGATACAGAAAATGTTCGACTGCTGCCCTGGCCAGCACATTCTTCAGATCTCTCACCAATTGAAAACGTCTGGTCAATGGTGGCCGAGCAACTGGCCAGTCACAATACGCCAGTCACTACTCTTGATGAACTGTGGTATCGTCTTGAAGCTGCATGGGCAGCTGTACCTATACACGCCATCCAAGCTCTGTTTGACTCAATGCCCACGCTTATCAAGGCCGTTATTACGGCCAGAGGTGGTTGTTCCTGGTACTGCTTTCTCAGGATCTATGCACCCAAACTGCATGAAAATGTAATCACATGTCAGTTCTAGTATAATATATGTGTATAATGAATACCCGTTTATCATCTGCATTTCTTCTTGGTGTGGCCAGTAGTGTATGTTTCGTTACACAATGAGGTTATACAGGCTATTAAATAGAATACTGGCTTAAGTTTAATAACAATGAACATATTATTCCTTAAGATTACTTATACAAGGTGGAGTTGAGAAAGAAATGTCTTTTAAACCGCTTGTACTCGGCGACGAGTGGGGGTATTGACGTAGAGCGACCGTTGGCAGACAGTTTGGATAACGCACTTTCAGTCGCTATGGAGCGTTGTAGTGTAGAGCATTGTGTCTTTGCGGTCGAGTAGTTTTTTAGAAACAATGATTCTGCGGTCACGGCTCAACGTATTTTCCGTCGATAGTTTGATGCTGAATGAAATCCAATAACCAGAACAAGAGGTTCCAATTACAATGCAGGGCCGAAATCCAATAAACAGAATGGACTGCACTAGAGAGAATCACAGCTGACTGTTTGGCCCCATTGCTACAAGCAGCTTGGCCCATGTGACGCAGTCCCAGATCAAACACTATGCTCCGGTGGGTTGCAGTGTTTAAAAGTACTGGATCTGTGATGGAAGAGAACCCACCTGATCTTCCCCATTCAGTTCGAACTCAATAAAACATAGACTGAGAGCGAACGGCAGTTCTAGCTAGTCCAGAACGATCAACAAGGGGACAAGCTCTATCAGTATCTCAAGGACAGGGACTGTTGGACCTCACTGTTTTGAAGAAGAAGAAACCAAAGTTACTGTGACATCAGTGCTCAACGTTAACTATCAGGAGCATATCCAAATTAATATCCGGCTAGAAGGAAGTCGCCTCAACGACATTATTTTCCAAACTTAATTAAATGCAATAAATGATCTGTTACTGAGTGCAAGACTTTTTTCAATAAAACCGGGTTTCAGTTATTCAATAGTAAAAAACCATGTGTTTCCTCGGCTCTATCCCGTAATTAGCTGAAAAAGTTATAGTCTTCAACTGGAGGTTGGTCTGAAGACTGCAGTGCTTTACTGACATGATCCCGTTGGAGAAGTAACATTTTTTTTAAATCTGCTCCTGATACGAATGCATCAGGGTTAACAAAGCCAACTTTGTCACGAACAGGATGCTGAATGAAATCCAATAACCAGAACAAGAGGTTCCAATTACAATGCAGGGCCGAAATCCAATAAACAGAATGGACTGCACTAGAGAGAATCACAGCTGACTGTTTGGCCCCATTGCTACAAGCAGCTTGGCCCATGTGACATGCTGTGGACACCCCCTTGTGGCAATCACTCACCATAACCTGTAGTACCTAGAGCTGCAATCGATATCGAACAATGATGGGGATATTAAAAGTATATTCTCACCATTCCTCAACATCTGAACTGACTTACCCAGCCATTTATAGGAGAGGGCTGGGGCATAATTTATCATGGACTCTGAACCACAGAGCATTTCTCTGTTTTTCACATAAACGAACATTACCAGAGGAGAAAAAAGTCATAAGTGATAGTTAAAAATCGTAGAACTTTAAATTTAGTTTTTTTTAAGTACATAAGCTACCAGATTTAAATAAATATTCATGTGATATAAGATTTTCCATAAGAGAAAAATTTAAACTACATTAAAAATTTGGTTTGCTATGTCTCAGATATTCTGTGTTTTTGGGAACGGGTGAAAGACATTTGTGGCTGTATATTGAACTCCTTTCTGAACAACTGACAGCTTTAGCAATGAACAATACAGGTCATTATTTATTCTAGTGTTGCAACTGTGGATATCACTATTTTTCTCAAATGTAATACATTATTTAGGACGAATTCCATAAAACAGTATTGTGAAGGAGAGGTTAAAATGCCTAACTGTTTGAGGATGTGCCTCCACAACGCTCGCTTTTACGCAATAAACACTTTCTTTGTAAGTGGAGTGTTGCCCCAGAAAATTGTTCCATAAAACATTATGGGTATAAAATAGACAATTATTATGGCAGTTATTAAGAAGATGAGGCATATCAATACATTTTACATGGATAATTCAGAAGATCGGTAATAATGGAAGAATACAAATAATTGAGGATAATGAGAAAAGAACAGAGAACATTAACTTATTAGTTCAAAACGTTACAGCCTTTCCCAATTGCCTTTCAGTATAAACAATGACCAAATGGAAAATGAAGCCACAGAATTACGGGAAATTATGTAATGACAATGCTATTTGCAGATAGTCAGTTTTTAGTCTTGAACGGTAAATGTGTACTATAGAGAGCTGCCTGTGTACTACACAAAATATGTCAGATGTACAACACATCAACATCAACCAAAAAAATCGAAAGACATGGTGTTCTATGAGAATGGAAAACAAGGTCATAGAGCAAGTATATAGATGTATATTTTTAGGGACCATGCTAACATACAAGAGACCTAGACCGAAAAGACGAAACTGGAAAATGCAGCTACTAAAAACGGTACCATTACAATATCTCTTAAAAATAAAATCAAAACAGAAACTTATCCCAAAATTTACAAAGTTATGTTAGTATGAACTTTCCTATATTGATGCGAGTCATGGGTCACGAAAAAATAAAGGTAAAATAACATTACAGGCCGACGAAATGAAATTCCTCGGGAATGTAGTACGATACACTGTTAGTTTATTAAAGAAATATAGATATTCAGAAAGAACTGAAAATATTTGATGTAGTGAAGAGAAGGAAGAAAATAAGCAAAAAGGGATATCCCATCTGTTGCTGATAGAGACGTCAAGAATAACATGGCATTTTTGAGAATAACTGTCAATAATTCATGTTTTTGAATAATAGATGACGTGATTTCTTTGGATTTGCAGTACACATTTTTCTAATTTTCTAATGATACTTTTCTGTAGTTTCAGTATGTGCACTATGTTAGTCGAATTTCTCCAACAAAAAACAATGTATCTTATAACTTATTGGAAGCAGATACACTATGCAATTTATCTTGTGTCAATGTCAGTTGCAATAGCTAAATTTTCATTGCTAATTCAAAGCTACGTACTTTGTTTAATAGAGACTCAACAAGTTTAGCCTAATTTAAATTCTGACATAGGTTTAACCTTACAAAATTTCACAGAGTACACTCCATCTATATGTTGAGTTTTTAGACTTACTTTAATTTCCTGAGATTTTGACTGTTTATTCTGAGCTGTATCATATGTTTTTTGGGATGTCCAGATTTAATCCACTGAGCTGAAACAACACTATTGGATGACTGTATTGATGAAGCAGACATGGATGTTTTCTGGCTCATGGTTTCCAAATAGTATAGATGTATCACCTACAAATAAAATAGTCAGGGCACTTACGTTTATGGGAAATCATTAATATAGAACAATAAGAAAATATTCCCTAGACTAGAGCCTTGAGGGACACCTTGTGTTGCCGTTTTTCACTTGGAAATTGCTCTGCAGAACTACCTCTCGTATCATTCGCGCCGGCCGAAGTAGCCGTGCGGTTCTAGGTGCTGCAGTCTGGAACCGCGAGACCGCTACGGTCGCAAGTTCAAATCCTGCCTCGGGCATGGATTTGTGTGATGTACTTAGGTTAGTTAGGCGTAACTAGTTCTAAGTTCTAGGGGACTAATGACGTCAGAAGTTGAGTCCCATAGTGCTCAGAGCCGTTTGAACCATTTGTCATTCGCGCAATGAAAATGACTGACAATGACAATGTGTTAAGCTGTCGAAATATTTACAGTTGTCGAGGACATTACCCCACTTCATACCCATAAGTTACATGAATGGATGAAGTGGTAGTTTCACTTCTACATGTTTCTCATACAATCTTTTTCGCTGGCTATCAACTTGGACCGTCGAATTCCTAATTTTTTAATGCAACTGAAAAAGCAAGTTTTACCAAAATGCAAATTACTGTGGCACAGGAGCAGAAGCTTCCAAACCTTAGTGTTATACATTTTTCAAGGAAAATGGATGAAGTCTGTGACTGTCTCACGATCTTTGCAAGACTTCACACGTTCTCTGCTTTAGTCAATTTTTATTTTCTACAATAGCCAGCAAAAAGCGTTTTGGCATGATGCAGTCATCTTCTGGTGCCTGTATATTGTTAAAACAGTATACATCATTATTAAATGAGAAGTACATTATTTAGTGTAGTATACACTCACCTCAGCTGCGAAGTTTCAGTTGGTTGTGCCAATAAGGTTGAAGTTGAAATATCAATTTCAGACGAATGTATACCTCACCACAGATTGTAATAATAACATATGGGTGCATGTAGGTAACAATATGCTGTTCCGATATGTTATGTAACGCTATTATAGGAAATAAAATGACTGAAACATGAAATGTGTAAGATGTTTTAAACCACGTCTAACTGTGATGACCATTTCTTTCCTGCAAGCCAAGTTTAAAAGTTAGTAAACGAGAAGAAATCACTTAGGAATAGAACAAGTGAATAAGGTTGGACGAAGGATAATCTCGAATTCCAAAAGGTGAACGTTCGGTAGATTATTACTGTTCTGTGGAATGGAGAACGACACTTTATGGGTACAAAATCTTGTTTTACACTCAAATACTATACAAAACGATCCAGAGTAGTAAAGCATTAAGACTCATACCGTGTTCTATCTTTAATCACATGGTCTTTTGATAGTATATCTTTTAATCGACACAAAAAAGTGGCTCCCAATTTTTTTTCAGTTGACGAAACGGTCTTTGTCTGCTTTGGTCTATTCTCAACAGCCTTTGCATATTTCTCTGCTTTTTGTAAATTAAACGGGATCACTCCTGTCAGCTGCAGTGGGACATTACGTGTATCAGCAGCGGTAAGTGAAAATGTGTACGCGACCGGGATTCGAACACGGCAACTTCTGCTGACGAAGCAGGTGTGTTAACCACTGCACCACCCGGGACAAAGCATTATCGCAACTGCGCGGACTATCTCGGCCGATCCACATTCCCGCCGAACGCCACCTTTCCGCAGTCCCTGTCCATTGACTCCATGTTCGCTCCCAGAGACGCCGGCCGCCGTGGCCGAGCGGTTCTAGGCGATTCAGTCTGGAACCGCGCGACCGCTACGGTTGCAGCTCGAATCCTGCCTCTGGCATCGATGTGTGTGATGTCCTTAGGTTAGTTAGGTACAAGTAGTTCTAAGTCTAGGGGACTAATGACCTCAGATGTTAAATCCCATAGTGTTTAGAGCCATTTGAACTATTTGAGCTACTTACAGATTCCCACAGGAGATAGGACATATTTGTGCACCCGCATTGAAAAAGGTGGATCCACTGCCCAGCTGGGCATATCAATTACATGATTGCGAGTTGTCTGTTCTTCCAGACATGTCCGAAGAAACAGACACCATGCAATCATGTAGTCCTGCTACTTACTTGTACTCTACATGAAGTCTCCAATCATTAATCTACACTAAAAGTGCCGTGAATTGCGCCTGAACACTGCCAGTTTTTGACGTGAATTTTTGATTTCTTGTCAAACCTGTAGAGCTTCGACTCACAGAATACAGTCGCCGTGTTTAAGTGTCCAGTTTTTGTGATGTCCTCGTACACTTGTGATACATTATGATTCTCTGTCGTCACGTGAACTCCCGTTGCCATAACATGGTATTATTTAATATTTTGCTACGTCATAATCTCACCTGTCGTCAGAGGCAGGAGAAGGTGACCGCGGGTTGGGGGTGGGGGTGGAGTGGGGGAAGGAAGGCAGTCCACAACGCTACGCATGCTCATTAGTAAAGAATGGGTCTGCACGGTTGCAAATCATTGTAGCACGTTGTCACACATGAAATCCCGGGTTTCATTGCGTATTACTTACGTTTCTTAAATACGGGCAGATATTTGCAGAGTACTTGGAAGTGAACAATAAATAAGCTGACCTGCTTTATCAAGCTTCTGTGACCACATATAAATTTATTCGCACAGATATTAGCAGGTTTGTTGCCGAATACCGGTACGGAGTCCACGTAATTTTCATCCCATTTGATTTTGATCTTAGCTGTCCAGTTCTTCACATCAAAATATTTAGTAACATCAGAAAATTGGTGAAAAAATCGACAAGGCAGCAGCACACAAGGTCCCTATTGGTTGATATTTTGTAATTCCATCCTTGCTCATTCAGAGACATCGTTTCGACCAATCGTTTCTCATCTCAAAATACTCGGTTCAGAGTATTCTACAGTTAGTATAATTTTGAACCCTATATAGTACTATATGATCACCGATTACAAATGTTTGGAATAGCTGACGCAATATAAATACGAACTAAGACGTGAGAGAATGCTTTACTCAGGACCTGGCCCTAATTTGTAGAGTCTGACCGAAAGAGAATGCGAAAACCAAGTCATCAGGCATGTTGGGGCCGTTTTAAAAATATTTCAGTAGAAATGAATTCCTACAAACAGTAAAACAGTTACCAGTGGCTGATTTTGCTTTCTGTGAGAATTAACCTGTAGTACCGTTACACTGCCACGATCACACCATGTTAATATTCGATCATAAACCTTACTCCTAAACGTGTTATGTACTGATTTATTACCGTGAATGCCACAACGTTCCACCGCTTCACTCCAGAAACAAAACAGCAATCAAAGCTGCGGCTGTAATCCTGTTACCCTAAACAAGATGTCAGATACAGGAGAGGCTACAGCCATAGTATAATGGGATGCAAGAGCAATTAACCTTATTCATGAATTATTACCCTGTAAAATGCAAATCAGTCACTAGGAAATACCGCACACATATTATGAACCTAATTCATTAAAAAATGTTTGAGTTGCAAAACCAAAATGTTCATTTTTATGGGAAAAAAAGCACTTGCCACAAAATAGTGAAAAATGTAAAGTACAAAGTGTTGGAACATCTAATTAAGTGTTGGAACATCTAATTAAGTGTTGGAATATCTAATTTGCCCATCAGGATTGTCATCTTCCTCTTTCCAAATCCAAAGAAATCGATGGCACGAAAATGTGTAAAGTCTAACGAAGTGATGTCAGTTGTACATGAGTATTTGTAAACCTTCCTGAATCTTATTGTTGTGATGCAGTCTATTCGCCGGATGGCTTGTTCTAAAAAATACCCCGCATACCTAACCGATGTTCATTATGCTTTTTAAAGTAGGTAACACCTGCATAGTATGGACTAAGTTTCCGTATCGTAAATATACCCACTGACAAAAATTCAAACTTAAAAACAGGAAGGTTGAAGAAGGGCCGAGTGCAGTACACTTTTGGTTTCCATCTCACTACGCTTCACATACGGCGCAGTCAGCTGTGTCCTTTAACAGAACCTCAAACACTGTATCTGCAAATTTTACTGCCCTGTGGGTTCCTCCGTGAGTTTTAAGTAAACCATTTGTTTACAGCCTTAGCAACAAGTCTTTGATTCCCTTCGACACATCCTTCCTTCAGGTTGACTGGGGAGCGCTACACCCACTTAAAAATGCTCGTTAGTTCTCCGATAAAACTTTTTTTTAACGTGCCACTATTGTCAGGATCCTAGGTGTCAGCATTCGACTCAAAACATTCATCGAAGATACACACATACCCACAAGTAATCTAAACATTATAAAATATAAACACATATGAAAAACGGGTTACATACTACTATATCTACGGATGACATCTACTTGTATCTAGTTTGCTGTTTTGTTAAAATTAACAGTAATGACCAGTTCTCTTACTATGAATGTTTATAGAAATGTGGATAAGACAGATATTAATAGCACTGCGAAAATGTATAACTTCCATTCAAATTTTGGTTTTGTTTATCGCCAAACATTATATGAGTATAATCAATGGTGACGTTCGCAAATATTGACATATTACACGTTCATTGAAAGAAGAGAGAGCTGTGAGACTGCCTACGAAATATTTGCTCTGACTCAAACAGGAAGAATAATTATTTTCTTAGTTCGTAAATTCTGTGCTAATTAAGTTTTACCACTGTTTCACTAATGTATTTTTAATAATTAATTCATTTTGTGCCCACGACGCAAGTTTTAATCACGCACAACTGAATTCTGTGAGTTGCCTTCTGTTCCAAAGCAGCTCTCCCTCACTTCGTTTTGACCAAGTTGACATGTCTATATCTATAAAGGGAGCATTCAGAAGACTGTGATTCAGATGTGCAGAACAGACTGCCTGCGAAGTCACGTAACTATGGTACTATCCGTCCTGCAGACTTCGATTTCATTATATTGATAGTACAGACAGTTCGTCATCAAAACTATCGTGGATTTTGTACACATGATTCATAGCCATCTTAATAATTAACATTCTATATGTAGAGTTAACTTGGCTTAAGCTTTATAAAGAGAAACGCAAGGGCATTTCGCTAGTTTGCGACGACTGTAGAAGCACAGATATTGCCATTTCTCCAGTATAATAGAAGAGTCGTAGCCAACAGTATTTTTGGGTTACGTACAACACTTTTCCGAATTTTTGAGGTAGTTTGAATAAATTATGTTGCGTCGGAATTGCGAAATGGCTTCCCAAAAAACTTTGATTTTGGAGCAATGACATGTAGCAAATTAGCGACTCGAAATATTTTTCAGGGGCGAAATTCTTCCGCTTTTACATAATCATTCACCACTTTATAGGTACTCATAGTATAATCACCAATTTTTACGTACTTGCCTGGTGATATGCGTAATCAAGAGTAAGTAACTCAGACTGTCATGACAAAATTTTCTCTGCGTGTTAAAATTTCCAGAGATAAGTTACACATTAACGAACTGACTGGCTGCGCCGAATTTGTCCAACACTTGTCTCTTAAATTATATGACGATGAAGTCACATAAACTAGCCGAACGGTATTAATTCGTTATTACACTGTTTTCGATATTTTTCAACACGTAAATTGCCCCTCACTAGTATGATAAACATATCTTTGCGGTACTTACTTATAAATAGTAGTTTTCTTGCTTCGTTGTATTCCGTAGCAACACAAAATTATTCACCATTTCTGTTACAAGTAAATAAATGTGTAAACTCAGCGCAGATATGTGTAATAATAAAGTTTCGCTCACAGCACAAAATAATAACGAACAGTCCTATACGAAATTCACGCAACAATTCCAGTTCGGTATTAGTGACATGCGCAGTACACTATACAAATTCCACAGATATTATTACACTATGAGGATAGTTTCTGTTATCTCTTTGCTTCGTTCGCTGATTTTGCGAAGATAAAGTGGCGAGTTCTTTGGTTTTACGTGAATTCGCACCAAAATTATGACTGACGCTCTTAGATGTGAAGTGAGCTTGAATTAAACAGCTTGTCTGAGAAGTAAAAACACATCCAGATCAATATATGTAGGAAAATTGTGGCAGGATTAAAATTTTCCGCTTTAGTCATAATTGCAGATTTTCAGTCACATTTCGTCATAACGCCCGATATATAATTGTACGGGCCAGTATCGTTCATTAAATAAAAAATATACAAACAAATCAATATGATATGTATACAAAACTTTTTTCGGACGACTATTAACTTAAAAGGAGCCAACACGAAGCACTTTCCTCCTCCACCTGTAACTCATACGGCAGCGTCTCTATGTTTAGAGGTTGTTACTAAGCCCTTAAACATATTTTAACTATTTAAAATCACACAGCGTGTCCTCGGCACGTAGACATCGTTATCACTAACTGTTATCTCTCCGGTCATTCAAATCCACATTTTCATCCATTCAGTGTTTAGTCCTACCAAATTGGAAGACAATCTCCTGCCAACTCAGTTCATCCCTTCCTTCATCTGACCTACTCCCCAGATATCTCTCTTACACAAATTTTACATTAATACTGGAAGTTGGGCCCTGTTCTTGATCAGAATCGAAGGGAGTAATTGTAATGCTAGTTATAAAACAAATATTTGATCATACAAGACGAGCCAGTACAACTGAACGTTGAGTTAGACACTGTGTCACAGTGAGAACAATAAGCTTAGGTGTGCACCAGGCTATACTTATTATTAGTGGGTCGCCTACCACGGAAAAGTTAAGGTCGATGGAAAGTGTCTTGGTATCTAAGTCATCCTGAGATTAACAGATATTTATTTGCTATAATGACAGACAAAAAATAATTAACAGATACCAGTTTTCCCTGTAAATCAAATTACAAAATGACGCTAACACTGTGAAGAGGTACGAAAAACTGTGGAAGAATGGACGGAGAAAGCGCAACAAGATCTGCACATCTGCGAAGTTCGCAAAACCAAAGTTAACAATGCTACAAGATTCTGTAAATTATATCCAAATTCAGCAATACTTGTTGCATGGCAAAGTAAGTAATTAGCTAGTTGCTCAGAAAGTCTATCACACGACCACAATTGTGACACATTTCCCCAGAATCAGAAGACTGCGCACCCATCAGCACCAAACGGCAACTGAGAGACGAGTGACCCTCATATAAGGTGGCGATCGAATTACCATAAAACATCTATCCCTCTACACGACTCTCTACTATCAAGAAAAGCTGTATATGGAGGATGTAATTAAATGCTATTGCTAAAGTGATGGATAAGAACATCAGTTATGTCATGCCAAAAAACCGGGTACGCTGCAGAAACTTCCTACGATTGCTGCACAAAACGCATCTTACAAGATAAGAGGTTGGTGCTGGGATGGTGCAGTGTCCCATCGGTAGGTCGGCATCTTTGTCAGGTTCGTTGACAGAGCAGCTCAATACGACAGGGCGCACCAAATTTTGGAGTACAAGCAGTTGACCTTCCCACACTGATCGTGCAGCATCTCTATGTGTCGTCCTTGGATGCCCGAACATACACCAACTCTGCCAACAAAGGCACGAAGCAGGCCGCCCAAAAACTACCCCACTCCGAGGAGACCTTCACATTTCCTAATGAGATTCACAGATCTTCTCCTGTTGATAAAGAGAATCCACAGACCACACTGGAAGAACATTTTGCCTCTGAGAAGAACACAGCACTTTCCTCCTAAGAAATGTACCCAGTACACTGTAGATAAAATTAAACATGAAACAGCAGCAAAACTGAATCAGTATCGCGTATTGATATATGACAGTAATGTCACCGTAAGTGATTTTCTTTGAGCACTCCATTCAACAATAAATATTGCATACACTACATCATACAGAAATACACATTTAAATCAAATTACAAGGTTTTACGTTATGCAAAGCGAAGTTCAATCCCATGTTGCGACTCAGATGTGTCAGTAGGGACCAACTGACCGCCATGTCATCCTCTACGAATGGTTTCTTTCGGATGCAGCATGGAGGGCCCGAGGAACAGGCTGCTGTCGGCTTTCTTGACCTCGAAGCCGTTACTTCTCACTCAGCTTCTTAATTAGATCACTAGGCTGAGAGCACCATGTGCCTGTCCTCTTACCTAGGAAAAATCCCTTGCAGTACCACGAATCGAACCTGGGTCCTCTATACGGTAGCCAAACACGCTGATCACTGAGTTATGGAGACGCACTTAGCGTTATATGGTCTGGACAAAATAAAACCGTCCCCGAGAATAATTCGCGCAGCTTAATATTGGCGACTTAAGTTACGCCGTCCGCTCCCAGGGCAGATGCAGATTATGTACACTGATGTGACAGAAGTCACGGGACAGCGACATGCACATATATAGACGACGGTAGAATAGCGTACTCAAGGTATAAAAGAGCACTGCATTGGCGGGGCTGTCATTTGTAGTCATGTGATTCACACGAAAGGGTTTCCGACGTGGTTAAGGCCGACCACGTGAATTAATAGACTTTGAACGTGGAATGGTAGACACATGGGACATTCCATTTCGGAGATCGTTAGGTAATTCAATATTCCGAGACCCACAATGTCAATAATGTGCCGATAATACCAAATGTCAGGAATTATCTCTCACTGCGAATAACGCAAGGGTCCACGGCCTCCACATAACGGCCGAGAGCAGCGGCGTTCACTCACAGTTATCAGTGCTAACAGACAAGCAACATTACATGAAATAACCAGAGAAATCAATGTGAGACGTACGACGGGGTACTAGGTTAGCCGAGGGCGCTAACGAGCTGTTTCCTGGACTCGGGTAGCCGCGCCGGCCCCAGATTGAATCCGCCCGGCGGATTAACGACGAGGTCCGGTGCGCTGGCCACCCGGGATGTGGATTTTAGGCGGTTTTCCACATCCCCCTAGGTGAATACCGGGCTGGTCCCCACGTCTAGCCTCAGTTCCACGGCTCGCAGACATCTGAACAGTTTCACACTATTCCATGGATTACACTAGTTGCAGACAGTTGGGCTACACTAATTACTTCCCAGGGGGGCGGGGGTACAGGGTGGCAGCAGGAAGGGCATCCGGCCACCCCTTCAACTAAAATTGCCACATCCGATTAACAATGCCGACCCTGCGTATCTGCAGGAAAAACGGCACAAGCAAAAGAAAGAAAGAAAGAATGTACGACAGGGTACTAACGGGCTATGGCAGCAGACGACCGACTCGAATGCTTTTGCTAACGGCACTATTGCTAACAGCGTTGGACCCTAGACGACTGGAAAACCATGACCTGGTCAGATGAGACCGGATTTCAGTCAGTAGGAGCTGATGGTAGTGCTGGAGTGTGGCGCAGATCCTACGAAGCCAAGGACACAAGTTGTCAACAGGACACTGTGAAAGCTGATGGTGGCTCCATGATTGTGTGGGCTGTGTTTACATGGATTGGATTGGGTTCTCTCGTCCAGTTGAATCCATCATTGACTGGAAGTGGTTATGTTCGGCTCATTGGAGTCGATTTGCACTCATTCATGTATATCATATTCCCAAATAATAATGGCATTTTTACAGATGATAATGCGCCATGACACCAGGCCACAACTGTTCGCAATTGGCTTGAAGAACATTCAGGATAATTCGAGCAAATATTCGGCTACCCAGATTGCCAATTAATCCCATCGAATATATATATTGGACGTAATCGAAAGGTCGGTTCGTGCACAAAATCCTGCACTGGTAACACTTTCGCAGTTGTGGACGGCCACAGAGGCAGCATGGCTCAATATTTCCGTAGGTGACTTCCAGTGACGTGTTGAGTCCGTACCACGTCGAGTTGGTGTACTACATCGGCAGGAGGAGGTTCGACCGATACTAGGAAGTTTCCCATGACTTTTGTCACCTGAGGGTGAGTTGGGTTACTTATTTCAAGTCGCGTTAAATATTTTCTGAGCTGGTCTTATTTTGCCCGTACTTTGCATAATTATTTTAAAACAAAAATAAAAACAAATTTTACACTGTTGAAAAATTTTTCACAGATGCCATCGGTTCTAAAGAATCGACAAGGATTCGTTCACACTGTCACGCCATATACTCGCCAATAATCGCTATTCTGCAACCGTGTAATGACTCTTGTTCCATAGGTTGGGAGATTGCAGGGCACTCTCACTTCTGATTCGGTGTTACGCCACTTCATGTTCTTCGGGAATATGATCTTTATAGCAGTTTGACTTCATACATCATGATGAAATGGCGGGCAGTAGTTAATGCTCTTGCTTGTGTGCTCTAGGGAAGGAATAACGGTGAGATTTACTTGCGTTCAAAGGAATAAGGTGCCGATTTAAACGACTGCAGTAAAAGCACAGCGACAGTAGGCCGAGCAAAGCGCGTTTTTTCTGCGGAACCTGGGTGGAATCATTTCCAGACGGTCGAGTTCTGCGGTCTTATTGTGCAGACACGTTGGTTGGCGCCAGTCGGTTGACATCCACGTCCAGGTAGACTGACTAGCGCCGAGAAGTCGCCGCTGCAATGTCCAGATCATTGTAGACAGTCAATAAAACAGAAGATGGGGCCTTGTTAGCCAGGAAGCCGACGGGAGATCTATGTGCGTTCTGCGAATCTCTGTGGGACAGGTCACTGGCGGCCAGATGTCCTGACTCTGTTACACAACATATTTGTGAAAGCACAAGGCTTTTAGCGAGTTTATGGCCGTTCTTCGGAAACTTCGAAATGGACGCAACAGGAGAGGTAACAAGCTTTTTATGGAGGGCTGTGGTTCCATCCTAGTCATGTTGTTAGAAAAAGACATGGCGTAAACGAGTGGGAAAGAGGCTGCGAAGATGAATCTTTTTCCTTTCCTCCCAATTAACTTTAAAGTCTGTGACTGGTCAAATCGGTGTATCCAGAGCAAAGGGCGTTCTCCCAGCTTCGAATTCCGTGCTCTTGCTAATGATTGGCTTGTGCAAAACTGGGGGAAGTATAAGATGTAAATGTGCTTTGCTACCGAGCTGAGAAGGAAACAGATAGAAAGAGATCACTCTTGTACTGGCGCTTCACTAGTAAAGAACTGCAGGTCTCTACCTAAACGGTGAGACTTGTGTGCCGGCCTCTGTGGCCGAGCGCTTCAGTCCGGAACTGCGCTGCTGCTGCTGCAGTCGCAGGTTCGAATCCTGCATCGGGCATGGATGTGTGTGATGTCCTTAGATTAGTTAGGTTAAGTAGTTCTAAGTATAGGGGACTGATGACCTCAGATATTAAGTCCCATAGTGCTTAGAGTAATTTTTTTGAGACTTGTGTCCTTTGCTAGTGTGCCATTTAGAGCCTGTGCCAGTTACCTTCTGAACTGTCTGAGGTACTGCTTCTAGCATCACGCACACAATGAATGATGCGTGGGTGTACTTATTTGTCTTGAGTCAGCCGTCTAAACATTTGACATATTCCGTCATGCATAGTCATGGCACGGAGTCAAATTGGTTTGGCAAACCAGCAAACGGGTCCACCTGCACACTGGAATCCACCGGGGTTTCAGAGGCTGATAGGAAACTACCTGCATTCCGAATTAACCGAACGTGACACCTCGTACTTGCATTTTTTGGGCGCACACCATTAGAGATTGCGGCCGTCCATGACTTCAGTCGCCTAAGGCATCACGGTGTGCCGCTCCGTCCAGCAGTAGGGTAAAATATTCGCTGCAACGGCGTAGGGCTCCAATATATGTTTCTCAGCGCCCTGTTCTTTCGAACCATATTTTTCTTTTTTTTTGGAGTAGTAGAGTACATATGCTTGATGGTGGCGTAGTTTTTGTGCCATAACCCGGATTCACGTGTATGAAGTCAGATAAAGCGATTAGTGTTCTGGTTAGTGTTGTGTGCCGATCCCCAAATGGTTCAAATGGCTCTGACCACTATGGGACTTAACATCTGTGGTCATCAGTCCCCTAGAACTTAGAACTAGTTAAACCTAACTAGCCTAAGGACATCACACACATCCATGCCCGAGGCAGGATTCGAACCTGCGACCGTAGCGGTCGCGCGGTTCCAGACTGAAGCGCCTAGAACCGCTCGGCCACAGCGGCCGGCGCCGATCCCCAGCTGATCAGTTTGTCCACCATAGACCCCATGTTCGTGAAAGCGTTTGTTAAATGAAAACGTTTGTGTGGCGGTTCTTTAGTCATATTTTTGTCTTATAATGTTAAGGATGAATAAATCTATTGCCACTTAGATCACAACTACTTCCTGCGTTCTGATTAACATTACGTTTGGCATTTTTATTAAAGTCCATATTCTAAAATAGGGTAGCAAGGTTCCAAGGTATGCAGTATTCCAGTAGGAAGAGTGATGGCGGAAGAAATTTTCCTTTCCAGTAATCGGCTGCTAATGAAAGTGATTAGAGAGACATAGTCATTAAGAACATGATCACCACATTATTCTGAAGTGTACTGGGGCAAGACGCGAGAGTGCTGAGAGGAGTCCGTCACGTGCAGGATGAGTTTTCAGTCTCTTCTTTTGCACAAGCAACGAAAAAACCAAACTTCGTCCTCGAGTCGTAGACATTATCATCATCCACAGCAAACACATGCACTTAAAAGATTACAGTCATACACACCAGCCGCTACGTGTCAGCTTCCGACTCATAGGAAGTACGTTGTAAATCTGTAGATGAACTACCCTCGGAATCTTGCAGCCAAATTGCCACACGAGTCATAATCTTAGTAAGTGTGAATTAGTCTACCTCTATACTGCGTAAGTCACCTTATGGTGTTTAGTGGTGTATACTGCTGTCACTGCCCCCATTTCCAGCTCCAGTGGCGAATGGTTCGTGGGAAGAACGATTGTTGCTAAGCCTCTAATTTTACGTTCATGGTCTTTTCGCCAGATAGACGTACCAGGAAGCAATGTATTGGTTACTCTTCTACGAACGTACGCCCTCAAAACTTTAATATAAAGCACACCGTGATGCAGAAAGTCTCTCTGGTAGCCTCTTTGTCACTGGAGTTGGCTGAGCATCTCCGAGACTGCTTCGTGCTTGCTAAATAAACCTGTAAGGAGCCGTGCTGCACTTCTCTGGATCTCCTCTGTCATTCCTATTTGGTACGGATCCCATACTGAGGAGCAATATTCAAGTACTGGTCGAGCGAGGGTTTCGAAGGCTACCTCCTCTGTGGGTTGGACTACGCTTCCTGATAATTATTCAGATGACTCTCAGTCTGGTATCTGTCTTAACGCCTTATCCACGATTAGTTTTATGTGGTCGTTCCACTTTAAATCGCTTCGTAAACATACCTGTAGCTATTTAATGGATGTGACTGATTCCAGTGATTGTTCTGCAACCGTGTAATCTTACACTAATGGATCTTTCTGCTTTTTATGCACAATATGTTACAAATTTTTATGTTTAGGGGTCAAAGGAGACGAGTAACAGACATCTTACTAGAGCAGTATCGAATATTTCTCCTCAAGAACGTGCTGACATCCTCTTTCCCAGTCAAGGAGCTTATTTAAATAACTTCAAATGTCCTACACGACGTTCGAGGAAGAAAATAATAGTAGTAGTGCCAGCAGTAGTAACAGTCGCAGTGGTAGTAATAACAGCATCCGTAGTTTCATTAATGCGTGAATTTTGACGAAGATGAGACAAGTAATAACTATCGCGGCTTTTGCCTGTAGTTATGACGCAAGTCAAATGGGAATCTTTGGAAGAATCACGAAGTAGCTCTCGCTAAACGTGGAGGGTAGGAATGATGAGAAGAAGGCAACTGCGATTAGAGCACCCACATAAGCAAATAGCAACCATATTTACCTTGCTCAACGCACGAGTGTCATAGGACGGAAAACTGATGATATTGGTACGATGCACGTACCGCCCTGCACTGTACAGTCGTTTGCGAAGTACTGACGTAGATATCGATTAAAACCCAATTCAGGGAGGCGGTATGGTGATTACAGCTTCCGTCTCCCCAAAAAACAGCGTCATCTCATACAGTCTTGTTCATATATAGTTGCAAAGAAGTTATTTCATTATGTGAAAAGCTATTGCTGCACTGTTCATCCGTCAACACCAGTCACTTCACACACTATAGACACATCATTTCGTACTGGAAAAAGCTGCTGCTAAACTATTCAGCACGGCAACAAGTTGAGCTAAACAAGGTGCTACCTACCACTTTCTCTGTGTGAGGCTTTTTCCCCGAGATTGTTATTTTCGGGGCAATGTAACCGAGAAAATGGTGTATCATGTATGACGTCCGTACACGTGCCTCAGTCTTGTAAGCTTACACTTTTGCATTAAGTATTCTCGAAGTTGATTTTTATTCTTTTAGGTGATGAAGATTAGATCCTGTAACACAAAAAAATAAAACAGCTCCTCACTCGTCGAGTTGAGCAGTACGAGGTCCTCTGGCCACTGGTGGGCAGCTGCGTGTCAGGAGACTCCCCATTAAACAAGCCGCACTTCATTACAGTGTGTTAATCGAATAAGGAACGAGGCTACTTGCGGTTGGGAGGAGGCGAGGCGGCCGGCCCGGCGTCAGTTATTTATTTTGTCCGGCGGAACCGGCCGGCCCGCACACGAGCGGGACAGCGCACCTACCGGCTGGGCAGCGGCCTGCCTTGAACCGCGGAGGTCGGCCCCTACGAATTAGCAACGGATGAGGACGGCGCTCATGCACTCCCCACAAGTCTCGGCCCGCCAGCAAGCAGAGGGTGGTCCGTGACGGCGCAGGACGCAGCTGCGCGGGCGCGGCGCCGGGGCGGCTCTGCTGCGTGTACACCGTCCGCAGCTACAGCCCGGTTCAGAGCAGGTGGCATCCGGCGTTTAAGTGAGAACGACAGGGTGACGGACAAAAAATTGTTCAAATTCTGGATGTCTTTCCCCGTACTGGAATGCAATAGACAAATGGGCTTGGCTACAACAAATAAAGCATACATTGAAGCGTTTATTGGTGATTTTTATTGAAATGGTGGAGCACGTGAGGCAATACTGACCTTACGACTTATCTTAGAAGAAAGATTAAGAAAAGGCAAACCTACGTTTCTAGCATTTGTAGACTTAGAGAAAGCTTTTGACAATGTTAACTGGAATACTCTCTTTCAAATTCTCAAGGTGGCAGGGGTAAAATACAGGAGCGAAAGGCTATTTACAATTTGTACAGAAACCAGATGGCAGTTATAAGAGTCGAGGGGCATGAAAGGGAAGCAGTGGTTGGGAAGGGAGTGAGACAGGGTTGTAGCCTCTCCCCGATGTTATTCAATCTGTATATTGAGCAAGCAGTAAAGGAAACAAAAGAAAAGTTTGGAGCAGGTATTAAAATCCATGGAGAAGAAATAAAAACTTTGAGGTTCGCCGATGACATTGTAATATTGTCAGAGACAGCAAAGGACCTGGAAGAGCAGTTGAACGGAATGGACAGTGTCTTGAAAGCAGGATATAAGATGAACATCAACAAAAGCTAAATGAGGATAATGGAATGTAGTCGAATTAAGTCGGGTGATGGTGAGGGAATTAGATTAGGAAATGAGACACTTAAAGTAGTAAAGGAGTTTTGCTATTTGGGGAGCAAAATAACTAATGATGGTCGAAGTAGAGATGACATAAAATGTAGACTGGCAATGGCAAGGAAAGCGTTTCTGAAGAAGAGAAATTTGTTAACATCGAGTATAGATTTAAGTGTCAGGAAGTCGTTTCTGAAAGTATTTGTATGGAGTGTAGCCATGTATGGAAGTGAAACGTGGACGATAAATAGTTTGGACAAGAAGAGAATATAAGGTTTCGAAATGTGGTGCTACAGAAGAATGCTGAAGATTATATGGGTAGATCACATAACTAATGAGGAGGTATTGAATAGAATTGGCGAGAAGAGGAGTTTGTGGCACAACTTGACAAAAAGAAGGGACCGGTTGATAGGACATGTTCTGAGGCATCAAGGGACCACAAATTTAGCATTGGAGGCCAGCGTGGAGGGTAAAAATCGTAGAGGGAGACCAAGAGATGAATACACTAAGCGGATTCAGAAGGATGTAGGTTGCAGTAAGTACTGGGAGATGAAGAAGCTCGCACAGGATAGAGTAGCATGGAAACCAGTCTCAGGACTGAAGACCAGAACAACAACAACAACAACAACAACAACACGCTGAAGAGTCAAAGAAATTCTTACACCTGTCTTATGTCGTGTAGGACCACCACGAGCATGCAGAAGTGCCGCAACACGACGTGGCATGGACTCGACTAATGTCTGAAGTAGTGCTGGAGAGAACTGACACCAAGAATCCTGCAGGCCTGTCCATAAACCCGTAAGAGTACGAAGGGGTGCAGATCTCTTCTGAACAGCACGTTGCAAGGCATCCCCAGATATGCTCAATAATGTTCATGTCTGGGGAGTTGGTGGCCAGCGGAAGTGTTTCAACTCAGAAGAGTGTTCCTGGAGCTCCTCTGTAGCAATTCTGGACGTCTGGGGAGTCGCATTGTCCTGCTGTAATTGCCGAAGTCCGTCGGAATGCACAATGGACATGAATAGATGCAGGTGATCAGACAGGATGCTTACGTACGTGCCACCTGTCAGAGTCGTATCTACACGTGTCAGGGGTCCCATATCACTCCGACTGCAAACGCTCCACACCATTACAGAGCCTCCACTAGTTTGAACAGTCCTCTGTTGTCATGCAGGGTCCATGGATTCTTGAGGTTGTCTCCATACCCGTACACATCCATCAGCTCGATACAATACGAAACGAGACTCGTCCGACCAGGCAACATGTTTCCAGTCATCAACAGTGTAATGTCAGTGTTGACGCACCCAGCGAGGCGTAAAAATTTGGAACGTGCAGTCATCAAGGGTACACGAGTGCACCTTCGGGTCCCAAAGCTCATGTCGATGGTGTTTTGTTGAATGGTTAGCATGCGGACACGCGTTGATTGCCCAGCAATTAAATCTGGACTCCTGTCACGCTGAACGATTTTCTTAGTCGCCGTTGGTCCCGTTCTAGCAGGATCTTCTTCCAGTTGCAGCTATGTCGGAGGTTTGATGTTTTACCGGATTCGTGATATTCACGGTACATTCGTAAAATCATACGGGAAAATTCCCACATCGTCGCTACCTCGGATATGCTATGTCCCATTGCTCATGTGCCGACTATTAAACCACGTTCAAACTCACTTAAATGTTGATAACCTGCCATTGTAGCAGCAGTAACCGATCTAACAACTGCGTCAGACACTTTTTGTCTAATATAGGCGTTGGCGATCGCAGCGCCGTATTCTGCCGGTTTACATATATCTGTATTTGAATACGCATGACTATACCAGTTTCTTTGGCGCTTCAATGTGTAATTGGGATTTTCCTCCGGCAGCTCTTGAAACGAGGTAGATCGACAGTGGTCGCTGTAACTCCGGTTGTGGTTATCTTTAACATGAAATTAGCCTATTACCCTGGTCTTTATAGATGTAATTTTAATTCATCGTATGGATTTGAAACAAAACAAAAAAAATGGCGAAATTGTATATATTTTAAAAATGGACTTTTTTGGACCATTCTTTTTTGACCGAAAAAAATACTAAATATCAACATAAAAAATATCAGTTACGATGAACTGAAGAGAATTCAGTTTGCTTTAAGGGAGACTAAAAATCATTAAAATCGGATCAAAATTTTAACGTGGGCGACAACAATCATGCCGGAAAATATGATTTTGAGAAAAACGCGTTTATAGTTTACAAGTATTTATCATATGAAAAAAATGGATAAAACTTGAAACTTACGGGATATCATTGATTCCTGGTCCATAATAACTATCGCCCCGGCTAGTAGATGGCCTCTCTCTGCAACTTTGACCTGTTAAGCCCTCATTTTCGCCCTGAAAGCCCTTTTCGTCGCTTAGCGCATCGCCGCCATCGTCTGTATCTTCACAGAATCGGAGCATTTCATCGCCGATTTTGATTTGAAGGGCATTTTCCACGTGCACTAATGAAGTGTGGCGTACAAGGAATAGGCATACGGTCAAATTTGAAGCAGTGTTGACCATTGCGCTTTACACACACACACACACACACACACACACACACACATATATATATATATATATATATATATATATATATATATATATATATATATATATATTGCTCGTATTTATAGTGACCTATAATGAAGTTTATTACAGTCGTTTTCCGCCACGCAGGCAGTCCTGTCTTCCAATATGACAACTGACAGATCCATCAGGTATGAAACTATGCATAAGAAAATTGAACAGTAGCCGATATTGAATGACCTTCCACCATCCGTGATTTTAAAGTCTCATTAAAAAAAAATGGTTCAAATGGCTCTGAGCACTATGGGACTCAACTGCTGTGGTCATAAGTCCCCTAGAACTTAGAACTACTTAAACCTAACTAACCTAAGGACATCACACACATCCATGCCCGAGGCAGGATTCGAACCTGCGACCGCAGCGGTCGTGCGGTTCCAGACTGTAGCGCCTTTAACCGCTCGGCCACTCCGGCCGGCTCTCATTAAAAACCCGGGAAACTCGTTAAAGAGTGGTACCTGCGCAATCTGTCTATCCCGCACGAATTATTGTCGCACGAGTGGTTGGAAGTGATGTACCGGATACCGATGTAGTTATCCATTCCCAACACAGAGATGTCAATTGTTATTAATGGTTGCGGAGGTACTACGCGCTATTAGAACAAGGTGAGAAAGTTTTTTTTTTTTTTTCAACGAGCTTATAAATTATTACTAAAGAGGTAAAGTGATTGAGATACTGTATAAGAGACTGTACAGGATTTATATGTTGCCTCATTCATCCCTCAGTCAAGTTTACTAGTGATGGCATGGTGTGTGCAACAAGCCTCTTGAAACCGACAGGCGCATGTTCCATGAGATTCAGTTGTACTGAATATGCAACTTACTCTGTTCACAAATCCCACACTACAGAGTCTCAGCAACGAGGACAATTTTGTTGGAAGGGGCGTTGTCATGCTTTCGATGTTATTTAGAACGTACTGCACCACAGATAGCGGCAACAAAATTGTTTACTACTTCAGTGCAAAATCTTTCCCTAGTACCCGACCGCACCGCTATGATACGTAGTGGTGTTCTTGCATATGCTCTTGGACCAATTACTTATATACCATACCTGTCCAATATCTTTGTCTTGGCGTCGTGTTCTTTCCAGACCATCTGGTGTCTAGTATAGCTTGTTACCTCGAACCAGGATACATGCAGAAGCTACATTTCCTTTGGCTCTATTCACGATCTTCAGTTCGTGAAATTTGGGGCTGTGATGGCTTTTGAAATACTCGTTCCTTTCGTAAGCCATCAATATTTTTTTATTGAACTATTTTGTAGCAGACGTTGAAGGAATACTGAAACAGCAGCTTAGTGTACTATATACTTCGGCAACAATTATAAATTACAATTTTTAAAAACTTATTATGGACATTTCGGTGTATATCTTAGTAGCCGTAGTCAGCTGATGGTCCCACTAATGCCACCACGACCACCAAAAATTTAACACTTCAATCGTTGTAATACAATGAACAACAAAGTATGTCAAACTATGAAACATTAACATTTGTTTTTACATAATTGTTCAGTTTGCTGTGTTTGAGAAGTTTACCAACATAGTACTGATGCACAATTCTATTAGGTTTTGCCACACAGTTGTTTTACTACATACGTAAAGCTTTGTTTGTTGACCATAAGTCTTTACAAATTCTGTTCTACTCGATAATGAAACGTCTGAGTCTTTAAGCAATGAAAAATGTACTTCATTTTTGTTCGTAATCTATGAAACTCGTCTATCGCACAACAAATACCCATATGTAATACGCCAAAATGAAATGAATTTGTAATGAGACAAACCGTAGGTTACTTATTCGTGAGAATGTGGCTGATATCGCTAGACAAAACAGGTCGTAGCTACTGTTAATTTACACATTCCATAAGAACATTTTCAGCTTGGCGCAGAGAAAAATTGCCTTAACAGTATACAATGAGCGCTATGATGGCTCTTAGGTGAGTACCGACCATCAGCATAAATCTGAACAGTGGTCGCCCAATGTGACACTCAGTTACAAGTTCTTGCATAATCTCCCAGGCAGTTTCTGAACAGAACGAAAGCTTCAATCTGAGTTTTCGTAGGTCATTCTGGTATTGAAACTGAAGATAACACCCAGAAAATTAAAATACTATATTTTGCATTTAAATCTGCATTCAAAAATGAGGATCCTTCTTCCGTATCACCTGATCATCATTTATTCAAACTCACGAATATTAATAAACAATTAAGACTAGTCAAAGCGAACGAGGTACCATACGTTGGCGGATTTCCTTGATTTTATATTGAATACACTGTGGAATCAGCTTCTTCGACAGACTGTTGTAGCACCATTGTTGTGGCCGCAGACAGCGCAGTCGGACCCAACCGACCGCCGTGTCATCCTCTGGCAATGACGTCACCGGGCGTTGTCGGGTTAGTAGATCTGACGCCCATACTCCTCGGTCAAGTAACTTCTCAGCTGTCATCACGAAGCTTTTCTCTCCCCATTTCAATCCTCTCACCAAGAAAAAACCCTCTGGCAGTACAGGGTATCGAACCCACATCCCCGGCATGGCAGTCAGCTATGGAGGCGGACGTAATTAGCTCCTTTCTTATCTCATATTTATCGAGGATCCGTCATGCAGCGATTAGTGACGCGTGACAGGCAATTCTTCTTTATAAAGAGAGTTAGAGAATCTGATAGCATCATGAAAGGTCAGCAGAGACATGGCAACAATTTTATTACCTCATTCATGTATGGATAAACAGAATAAGAACAATTAGGGAGTGTATCAAGGCATACACATTATGTGATCGAAAATGAATGGACACCCTTATGTAACGATGAACTGACGTCACGAGAGGCGGATCCGCAGATATTAAATGAGGTGGGGAGAATTGTGTTGCCAATAGAGAAGTAGTGATAGCAGAATGGGTCTGTTAGGAGAGCTTAGTGACTTAAGTCTTTGACTAGTCATTCGATGTCACCTGAGTTACACATCCATCATCCTAAAGCTGCTCGAGTCGTCTGGTGGTAATGTGATTGTGAAGTGGAAACAGAAAGTAACAACCATAACTAAACCAAGGGCAAATAGATTTCACGCACTAACGAAAATGGAACCACAGAACCTTGCAAATTGCTCAAATCGCTCTAAGTACTATGGGACTTAACATCTGAGGTCATCAGTCCCCTAGACTTAGAACTACTTAAACCTAACTAATCTAAGGACATCACACACATCCATGCCCGAGGCAGGATTCGAACCTACGACCGTAGCAGCAGCGCGGTTCCGGACTGAAGCGCCTAGAACAGCTCGTCCACAGCGGCCGGCTCGAAACTTGCCGACTGGGGTGTTGTAAGACATAGCATAAAATCAGCAGAAGGAATCACACGTGAGTTCCAATGTGCTCCCAGCAGTCGAGTTAGCACTATAACGGTGCGTAGGGAGTTAAAAAGAATCGCGTACAGTGGTCGAGCAGCTCCTCATAAAGCACACATTTCTGTAGTCAGTGCTAAGCGACGGTTGAGGTGGTGCAAAGTGCGTCACCACTGGACAGTGAATGACTGGAAACGAGTGATTCAGAGTGATAAATCACGCCTGTGGCAATCCGACTGAAGGTGTTTGGTCTGGCGAATGCCTGAAGAACGTTACCTGACACCGTTTGTAGTACACACAGGGAAGTACGGAGGGAGTGATGTTAACGGTATGGGCGTGTTTATTGTGGTTAGGGTGTGGTCCCGTTACTAGAACTTTGTGTACGGCAGAAAGTTGAGGAACAGTTCGAAGACGATGAATCAGAACGTCAGCTTCGCTCCAGATTCCAGCGTGCAACATCACTACCTGTTCTGGTTTCGGCTCTTGAGGTGAATGGGCTGCCACTACTCCACAGACATACAGACGCCTCACTGAGAGTCTCCACCAGAGTTCGAGCCGTTATAAAGGCAAACGAGGGACCCACACTATATTAATGATCACTAATAGGTGGCCAGAGACTTTTGATCCGGTAGTGTTACAATTTTTATGCCTCGTTCCATACGGGATTAGAATAGGACAAAATGTAACCAATATCGTCTTCCATGGACTGTACAATGAATTGCAAAGTGTATATATAGATATGGAGGTGCAAATTTCTACGATCGATGTGTCCTACTAACAAGGGAAACTCCCCATCGCACACCCCTCAGATTTAGCGGTAAGCTGGCCCATTGAATAGCCCGCCAAAAACTGAGCACAGATCAACCATCAAAATGAAGGTGTACTGAACAGAAACAGGGACGGTCCAAATTTAATATGTGCAACATCGAGCTACGGTCAAGCCTGTCGTGTCGTGGTTGTTTGGTCACGCTGCTAGACTGCGAAGGGGGAGGTCCGGGTTCAATTCTTCCTGTCTCCAATTCTTTTTTTTTTCCCACAAAATTACGAACTTTCCTTCTGGTCATTTAGCACAGAGTAAGAGTCATGTGGTAAGAATATACTCGTATTACCGTCGCAAGTAAATGAGATTATGAAACGTCCCCTTAGAAAAATTATAAATGACTGTGCTTAAACTGACACACATATTTTTAGCGCAACGCAATCTGACTTTCACTAATCCCTACAAAAGAATGGCCCTGACTAATAATAACCTATACCTTTCATGAATCACTTACCTCAAAAATCTTCGTTACTCGAACTACTGCAAAACAGCGAGCGCCAATACTGCCAGATAAATAAAAGATTCTAACTACTGAAGGCACTAACTACTGATAGGCATAGTTAGCAAATGAAAGATTTTGATAGAGAACAAACAATGTATTTACCTTAATAGTGTTCAAAAGTCATAATATATATATCAGTTCATGACTTCCAGTCTTACAAATTTACTCTCTCTGATGGACACACGTCCAGATCATCCGCTCTCAAAACTCCGCCATCTCTCTCCCCACATCCACCACTGCTGGTGGCTCACCTCCAACTGCGCAACGCTATGCGCTGTTAACAGCCAACTGTCCAACACTACAATAGCAAATTCCAACAATACAAACCAGCCACAGACTGCACACAGCACAGTCAATGATTTTCATATAGAGCGCTACCAACATAAAAACCTAAACAGCCTACTTACAAGATGAACAGTGAGAGCACGCGAGATGCCGCATAGACCTCTCACAAAAATGAAAACAACAAATAAACGCGTATTAACTATGTTACAACGAAGGTATTCAAGAGTCAAAACTTCCAAAACGGAATGCAAGAGGCATAACATGTGGTAGCTGTGTAGAACAAATAAGAGGTGCAGACATCTGGAGGTCTCTTGGTTACGCGTCGCTGTTGCAAACTGGAATTACGCCACCACACATACACAAATTTGAATACAACGAACAGAGACGTCAATGACAGGACGGAAATTCCGTAACTTAGTGAAAAAAAAATAGTTTGCCGAGTGAGATTTGAACCCGAACCTTCCTCTTCGCCGTCCAACATCGTGACCACACAGTCACGATACGACTACGGCATATGTTGCTCAGTCTTGCATAAATTAAATCTGAACAGTTTGCTGATTCTATTTTTCTTCATTTTTATACAGTTCAGTACACCTTCTTCCTGTTTTCATGCTTGATCTGTGTTCAATTTTTGATGGGCTATCCAATGGGCCAATTTACCACTAAACCTGAGGGGGCTGCGATGGGGAGTTTCGCTAGTAAGAACTGTGCCTCACACTTAGCTGTTTCTGTATAAACGTCCCTTCTCCCTTTATACTATGAGGTTATTTCCAGGAACGTCACTTCCTCAGCGTAGCGCCGGATCTACATCTACATGGATACTCTGCAAATTACATTTAAGTGCCTGGCAGAGGGTTCATCGAACCACCTTCACAATTCTCTGTTATTCCACTCTCGTATAGTGCGCGGAAAGAACGAACACCTATCGCGGGAAGAACGAACATCTATATCTTTCCGTACGCGCTCCGATTTCCCTTATTTTATAGTGGTGATCGTTCCCTCCTGTGTAAGTCGGTTACTTTCGCATTCGGAGGAGAAAGTGGGCGATTGGAATTTCGTGAGAAGATTCCGTCGCAACAAAAAACGCCTTTCTTTTAATGATGTCCAGCCCAATTCCTGTATCATTTCTGTGACACAAAATGTGCTGCCTTTCTTTGAACTTTTTCGATGTACTCCGTCAGACCTATCTGGCAAGGATCCCACACCGCGCAGCAGTATTGTAAAAGAGAACGGACAAGCGTAGTGTAGGCAGTCTCCTTAGAAGGTCTGTTACAATTTCTAAGTGTCCAAAAACGCAGTCTTTGGTTAGCCTTCCCCACAACATTTTCTATTTGTTCCTTCCAATTTAAGTTGTTCGTAATTGTAATACCTAGGTATTTAGTTGAATTTACGGCTTTTAGATTAGACAGATTTATCGGTTCACCGAAGTTTAACGAGTTCCTTTTAGCACTCATGTGGATGACCTCACACTTTTCGTTATTTAGGGTCAACTACCACTTTTCGCACCATTCAGATATCCTTTCTAAATTGTTTTGCAGTTTGTTTTGATCTTCTGATGACTTTAGTAGTCGATAAACGACAGCTTCATCTGCAAACAACCTAAGAGAGCTGTTCAGATTGTCTCCCAAATCGCTTATATAGATAAAGAACAGCAAAGGGCCTATAACATTACCTTAGGGAACGCCAGAAATCACTTCTGTTTTACTCGATGATTTTCCGTCCGTTACTACGAACTATGACCTATCTGACAGGAAATTACAAATCCAGTCACATAATTGAGACGATATTCCATAAGCACGCAGTTTCACTACGAGCCGCTTGTGTGGTACAGTGTCAAAAGCCTTCTGGAAATCCAGAAATACACAGTCGATCTGAGATCCCTTGTCAATAGCACTCAACACTTCATGTGAATAAAGAGCTAGTTGTGTTTCACAGGAACGATGTTTTCTAAACCCATGTTGACTGTGTGCCAATAGATCGTTTTCTTCGAGGTAATTCATGATGTTCGAACACAATATATATTCTAAAATCCTGCTGCATATCGACGTTAACGATATGGGCCTGTAATTTAGTGGACTACTCCTACTACCTTTCTTGAATATCGGTGTGACCTGTTCAACTTTCCAGTCTTTGGGTACGGATCTTTCATCGAGCGAACGGTTGTATGTGATTGTTAAGTATGGAGCTAATGCATCAGCATACTCCGAAAGGAACCTCATTGGCATACAGTCTGGACCAGAAGACTTGCTTTTATTAAGTGATTTAAGTTGCTTCACTACTCCGAGGATGTTTACTTCTACGTTACTCATGTTGGCAGCTGTTCTCGATTCGAATTCTGGAATATTTACTTCGTCTTCTTTTGTGAAGGCATTTCGGAAGGCCGTGTTTAGTTACTCTGCTTTGGCAGCACTGTCTTCGATAGTATTTCCATTGTTATCGCGCAGAGAAGGCGTTGATTGTTTCTTGGCGCTAACATACTTCGCATACAACCAGAATCTCTTTGGATTTTCTACTAGGTTTCAAGACAAAGTTTCGTTGTGGAAAGTATTATAAGCATCTCGCATTGAAGTCCGCGCTAAATTTCGAGCTTCCGTAAAAGATCGCCAATCATGGGGATTTTGCGTCTGCTTAAATTTGGCATGTTTGTTTCGTTGTTTCTGCAACAGTGTTCTAACCCGTTTTGTGTACCAAGGAGGATCATCTGCGTTGTTTGTTAATTTATTTGGTATAAATCTCACAATTGCTGCCGATACTGTTTCTTTGAATTGAAGCCACATCTCATCTACACTTAATTTGGAATGAGTGGAGATCGTCTCTCAGGAAGGCGTCAAGTGAATTTTTATCCGCTTTTTTGAACAGGTATATTTTTCGTTTATTTTTGAAGGATTTACAATATTCAGTCTCGCTACCACAACCCTGTGTTCACTAATCCGTGAATCTGTTTTGATGCTCGTTATTAACTCAGGATTATTTGTTGCTAAGACGCCAAGTGTGTTTTCACAACCGTTTACTATTCGCGTGGACTCATGAACTAACTGCTCTAAATAATTTTCAGATAATGCGTTTGGCACAATTTCGGATGATATTTTATGCGTACCTCCGGAATTAAACATGTATTTTCGCCAACATGTCGAGGGTAAATTAAAGTCACCACCAACTATTCTCGTATGAGTCGGGTAAGTGTTTGAAAACAAACTCAAGTTTTCTTTGAACCTTTCAGCAACTGTATCATCTGAATTGGGAGGTCGGTTAAAGAATCCAATTATTATTTTGTTTTGGTGAATCGGCGCTAGCGGATATGACATCGCAGTTAGATGATATAAATCGTCGTCTGTCGCATAAATCAGACGACGTCTAGCAGTGGCGGGATCTGACAGCTTTATCGTGTTTAGAGGCTGTTACACAGCTCGTAAAAATTTTGACACTTTAAGAACTAAAACACATGCCTCTGTCTGTGGAGCAGGCAAACAACACACATTTCGTCGACAACGTTGCTCAACTCAAGTTTGAAGTTGACATTGGCGTTCATTATGCGTCTAGTGCCAATTCGTTAAGCTGCTCTTGCGGCGTAAAAACATTTTGTCCGCAAACGTACACTCGGAGAGAAAACAGGAGCCACGTTCGAGCACCCTCGGCGCGAGCTTCACGGCTAACTTCGTACTAGAGCGAGGCCCGTTTGCTGACACAACCGTCAACTCTGACAAAACGTTCCGGAAATTGTCGAAACATGGGCCTGGCGCCAACAGCAGGAGCGCCTCTGTCCGTGCTCGATAAAGGGAGAGGCGGAACGAACAACGGTGTAGCCTCTGTTATTCTTAAGCCTGGCTTACACAGGAACGAACACAGGCTAACGAGCATCAGTGAGCAAGCATTCTTTCTCGTTAGGCCATAAAAATTAGAGTTCTACCTACAAAAATTGTTGGAGATCTGAAAACTGTTTTCATCACTTAATCATGACCCCTTTACAATTAAATCTTTGTATGTCTGTCCCTATAATACACTACTGGCCATTATAATTGCTACACCACGAAGATGACGTGCTACAGAGCATTCACACAAGGCTGGAACCGGTGGCGACGCCTACAACGTGCTGACATGAGGAAAGCTTACAACCGATTTCTCATACACAAACAGCAGATGACCAGCGTTGACTGGTGAAACGTTGTTGTGATGCCTCGTGTAAGAAGGAGAAATGCGCACCATCACGTTTCTGACTTTGATAAAGGTCGGATTGTAGCCTATCGTGATTGCGGTTTATCGTGTGGCGATATTGCTGCTCGCGTTGGTCGAGATCCAATGACTGTTAGCAGAATATGGTCTCGGTGGGTTCAGGATGGTAATACGAAACGCCGTGCTGGATCCCAACGGCCTCGTATCACTAGCAGTCGAGATGACAGGTATCTTATCCGCATGGCTGTAACGGATCGTGCAGCCACGTCTTGATCCCTGAATCAACAGATAGGGGCGTTTGCAAGACAACAACCATCTGCACGAACAGTTCGACGACGTTTGCAGCAGCATGGACTATCAGCTCGGAGACCATGGCTGCGGTCACCCTTGACGCTGCATCACAGACAGGAGCGCCTGCGATGGTGTACTCAACGACGAAACTGGGTGCACGAATGGCAAAACGTCATTTTTTCGGATGAATCCAGATTCTGTTTACAGCATCATGATGGTCGCATCCGTGTTTGGCGACATTGCGGTGAACGCACATTGGAAGCGTGTTCAAAAAATGGCTCTGAGCACTTTGGGACCCAACATCTTAGGTCATAAGTCCCATAGAACTTAGAACTACTTAAACCTAACTAACCTAAGGACATCACACACACCCATGCCCGAGGGAGGATTCGAACCTGCGACCGTAGCAGCCCCGCGGTTCCGGACTGCAGCGCCAGAACCGCACGGCCACCGCGGCCGGCTGGAAGCGTGTATTCGTCATCGCCATGCTGACGTATCACCCGGCGTGTGGTATGGGGTGCCTTTGGTTACACGTCTCGGTCACCTCCTGTTCGCATTGATGGCACTTTCAACAGTGGACGTTACATTTCAGATGTGTTACGACCCGTGGCTCTACCCTTCATTCGATCCCTGCGAAACCCTACATTTCAGCAGGATAATGCATGACCACATATTGCAGGTCCTGTACGGTCCTTTCTGGATACAGAAAATGTTCGACTGCTGACCTGGCCAGCACATTCTCCAGATCTCTCACCAATTGAAAACGTCTGGTCAATGGTGGCCGAGCAACTGGCTCGTCACAATATGCCAGTCACTACTCTTGATGAACTGTGGTATCGTGTTGAAGCTGCATGGGCAGCTGTACCTGCACGCGCCATCCAAGCTCTGTTTGACTCAATGCCCAGGCGTATCAGGGCCGTTATTACGGCCAGAGATGGTTGTTCTGGGTACTGATTTCTCAGGATCTATGCAACCAAATTGCGTGAAAATGTAATCACATGTCAGTTCTAGTATAATATATTTGTCCAATGAATACCCGCTTATCATCTGCATTTCTTCTTGATGTAGCAATTTTAATGGCCAGTAGTGTAGATGGTTGCAAGGACTTCAGCTTTTCAATATGAAATGAAAATTAAAACACCTACAGCCGTGTCCTTCATTTAATTTATTTACTCAGCCAGTTTCGGTGTTCCATTACACCATCTTCAGGCCACTTGATCGACGTAAATTGACAGGAAAACTGGCGACAGTCGTCGGTTGATGAACGAGGGGCAGTGACGTGTAAACCAGGGATCTAAGGACACCAATTATTTAATATTGGCTCCTACTATGACTGCACACGAGATTGAATTCCTCCCAATTTAAGTTGGTCTAGGGGTGTGAAGATGACGTAAGGGAACACCGAAACTGATTGCGTAGATAAATTAAATGCAAAAGAGACGGCTGTAGGTGTTTTAATATATATTTCCTTTACAATTGATCTAAGTTTGCTCCTATTTCCGAATACAGTTTTCGCCGCCATTTTGAAGGATCTTTTCGCACATGAAATATAGAGGATCAAATTTTAATTTGATGAAGTAGTAAAATGTTTCAATTCGAGAAAGCAGTGTTGTGGAAAAACTATGTCAAAAAAGGTAATCTTCCCAACTTTTATCCAAAATTTAAACTTGCCTGCGCAATACGTATAATATTAAAGAAACGACCACATTTCGAGTAAAATCTTCTGGATCGATGATGAGAGACGTGCGTTTTGTATTCCAGCTAGTTCAAGGATAATAATAAATAAGGAACGTGTATCACCAGCAACGAAGATTGAGAAACTGAGGCAAAACTGGATATTGCGAAAATTTCGAGCTGTTTCAAGACGGCTGCGGAATCTTTACGCGAAAATCTGAGCAAATTCAGATTAATCCTAAGGGAGGCATTATTTAGTGTTTAATTATACAGAATTCTATCATTCTTTCGAAGAATGCGTCTAATTTTACTGGCACAGGTGTGGATATTAGGTGAGTGCGAGCGAAAATCATTCCATCCTGTTCGTGCCACATTCGCAAGTGCTCTCGTTTTCCACTCGTTTTCGATCTTCAAATTATGAAGAAATATGGTTGTTCATTTCCTAGAGTTATACAAATCATAATTCGTATGGAAATAAGCAACTGAACAGTTATAAAACCGGAATAAAAATACTTGTAGAACAGCAGTCATGAAATTTGCCGGTGGATGGACCTTTCAAATAATGGAGGCGAAACGTGAATGACACGAAAAATTCGTTTCATTCAATGATAATTAGACTATTAACATAATAAAACTTTCAGACATATTTTCGCTAGACTGCATCTTTTCGATCCATACAGCCGTTGTCTAATGTTGCGATGGTTTATTCCTTTGTAAACTTTAAACGTATTGCATAGAAAACTTCTAATTTACTGCATATAATACACTGATAAGCCTACTAACTGACCACTGCTCACAGCGAGACTGAATGCCGCAGGGTGGCCTTGTGGCCAGGTGATGCAGTAAAGAACGTATATAAGCGGATCTGGGACGAGTGAGGAATCGTTTCAGGTAACGAGAATCACGAAAACGGCGTATCTGTACGGCTGTTCTCGTGCTGCTGTCGAGGGCATCTATGAAAAGTGGTTGGGAACGGTAAAACCACGAGTAGGCGACACGGTGTTGAACCTCTATGTATCGTTACGGAACGTGGAGGTCTAAGGCCTGCTCTGTTTGTAGAACAGGTTATGCGACAATCCGTGACATATCTGGCGTACAAGGGCACCGAATCATCGAGACAGGACCGTGAATCAGTATAAACGTGTCACCTGGTCGAAAGAAGGGCGTTTCTTGTGTCATCAAGTCGATGATCGTGCCCGGATGCTCAGTCATCCAGGCGAACGGTTGGTCATAATATGCCATAATTGCGCAAGTCTTGCCGCTGCAGGATTTTGTGCACGAACTGACCTCTCGATTAAGTCCCATAAAATATGTTCGATGGGATTCATGTCGAGCGATCTGAGAGGCCGAATCATTCGCTCGAATTGTTCACAATGTTCTTCAAACCACTCGTGTGACATGGCGTATTGTCATCCATAAAAATTTCATTGTTTTTTGAGAACATGAAGTCAATGAATGGCTCCAAATGGTCGATTATCGGTTCAGTTGGACCATAGAACCCAGTCCATTGCATGTAAACACAGCCTTCACCATTAACGAGCGACCACCAGCTTGCACAGTGCCTTTTTGACGACTTGGGTCCATGGCTACGTGCTGTCTGCTCCATACTCAGATCCTATCATCAGTTCTTACCAACTTAAATCGGGACTCATCTGAATAGGCCACCGTTTTCCATTCGTCTAGTGTCGAACCGATATGGTCACGAGCCAGGAGACGCGCTGCTGGGGATATCGTGCTGTTAGCAAAGGCACTCAAGTTGGTCGTCTCCTACCACAGTCTATTAACGTCAAATTTCGCCACTCTGTCGTAACTGATACGTTCGTCATACGTTCCAAGTTGAAGTCTGCTGTTGTTTCACGCAGTGTTCCTTGTCTGTTACCACTGGCAACTCTACGGAAACGCCACTGCTCTCGGTCATTAAGCGAAGGCTGCCAAACAGTGCGTTGTCTGTGCTGAGGAGTAATGCCTGAAATTTGGTGTTCTCGGCATGCTCTTGACACTTTGGATCTCGGAATACTGAATTGCCTGACTGCTTCTGAAACGCAATGTCCTATGGCCCTAGGTCCAATTACCAATCCGCGTTCACCATCTGTTAATTCTGGTCGTGCAGCCATAATCACGTGCGAAACCTTTCCAGACGAATCACTTGAGTACAAATGACAGCTCCGCCAACGCGTTGCCCTATTATACCTTGCATAAGCGATATTGTCGCCATCTGTATATTTGCAGCCGCGCGGGATTAGCCGAGCGGTCGAGGGCGCTGCAGTCATGGACTGTGCGGCTGGTCCCGGCGGAGGTTCGAGTCCTCCCTCGGGCATGGGTGTGTGTGTTTGTCCTTAGGATAATTTAGGTTAAGTAGTGTGTAAGCTTAGGGACTGATGAACTTAGCAGTTAAGTCCCATATCATTTCACACACATTTGAACATATATTTGCATATCACTGTCCCACGACTTGTCACCTCAGTGTATGTTGTGGAGGATGTGGCATGGGCTTCCATGAGGCCTGTGACACATCTACATCTACATCCACATGGATACTTTACAAATCACATTTAAGCGCCTGGTAGAGGTTTCACCGAATCACCTTCACAATTTTCTATTATTCCAATCTCGTATAGCGCGCGGAAAGACTGAACACCTATATCTTTCCGTACGAGCTCTGATTTCCCTTATTTTATCGTGGTGATCGTTCCTCCCTATGTAGGTCGGTGTCAACAAAATATTTTCGCATTATGAGGAGAAAGTTGATGATTAGAATTTCGTGTGAAGATTCCGTCGCAACGAAAAACGCCTTTCTTTTAATGGTGTCCAGCCCAATTCCTGTACCATTTCTGTGGCACTCTCTCCCATATTTCGCGATAATACAAAACGTGCTGCCTTTCTTTGAACTTTTTCCATGTACTCCGTCAGTCCTATCTGATAAGGATCCCACACCGCGTAGCAGTAGTCTATAAGAGGACGGACAAGCGTGGTGTAGGCAGTCTCCTTAGTAGGTCTGTTACATTTTCTAAGTGTCCTGCCAATAAAACGCAGTCTCTGGTTAACCTTACCCACGACATTTTCTATGTGTTCCTTCCAATTTAAGTTGTTCGTCATTGTAATACCTAGGTATTTAGTTGAATTTACGGCTTTAAGATGAGACTGATTTACCGTGATAGTAGTATCTGTGGAATACGTGAACGTTATTGTTGACCACCAGCATTCCTTTATGACTCATGACTTCTCCAACGGCGATGGCGTCTTCCGGCAAGATAATTGTCGGTTTGACAACATCAGAGTCGCGTTACAGTCGTTTGAGCAGCATGATACTGGACTCCAGTTAATATCCACCAAATTCGCTTCATCTGATCCCAATCGAACACGTATGGGACGATATCGGGCCCCATCTCTGGGCCCATAAACCACCGTCCCGTAATTTATGGGAATTACGTGATCTGTGCATTGACATCTAGTATCAGATAGCTCCGAAAACCGACCAAGGACTTGTCGAATACATACCACATAAAACAGTTGCTGTATTGTGTTATAAAGATGACCAACAATCTATTAAGCAGATGATCGTAATGTTTTGACTCATCAGTGTACATTGAGTGCTAATCCTAGCGAACATCATGAAAGTCCCTTGCTTATTTCCCTTGTTGTCATGCCAGTTATCTACAGCGATTTGACACAAACATCAGTACATTTGCATTTCTGTATCGTGCTAGGTCAGTTAACAATAAAGGAAAATCTTTGGCAGTATATTTTTAATGAAGGACTACAATAAAATGGATCTCATGAGATGATGACGTACGCTAGTGAATGTGCTCTTTTCTTCCACCGTATAACCAAAAAAATTACTTCTACTAGTACATGCCAACTGACTAATGATTCATCTTTTGGATCTGCAGCTCTTGTCTTTCCTTCAGTGTGCTGTTAAACGATAGGATACAGCTTCCGCCTTTTTTCAAATACATTTTTTTTCTTTTTACCCAAACATGTCTCAGCAGCTCTGTGCCGCCTTCATCGGGGTTTCGTTTAGTGAATACAGTAAAAAGTGAACATATTTTAGGTTGCAACTGGTCTAACGAACTGGCGCCTAAAAAAAGTTTCTGTTCGTTTTCCTTCTTACAGTGATTTTACAGTTCATGGTTTTGCGGGATCATCTGTATGGTGTCCTAAACTGATAGCTCGTGATCTGAAGACCAAACGATGTAAATGGGAATTTCATCAGCGAGTTAACACATCCCTTGATTATTAAAAAACGTGGTTTTCGCGTGGCAAAATGTTTTGCGTATGTACTTGTTACTACTCACGTTTTGTTGTGACTGATCCTTCTTCTTTTGCATTCTGAGAACACTACACACACGAATTAATGTACTTTGTGTAATTTCGTTTTTTATAAACGCCTTTTTACTTCGCAAAACGCGGCGAGCACTGTGTTGTTGTGTTAAGTAAAAAGAAATAAGTTTATTTGCAAAAAGGCGGAACCTATATCCTATAGTGAGTAATGATATTGTCGGCCTCTAATCGAGGCTGCCTCGAACCTAGCCTGCTGCACCTCTGGCCCTGCTGGAGAAATGAAAAACGTGTTTGGCATTTACTGCGGTGTCAGCTTGCGGGCACCTGCTGTGTATCTGTTTGAACTTCGTTCTCGTTTTATCACCGTTCCGTACTCGACCAAACATGTTTACGTTTTGTGTCCCCACTGTGGAACTGAAACTGGGTTGCCAGTGGCTGTTCTCTTTTGAAAATCATAAGCGTATCACCATAATCAATAAAAATTGCTCTTCGAAATGAATTAAAACGTCAGCACCGTATTTATGAACTTCGATCTCATGTATTCAGTACGTGGCGCGTGCGATATATCAGTAGGACAGTGAAATAAATTAAAAGTTTTGGCGCCGCGTGGCTTATTTATGAGTTTTGGTGTTTCGCCATGGAAGTGGGATCGCACGATAAATTAGTACGAATACATTTACGTCCTAACCACATTAAACTTTTTAATCTCTTACTGCACAACTGTTGCACTTTTCTACCGTTAGTTATGGTGATAACTTGCAAAAATATGTGAGGATGAAACTTTGATTTTAAGGGCACCACATACTGTATTAAGCTTCAGCGGTTCCGCTTAAGGCTTCACGTTCGTTAGACTCCTAAATTTTTAAGTTAGTTTCATAGACATTGCTACAGTTGACGTTCAGAATGGTGAGAGATTTTTATTTAAAATCGGAGTCGACCTCTATACCAGAGGGCAATAGTATTCAAGGGACTGAAAATTTCTTAGACCATCATAAATAATCAAAACATTTTACTTTAACAATTGGATAGTAATAAGAAAAATTGATGTTTTTAGACTGGCTAATAAGCCTCTGTCAGCGGTGAGAGGGAGACAACGCATTCGTCATTCATTTCAGGAATGTCCACTCTTTCAGAAATGTCAACCTTTGATTTGATACAAATAAAATTTATTTTCTTAAAACTGAACGTACTACCGTTCATGTGAAAAACGCGTATTTCCATATCACCCCTGCATCAAACAGTATTAATATAAAAGAGATATAGATTAGGATTCAGATTAAAATTTTAAAAACGTCTGGAAAATTTGAACTAAAGCTGCAGTACGCTTTTAATTTTTGTTTTTGTCTGACTATGGAAGACTCAGAAAAGTATGCATCATTTTTAAAGTTAGGAACAATTTTCATTCAAATTCAAATAAATAAATAATTTTCCGTCAGTGCTTGGCAGAACGTAATAACAATATTAAACAGGAAACACTTCCTAATGTTCTCTAAACTTACATTTATTTGGTCACTAATCCACTTTCGCCGTGTTAGACTAGGTAATTCCTACATCGGTCATTTTTCCATTTAGTTGACAAGACATAGAAATTCTTTCTCAGTGTGCTCACACCGAGCTGAGCGCGCGAGATTTTTTCAATGATTTGTTGAGACATCAAACAAAAATGTATTTCGTCAGCCGACGAAGATGGAGCGCACCTTGGTTCAGTATAGGATAACCTATGATTGAGGAATCCTGGCGCTTACAATATCCCTTGGCTTTGTGGGAAAACATATGGTAGACAAATAATTCGCACCATTCGCGACAGTTGTACTGACTACCACCAACACGCACGACTATTACAGCCTGAGAAATCTGCGATGGCGGAGCACTCACTGTTTTACAGAGAGGACATGAAATGTATGATGACACATAAGCAATTGCTCCTGCACCTCTCTACTGGCACTGTGTTTTAAAAGAATCAGTTGGCAGTTAGCAGACAACACTATAAATAGAGACAATAATTACCCCTCAAGAAATGTTTGGAACCCTGTTTTATCTGACTTTAAAAAGAAAACGGTCGATGACTCGGTCGGCAGATGTATTGGCAGTGGTACGTTTTCTCCAGCTTTCACCATCTGGACGATGAACGTTCACTTGCGTTAGGGGGCAGCGGCAACGATATCTGGCGCATGCGATGTTAGTTTATCGTGGCGTATAAAAGAGCCGCCGTTCACTGTATGAATCCCCTCTTCTGACACTATTAACAGTACCAACGCTCGTATCTTCCAGCCCATTGCTGGACTGCCCCAAGGCACCGTCCTCTAACCCCTCCCTTATATCCTCTACACTGCTGGTACGCCAACGCTACCTTCACCAGTCCACATCCTTCAGTATGCTTTCCTCGTCCTCTACCTCCGGAAATCCCAAAGATCTTTCCAAATCCACCCCAATCAGTTTACCTTCTTGCGTAGCTAATGGCTTCTCAAGATCAACCCCTCCAAAACAAAAGCTATAAATTATAGGACAAATCACCCACACCTTGTGTATCCATGACTTCTATGTTACCATTTACGATCGTCCCATCAGGTTTACTAACACACTAAAAATCTTGTACTAGCCCTGACCAGCAACTAGTGTGGAAACCTCACCGACTAACCATTTAACAGACAGTCACAGTAGACTAAAATACTAAAACTAACTCCTCGCCCACATCGAACACCTCCGCATTTCCTATACTATCCGCAAACTAGATTCCAATAACCCTGGTATGCTGCCGCGGTTTCACAAACACATCCATCTATCTCTACACATACACACTCTCCAATCCCATCCCAACACTACTTCAACCACCTTCCCCTCCCAGACAATGAGACCCACTCCAATATTTATCCCTCCTACCAACTTTAACTCTTCACCACCTATACCACTCCACATCACGCCCCCTCTCTCTTTTTCCTTTTCCATCCAACGCTAAGTGTTTCCACTATAACCACTACTCTGCCCACACACCACACATCATCTCACCCTCCATCTTTCTCATTTACTGTATTCACACTATCAGTCTCTCCTTCTACCGATCATCTCCATAGTTTCCCTACCTAACAGCCCTGTCACTTTAGCCACACCCCTCGGCCCTATAGAACATATTCCCTGCTCACAAAATACTTCTCACACAGTGCACGTCCTTCAGATTTTAAGTGAATGTGCAGTGCTCCAGCGCTTCTTCGTACAAAAATATCGACACATTGCAATTATGCTTTTTAAAATTGTGTATATTTTTCGTCCTTTTAGCTGTTCATTATTTTTAATTCAAAACGAAAACAGTTCTCTTATTCTTTTTTCTCTCACCTCTGTTGCATTTTTAAGAATGCTCTTGGCTGAAGAGCTGAGCATTGTACTGCTGATAGCTCACCCTCCTCCCGCCCATACGTGGCGATGGGTGTGAAATAACAATAAAGAAAGAAGGGTATCAATCAGTTCCGTCGATGTTGGCAAAAAGAGTTTTCACCTGAAGATGGCTGCCAGGTGCACTCCCAGAAACGTTTTATCTAGATGATTGTATAATCCGGCTGCATACCCGACAAGAATATCATCAGTTAATATGCTAGAGAAGTCTAGGTAGTCACTTCATTCCCCCCTGGTTTGTAGTTCCTACAAACGGAAGTGTGGTAACCTGCGCAAGACGTGAGTCTGGTGGGCAGGAGTCCAGCGAGAGTGGCTGCTGGTAGCTGAGCAGCTGCCGGCCCTCGACCACCGCCCAAACTCTGGCAGCTGCGGCTGCGGCCCGGTCCAGCAATAAAAAGCCAGCGGGGAGCGAGTTCCAGGCTGCGTGCAGGCCCATATATTACCGGCTGCGCGTACAGCTGTACACCTGGCCCGCAGTTCGCAAACTCATAGCCGCTCACTCTGGAGTGGAAGCTGGGCTTTCATTCACCCGGCTGGTACAGAAAATACCACGCTGCTGTCTTGACGACGTGTTAAGTCGTGGCTTTCTTCGTTATTAATTTAGCCAGCTTAATTTAGATCCTCCCAATCACCTTGAACTTTACTTCTCGAGACCTCTTCTTTTCATGGATAAAGCAGTTACACATTTATGAGAGGAGCAGGAGGAGCGCGAAGATTAAAATTTAATGTCTAATCAGCTTCAAGGGCTCTGGAGGTAAGGCATTACTTCTATTGGATAAGTACTGGTGAGTAAATAGTTACCCTGGAAGTCACCAAAAGAGACTTTCGCGGACGCGTGCAAGAGGCTGTTCTAGCTGGTACGCCAGTGAGTTGGGCTCACTATGGCGATATATACTGGGTAAACATTAGTAAAACCTACAAACTGCAGGGACGGATTCCTGTCTGGAAATGAAGGAAAAAAGATCCTATGAACAGGTGTCCGGAAATGTATCGTTGCCACGGTAGATGGCGCTAAGCCGAGATGGTGTTTGTTTACAGCCAGGCACATGGAAACGGTCGAGAGACAGCATGGCTAAACCAGAACAAGAACCGTCACAGACACCAACTACATCACACTAAATTTCAAGCCCTTTTCGGGCGTTTGTGTGGTCATGGGTCCTTGCAGACAGATGAACGTGCAGCGAGGCAGCGGACTATACGGACACCAGATTTGGAGGGCCGGTTTCTACTGGATATTGAGACGAACCCTAGTACTAGCTCCAGGTAAATGGCCCGCGAACATGGTGTAATAAAAAGTAAGACTATGGTTATCCTACATGATAACCGCTATCACGGAGGCCACTTTGAACATCAGTTGTGACTTGGCAGCTCTGAACTGTGTTCTGGGACGATTTGCTATCGTTGCACTCACACCGTCCATTTCTGGACACATTCATAGGATCTTCTTTCCCCCATTACCTGTCAGGGATACGTCCGTGCAGTTTGTCAGTTTTACTAATATTCATCCTGTATACTGAGTCGACCTCACTGGCGTGCTAGCTATAACACTCTCTGCCATGCGTCCGTAAAATTCACTTCCGATGACGTTTTCGAAAATGAAAATTCGGAGTACGCTATCCTGTAGCATTTGTGGTGCTTATTAGACAATACCAAATTTAAGGTGACTGGGGTTCATTTATTATTTATTACCGATTTTTCAAGTCCGGAGATTAAGTGACCAATTTCAAATTTCTACCATTACTATTATGACGGAAAACTTTAACTTTCGTGACATAATCTTAGCGCCAGACTTTGACTTTCGTCACATAACCTCAATGATGACTGAACGTCATATCTGATCATTCTACCTTGCGGTGGTTAATGATCAGTACCGTCAGCCACTAATCAGTCGAGAGTACTCCGAAAACCAGAGAGTACAGGGATGACTCAAATGGCTCTGAGCACTATGGGACTTAGCATCTGAAGTCATCAGTCCCCTAGAGCTTGGAACTACTTAAACGTAACTAACCTACGGACATCACACACATCGATGCCCGAGGCAGGATTCGAACCTGCGACCGTAGCAGTCGCGCGATTCTGGACTGAAGCGCCAAGAACCGCTCGGCCACCGTGGTCGGCAGTACAGGGATGCAACCGTATTGTTTGCCTTGATTCAACTCGATCTAGTTCTACAGGATTGGAGAGTTTACCACCGCGTAACGCGTTAGCATTAGTACATTTATGATCACCCCATCTGAAGTTATGACTCGTAGTGACATATCTGGTAATTTTTTTATTGGCAAACCCTTCTGTGTAAGGACCCAGCGTTTGCTGTTTCTACATTTATTAAGGAATGTGAAATTAACAGGAAATTTAGTCTTTTTGATGATTTAACTTTGTATAATAGTACAAACCGGAAGATTAGTCGAGAGGAGTGGGGTGGGAGTGTGGGGGTGTGGGGCAGGGGGGGTTAACGATTGGCTCACGTGAACTTTCATTTCTAAGTGTTCCTTATATTGGTGTAATGTTGTGCGGGAGCGACTGGATGGTACACTGCGTTGATGGTGATACAGGTTGCCGCAAGGCACTGCATGCGAGAAAGAGGATGTAAATGACTAGACGGTGTTTCCCGGTATCGTTCGCCGAAACGATATGATGGAAAATTAACCAAGGGCCTTAGTACATTCTAACAAATAGAATGCATTGCATCATTTGTACTAATGTTTACCGCGACTCATCAAAGTGAAGTATTTCCACCCTTTGAGAGTCCTATTTCCTGCAACAGTTCTAATCTCTGTACTTCATAAAGAGGAGGTTGTATTGGGTGGTACAGTCATATTCCACCGGTTGTTGTTGTCTGGCACTGATCTGGTGAGTCATTTGATGTCCACGACTCGTCATTCTTCTGTTACAATTCGCTACAGCCGACGCTGACCTCGCTCAATAACTTAACACCGGCGCGGCAATATTTTCCAAATCGAGATACATTATACCACATCGCAGTATTATGACATCCGACACCAGTCGAACAAATTACATCTACATTATTACTCAGCAGTTCATAATTAAGTGCCTGGCAGAGAGTTTATCGAACCACCATCAAGCTACTTCTCTATCATTCCACTCTCGAACAGCGTGCAGGAAAAGCGGACACTCAAATCTTTCCGTACGAGCTCTGCTTTCTCTTGTTTTATTATGATGATCGTTTCTACCTATCTAGGTTGGCGCCAAGAAAATATTTCCACCCCGGGAAAAATTTGGTGACTGAAATTTATGAGAAGTTACAACCCCAGCGAAAATCGCCTTTCTTTTAATGACTGCCACACCAATCCGTGTATCGTATTCGTGGCACACTCTCCCCTATTTCGCGATAATACAAAACGAGCGGCCCTTCTTTGAACTTCTTCGATGTCCTTTGTCAGTTCTCTCTGATGCGGATCCCACACCGCACGGCTGTACCCCGGAAGATGGCGGAAAAGCGTAGTTTAAGCAGTCTCTGTAGTAGACCTGTTACATATTCTAAGTGTTCTGCCCGTATATCGCAGTCTTTGGTTTGCTTTCCCCACAATATTATCCATGCGATCGTTCCAGTTTAAGTTATTAGTAATTGTAATCCCTAATCATTTAGTTTGGTTTACAGCCTTTAGATTTGTGTGATTTATCGCTATACTGAAATCACGATCTAGTCTTAATCAAAGCCGGCCGCGGTGGGCGAGCAGTTCTAGATGCTTCAGTCCGGAACCGCGCGACTGCTACAGTCGCAGGTTCGAATCCTGCCTTGGGCATGGATGTGTGTGATGTCCTTAAGTTAGTTAGGTTTAAGTAGTTCTAAGTTCTAGGGGACTGATGACCTCAGACGTTAAGTGCCATAGTGCTCAGAGTCAATTGAACCATTTGAACGTTAATCAAATTCGCTGATATCACACGTTTAGCCCATCCTGCACTCGGCAGTCACGCTGACGGTCCGTACAAAGTTTGCCGATATCCCTGACTGGTTATACGCTTTGCAGGTAGGGTAACTCTCTCTCCTACACATCAGCTGTCTCTAAATATAATATTGATGACTGTGTATACATATGTGAAGGACAGCTCAAACAACGCTATGCAGATATGTTGGGTTGGTGCATAGCCTCGCAGCGTTTTTTCATAAGTTTTATAAACACAACAGATACACGTAATAGAGACTTCAGTCGTCAATAACATATTCTCCTTACTGAGCGAGCTGGTGCAGTGGCTAGCACACTGGACTTGTTTTCGGGAGAACGACGGTTCAAAACCGCGTCCGGCCATCCTGATTTATATTTTCCGTGGTTTCCCTAAATCGCTTCAGGTAAATGCTGGGATGGTTTCCTTAAAGGGCATGGGCGACTTGCTTCCCCATCCTTCCCTAATCCGACGGAACCGATGGCCTACCTGTTTGGTCCCTCCTCCGAATCGACAAACCATCCATATTCTCCTTCATTATTTACAACAGTCTGCCAACGCTGAGTTAACTTTTCGATTCCGCGACTGTAGAAATCACGTGCTTTTGAGGTGAAGAACCCGTCGTACCATGTTCGGAGCCCATTTTCATCGTAAAAGCAAGTTCCTTACTAGCTGTTCGATACAGAGTGGAAAAGGAAAAAGGAGAAGACCTGAGGGTGTAAGGTCAGGTGAATAAGATGGGTGTGGCATGACATCTCAACCCAGCTCCTGTATACTGGAGTCTAACAGAACGCGGGCAGCCTTTATCGTGGAATAACATCACTCCACGCAGTTTTCCTGATTGTTGTTCTTGGACTGCGTCTCCAAGACGTCTCAGCTGTTGCAAATAATTGCTCGGGGAAGCAATTCGTAGTACACCACACCGTCGCTGTTCTAACAGATGCATAACGTTATACTTTTGTGAATGCGCGCAGGTCTTCGTGCGGGGAGCTGCTGCTTTGTTTGGGCTCAGCCATTACCTTCTTATCCTTATGTTAGCATAAAGACAGCACTTCTCGGCACCAGTAACGATACAGGATAGGAATGGGCGGTGTTTCTCACGAGCCAATTGATGATGAGCAATCATAGATGTACATATGGCCAACTGCTGATTTTTGTGATTATGGCTTTCAGCATCCGGTACCCACACACCCGATTTTTGAACATCCCCCAATGCATAAAAATGTTGCATGATGGTGGAATGATTACAGTTCATTACATCTGGCAGTTCTGGAGTACACCGACGTAGATCATTGTTGGTTAATGCGTTTAAACGATCTCCATCAAACCCCTAAAGTGTTCTGGAGCGTGGAGAGTCACTAATGTCGAAACTATCCTCCTTAAAACGAGAAAGCCATTTTTTTGCCATCCAGTCGCATTAGTCTCACACACGGCGCAAATGTTTCTGGCTGCCTCACCTGCTATCACCCCTCTATTGCAGTCAGACGGAAGAATATGTCGGGAATGTTCCGATTTCTCCACTTGGCACTCCATTTTCTAGAGTCCATAGCTCCGCTCACTATCTCCAAATGACACAATGGCAACGTGTAAACTCAAGTAGTAACAGTGAACTACAAATAAAAAATGACAATCGATACATGAACGCATAGAAATTGGAATATCAAGGTCCAAAATAAGAACCGTAACAACTTATGCACGAACCTAATACATCCATCGATCGAACAAAATATTAGTCACATGTGTACAAGAGCACCTTGTTGCCATCCACCATTCACGTTCGTCACGACAGTGAAGTGTTGTGTACATGTCAGTCGACTGTATAAAATCAGCGTAATAAAATGAGTCCACGTGGTGACATAACACATTAGCTCTAAGAAGCTATCATGTCTGGGTGTGCCCATAACCACACCACGAATGAAGTCGTTCGAGTTGTTGTTATATCAGATCACGCCGTCCAAGTTGTCTACAAGGGATAGTGTCCCACACGCAGTCGTGTAACGTGGCGTAAGAACAGTGGTCTTGAAAACATCCTAACCGACAAGGACCGGGAACGAGTGTCATGCCTTCCCAACGACGATCCCTTTCATGTCCTACAGGAATTACTGCTGTCAGTGACAGCAGGACCAACTGAACCAGATTCCGAGCGAACTTTTCGAAGGGAACAGTATGCAGTGGCCATGTGGAGTCGCGTATTTCGGGGAAAAAAAGATTTCGCACAGCGGCACATGAAGCTGCATATGTCCATTGGACAAACAACACAGTCACTGGACAGGCGTTGACTGGAACCGTGTAGTGCGGTCCCCTTATGCCACGAAATAGTAAGCGACAGAAATTATACAAGTTGTATTAGAACTCATTCACATTGTCGCAGGCAAACTTAAGTCATGCCAGAGACAGAGGTAGGAGGAGGAAGCGAGTCAGTATATTGCAAATAAATCAGGTTGTCAGTACTTTATGACACCCTCTGCCGAGTGAAGATACGCATTCAGCAGTAAGGAGACTGTGACAGAAAACCAAACACACCAAGACATGTTCGTTAGCTCTTGAGACATGTTGCATAACTCTTTCGGAAGAGCATATAGTAAGGAACCAACACAACAGTTAACAGCCTGTTAAGAGAATACAGCAGAATAAGGAGGGCACATGCGGTCATTACGAACCGAGCCTTGCGTCGAAAATGTTCAAATATGTGTGAAATCTTATGGGACTTAACTGCTATGGTCATCAGTCCCTAAGCTTACACACTACTTAACCTAAATTATCCTAAGGACCAACACACACACCCATACCTGAGGGAGGACTCGAACCTCCGCCGGGATCAGAGCCTTGCGTCATAGCTTCACGCTAGCCCCCCTTAAATACCCTAGCTCTCCAACTCTTATCATGAGTTGATCTTTGGGATTGATGGCATTCACAGTAATAGCACTCGATTCCGTGGTTACGATAGTGTGGTGAAACTATGTCCTAGATGCTCCAGCACAGTGTATGAACTAGCTGAAAATGCACTCGGCATGATAGTCTTCGCCTGATGAACTTCATGCTGTTTGTTGCCTACCTTCTACTGATGGACGAACTGACTGTCTTCCGACAACATTACATCGCAAGGTGCTGCCAGCACTGAACTTCGACGCGGAAGCCAGGAACATGGCCTCTCGGGGTCCACGTTCCTCAACACCCAGGTGCCGGCCGTGGTGCCCGAGCGGTTCTAGGCGCTACAGTCTGGAACCGCGCGACCGCTACGGTCGCAGGTTCGAATCCTGCCTCGGGCATGGATGTGTGTGATGTCCTTAGGTTAGTTAGGTTTAAGTAGTTCTAAGTTCTAGGGGACCGATGACCTCAGAAGTTAAGTCCCATAGTGCTCAGAGCCATTTGAACACCCAGGCGCCTCATGGTGCCAAACCTAACAGGGGTAGGGGGGAGAACAACCGACTACATGACTACAACTACACGTACATTGCGGATGGGTCACCAAGGGTCATCGTAGAATTCAGAGTGGGACAGAGGACACACCAACAGCCAACCTAAAACCGCTTTGCTTTGGGCAAGGCCGCGCCTACTCGCCAGCAACCCGTCGTGGCGATGGGGTTGCTAAACCTCGCCTGGGCGTGCAGCTGCGGAGCTAACTGTATAGACGTCAGCTAGAATCCAACACGAGGCACAATGAGCAACATCTGAGACTAGTGCAGAAAGACGGCGACTTGAAAACATTGAGAATAAATTATTCAACAGTAATCATGTTTTATTAGCGTCGTTAATGCATCAAAGGTTCCCTGCAGCTGTCCTGATTTCACGTTCGGCCCTCCTTAGTCTGATGACGCGATTCTTCTTCGTTTCAAATGATACAAGGCGTCAGCTGCACCGATAGCCAAAGGAGGCCTCTAGTTAGCATCGTATGGTGGGAACAGTTGAGGACGGAAGTGGTTCAGGGTGTTTATTTGAACAAAGTGTTGCTCTGTCTTCTACATCTTCGTAATGAGTATTCTGTAAACACACCCGACTTTTATGATGAATACAGTGTTGTTCGCAGAGTTGCTCGCATACGTTCCTGGTTTCCCGAACACTCGGGCACCTTATCGCACCTAAATGGGCCAGCTAAATCATCCCGCGTCCATCTCACAGAAAATGTCAGGGACTATCGGGTGATACGTAGCAGTCAATAGTCCCGCAGTTAGGTTTCTCTGTGATGTCTAATGATTACTAAGTAGTTTCAGCTGGATATGGCACAACAGAAGATATTGTAGACAGCCTTCCTCACCGAATTGAAGCCATTATCAAGTTCCTACTTCAACATCTACATACAGGTACATACTGCGTAAACGAACATATGTTGCATGCTGAAGGCCGCGTTGTACTACTACTAGTCATTCCCTTTCCTGTTCTGCTATAAAATGGAATGATGGAGAAACGACTGTCTAAATGTTTCCGAACGAGACCCGATACTCATACCTAGCCATTTCAGTACTTACGTGAGGCCTATGTTGCTAGCAGTGGAATCGTTTTGCAGTCTATCGCAAATACCTATTGTTTAAACTTTCTTAGTACTTTTTGTTGGTTGTGTTCCACATTTTTCAGAATTCCTACAAATTACATATTGTGAAACGTGAAGCTGCTGAAGAACTTATCTTAATTGTGTGTAGTGCATGTATTACTACAATTTTCAAGTATCTTTTTGCCATGAATCTTGTGATGTATCGATAACGTTGAACAACAGGTACAGGAAAATGTTCTCTGACTGAAATCGGTCAGCACAACTAAAAATATGTTATTCAGCAGCTTCAAATGGTTGAAATGGCTCTAAGCACAATGGGACTTAACATCTGAGGTCATCAGTCCCCTAGACTTAGAACTACTTAAAACTAAGTAACCTAAGGCCATCACACACATCGATGCCCGAGGCAGGATTCGAACCTGCGACCGTAGCAGCAGCGCGGTATCGGACTGAAGCGCCTAGAACCGCTCGGCCACAGCGGTCGGCTGCAGCTTCACATGTTACAATATGCGATTTGTGTTCGGTATGCAATCTCCTTTGTAGATGAGCTAACATTTCCTAGAATTACCCCAATAAACTGGAGTCGACCATTCACGTTACCTACAACACACTTAACATGCTATTTCCAGTTCATGTCGCTTTGCAACGTGACGCCTAGATATTTAATTTGTAAGGTGGCTATAATTTCGCAGCTTACAAGCACTCATCTACATACTTTGCCGTGAACTACAACAGAATTAGGTATTATTTGATAGGTTGTACATCGTATATATGAATATTTAAAGGAGACTGACACTGTCACGTACGTCTTGTAAATAATCGTTAACGCTTATTGCATTAAAGGTGACGGATTGTCTTTATTATCAGAACGGCGTAATGAATGATTGCCTATACTAGTAGAGGTTGTAACGCCAGTGGAGATGAAACAGCAAGCAGAACTCAAGCTCTAGGTGGAATGCCCGCACAGGTGTTGGTCCTGCTTGGAAATAGGAAGTAGCTAGACGGACGTCGTGGCACCTGAGCTCTGGAGCACAATAGGGCGACGGCCGGCTGCTATTGTAGCAGGACCTGAAGGATAACCGGGAACTCTGCAAATATTGGACGCAGGTGAGAGGAACGAAGAAGCGGCACCTCAGAAACCACGTAGGCTATGTTATTTCCAAGGATTTTTACTTAGAAGCGTACCATTGTACGAGTAAAGATTTTCCCTCGCAAACGTTCCACGCTGGTCTGCGTTAGGAAGAATCTGTAGAGAGGGAGAATATTCCGTGGTTTCGGGAATATGACTCGTTTTCGGAATTACGAGGGTGGGGAGCCGAGCCTTGCTAGGAAGCCAGCGGTGGAGAGACGAGTCTTCCGTTGTGAGCGCCCGTGTGTGACGATCGCCCCGGTATCAGCTTTGTTGGTACAGACGGCCTTGCTGTCTTTGCTCTCAGGAGAGTTTATAGTTAGAACAGTTAGGCACTATACTGTTCTGGACTTCACCTGCGGGTTGGAAGTCGTCGTTGGGTACGCAGCGTTCAGTAATTGAGAGCACTTCTTCTGCCTATACTTACGTTGAGACGTTAACTGAACTCCGTCCTTGTGGCTGAGAGTTCGCGATTCTCGGCTGTGGAACAAAAAGAGGAGCATACATTATTAAAGTATATTAGTTAGAGGACCGACTTCTGCCGTCGTAGTGCTTGAAAGCATTTATTTGTGGCTGGAGTTTTTCCATCGTCGCAGACGAGTACGAGAACCATCACTCCCACGCACCGGACACAGTACATACGGCGATATCGCAAACTGCTTCGGCTTATTAGGGCTATAAAGCTAGACAGCTGTGATAGCGTTAGTTTATTTCCACTGAGGTTCCACACCACCACAGATCAGCTTTGAAAGTAGGGTTTTCAGTGTTTGGTACGTAGATCATTTCAGTCATTTCGCGTTAGTGATATTAGACCTCGAAGTCATAATAAGGGGCAGAGTTGGGGAAATGATTAATAATTTTAGTTAGGAAATATAGACAATTGTACTTAAAGGGTTGATTTTAACTGTAACAAATACATATTGAACAGCAACATTATCATTTAGTAGTATTAGTTCCCTTCATCATTCATTTATGTTTAGATTGTAACTTATATGTTAAAAATAGCATTAAGACATCCTAAGATCTGCTTCAGGGGATAGTAAGACAGAGCCAAATCATTATTTTAACATTTATTATTTTCCGTTGCGCACATTCATTTTTACACCCTCCTGGAGTAGCATCTTGGAAATTGATGCGACTGTGTCAAGCAGCGCATCATTAATACTGTATTCGAACAATACAGGATTGTTTCCCTACTAATCATCCGTAACTTACATTTTTTTCACATCAAGAGAAAGCTGCCATCCAGTACTCCGAATAGAAATTCCGTCCAGATCATCTTGTATCCTCCAACAGTCGCTTGAAGACAACACTGGCCCTTACACTACAGCGTCATCCGCAAATAGTAGCGGACTGCTGCTCATCCTATCCGTCAGCTCGTTGGTGTATATAAAGAACAGGAGCAATCCTCCCACACTTCCCTGGGGCGCTCCTGTTGATAACGGACGTTTATAACTAAAGTGCAGCTACTCACGGAGATCCATTGTGAGCTGTAACTACCGTATGGCGCCGAAACTTGGTATGTGTGCTAATGCGTTATTGAGGAACGGATTTACGCTGAAAAAAATTAGTTTCAATTTTGGCCACCAGGTACAAATCTGGCGCTGTGCAGCATGTCGTCGAAGTCTCCTACTGTCATATTGAAAAACTATGTAAGTGGCGGTCAATAGTAAAATCAACATTATGCCTTGCTCATTTGTTTCACCTTTTCTGTTACAAATGGTGGCCAATATTGGAACTATTTTTTTCCAGCTTAAATCGCTTCTGCTTTAACGCATTAGAATACCTACCAAGTTTCGCTGGCACACGATAATTACAGCCGAAACTGGATCTCAGAGGTTAGCTGCACATTCACTTTATTTAAAAACACCCGGTACCTTTGTTTCCTACGGACACTCACCGTACAAAATAAGGTAGAAGGGAGTGTTGCATGGAATTACCGTGATGTCTCATCGAGGACACTCATGCTTTGTTTGTGTTTATGTGTTTTGAGAAACACTTTCCACACCTGACGTTCGATAAACTACAGTGGGCGACCGCTTTTTTCTTTCCTTCAGAACTCAGTCACTGTTGCTTTGTTAGTTTATGTCCTCTCTTCTCCGTATTTTTCTTTTTGTCCTTAAATTACGGTACAGAAAGAGCTTGTCACGGCTTTATAAATTCGTTGACTACTGAGACGAACTTGTCACAGAGCGCCGTATATAACTGCGGTGTTTGTGCTACGTCCCTGGGCTCCTGGTATATTTTTTGTTTACTTGACTTTATGAGCGTTCCAGTTCATACTTTCTAAAGCATTCGTCTGTGGAATTCTACACCTTGTAACCTTCCTGACTCTACTTCCTTCATACTTTCATTTTTATGTATGGTGGGGTATTTTCTTCTGTGACACGATAAAAAAAATAGAAAATACATCACCTTGCTTACGGATAAACTTGTTTTCTATTTACCATCACTTTGTTTGTGTTACCCTGGTGGAGTCGAAATTATCAGAGAAAGACCAATGAAAGACACAATGTTCCTTTGAACATAAGTGTCTTTCTCCTACTTGTCTTACATACGCCGTAGTGGGACCTTGAATAGTTGGTATACCGTTGGTATAGTCATGGAGGTGGCCATCCACTTCTATTTTCCAGTATTTTTCTGAACTAGAAGACTATCGTAATTGTTATCGTTATTATTATTATTATTATTATTATTATTAGTAGTAGTAGTAGTAGTAGTAATAGTAGTATTTATTATTGAAATTAAGCGTACATTCGAGGACTTTACTACATTTTACTTTGTCAGTGACCGATTTTCTTTTGCCGAAACCAATATCTGTTATAAATATCTGTATTACACATTACTATCGCATTCATTTAATAACACGATAAGTATTTGTTAAAAATACAAATGAATTTTAAGTGTTCGTTTAAGGGGCTCCGGAATGCCCTATACTTGCAATGTTAAAATAACGCTTATAAATTACATCTTTCCTCACAAAGTATTTGAGGTAGGAAGTTGAACTTTTTACAGATTATTTATTGGAATATGGGCTACAACTTAACACAGGGATTTTACAAAATTTTAGTTCAGTTATTAAAGATGATTTTTTTTCAATTGTAATGAAAATTCACAACATTTTTTTGCAATTTTTTATTTATATATTCAAAAATATACAGTTTTTTGGAAAAAGGCTGTGTTAAATTATGCAGAAGGTACTGTGTAACATTTACTGAAAGTTTGAAACAAATATGTTTGGAAGATCCTTAGTAAACATGTAATTAGTATGAGAAAATAAAAGTTTTGGGAATCGAGCGACAAAGATTGGATTAACTTTTTAGTGCATTCCAGGTCCATAGGATGGATTATCTTCATCCTCTGCAAACTCCTCCTCCAGCTTCCTCTTGTTCCTCCTCCTGTTTACTCTTGCTTGTATTTCCAGACTCTTTACAGCCCTGTCTGCAGCCCGAAGGCGTTCCTTGTCTAAAGCAAGCATCGCTCGTTGTTGTGTTCGTTGATTTTGCTACCATTTTCTTCAGTTGCAGTTACTGCAACACTGTTCCAAAAGGTGGTCATGTATGAACACTTATCACATTTCAGTTGTATTTCACTAGCAAGTCCTACGTGCTTTATTATGGAGAGTTCCAGACCAACTTCACTATAATGAATACATCTTACACAGTTTGAAAAAGTTCCTTTGAGAACCGACATATCAAATATTTCATTCACATCCGATTCGCCCATAAAACATTCATAGCTTTCACTCATTGAAGCAAGCTTCTTCTGTGAAGTATTTTCTTTCCCACTTCGACTGCTATGGGCAGGTGTACTTGAGAGGTTAGGTTCACTCACTTGGTTATCGTCTTTATTGTTTACAGTAATAACATATACCTTTGGCTTTCCAACATTTCTCCTTTTCTTAAAAGCCTTCAGAGGATTTCTAATAACTTTACTTTTACTCATTATTATACTTCAACAAAACAGAGACTCAAGAAACAGAATTAATTACGAATATTGTCGAGATAACGACAGAGTAAATAAACATGAAACAATCGACAATCACACCAGCGATATATATTGAACCATCACAGGTTAGTCACAACACATACTTTATCTCACATCACTAAAATGTACCTGATGAACACGGACGTTAATAATAACACCATTTGACAGCAGTTTAACAGCGCCACAGTGGGTCACGCCCATGTAGAACACATTTCAAAAAAAATTTAAAAATAGTTGTAGTCTTCGGAATTGAATAAATTATATATCTATTAAAAGGTAATAGTCTGCAAATTCAGAAAACGCAGAAAAGTAAAAATTGAACTTTTCATGATTTTGAGCCTTTCCGGAGCCCCTTAACAGCAGCATTTTTATCATGTTTCGCACAAACAGTGCAAGTTTCCTATATGTGTTTCTCAAGATTTTCTGCACTATACCGGCATATAAAGTCGAAGCAAATTAGAAGTTACACTTTTCTCACCATCAAGGTTACACAATAGAATACTAGAAATCTGATTTAAAGTGTACCTTCTCACAAGGCCATTGAGCATCTAGAACCGCACACATACAATTGTTAAGCTCCAAAGAAATCAATGTAATGCTATCCGACCAGTCCAAGGAATATAAAAGAACAACGCATCTGACAGTATTTAACACTGTAAAAATGGAAGAACCCATCCATATACGATCAGAAAAAAGTTTCTGAATGTCACAAAAGTCAATACATCTTTTCGCGTAATAAATCAGTAACTTTACAGTGCATAGCATTAATCAAGAGTTCAGGTATAGAAAATTCAACCATTCATTTACTGAAGGCTATGTGGTTCTCGTACGGTTAACCACGTTTAGAATTTACTTAGTGATTTACTTTGAAAAGATACATTACAAATAATAAACAATAGCATAGGAGGCCTTTAAATGCAAATGGTAAATGTGGTGTCACCGCTAGACACCACACTTGCTAGGTGGTAACTTAAATCGGCCGCGGTCCTGTAGTACATGTCGGACCCGCGTGTCGCCACTGTGTAACCTCAAACCTAGCGCCACCACATGGCAGGTCACAAGACACGGACTAGACCTCGCCCCAGTTGTACGGAAGACATAGCTTGCGACCAGACGTACGAAGCTTTCCTCTCATTTGCCGAGAGACAGACAGAATAGCCTTCAGTTTAGTCCATAGCTACTACCTAGCAAGGCGCCATTTGTATCAGTGCTTATAGCGTACTAATATTCAAGAGAGATGTATTCCAGCAAGAGAATAAAGTTAAGTATTATATAACGATACGTACTTTTCTTCTTATTCATTGATAAGTCTCATGTTCCAGAACTTCAAGCCCGTCTGCGTTAGTTTAGCGTGCACCTAGCTACCTCATTGTGTCTATGCTGTAGGAGCTAGACACAACAGTAAAAATAAATTTTAAAAACCTTTACGGCACAAACTGCGCTGTATTCACTACGACCAACTTGACTGCATAGTGTCCCATGAACAAATGCTAAAAGGACTCAATTTCGACGTGGCCGGAAAACGATCCCCCTCTCTCCCGGGTTCAAAGCCCTGTGTTTGTCTGAGAAGCTGGCGCGGATCTTACAGTCAGTTAGTGTGAACAGAACGCCGATCTGCGTCGACTGTTTCGGTTACCCAGAATCATTTCGATTTCGCGAACAGCCAAACGTCTTTTGCAGATGTTGGGTTACGGCGTGTATGAGAAATTCAAGCACTTGAGCTTTGGCCGATATGATGCTCTTCCTTTATCTTGCGTCAATATGACACATAGAACTTGACTATTTTAATTAGTAACAAGGCATGTCTTATATGCTGGACCCTTTCAACATGATAACGTTTGAAAAGTGGGAAACGGATATGCAAATTACTGAAACAGTGTGTAAAACTTAGAAATGTTGCATTGTCTTCCTGTCTTGGGATGATAGTTTCACAGCAGAGAACTCACTGGTGCAGGGTGGGAAAAGAAAGGGGGGGGGGATATTGAGTAGATATACAGGCTGTTTGTCTTAAATTGAAACAACTATATTATCTCGAAAACGACGCATCGCACGAAAAAAAAATTCTAGACTATTCTAGACGAAAAGTTAATATTAATAAAGGAACCATCTGTCTGTGCTATAGCTGACCACCTCCTAACCACTCCTTCTGCGTAGGCGAGGTCAGCTTTGTATTTTAAAATGGGAAACCCTCATTCCTTTGCATATTCGAATTCTACGCTAAAAATACGTGCGGTTTACTCAGCTCACTGTTTTCTATTCTTGGTAAATGGTGCTTTAACTGACAAATATTAAGCGGGCCCATTTCTGTATTTAAGAACCGAGTTATTTGACTGTAGGTTCAATTTACGTGCTAAATGTAAATCTTGTGTTCTAGCGGTTGATATTTATGTTCGAAAATTATTTTAGTGTTTCAGATTTGATTGTATGGTACAATATAGTTAGCCGTTCCATTGTGTGGTTAGAAACTACGTTTAGCGTGCTCCAGTAACAACAACGCGGCTGTAATGATTTTTTGTTCCTTTCTGGATGCTGTATATCAGTGAGTCCTCTTTCCTCTCACCGTTGGGATGCTCTCGACTACGGTGAATCTTCTTGCCTTGTTTGATTTCTGTGGGTATCCATATCAGGTGCGACTGTCACTATCACTTCATGGACGATTCACTTTATTACAATGGTTGTGGTTTATATTACGCCTGTAGAGCGTAGCAGGCTGCGCTACAGTTACGGTGATTGGATGGAAACACACACCGAAGTCACCCAGGACGACGGCAAATATAAAGCATTCCAGCGGTCTGGGGTCTCACCACAACCATTCTTGCAGGGAACGGAAAACTACGTTACCATACAAGTAGCTCATTTGTCAGAAATGTCAACGTTTAACCACATTATTTGTAGCGTACAGTCACGTTCGCAGCACTCATGTAACGTTTGAACATCAGTGTTACCTGTTAGAACACAAATGTTTACATTTACGTCGTAAATGAAGTGTAGAATCAAATGCGCAGGGTCTTAATTACAAAAAGAGGCACACTTGACATTTGTCGATTACAGCGCCATCTACCACGAATGGGAAAAGATAGTTTGCGTAAACCGTACGAATTTTTTGATGTAAAATCTGAACATGCAATAAAAATGGAGGATTTCCATTTGAAAATGCAATGTTGACTCCACCCACGCAGGAGGGATCGTTAGGAGGTGGCCAGTTGTAGCACAGACAGATGGCTTCTTCACTAATATTAACTTTTCACCTAGAGTATTTTTTTCGTATGATGCGTCTTGTTGGAGACATATAGTTGTTTGAAGTTAAGACAGACACCCTGTATATCTACGCAATATCCTGGAAATCGTATTCTGTCCCCGCACTGCACCCACGAGTTCTTTGCTGTGAAGCAATCATCTCACAAACTTCTTCTTGGTGCTCCGATTTTTTTTCCCGTCGCTGTATATGTATATGTTTGATAGCAAATTCGTTTACAGTTTTTGTAACACGCCATGAGAATGCCCACAACTTACTATCGCATATTGATAAGTGAAACAAAATCGGTTGATCGTATGGAAAAGAAGGAAGAAAAGCGAGACACTCAATGTCACACAAAATAGAATACAGAAATACACTGACGTGACGACAGTCGTTGAACACGTGAGGATTTTGCGAACCCCAAATCCGAACATTGTGCCTTCCTGATAGATGAAAGGCTGCCTCATCTGAGAATAAACATCTTTCCAGGAAGCTGGCATCCATATCTATACGCTGCAGCATATCTGCAGCAAATTGTTGTTGGCATGGTTTGTAGTCCGGTGGCAAACGTTGCAAAGTTTGCACTTTGTAAGCACACATACGAAGACGCTAGTAAACTACACGATGTAATATTAATCAAGTTACATCAAGTTGCCTAGACGCTTGACGAATTGACTTACGTGGCCTTCTGAGACACCTTTGTCTGATGTCCTCCACTGTCTCTTCTGAAACTCCGTAACGTGCACCACCAGAATGTTTCAAACACTTCCTGTTGCCAGAAACTTCCTATGCCATTCCTTAATTGTTTTCACATCAGGTGGATGACATTCATACACACGACAATAATTTCTTCGCTCAATAATCGGCGATTTTGTTTCTGCAAACCACACTTTTGCTCGCGCACGCTGCTGTGGAGTCGTCTTTTTCACTTTATGCCACCACGCTGTACCCTGGCGACGGTACTTGGCACTTCTCACGCGGTAATATAAATTCTTTGAGCTACTCTACGATGGGACGCATTTTTCACTGTGGTATCTACCGTGGTTTTTCCCTCCTGAGTCCTTGAAATCAGGGAGGTTTGAGTAGGACACCTTGTATAATAATAACCGTATTGAGTCGGATTTACGCAAAAGAAGTCTCTGGAAAGCAAGAGATAGTAAAAATACTTAAAGAGAAGCAACATTACGAAAGAATAAGTTCGCAATAGCTTTGTAACATTGGAATAATATGATGAATTCTCAGGCTGCGAATAATACAGTCGCTGGTTCGCAACGGAATGTAAATAAGACGTAATAATAATATCGTTGCTTCATCAGAAACGAATGGCGTACAAATACATAATATTTCATGAAAGTATACTAAAGCTCAGCAGTGTTAGTTTTTTTTTTTAAGTGAATAGAGAAGTCGGTGAAGTGATATCAGTCGATTACTTTTAGCGTGTGTTCCATCAAAATACTCGGAGAGTGATGTTGATACGTGGTTTCTACGTGTCGACATGAGTTGTTAATTTTTGGACTACGAAAAGCTGCTTGCTAGTGAGGAGAGCACACTCAGGTTTCAACGTTGTTGTACTTATTTAACGCCTGCCAAACTAGTCTCATAGGTGTTGGTTATCGTAGGAACTCTGGAATTCTTCTTGTTAATTAAAGTCAGATGCGTTATCCTAAAACTTTTTCAACTACGATATCTAACATCGGCCATCTAGCCCGAAATTAGTATTGTGTCAAGGTTCAGACTGGTATTGTGTTTGTCAGCGGCACTCTGCCTTCGGATATCAGTACGTCGTAGGTGAATTCTTCGTTGTACACGAGATAACCACAGTTCACTTTTGCACAGGATATTACAAATGTGGCTCGTCTAACAAATCGTAACTGATCTTCCGACAAGTTCTATCATATGCAGTGTGGTGTACCATCCATTATTCGTTGTCAATTAGACTGGGTATACCAGGAGTGAGAAGGTGGATTCTCTCTACTGTGTCCGCGGCGACACGAGGTGTCAATCAAAGCTGCGCGGCTCGTTGAAGCAGACGACAGCTCCGCCAATCCACCGCACTTTTACGCCTTGCGTACGCGATAGTACGGCCATCTGTGTATGTGCATATAGCTACCCCATGACTGTTGTCTCCTCAGTGTACAATACAAGAGAAGCTGTCATGGAAAATGTAAACCAGATTCTGCTGGAAGTGGCAGCATTCGCGAATACATTGCATCAAATGGAAGAGTTGTGGCACGTACAGAAACCAGGGATGTCATTAGGTAAGGAAAGAAATTGCAGCTTCTAGAGAAAGTCAAACAGTTGGCAGGAGATTCTGAAACATTATACGAAAAGCACGTCGTAATTTCGAAAAGGATCGGAAAAAGAATTAAAGCAATATATTGAAAAGTCAGAAGGCCAGTTACTGCTTGTATAACGTGGCGACAATTGATATTAATTACTTAAGATGGTGTCAGCCTTAGTTTTCCGTTCCAGTTTACATTCACATTAACAATCAGCGGTTGAATGCAATGAGAATGGGACCTTCGGCGCCGTCTTCATTACTTTTGTTCGTAGAGGTCACTATATAGAGCAATTTTTTGAATGCCATTTTCTCAAAGCTGCAATTGTGATTCATTTTGCCAGTTAATTTACACTCTGATCCTGTCTCGGGTCCCTAATGTGACTTTCGACTTCAGATTTTAGTTCCATGTTATTACCTTTATGTTCGCTTATAGAGATATCAATTTTAATTTCTTTTTTTAGAGTTAGCCTTATCAAACTTAATTACCACTCTTTCAAATAAGCTTTCCATGGTGCTGAGCCACAGTCACACATCGTCATTTGACTGTATATTTGCTGTGTACAATCTAGATTTAGCCTTTCGTGCCATTATCTAGTACGGTCCTAAGCGTAACATTATGCAAATAGTAAGACATAAAGTAAAAAACTGAAAAAAAATATTTAACAATTAAATGCAAGCTAGCATAAATTACGAGATATGCACTTACATCTTAGACCATTATCGTATTTTGTTGTGTACTGCGCAAGATGACATTATTTCACTACGTTATACAGTACACAGCTAAGAGCAAAACATGCAAATAATTGTCCATAAAGTAAAAAATATTAGATGTAAGCTGATATACAATTACGAGAGGTGCACTTACTTCGTAGATAATTAGCGTAATTTTGCTATGTAATGTGCAGGACGACATATGTATACAGTTCAACACATTAACTTAACATGATGTAAATGGTACAAAATTAACGTTTGGTAAAAATGCAGCACATTGTCGTACAAGCACACCATATCTGGGAAAATCAACATAGAGCCGGTAAATACAAGACTAGCCCATGCCATTACGACGTAACTGTGAAAGTAATGTCAAAAAATGTAGACTCTAGAAGACCTGACACATTAAAATATAGAAGTATCACAGATACAACCTTACTAGTGTTAGGTGTCATGGAACCGTACGTGATTACCTTTGGAAGCGCCATTGTGAATCATCATCTTTACATTTACATGTAAACATCACATAGTTGATGATATGAAGTGAACACACGTCTTGTTGCCTGAAGAAAGCAAGTTCTGTAAGAAACAGACGAAATAAAATTAAAAAACTAATGAATCGCACATAACGGTATAGTAAGCGAAAGTAATAATATAAAAAATAATAAATATAACAATAGGAGTGACAAAACGGGGTGGGGGGGGGGGGGTGAAAAACAGAAGTTATTGTTATGCGAAGGTCGGAAGGTCGTATAAAATTAAGAGAAAGGTGAAGAGTGTGACTGGACGGGTGAGAGGAATGGGGGGGGGGGGGGGGGGGGTAGGTCCAACTGTAAAGGACAGTAAGTAAGATGAGTAAATAGGAAATGTAGTGTCAGAAGTAGGTGTATGCGTGGGGGGGGGGGGGGGGGCGGGGTAGAGCGGGATAGGAGAGGACTCATTTTGGAGGAGGGGAAGCAGCGAAAGAAACATGGGTGTATATTTGATTGAGTGTTGAAACTGGGTAGATTAGAATGTGGTATGGGGGCTCGGAGAAGGCTTGGCAGGGAGGGGAGGGTGAGAAGCAATGACTGACAGAACGACAAACAAGGAGTTGAAGAAAGGAGAGGGGGCGGGGCAAAGGAGAATAATTCATTGTATTGAATTAGTATAGTAACTAAGTTTTTAAGTTACTCAATATTAATGCAGTTTCGGCCAGTGTGACAGGGTTCTGCTCTTCTACCATCACTACTAACACCCACAGTATATTCTTTTCTCTCAGATGAATTACTCTCTTCCCCTTGCAGTAAAATAATATTTCAATAAAATTAATAGTTCGCCAGATAAAGATAGACTTTAGAGTTCTGCAGAGGAATACAGATTAACTGATGAACAATAACTCAGAACAATTCCTCCACATGATACGACCCTCAGACAACAGGTTCAGTCGTACGGCGTGAGGTGCCCCGGCGACCCCTCGCCTTTTGGGAAGGTGCGGGTTGGCTTTTTAAAGATGCGTAAAGAGCTCGCCGCGTCACGATCACCTCTCTGCCCCGTCCCGCCCCCCCCCCCCCTTCCCCACCGCGCCACAACACAAAGTCTGTGCCCACGCACGTCGAGTCACGAAGTGGCCAGGCCGGCGTATCGGCTATACATTGCTAAGGCGCTCCCACGCATACTTTCCTCAAGGGTCGCGGGTTGACACCCGGAGGTGCACGACGACCGTACCTTCTTCACACCCAGCACGCCTTCACAACCTGCCATTCCACACCCACCTACGTCTGATAAAGATGGTTCACATTTCGTAATGATGTGAAACGTGTTACTTTATATAAGTTTTCTTTACACAAAATAATATTTTTTCCTTTCTTTTTTTTACAGTTACTACTCCATATCTAAAAATGCATCTATTAAGTAAAAGGAGTAGTCATTCAGAAATTATTTTAATTTGTTTTTAAATGTTGGTTGGCTATCTGTCAGACTTTTAATGCTATTTGGCAAATTACCAAGTCAGATTTAACCCAGGATAGTGAAGATCATCCTTTCTTCTAGTGTTGTAGCTATGCAATTCGCTCTTATTTTTTTAATTGGGATGGGTTATTAATAACAAATTTCATAAGTGAATATATGTATTTGCGAAAGTACTGTGAATATCCTGCCGGCCGAAGTGGCCGTGCGGTTAAAGGCGCTGCAGTCTGGAACCGCAAGACCGCTACGGTCGCAGGTTCGAATCCTGCCTCGGGCATGGATGTTTGTGATGTCCTTAGGTTAGTTAGGTTTAACTAGTTCTAAGTTCTAGGGGACTAATGACCTCAGCAGTTGAGTTCCATAGTGCTCAGAGCCATTTGAACCATTTTTTTGTGAATATCCTGAATTCCTTAAATAAATGTCTGCAAGGTGATTTTGGGTGCGCTCCAGCTATTATTCTGATTACACGCTTTCGTGCAATGAATACTTTTTCTCGTAATGATGATTTACCCCAAAATATGATTCCATATGAAAGCAGTGAATGAAAATAGGCATAGTAGGCTAATTTACTGATGTTTATCATTAAAAATTGCAATAACCTTAATACTGTAAGTAGCTGAACCTAAGTGTTTTAGCAGATCATTTATGTGTTTCTTCCAGTTCAATTTCTCATCAATGTGGGTTGAATTTCAGTTTTATCAAATTCCATACGTATTGTCTCTTCCATATAATGCCTTGATTTTCTAATGAATATCTGGATCCTGTTTTCTCTAAAACACTTAAAACATGATTATTAAAAATGTTTTCTACTTCTGACTTCTTGCTAACAAACTTTTCATTGAATCTGATAAAAATACTGACATCCTGTGCTGTCGGTTGCCCTGTTTCCCATTTAACAATGTTCCAAATAAATGGTTCAAATGGCTCTGAACACTATGAGACTTAACTTCTAAGGTCATCAGTCCCCTAGAACTTAGAACTACTTAAACCTAACTAACCTAAGGACGACACACACATCCACGCCCAAGGCAGGATTCGAACCTGCGACCTTAGCGGTCGCGCGGTTCCAGACTGTAGCGCCTAGAACCGCTCGGCCACACTGGCCGGCAACAATGTTCCAAATTGTTATAATTTATTTATCAGATGTGCTAATCTCAGACTTAATGCACATCCTTCTGCAATTTTTAATAACTTTTCGTAACAAAGTGCAGTAGTTTTTATAATGTTTCACTGTTTCTGCCAGTCCTATTTGGTATGGGTTCTACACACTTGAGCAGTCTTCTAGAATGCGTCACACGAGTCTTATGTAACCAATCCCTTTTGTAGACTGATTCCATTTACTTAGTATTTTACAAATGAACCGAAGTCTGCTACCTGCTTCATCTGCGACTGAGAATATGTGATCATTCCATTTCATGCCGTTCAAAGTATTACGCCAAAGTATTTGCGTAAATTTACCGATTCCATCTGTGACTCGTTGCTGATATAGTCGTGGGACACTACGTCTTTTCGTTTTGTGAAGCGCACAATTTTACATTTCTCAAAATTTAAAGCAAACTGATAATCTACGAACAACTTTCCTCACACTACAAAGAGCACTTATTTCTTCGGGGCATTCTTCGCTTCGGGAACATAATTAATATTCGCGTCATTTTGATGCAGCAAAACATTTTTACATTGACCGTTACGTTGATAAGCTTTTTATTCACTTTCATCAAATTGCTGAACGAAGAAATAGATGAAAAGTTGGTAATGGATTAAGCTGAGATACCACGTACAGTGTGTAATTCAACGAACTAACATATTTTTATTGATCTCGAAAGTAATTGCTAAAATTGATCAGTAGGTTTTTAGCCACTATAAGTCACAATTTTAACGATATGTCAAAAAATTTAGACTGTTTGTAGCTGAAAACACATTTCATTACTTCATAAAAAGTTCACAGTGTCGAAAGTTTTTCTACAAAGGATACTAAGGAGAAGATGGAGTATTTAGCCGTAAAGTTCCTATTTTATGTGCCAATATACAGGGTGAGTCACGAGGTTTTCCCCTGATTTCTGGAGGGCGTTCCTTAGGTTATTTGGAACAAAATATGGATCAGATCCATGATTAAGGAGCCACAGTAATTGAAAAACTCGGGAAAATGGCAGAAAAAGCTTTTATTGTATGATTTCACTATCGAAAATGCACAAAATAATTAATTTAAACAATTTTGTAGCAGTCTCTTACATTCAGTGTGGATTTAAAGCGAGTTTTCAAAATTGCCTCCCTGTATCTGAAGGCAAAGATTTACACGGGAGTGAACCGCGCGAGTAGCATTTCATAATTTCACATGCTCGTTCCTTACTGACGTTGCGGCATCGAAAATGCGTTGTATTAATTCTTCTCGTGTTTCCACCTTAACTTCGAACTCGATGTCTTTCATGCACCCCCAGATGCTGTAATCTAGGGGTGTTAAATCTGGCAGGCCAGTTGATAGGGCCCCCGCAACCTATCCATCGATGTGGAAGTTGCTGATAACGGTGGAAGTGCAAGTGCCCCATCGTGTTGGATTTACATGTGACATTTTGTTTCCAGAGGAACATCTTCAAGAAGCTGCGGTAAGTCTTCTCGTAAAAAGTTATCACACATCTGACCTCTGACCATTTAAAATTCTCGGAAGAATAAGCGGCCCCAGTAGCTGGTCACACATAACACCACACCGGACATTGACACTGAATCTGCGTTGAAATTGAGATACTACCGTGGCATGGGGATTTTCGTCTGCCCAGACATGCAAGTTGTTGATGACATCTCTTGTAAGGATTGCATCACTGAACATTATGAAGCGATAGAGCTGCCTATTTCCATTCAACCAGTTACAAAAGTGCAAACGGTTGGCACAATTATGGCTCTAAATGTTGAACTTTGTGCACATGAAAAGGATGCAGTCGATTCTCATGAAGAATCCTACATACCTTAAAATTGTGAAACGTTCAATCGGGTAGCTAGGTGTCTTGTACTTGAACGAGGACTTCACTCTACTGAATTAAGAATATTTTCCTCTTCTTGAACTTCACGTAGTCTTTCGGAGTGAATACGAATATTGGGAAGAGTACCAATTTCTAGTAATGTTCGATATGTTCCACAAAATTTTTTGGCAATCGGAATCCTACCATTAGGATACCGACGGTGATATTCGGCAACAGCAGCTTTCGCACTACCATCACAGAAGCTCAAAATGTACACCATCTCTCCATACTCCTGCGAAGAAAACTTGTACGGCGTAGCAAAGTGTACTGTACACAGAAGACAATAGCAGTAAACAGTGACTGCAGTATCAGAAACGTGGTTGTTATGCAAACGTACCACTCACTGCACTTGTCTACCTAAGACTGATCGTGTGTACTGTGAACACAAGTGTAGCTCTCCATACAAGTGGCATGTATCGGAACTCTGTTGTAGCTCCTTCATTATGGATCTGATCACATTATTGTATTTACATTTTTTGTTCCAAATTGCGTAAGGAATAACCTCCAGCAACCGGGGGGAAAACCTCGTGACTCACCTTGTATAGAAGTATATGTAAATTTCGAACAAATAAGTGTGTCCTCTTAGTTGAATTCTACAGTTCTTTGGGAGAGAAACATAGCAACGCATTTACTTTTGTCCTGTATTTACATGAAAATAGATGTTCAACTGCACTAGGCTGGTTTTCTTATCGCTTACGTATTGCTCGATCCCTCTGGTCTTGCGAAAAATGACACTGCAATCTCGATCAGTCTTTAAAAAGCGTCATACCATCAGACTCCTCTTTTGAAGTACCGTAAGAACAACATCGAGCCATTAAAATCCAACATGATTCTTCAGTATCTCGGTACAGTCGTCAGCGCTGACCACAACTAAGGTATTCTCCGTCCCTTCTCTGTTTACTGTAACTTGTCGACAACATCGTTTCAACATCTAAAACTACTTATTAAACATTACGTGTTTCCTCGTTATGTGGAACATCTTGCTTGCGAGTAATTTGGAAATAAGTTCACTATCACAGTTACAGGATTATAATCTGTTAAATTTACGTGATTTAAGACGCAACCAGACGCTGCAACGTTTGATATTTTCCTCTTTTCGAAAGAAGTACAGCACAGCGAAATAGAGCAATTCTCAAGACAGTGGACTCGTTTTCGAAGCAGTGCAGGTCGAAATCCATGCCAGGAAATTTTCCTTGATTTCCGGAGACCACTTTAAATCAAATCTCCAATGGTTCCTTCAAACTGAACAAGCCAATTAGAATTACATCTACATCTACATCCATACTCCGCAAGCCACCTGACGGTGTGTGGCGGAGGGTACCCTGAGTACCTCTATCGGTTCTCCCTTCTATTCCAGTCACGTATTGTTCGTGGAAATTAGGATTGTCGGTATGCTTCTGTGTGGGCTCTGATCTCTCTGATTTTATCCTCATGGTCTCTTCGCGAGATATACGTAGAAGGGAGCAATATACTGCTTGACTCTTCGGTGAAGGTATGTTCTCGAAACTTTAACAAAAGCCCGTACCGAGCTACTGAGCGTCTCTCCTGCAGAGTCTTCCACTGGAGTTTATCTATCATCTCCATAACGCTTTCGCGATTACTAAATTATCCTGTAACGAAGCGCGCTGCTCTCCTTTGGATCTTCTCTATCTCTTCTATCAACCCTATCTGGTACGGATCCCACACTGCTGAGCAGTATTCAAGCAGTGGGCAAACAAGCATATTGTAACCTACTTCCTTTCGGATTGCATTTCCTTAGGATTCTTCCAATGAATCTCAGTCTGGCATCTGCTTTACCGACGATCAACTTTATATCATCATTCCATTTTAAATCACTCCTAATGCGTACTCCCAGACAATTTATGGAATTAACTGCTTCCAGTTGCTGACCTGCTATTTTGTAGCTATATGATAAGGGATCTTTCTTTCTATGTATACGCAGCACATTACACTTGTCTACATTGAGATTGATTTGCCATTCCCTGCACCATGCGTCAATTCGCTGCAGATCCTCCTGCATTTCAGTACAATGTTCCATTGTTACAACCTCTCGATACACCACAGCATCATCTGCAAAAAGCCTCAGTGAACTTCCGATGTCATCCACAAGGTCATTTATGTATATTGTGAATAGCAACGGTCCTATGACACTTCCCTGCGGCACACCTGAAATCACTCTTACTTCGGAAGACTTCTCTCCATTGAGAATGACTTGCTGCGTTCTGTTATCTAGGAACTCTTCAATTCAATCACACAATTGGTCTGATAATCCATATGCTCTTACTTTGTTCATTAAACGACTGTGGGGAACTGTATCGAACGCCTTGCGGAAGTCAAGAAACACGGCATCTACCTGTGAACCCGTGTCTATGGCGCTCTGAGTCTCGTGGACGAATAGCGCAAGCTGGGTTTCACACGACCGTCTTTTTCGAAATCCATGCTGATTCCTACAGAGTAGATTTCTAGCCTCCAGAAAAGTCATTATACTCGAACATAATACGTGTTCCAAAATTCTACAACTGATCGACGTTAGAGATATAGGTCTATAGTTCTGCACATCTGTTCGACGTCCCTTCTTGAAAACGGGGATGACCTGTGCCCTTTTCCAATCCTTTGGAACGCTACGCTCTTCTAGAGGTCTACGGTACACCGCTGCAAGAAGGGGGGCAAGTACCTTCGCGTACTCTGTGTAAAATCGAACTGGTATCCCATCAGGTCCAGCGGACTTTCCTATTTTGAGCGATTTTAATTGTTTCTCTATCCCTCTGTCGTCTATTTCGATATCTACCATTTTGTCATCTGTGCGACAATCTAGAGAAGGAACTACAGTGCAGTCTTCCTCTGTGAAACAGCTTTGGAAAAAGACATTTAGTATTTCGGCCTTTAGTCTGTCATCCTCTGTTTCAGTACCATTTTGGTCACAGAGTGTCTGGACATTTTGTTTTGATCCACCTAGCGCTTTGACATAAGACCAAAATTTCTTAGGAATTTCTGCCAAGTCAGTACATAGAACTTTACTTTCGAATTCATTGAACGCCTCTCGCATAGCCCTCCTCACACTACATTTCGCTTCGCGTAAGTTTTGTTTGTCTGCAAGGCTTTGGCTATGTTTATGTTTGCTGTAAAGTTCCCTTTGCTTCCGCAGCATTTTTCTAACTCTGTTGTTGTACCAGGGTGGCTCTTTTCCATCTCTTACGATCTTGCTTGGCACATACTCATCTAACGCATATTGTACGATGGTTTTGAACTTTGTCCACTGATCCTCAACACTATCTGTACTTGAGACAAAACTTTTGTGTTGAGCCGTCAGGTACTTTGTAATCTGCTTTTTATCACTTTTGGTAAACAGAAAAATCTTCCTACCGTTTTTAATATTTCTATTTACGGCAGAAATCATCGATGCCGTAACCGCTTTATGATCGCTGATTCACTGTTCTGCGTTAACTGTTTCAAATAATTCGGGTCTGTTTGTCACCAGAAGGTCTAATATGTTATCGCCACGAGTCGGTTCTCTGTTTAACTGCTCAAGGTAGTTTTCAGATAAAGCACTTAAAAAAATTTCACTGGATTCTTTGTCGCTGCCACCCGTTATGAACGTTTGAGTCTCCCAGTCTATATCCGGCAAATTAAAATCTCCACCCAGAACTATAACATGGTGAGGAAATCTACTCGAAATATTTTCCAAATTATCCTTCAGGTGCTCAGCCACAACAGCTGCTGAGCCAGGGGGAATATAGAGACATCCAATTACCATGTCTGAGCCTGCTTTAGCCGTGACCTTCTCCCAAATTATTTCACATTTCGGATCTCTCACACATTTTACATGTAAATGATTTGGTGGCTCCCAACTAAATTAAAACACACACATATTTCGGCAACAGATAGCACACATTGACAGCAATGCTAAATACGTCAACACCTTCGCCATCGTTTACAATGCTGTGTTTATGCACTGTGGGACTATTCTGAATCATAGTAGTTGTTTTTGATTCATTTGTACTCGTGCACAATAAATATACATATAGTCACAACAGGTGTGTTTCATTTCAGCCTTTACCGTGACCTGTACTGGAACCCTATTTTATGTTGACATTCAGATACGCGCTCTGTACCGGTTCAACGCACGTCGTGGAGTTCTCATGTCGTCGCATTACCACCAGTATACCGTAGTTGCCATGACTTACGGGATGATCCTCGGAAAAATGTTAAGATAGCGGTTTTAATGCTTCAGGTGTTTTACATAGTCTCCCTTCACTTGGAAACAACGCACAGAACTATCATACAACAACATGAAATTGTCAGAAGAGTCCTTTGGCTTTAAGTTCAACTCCCCCGTCCCATTGGCCTTCAATCTTGGTCATGTCGTCAAAGGGTTGACTCTTCATGTGAATTTCTAGCCCGTGTCGTTATGTGGTAGGTTCGTATTGGTAACACCAAACCTCCACAAACGCAGTGGTTTTTACTAGAAAAGAATTGTCCATGTTTTGCATATCAAGCGAATCGCAGCAGGCATCCATGAGTCGTTGCTTTTGTCCTGGAGTCAAGATGTGCGGAACAAACTATACACACACTTTTCTCGTTCCCAAAACTTCTGGTGAATGTCTTTAGGACACTTTATTTAGAAATGTAGCTGCATTGCGATTTGTGATAGCAATTTTGACACACTATGGCCGCACGTCCACTATTCTGTCTGCTCACAATTGGCTGGTTGAACGCACATCTGTTGTTTACAGTTAGTTCAAGCTGCCACCGTAGTTATTGCGCTGAACGTCACGTATACACCAGGAATAAAATCATTCTCGGAAGTTTTTGGACGGACGGTGTTTGTAAACGTGTAGCTAATTCCCGACGTTTGGCTGCCTCTCAACATTCCAGCTAAATATTTTTGTGTTTTTCTTTACGAAGAACTAAAGTACACACTTATGCCTTCGTGCCATCCTAGAATGTATGACCCTGGTCGTCGTAAGAGCGTGGTTCTAAGTAATAAGTAGTTTTTAAGAGACTCTGATGGCACATATTTTTCAGCAAGCGTGTTTTCTTTTAGCATGGTGCCAGAAAACGGACACGTCGTAATGCACTTTGGCCCATCGCCATATAAACATAATTTTCAAATAGAAGTACCACTAAAGCGATCTAAATGAATAAATGCCTCATGCTGGTGTCAGCGCACGATACTAACATGTTCGCAAAGACACACCTCCATCGTAAAAGCTTAGCGGCAAAACATTGTCCGGGAAGTAAGTCTCCACAAGGGCAAAACATGACCCCAGATTATTTTTTCCTTTCTCGACTACGAGGATAGAACTTTGATAACGTTTTCGAGCACAGCTAATGTAGTGCCTGTATATACTAAGGTTCACGTGTATCTTGTGTATTGATCGGATGTTATTACCAAACAGATGGTGCGTTTGTAGGGCGGAAAATGTTTCAAGATTCATTAAAATGTTCACGATACAGAGCACAGTGGACAGAAATCATTTATGACGATCTCATGAAGAAGGTGCGGTAGGGCAGATGCGCTTTCAGCTGAGGTGTCATTTGCGTGGGTTCTTATTGTGCAGCTGGCTGCAGTAAGATCCAGTCTCGGTCAGACATTTAAAGGTTTACACATGGTTCCAGGTCGTCGTAAGTCAATAGCTCTGCACCAGGGATGTACCATCAATACTCTCGAACTAAAATACAGAGCGTATCAAAAAGAATCATCTGATTTGCCACTTCTATATTTCTGAGACTAATAAACATATACAATGAATTTTTTTTGATGAATGGGAAATTCAAGAAGCTTTTTTTTTCATACCTTTTCATACGTGTTCAATATGCCCACTTGAGATGCATGGCATATGTCAATGCGGTATTCAAATTGTTACCACACTGCAGGGAGAATGTCTTGAGTTACAGCTTTCACAGTTTCTGTTATGCTATGTCTCAGTTCACTCATTGTTGCTGGTGACAGAGGTATAAAAACAAGAGTCTTTATAAACCCCCCACAAGATTTGGTGACCTTGGAGGCCAGTAATGTAAGGCTGGATCATTTGGTCCAGTGCGACCCATCCATCGCTCAGTAATCCTTTGATTAAAAAATTCCCGCGCTCCCAGATGCCAGTGCAGCGGTGCCCCATCCTGTTGGTAAATGAAGTCGATCGAATCAGTCTCCAACTGTGTGAAAAGGAAGTTCTCATGCATACCGAGATGTGCTTCCTGTAAAAGTTTTCTCGGTAAGGAAAAATTGATCATACATCTTTTCCTGTGAAACTGCACAAAACACATTAAATTTTGGAGAGCCCCTCTCATGTTGTACAACTTCATGCGGTTGTTCCGTACCCCATATCCTCACATTATGGCGGTTCACCTTCACATCTGAATGGAATGTTGCCTCGTCACTAAACACTAAGCGTGAAAGGAAACTGTCATCCTCCATCTAGCCAAGTACGATATTACACAACTCCACACGTTGTTGTTTGTCACCTTCACGAAGAATTTGCAGTAGCTGAATTTTGTATGGTATCACGTGTAAACGTCAACGTAACACATGCCAGACGAACATCGGGGGTATGTTGAGCTGGCGAGCTGCACGGCGAACGGACTTCTGCGGACGCCTTGCGCAACTATGGCGGATGCGTTCGATGCCTGTGTCAGATATTTGGCCCGGCGATTTGCCTGTACAAAAACAACCTGCTTCATGGAATTGTTCATGCCATCGTCTAATGCTCTGTGCTGTAGGAGGATCCACACCATACCTAGAACGAAAGTCACGCTGAACTGTTATTACTGACCTGCACAGCGCAAAACGTAGAACACAAAACGTTGTCCCGACACCATTTTTACTAGAACTGAAGTGAGCGCACGCTGCTGCTATCTAGAGGGAACCATGTAAAACTCGAGAGTTCGCTCTTTCCAACAGTACATTGTTCACGCACATATCTCAAATGACGTAATAGTTACGATTTTTTTAAATCAGATGATTCTTTTTGATACCCCCTGTAGTTCCAACTTTGATTTCATATCTGGCTGTGATAAGTCGTTTCACTGGGGCCTTCTCTGAGAACGCGCTGTGCAGACCTTGAAATGATGGCTTTGTATATATTATTCTGTCATGTAGAGTGAGTTTTGTGTAACTAGAAAAATGGTTTGGGGTTCGCTGTCTATTCTGATTCCTCGAACCACAAGTATTTTTCCAGTCTACAGAAACCATAACACACCTTTAAAATTATTGTGATTGTGCAATCTCTCCTGTGTTTCTAGGTAAGTGCAGCCATCCTCATGGACCTCTGAGAGGGTAAAAGACAACGCCTATCATGTTACATGACTGGACGAGATTCACTCAGGCATTACGTGAGTACTAGTGTTTCAGTAGTAATTGAACTGATTCTGTTTTCAACTTGGTGAAGACGTAGCTTCAGGCGCGCCCCAGTGAAATGTGTTGGGATCTTTGCTGTCTACGTTGCGTATTAATAATCAGATGGACAGTATACGTAGTAACCTTAGACTTTTCACAAATGGTACCAGTTACCTACACTGTTTGACAATTGCCAATGAACAACTTCCAGTTGCTCCGGGACAACCGACTACTGCTTAAGAAACCCGACCAAGGAAAAGACGGAACATGTTAAATGCAGCGAAGCCTGTGCACGAACGCTCTTTATACATTCGACCGTTCATGCAGTACGATGTTTGACGAAGGTTGTTGTAGAGCCGATTAGTGCGAGAGTCCTGATGTTACGGCAACATGCCTGCAACAGATCATTTGATTGCTTACGGTCGTGGACGAGCAGTTGGAAGGCTCACAGCTAGTTAAAGTGTCATTACGGTGGCCATAATAGTGGGGTTTTCCAAAACTGTGGTGTCGCAATTGAAAAAGGCCGTTGAAGCGGAAAATGCTATGTGAAAGAATGCTGGTGATCGCAGACGGATCACCACATTGTATGGGGATCGATACGTAGCCCAAGTGGCCAAGAGGAGCAGACATCTCACTCCTAGATACATCGCTGCATACATTGCATCCGCGATCGGTAGAGTACACTTGTCACTGCCAGAGCCATTTCGTGGCGATTAAATCAGGCTGGTTTGTATGCTCGGAAGCCTGTTAAATGCACCCCACTTCAACCACGCCATCATCGAGAAAGAGTTTATCGTTGTGCGGAGCCCTTTGGTTGGGGTCAGTAACAGTGGTCAGTGGTCCAGAATGACGCTCTCCAAGAATCCTACTTCACTCTGGAAGTTATTCTGGCCATTAGTTAGTGTGGGGAGAGAATGGAACACGTTACATACCGCAGAATATTCATGAACGTCGTCTGTATGGTTTAGGCGTTACAGTGTGGGCAGGCATTATGCACAATGGCGGAACACCGCTATATTTCTTTGCGCGAGGTACCGTTACAGGTCAGCGGTATTGCTGGGTCATGTCCATCTGTTTAGGAGTACGGTAGGTCCCGATTTTCTGCTTATGGATGACAATGCCTGCCCACACAGAACCGCTGAGTTGTCAGACACACTGGAAAATGAAGATATGAGCGTATGGAATGGCCTGCGTACTCCTCGAACCTAAACCTTACACCTGGGATGCTCTTGGCACACGTGTTTCTTAGCGAACATCATTTCCCCCCAGCAGTACAAGAACTGAAAACCATCTTGAAAGAGGAGTGTGACAATGTCCCACAAGAACTCATAAACAGTTCAGTAGCCAGCATGAATAAGAGGTGCAAAATGTGCATTGGTGCTCGCGGAGGGCAAATTGCTTAGTGAGAGTCCGATATAGACCTACTGCCGGGAGTCTGACTTCTGTCAGACATAAACGTTATTTATATCTGCTATCCTGCTTTCCCTTGTGGTGAAATCTGTCATTGTTCGTTATAAAAAGACTCCGCCCTCTATAACATATGGGCTGTGTTTCATACCTCCATCATTGCCTGGGATTAGTCTCATCGAAAAGTGTCCCCGTTCCTTAGAAATTGTCAAGCTGTGTACAATGAAGTACTATGTGAAAACATCTGTAGAAATATCTAATCAGATCTTTCGGTTTGAAAGTGGTGCAGAGATTGTCAGCTTGCTTTAAAAATTCATAAATCTAAAATTGTGCGCTTCAAAAAACGGAAACGTAGTATCCCATAGCCACTATATCAATTAACTACAATAGGAATCAGTAAACTCATAGTCGGCCGGGATGGCCGAGCGGTTCTAGGCGCTACAGTCTGGAACCGCGCGACCGCTACGGTCACAGGTTCGAATCCTGCCTCGGGCATGGATGTGTGTGATGTCCCTAGGTTAGTTAGGTTTAAGTAGTTCTAAGTTCTAGGGGACTGATGACCTCAGAAGTTAGGTCCCATAGTGCTCAGAGCCATTTGAGTAAACTCTTACAAACACCTAGGTGTAACAGTGTGTGGGGACGTGGAAGAGATTTATCAAATAGCCTCAGCCCTAGGATACTGGGAAAATATAGTCGGTCTGCAAAGGAGAGTGCTTACAAAACACTCATGCGACCCAACTAGAGCTTTGCTGAAGTATGCGGGGCCAATACCAAATAAGACTCAAAGGTAACATGAACGGTCTAATCATACAAATATCCGTTTGCATCAATATTATGAGACTCCTGTATTCTCCCACGTCAGTATACTTGTTGCATTTTGTGACATGTTTTGTTATTTTATTGAGCAGCGTTATGGCCAAGTATGGGTTATATATTACTGAAGTTACGAATAACGTGTTTAAATTTCGTAGAGTGGCTAACATGCGAGTTACAGCGCTCATTGCGTCAACCAACGCTAGCTCGGCCGCCATATTGGCAGTGGTCAAAACATTGAGAGGAGCGTCTCTGTCGTTTCTCTGCGTTGAAAGTGAACTGCTTTATTTGGTGATCGTTTAAGTTTTCTTTGCAATTTGTTTATCTAAACATAAATTAAACATGCCTAAAGTGGGTTTAGCATTCAATTGCACGAATCGAAGTGACAGGAGCTAAGTAGAGATAGGCAACAAATACGAAACGACACAAATTGTTTCGAACAACAACGAGATACATCTGCTCAAATCACTTTGAAGAGAAATACTGTATACGACACAAATGATCAGAAGCGTCTTTTGTCCGGAACCTCAACTGTCTTTAACTTACCACAACATGTATTTAAAAAAAAAATAAGCACAACCAGGGCCCAGAAAGCGAACTGGTGACAATTTGGTCAGTAATACCCTTAATGAGTCATCAATAGTACATAGTAAATGGGTAATTTAATAAATATACGGTTTTACACATTCTCATACAAACAATAATTCCGTTTCTGTTAGCTAGCCACAACGCTTTTTGATGTTTATTCCATAATCTTAGGGGGCTACCTTTCCATTTCCATTGATTTACATTCAGTTTGCGAGCAACGAGAAGTTATTGTGGGTGGAAGGAAAGTTTTGAGTCGTCTTGCAGTTCTATCCACATCGAAAAGTTTATCGATATTCCGACTAAAACTTTTCTTGTTACTGCCAATTTACACAGAAATCACCGCTGTTTTTTGAGGAAAAGAAAAGAACAATGAACTTCTCTTGAGTGCAGTAGATTGCTAACGTAAGATGTCAGCCTCACTCACTACAATGTACAGATGATTTGGACGAAGCAATACTAAACATAGGTTTCATGGATACAAATTAATGTTTAAATTAACGTGTATAGAAATGCGTATGATCTGTTTCGAACTTTAAAACTGCTGGTCTGTTGTTTCCGTATCATCAAGGATACGAAAGTCAAATAATGTTTCACATTCACGGTAATTGTTTGTTTTCCTGAAATGTCCAGCAAATTCGAAATTAAGAAAATAAATATAATTTCATATTCTTCTGTTTAGGAGTATAATTACTGCAAATATAAAACTGCACATAACACACCTTATTTTATTTAAGCTTTTTCTGGCTTCTTTTTGTAGACGCATCAGCTTATTTCGTTTTCGAGAGTTGTCACCACTGATCACTATTGAAGCAACTAGATAGTGGGAGGGTAGGGGGGACAGTTGCAGTAGCTATTCGCCATTAGTCGGTTGCAATCGACAATGTATATGTGCTAATTATTTCCACCGCGTTCTTAAGGTCTTAAAGTTTCAGTGTGGCGTTATTAATGTTGTATTGTGGCATATGGGATGTTGCTAAAACTGAATGTAATTGAGCAGGTTTTAAACGAATAATAACTTCGGTAATTAATCATACAGTCGGTGATCCGCTAATTACTGTTATCAGTCGAACCTTTCAGTAAATCCTGGCGGTGAAGAGAAGTGAGGCAGCAACTACCGATATAGCACACCAGCCGGTCGTGTAATAATATGAAACAGAATCGCCATAGAGTCGTATATGAAGTACCTGGTGTACTTTATTTCATTGGCAGGATACTGGGAAATTGTAGGAAAGCCACAAATGGTACTTCTTATAAAACAGATGCGCATCCCATCTTAGAACATTAATACGTCTTAGACCAAAGGAAAAAGACGCACGACGATGGAATTATTCGAATGGGATGGAAGTCGATAGACGTTATGTACATATACAGACAAACAAATAACCACAGTTTCAGAAGAACTGTATGATTTATTTAAGAGAAAGAGTTTCACAAATTGAGCAACTCAACTGACCCTTTTGCAAGCAGTTATTTTGATTGGCATTGATTAATAGAGTTGATGGATGTCCTGAGGGATATCTGTCCAACTAGCGCGTTAGATAACGAGTTGGTTCAAGAGTCCTGCCCATAATGCTCCAGACATTCTCAAATGGGAAGACTTCCGGCGACCTTCCGGGCCAAGGTAAGGTTTGGCAAGCGTGAAGACAAGTAGCAGAAACTCTCTACGTGTGCAAGCAGGCATTATATGGCAGAAATATTACCCCAGGACGGCTTCCCATGAAGGAAAAAAAAACCGGAAGCAGAATACCATCGACGTACCGCTCTGATGTGAGGGTGTCACGGATGATAACCAAACGGGTCTTGAGTCGTGCTTGGGTAGCTCAGTTGGTAGAGCACTTGCCCGCGAAAGGCAAAGGTCCCTAGTTCGAGTCTCGGTCCGGCACACAGGTTTAATCTGCCAGGAAGTTTCTTATCTGGAGACTGTGAACGTTTTGAAAGAAAATAACACAAATGGTCAAGGTTTGTGAGAGTTCATGGAAATGCTGGAAATCTGAATTGACAGTTTAGAAAACCAGTATTAAGTGAAGAATCTAGAAGTATACTATTAGTCGACCGCAACATAATTGCACCGCTGTGTGATTGCACTTCGGTGGGCTTAACGCGATTTTTTATCATGACATATCACGAGCACATGATGAACCACTTTATAGCACATGCAAAACTGTCTTGAAATCATTCACCGTGGGATGTGCTTTTCTTAGTCCCCAATGTACTTCTATTCTGTAAAGTATTATTACTTAAATATCGATAAACTATCGATTAACCGATAGTGTCTGCACTGTCGACGCTATTGGTAATCTTCGTTAACTGTCGTGTCATATCGCTTATAATATGATGTCTCTTAAACTGTAGAGCAAAACTTTTTCCGATTCCATTACTTCCATGGTGTGCGGGTAGCAGAGGGAAAGTAGATAGCAAGGAGGTATTTAATCAAAATCAAGTATGGCAATGCCTTACCCAGTCTATGGTCTTTATATATGTTGTTAGTAGATCCGCTGCTGCAGTTAAGGCGATGTGAGAAAGGGCATTTTCTTGTTTGTCTTCTAGTGCATACAACTCACATACCGACCAGCTGCCATGATGAAGTTCACACACACGTAAATAACGGATTCGTGGATGCGCATAATATAGACGGCTATCTTTAAATGTGTAAGCCCACTTATCTGTAGCAAGGAATACGAATGTAAATAATGCTGTTGTGATACAGGGAAGTTAACAGAGGAAAACATGAAATTGTAAAGATCTATTAAAACTTTGTGATTGCGTCACGTAATGCATTTTGAAATAAATACGGTTATGATGATTATTAATTAAGCACACCCAACACTGTCTTCTTCTTCCTCTTTCCACGTACTACTAAGAAGTTGAAGGTCTACTTAACATCGACAAGTAATGTACTGGCCCAATTTTGGTGAGAATTATTATTTCCTGGTTACGAAAGTAACTTTTAAGATTACAATAAACTGGAGAAAAATATGTTTTTTTTTTAATATGATACAAAATTTCGGACACCTTGGTAGCTGATTTTAACATTACATCTTTTACCAGGTCATCAATCAAGTCTTAATACAATACAATACAATACTTGTTATAAGAAAGTAGTTGTAGTTACAGACAACACTGCAGTTTTGAAAAAAAAACTGCTGAAATCTAAAATATTCGACATTCACCCCGTTTTGCCCGCTGCACCAACATAACAGTTCAAGAGTGTTTCAAAGTAGAATCATTTACCGAAATTTTATTGGAAACAATAGCTATTATGGCTTGCTTTTAGAACTTTACACTAGCCGGTGACAAACCGCACAATTCTCAGAAAAGAGCACAGAGAAAAGAACGAACTGATACAAGAGTTGTCGACTCGTTGGAGCAGCTCACACTACATGCTCAAAAGAATTTTGGAAGTACGAAGTGAGCTTGCGATTGCGATTGCGATCGATGAAAGTTTAAAAGCACCCCCCCCCCCCCCACACACACACAACAGAATATTACTTAGTTATACAGAGATAATAAGCCTTCCTTTGAAGTAACAGTAACAAGAATCTCAGGGCAGCTATGCGTCACTGCTTCCTTCTTACATGTGGTATTTTTGTAAAGTAGTCAGACTTAGAAAGCACCTTAACAGTTAATAAAGCTCGAAGGCTCTCGATTCCTTGATTACTCCATCAGTGAAAGACTGAAGCCATTTCACAAATGAGTTGTTAATATGCTTACGATATTATTAGATCCTAGGTTTAAAAACCTTGGTTTCAGGATTTTTCAAGAGACGAACAACGCTGCACAATCAGATATGAAAGATTACGCTGATATTATCGAGTCTGCACCAGAATAATTTCTGAAACCGAAGCATCTATGAGTACTACAAATACTTCTACTGGTACGTCTACCAGTTTGAAATCGGGTAATCTACATTTTTTTGCCCAGTTAGCAACAGCGTAACGTCGACGTCGTTACACCAGTCAGTGAGTCTATAATCGACCAACGTTCAATATTTTGATAAGTCTATACTAGACAAGAGCGCTTATATATTAGAATACTGGTCAAAATCTATATGTTGCGTGCAATGGCCAATAAATATTTGTACTGTTCAGTGGCTTCAGATCCTGCAGAGAACGAACGCAATAGATAAAAGAACAAGAATTTAAGTACTTTACTTTTTATAAAACAAAAATTGCGTAACTTGCAATATATATTGCTATTTTAAACAATAAAAATTATTACAAAGTTATTTACCATTTGAAATATCTGCACAAAACAATAGATAGTTTATCGATATACCGCTGGCTTTAAGAAATTCTGTCAATACTGTGTGATATTTAAACTATCGGTGTTTAAGTAAACGTACAGGGTAAAGTCATCGCATGTTCCGATAACAGCCACGGGAGGCCAAGTGCAATAATATCGTGGTCAGATAGTACAGGATTCGAAGTATCTTTGCCATAGAGACAGTGAAGACAACAACAGCCTAACTGCAGCTTGCATAGAGGCATTTGAGCCGCCAGCTGTACCTATGAGACAATTCATTTCATATCATTTCATACACGACTTGAACAAGAAGAAACACTAACAAACGTACAATGGGAAGTCCCCTCTATCATACACTCTAAAGTCGTTTTCAGAAAACTGTTGTAAATGTAGATATGAACCCATTCTGCGTGATCACAAGCTGGTCACCTAAATACTCGTAGGTTTCCATGAATCAAGATAGAATCAAAAGCATTATCAATAACTTAAAAAATTATTATATGATAAATGTAGAGATTGTCAGACATACTACGTTAATAAATCTTTAAAACATCATATTTTGTATCGCCTGTCGTTCTTCACTTGCCAAATTCAATGTTAGTATCTTCTTAGAGTGTAATTTCCATCTGTGTGAATAAATGAATGGCTGTTTTGTTGTCAGATACATTTCACTCTCTTTATTTTCGAAGCATCTTCAACTATCTCTAATGCAAACTCAAAGTCTTATTACATTTTCGTGTTAGGTATATGATGAAATATCTATGAACTATTTATACACTAGTGTTTAGCTAGTTTTAATTTTAAAGGAGAAGTTTTTTGCAGACAAGTTACTCTAGGTATTCAAAAGCTTTTCGTTCCTTTACGGTCGTTTTCACATACGTACCGCGTTGGAATTGTGTTTGGCCGTGCAGAAATTGGTGATAGATAATTTGCAAGGTAAAATGTATAGGCTTAAGAACCTGACGTCCACAATTTCTACGCACACATTGGTATTGAAGTATACGTGATATCTTGCATCTTGTACAGATGCAAACGAAATCAATAAGAAATAAACAAAGAGCTTTAACAGGAGTATAGCGTACAGGTACTTATAAGGACGCTATTATCTTCTTTCTTATTCTCAAACACAGTGCTCTCTTTACTTCCTTATCTACAAGAGTTCTGTCGCATCTGTGAAGCAGCGCGTCCTTGCTACGACTTTCTGTCTTCTGTAGCATCTGATTTCGTGCTCGCGAATCGAATCAACAATATCAACGCTTTGAACACCATGTTAAATTACCGGGTACCCTTTGACTGATATTTGACCATACGTTTAACTGACTGAATCTTAATTTGGCTATCTGTCTTCCTCTGAAGCCTTTAGTAGACAAATTTCTGAGCCCTTGTATATAGCAATGAAGTATTCACAGCTCTTCACCGGTTACCCTTAATTATCCTTTTGATAATTTACGATTTCCGCTAAACATAGTGACTAACAGTCTCCACTAGAACAGGAACTGTGACTAAACGCACTTTGACAACTTGATCCTGAATTTCAACTCTACTATTTGCTATTTTCTGTCGCCACCTTCTGATGGAATGAATTTCGAAAAGCAAGCTGTTGAATCAACTTGGAACAATTATTTAAGTTGTGATTTATTAAGTTACAACTTGCGTTTTAGAAGTAAAATGAAACTGACGAAATAATTTTTCGACTTCCTTTCGTTAGTTTAAGGCTTTTCAGAGAACTATTAAAATGACTAGTTTTCATTTGACTGAACATAATTTAGGCCACTTCTCAGGAGACTAAGAAAATTCTTGTATGCAAACATATATTACTCACCCACTGCGACAATTCAGATGTGTGAAATGCTTTGCTCATTAAATTGAAGTATAGCATTGCAATTTTTTTTTTTTTTTTTTTTTTTTTTTGCTGCTGTCACAGCCATCGAGAATATTTTTATTATATAATTTAAGCAAAACCAGATAGGTACTTGTAATTAAACAGTAACAAGTTTTAGACATAAAAGTCACTTTATTTACCAAAAACTCACTTGATTACAGCAGGTGTTAAATTAGGTCCGACTCTCTTTTAACAAGAATACCAAATAAATAGCCTGTACCTTGCCTTGTCAAAAGCAGTGCAGTTGAGGATGAGTTGCCAAAAATACTTCAGCAAATTCTTGACGTATCGGATTAAAACGATAACAAAAGGTGTCGTAATGTTTGCCATTGGTAAGTCAGCTTGGAACAAAGTGGTGCAATCGACGCAACATCATAATTTAAGCACAAAGGAATTAAAAACATTAGCTGCCAGTGGGCACTGATTTAGATCAACGGGGCTGGTACTGTGAATTCTTTATTGCTATGTACAACGACCCAGGAATTTGTCAACTAAACGCTTCACAAGAAGTTCGATAGCCAAATTAATACTTAGTCAGTCTAACGCGTGCTCAGATATTAGTGAAAGGGCACACGATAATTGTGTTCAAAGTGTTAATATTATTGCTACGATTTGCGAGCCCGAAATCAAATGCTACGTGTGGTGTCACCGCTAGACACCACACTTGCTAGGTGGTAGCTTAAATCGGCCGCGGTCCATTAGTACATGTCGGACCCGCGTGTCGCCACTGGCAGTGATAGCAGACCGAGCGCCACCACACGGCAGGTCTCGAGAGACGGACTAGCACTCGATCCAGTTGTACGACGACGTTGCTAGCGACTACACTGACGAAGCCTTTCTCTCATTTGCCGAGAGACAGTTAGAATAGCCTTCAGCTAAGTTAATGGCTACGACCTAGCAAGGCGCCATTAACCATTTGTAACGTTGCATGTACCTCAAGATAGTCTCACTTGTATCATCCAGAATGCTGTATACCAAAGGACAATATAAAAGTTAAGTGTTCTAGTAGCTACGTTCTTTTCTTTATCACATTCATTACGAATCCTGTTCCAGACTTAACGCCAGACGGCGTGAGTTGACGCGTGCCCTTTCGGCTACTTCACTGTGGACTGGCTGCCTTAACAGTCCACTACACTACGGAGCAAGGACTCGCTGCTTCACGTACGCGACAGAACTCTTGCGTGTCGTGCGGGACCGGGACTTGAAGCGAATCTTCCTGCTTAAGGGGCATATGTGCTGACCACTATTCTTTCCGGGCACAGTGGTCACCAAAAGCGCACGGGTACCGTAACAGGCCTTCCATCAGTCCCAAATTCTCAACTTATACCACACACTACGGATGTAGCGCCCCTGTTCATTAGTCTCATTACTCGCGGCATCTCGTCGGTTCCCGTGAGAATTTGAGCTTGGTGCGCACCTGTACTGAAGGGATCAGTGGCCGCCATTGCCTGACTTATATACGAGGTGTCTCTCGTTTCGGACATTTGCCCTGTCCCTGGGAAAATTAATTTTGATTTCCTTCCCAATCTTGTGTGTATAAAGCGATCTAATTCACCGCTACTTTCTGGGGGTTCTGAACTAATTAGTTGGGACGGAGGAGGTTGACATGGGTTATAATTCGGAAAGAAAAAGGTTATCATTAAAGTGTTCATTTATTTAGGATAGGGACATTTCACATTGTCGTGAACAGCCTTCACAAAGTTACGGTTGCAGCCAAGAATTCACTGCAGACATCTGTAAATAAAACATCTACATCTTCATCTACATCTACATGATTACTCTGCTATTCACAATAAAGTGCCTGGCAGAGGGTTCAATTAACCACCTTCAAGCTGTCTCTCTACCGTTCCACTCTCGAACGGCACGCAGGAAAAACGAGCACTTAAATTTTTCTGTGTGAGCCCTGATTTCTCTTATTTTATCGTGATGATCATTCCTCCCTATGTAGTTGGGTGCCAACAGAATGTCTTCGCAAGCGGAGGAGAAAACTGGTGATTGAAATTTCGTGAGAAGATCCCGTCGCACGAAAAACGCCTTTGTTTTAATGAGTGCCACTCCAATTCACGTATCATGTCTGTGGCACTAACTCCCCTATTTCGCGGTAATACAAAACTAGCCGCCCTTCTTTGTACTTTTTCGATGTCATTCGTCAGTCCCACCTGATGCGGATCTCACACCGCTCAGCAATTCTCGAGAATAGGGCGGACAAGCGTGGTATAAGCAACCTCTTTAGTAGACGTGTTGCATCTTCTGTTTGGCCAGTGAATCACAGTCTTTGCTTTGCTCTACCCACAACATTATCTATGTGATCGTTCCAATTTAGATTATTTGTAATTTTAATCCCTAAGTATTTAGTTGAATTTACAGCCTTCAGATTTATATGACTTATCGCGTAATCGAAATTTAGTGGATTTCTTTTAGTAGTCATGTGAATAACTTCACACTTTTCTTTATTCAGGGTCAATTGCCTGTTACATAGGCATCGAAATAATATTAATGTTGCAAAAACTAGGCATTATAGTGTAATTTGCAAATAGGGTATCATTATATCGTAGGAAGTTAAATCTGATTTTATTTACTTGGGACCTCATTCTTTGTTATTTGGCTTCACGTGAGCCCTCATTTGCGATTCTCGGAAACTGGCAAGGCAGACTTGCGTTCTAATGTCACAGGAACAGAGTTGTAAAACTACCGTAGGCTACGGCAGACCATCATAACTAAATGTGGACTAAGATAGTTGTCCTGGTATCCTTGGTGAGTTAAGATCGTGACTGCGTTACGAGTATGCATGTGTGTTGTACAACTATCTTGCGTTACATCATTTCGATTGGTTTGCACGCGTATGCGATCAGTCTCTTACTAGGTCTCCTAGAAACCGGAAGCGGTGAAGCGTCTAGAAACTGAGAGGGAATACATAAAGAGGTGCGTAACATATGGAACATTCTTGCGCTAGACAAATAACCTCGTCTCTATTACTTAAAAATAAATAGTACTTACAGCAAAACTGAAACTGTCAGTGTTTAATTCAGGTTTACAGTACGTGATTTGTAACGTGAAGCGGAGGGATTTTGTAGCAAAAATTTAAAAAAGCTGTCGAGATTTATCATGTATCGCTAGAAAACGCAATTACCTCAAAAGAAGGTAAAATTTAAAAAAAAACGGGAAAATAAAAACATTATCAAACATCGCTTCAATACTTCGTCGAGCTTATGTAAAACATGTTTTCTGTTATCCTTAAATGACTTTCGCACTTGTCAATAATAACAGGAAACTCTTGCCTTTGGTCATGATGACGAACATTCCACGGAGTACAAAATAATAAAAATAATTATATAGATATTTTTGTTTGTGCATGTAAAGTTTTCAACTGGTTCAAATGGCTCTGAGCACTATGGGACTTAACATCTTAGGTCATCAGTCCCCTTAGAACTACTTAAACCTAACTAACCTAAGCACATCACACACATCCATGCCCGAGGCAGGCTTCGAACCTGCGACCGTAGTACTCACGCGGTTCCGGACTGAAGCGCCTAGAACCGCACGGCCACCGCGGCCGGCGCATGTAAAGTGTACTTAATTGGTTTGGTCATATACAAGCGCAGAAGTTAGACATCAGCCAGTTTTGCTTATAAAATGCAGTTTGTATTTTGCAAGGATATAAAATAAACAATGGACAAACACTGAATGATCGCTGGTTCTTATTATGTAATTATATACGAAACAAAACAAAAAGAAGGAAAACACAAACAGAAGTCGTCGCTTCGCAGTTTCTCTCTGATGCAACCATTTGTGTCTTTTCTCTACCATTGTTACCGCTAATACCGTTAATCCTATCATTTACTACGACATTTACGTACTGTACCAAAACCACAGATCGATAGTTTTGACAGAGCGTAACTCTACACAGGACACATCCTGAGGAGTCAGGGAATGCTCAGATTAGTCTTCAGACTGAAGACCACAATAGTAGTCAGACGATGTTATCTGAATTAGGTAACAATGTTATGTACCGTGTTACATGCCCGATAAAACCGTCTAACGTCACCGAGCTAGGTGGCGCAGTGGTTAGCGCACTGCACTCGCATTCGGAAAGACAACGGTTCGAACCCGCGTCCGGGGATTTTGATTTCGGTTTTCAGTGATTCCCTATTGCTTCAGGCAAATGCCGGGATGGTTCCTTTGAAAGGGCACGACGACTTCCTTTCCCATCCTTCCCTGATCCGATGGGACCGATGACCTCGTTGGTTGGTCCCCTCCCCCAAATCAAGCAACCAACTTTAACGTCTGTGCGGTATTGATCTTAATAACACGTGTAGTTGAAACAGCAGCGTTTTCGGAAGTGTCACCTGCATTAGAGAGTATTAAATACGGGGCGAGGAGAGAAGTCTGTGGTGGCAGCTGCAGGCAACGTGCTCGTCGCGTCCTGCGTTGGCGTAGGACAGGCCCAAGGCGTGGCTGTGCTGCCGCGACAGGACAATGGCCGTGGCAGGCAGGCGAAGCATTGCGCACACGACTCAGCGACCCAGCAGTAGGTGTGCGCTGAGCTGCCTGCTAAGGTCGGTACCGTCGAGTCCCCGGTAATTGGACGCTCGAAAGCTGAACAAATATTGCACTATTATAAGGCGCGACACCAGGCAGCTCTACCAAGACGGAACCAACCGAACTCTCTGCGAAAAATTAGTACAACGTGCTTAACGCTACCGATACGAATAGCACAGAGGTCCCATTACATGGCGATTACTCGAGGAACGAATCAGGTGTTACGCGTGAAGTTACAACGTTAAGTGTTTTTTCTTTATTCAGATTTAGGCTTCCGTACATCAATCGGTAAAAAAATGGTTCAAATGGCTCTGAGCAGTATGGGACTTAACATCTGAGGTCATCAGTCCCCTAGAGATTAGAACTACTTAAATCTGACTAACCTAAAGACATGACACACATCCATGGCCGAGGCAGGATTCGAACCTGCGACCGTAGCAATCACGAGGTTCCGGACTGAAGCGCCTAGAATCGCTTGGCCACCGCGGCCGGCTTGGAAGGCAGGGATGTAGAGTTTCGCCTCTACCGTTCAATCTGTGCATCGAAGAAGCAATGATGGAAATAAAAGAAAGGTTCAGGAGTGGAGTTAAAATTCAAGGTGAAAGGGTATTAATGATACTACTCGCTGATGCCATTGCTATCCGGAGTGAAAGTGACAAGGAATTATATCATCTGCTGAATGGAATGGACAGTCTAATGAGGACAGAAGCCGGCCGAAGTGGCCGCGCGGTTCTGGCGCTGCAGTCTGGAACCGCGAGACCGCTACGGTCGCAGGTTCGAATCCTGCCTCGGGCATGGATGTGTGTAGTGTCCTTAGGTTAGTTGGGTTTAACTAGTTCTAAGTTCTAGGGGACTAATGACCTCAGCAGTTGAGTCCCATAGTGCTCAGAGCCATTTGAACCATTTTGAGGACAGAATATGAATTGAGAGTAAGTCGAAGAAATACGAAAGTAATGAGAAGTAGCAGAAACGAGAACAGAGAGAAACTTAATATAAAGACTGATCGTCACGAAGTAGATGAAATTACGGAATTCCTCTACCTAGGTAGCAAAATAACCAATGACGGACGGAGCAAGGAGGACATCAAAAGCCGACTAGCACTGGCAAAAAGGGCATTCCTGGCCAAGAGAAGTCTACTAGTATAAAACATAGGCCTTAATTTGAGGAAGAAATTTCTGAGAATATACGTTTGGAGCACAGCATTGTATGGTAGTGAAACATGGACTGTGGGTAAATCGGAACAGAAGAGAATCGAAGCATTTGCGATGTGGTGCTAGAAACGAATGTTGAAAATTAGGTAGACCGAAAAGGTAAGGAATGAGAAGGTTCTGCGCAGAATCGGAGAGGAAAGAAATACGTGGAAAACATTGACAAGGAGAAGGGAGACCCGCCAGCTTCGCCGAGAGCGCTAATGCTCTGCTTCCTGGACTCGGCTAGGCGAGCTGGCCCCGGATCGAATCCGCCCCGCGGATTATCAATGAGAGCCGGTGTGACGGCCAACCTGGGTGTGGTTTTTAGGCGGTTTTCCAAATCTCGCTGTCTTGTCCCCACGTTCCGCCTCAGTTACACGACTCGCAGGCATTTGAAACACGTTCGCACTCTTTCAAGATTTACACTCAGACAGACGGTGTTGATTACACCTAGTCTGGCCACTACTCGGTAGGAAGCAGCAGTGCTGAAGACGTCAAATAAGCAGTGGCCACTTTTCCCAACCTGGCCGCTATACTCTTCTTTCTCCTACAAGTGGAAACACAGCATATTAATTTATTAGAATCTTCCGCGTTGATGCGAGGTAAAATGCATTGAAAATCTTCATTATATCCCATCAGTCCAAAAAGTTTACACATTGGATTCATAAAAATAGAGGAAACTTTGGATGGAAGTTTGAATGCTTCACGTGTTCCACTTAGTTTCTCCCCAATCGCGTACACCGTACGCAATATTCATACAACCATGTGAAACTGTCCAAAAAAATCTTTTTTTGGAATGTTGCTCAATACGTGCGTCATATTGGCTTCAGTGTCGGCTATGCCGTCAAAGCGTTGACTTTTCGTGTGAATTTCTGCAGTTTGTCGTTTTGTGATAGGTTCGTTTTGATTACACTATCTTCCGTCACCCGTGATGAATTTTTTCAGAAAATAATCGTCGGCGTTTTGCAGTCCAGTGAAGTCTCCACGTGTCGTTGTTTTTGTTCGGGAGTCAAGGTCTACGGGATAAACTTTGCACTCACTGTTCTCTTCTTCAAAACATTCTGGAGAATGTCTTGAACACTTGATGTAGAGATGTTGCTCCATTGCGATTTGTAACACAATTACTTTGACACATACGATCGCACCATTACTTAACATGGCCTGTTCGCAACTGACTGGTCGAAAGCACTTCTGTTGTTTGCAGTTGTTGGTTCAAACAGCCGCCGTAGTTAACAGGCTGCTGTCGCTTATACGACATGAATAAATCAGTATCGGAAGTTTTTGGACGGATGATATACGTTTCAAAGAATAAACTCTAGTCTTACTCGGTAAGATTTTTATGGTGGTTTCAGATCTCTCACACACGTAATAGAAGAAGAGAAATCATTTTGGTACTTTGTCTAGGCTGTTACAAATAGCCTTTCGATGCGAAGGTTCATCTAAAGTATGTCCGCGAAAATGAAATTACCTCATATCCTCACGTGGTAGTAGATTGCATGATGCAATAGACTCCATGATGCAGTCTAGCAAATGTTTTTCTGTTGTACTGCTCCGCCATGAAATATATGCAGTTACGTATAATCGCAGAAACGAACATGTTTGATGTGATATACATCCTTAAACTATGTTTGACAAGGGATCATACTCTGATTCCCTGATTTTCCTTATCTTTCCCACAATTTTAGTACACATTTAGATATACCGGCAAGAGGCGACAGACTACAAGTCTACCCGTTCTGCGTTCGAGTCTCGTCTACCCATTTTCTTCTAATTCTCCACCATACTCTTGCATCATCATGTTTTTTTTTTTTCGGAAAGGAACAATGACGGTAAGGATAATAACCATAATGGTGACGAGTTTTAGTCAAGGTATAATAAGGAATGAACATTTCTTTATCGACACGGTCATGCACATATCGCATCGGTCATATCGAGATGTACCAGCTTCGAATAATGTACTGCCGACAACGTAGGTTTATATATCACACTGGCACATATGGAACGCCGCAGGTAGTGTGGACTAGTTTTAAGTATTTGTACAATATAGTACAGAATTAGAAAACAGACAACAGCGTATTAACCCAGTAGATAGCTCATTAGTAAAAGTAACACCTACAATGAATAATGAGAGCATAAGTAAGAGATGCTGATAGTGGAGTAATAACATAACAGAGTACATAACCTGTAGTAAAACAACGTAGCTGCAGTTACTATAAAGTATGTGTAGAATTAGGCTCCACTAATGAAAGAAGTACACAACCTGTAGTAAAACAATGTAGCAGCAGTAACTATAATGTATATGTAGAATTAGGACCCACTAATGAGTAAGGTAGTGGATTTTTTAAGTACCAAATTGCTGTTTTTTTTAAATAAGTGTTTCTTGTGTTTCTGTAATAGAACTGTTACTAGGACCTTCAACGGCGATTGAAGAATCATCATACGAGTATTTGGTGGAAGAACAGATAAAAGCCGAACAAATGCTAGTAGGATTACCGCTCTGATACTTTCGTACAAACTTAATTATATACATAGACAGTTCATCTATAGGTTTTGCTGGGTGAGTTTGCGAGTATCAAAACATGTGACGTAAATGGTTGTATCTTTTGACTGGATTGACTTGGAAGCTTAAATCTTTTACACCTCCAACGAACCATAAACCTTAGCATCTGACATACGTTTCAGCTTGATATCTCTAGAAAAAGGCCCTTAACAGGCGAACAACAAAGCTATCCTCCGAGGGTTCCGTTTTTACTGAATGAGGTACGGAACGCTAAAAACGATGAGACTCCTCTCTCGTAAGGTAGTCAACAGCCTCATAAAACTTTGAATCTAGATCTCTCGAAAACGTTAGAGAACCGCACCATTCCAAAAGAGCATTTGTTAAATCTACAGTGCCTGTCAAAAAAAGTGAAGCACTCTGAAGCCATGTTCCAGTGTCGAAGCAACTTCGTACACATAAACACCGTTGGCTGGTAAGTAAACAATTGTAGTGTCAGGTAGAATGGCTACCAGAGTGCATTAGTGTTGTTAGCGATTAGTGTTGTTAACATGCCTGGTAGGGTATGTAAGAAACATGATGTTGAGTGATCAATGAAGGAAACGAAGATTACACGTACTCGTATGAGACAGCATTATCAGTACCTGACGGAGTTTCAAAGACCCTTATTGTAGATTTCTGTTTGGCCAGCTGGTAATAATAAGATCTGTGAGGCACTCGGATGTGACAGTTGAGACTTGTGGTGTTGCATGGGAATGTGACCGCAGGCGTACTCTCCACATGGTTCCGATCTATCACGTCTGGCCACCACAAGGGAGGCTCGGCGTATTGTTCACCAAGCACATCGTAGCACGCTCTCATCTGCACCGTTCGTCCGAGAATAAGAAGCGGACTCCTTGCCACATACAGTGTCATCAAGCACCATTGGTCGGAGACAAGCAGCAGCCGCACTAGGGAATTACATTCTAGTGTGTAGACTGTCGCTAACACCATAACACAAACTGCAGCGTTTGGAGTGATACCTTGACCGTGAACTATGGACTGCTGATGAATGGCATCGCGTTGTGTTCAGCAATGAACTGCAGTTCTTTGGGCGACCATCATTGGTGAATATGGTATGTAGATATCCCATTCTTCCATGATGTGGGGAGTCACCGGGTATGGTTTCGGATGACGTCTGGTAGTGACTGTTAGAACTCTGACGCCACAACGGTATGTCACGAACATGAGGTGGCGCTATGTGTTACCTCTCATGCGAGAGTACCATGGTGCCATTTTTCAACAGGACAGTGCTCGTCTACTCTTGGCATGTTTCTCTGCATGGTTTGTGTAATGTCGAGATATTACCATGGTCAGAAAGATCCTCAGATCTGTCCCCGGGCCGGTCGGAGTGGCCGAGCGCTTCTAGGCGCTACAGTCTGGAACCGGGCGACCACTACGGTCGTAGGTTCGAATCCTGCCTCGGGCATGGATGTGTGTGTTGTCCTTAGGTTAGTTAGGTTGAACTAGTTCTAAGTTCTAGGGGACTGATGACCTCAGAAGTTAAGTCCCATAGTGCTCAGAGCCATCTGAACCATTTGAATCTGTCCCCGGCAAAACATGTGTGGGACCAGATCGGACGTCAATTCAAAATGGCTCTGTGCACTATGCGACTTAACATCTGAGGTCATCAGTCCCCTAGAACTTAGAACTACTTAAATCTAACTAACCTAAGGACAACACACATCCATGCCCGAGGCAGGATACGAACCTGCGACCGTAGTGGTCGCGCGATTCCAGACTGAAGCGCCTAGACCCGCTCGGCCATTACGGCCGGCCGGACGTCAAATCCATCTCACTGCCAGTGTGAAGAAGACCAAGGACGTGTTACAACATATGTGTGCCAGCTTACATCAGGAGAGGACACAACGGCTTCAAGACACCCTGACAAGTGGGCTCATACTGCCAGAGTCTTTGTAAATTTGACTCGGTTTTGTAATCAGTGAGATAACACTACATACCCTCTGAACCAGTGAAGAAGTTTCATTTCGTTTTTTGGGTGCTTAAATTTTTTTGCCAGGTAGTGTAAGTACAATTGTGCGAATGACTAGCGAATTCGGTGATCCTTTGGGGTGTGTGCCTGCTTCGTGAAACGCACTCGAAGCGAATAGCTGCTCACAAGTCATACTGTATATTTTACAACTAAGTACCTTTTACTGCGTTGATGGTGTTACATACAGATCGATTTAGAGACAAAGTAGTGCCTTCTGATATACGCAAGAGTGTGTTGCCTTTGCCAAATCACTTGCTTTTAACGCAGTTTAGCAGCGGCCTATTCTGAAAAGATGGGGTAATTTCCTCACATCAGACTAGGTTTCTGATGCTATCTCGAACAACATTTATAGTCCCTAATGAAACGGCTCATGTTATGGGGGCGCTGAGTTCGGACAAGCTTCATTAAGCAAACTCGAGACGCTGCGTGTCTAGTACTGCTAATAAAAAAGAATACTCGGCTCCATCAGCAGTTGTAGCGGTAGGGCCGACTACAGAAACGGGCTAATTTCGCGAGGCAGGCGCTCGGCGCCAAGTAATGAATGATGCTGGCGTACTCAAGGCCGCAGGAGGTCGTTTCCGGCCGCGGAACCCGTTTGCCGCGGAGCAAACAGCCAGGCAGGCGAGTTGCGCGTGACTCCCCGACCACTTCTAGGGCCCGTGCTTAGGACACCGTGGCGGGGCACAGCAGCGGACATCACGCTACGCGCTCGTAACGTCCACATCGCATGCCGAGCTCGCTTACCGGCTGCACCACTCATCTCCCCAGTTTTGTGCAAATTGCCCGACCTACGAACTGACCACCAGCAGCGGTTTCACGACGTAATTATAACCGAAGCGAAATATGACAGAGAGGAGGCCGAAATATTCAATTCGGCCTTCCGAAACTGTTTTTGCAAGAGGAAGGCTGTTTGAGGGGCAAGAGTAGACATGGTTTTAGCTCGTCAGAAGCGCCTACGTAGTGTTTTCTCCTGACCCCCTCGCGGTGGTGAAATGTTATTCTTCCCTCCGGCTTCTTGTTGACACCGCCGTAATGTAAATGAGATAGCGTCGCTCTGGGACTTTGAAAATTTAAACTATTTGCTGCCTTGCACAAGGTTGGCATGCGACAGTTTTTTCACGGAAGTTCGCAACACGGTCCCTCATTGCAGCCATCGGACGAACCCCTACATGACTGATACTGAGCGGAAACCAAAAGGAAATACAATTGCCTAATAGCGGACAGGCATCTGGACCAGCTGAGATGTCTGTTATATTCTACAGAGATTGTTCTCCTCCCAGTATCAGTTTATCGTAGGTCGCTGGCGCAACAAAGGGTACCTAGCGACTGTGATAAAAACGCAGGCCATTACCGTTTTCAAAAAAGATCGTAGGACAGATGCACGTAATTATAGGCCTGTATCGCTGCCGTCAATCTGTTGTACAGTTAGGGAGTATGTTTTATGCTCACGTATTCTGACGTTTATGGGGAACGAAAATCTGCTCTGTCAAAATCAACATCCACTCCGTAAACAAAGATGTAGTGAAACTCAGCTCGCATGCCGTATTCCTTGACTTCAGGGAGCCATTTCAAACATGTCTGTATCTTTAATAGAAAAGCACGAGCTTACCAAGTGCCAGGCCAGATTTTGACTGGATTCAAGAGTTCCCTGCCCACTGAACTCAACATGTCGCTCTCAATGCAACAAGATATTAAAACGTTAAATTCATTTTAGGAGTACGCAAAAAAGTGCGGTAGGACCGTTACTATTTACAATACTTGTTAAAGATCTAGTGGATAACGCCGGAAGCTCCATAAGGTTGGTTGTAGATTTTGTAGATGGTGCAATTTTCTGTAATATGGTAGCAATGTCAGAAGACTGCATGAAGACCTGCAGAGAATTGATGGAAAATGAAGGAACTGTCACTTGTCTCTGAACGTTAATAAATGCAACACTGTGCATACATAGGAGAAGAAATCCATTTCTTTATGACAACCCTATTAGTGACAAATTTCTGGACGCAGTAACTAATGTAAAATACTCAGGAATATCCAACCAGAGCGACCTAAGTGGAATGACCACATAAAGCAAATAGCACAAGAAGCAGATGCAAGAGTGAGAATCATAGGAAATAGGAAATGTAATTCATCCATAAAGGATGTGGCTTACAAAACTATTGCAGCGCAGAAAGGTGGAAATTAGAAAATACTCATTAAAACTCGTTAGCACTGCCACAGACAAACTAAAGTTATGTTATACCAGAGACAAAGGTAGAAGTAGGATGCGAGGCAATAGGTCGCAATGTGTCAGGTCATCGACAAATTGTAACAGTGTCTGTTGAGTAACGGTACGCATTTAGCAGAAGGGAGATTGCGATGGAAACCAAAGGAAGGAAGACAAGTACACTTGTTAAAACATAAGAAATGTTGCAAGAAACTCTATCTCCTTGACAAGAGCACTTAGCAAGAAAACAACTAAGCACTTAATAGCCTGTAATGTGAATATAGCAGAATAAGGAGGAGACATGTGATCATTACAAACTGAGCCTTGTCGCAGCCTCATGCTAGGTCTCTTTAAATAGCCCAGCTCTCCAGCTCAACTCGTGAGTTGATCACTCTGATCGATGGCATTCATAATAATAGCACTCGATTCCATGATTAATGTACTTTAGTAAACTTTGTCCTAGACGCTCTGGCACAGTCTATGAACTAGACAAAGATGTACTGAGATGATGGCCTTCATCTGATGAACTTCATGCTGCTCGCCACCTACCATCTTCTGATGGAGGAACTGACCACCGTCTGACAACACCCCATCGCAAGGTGGTGCCATCACTGAACTGCAATGCAGAAGCCAGCAACAGGGGCGCTTGGGGGCCATACTCCTATTCAAAACTCAGGTGCCTCTGGCTGATGAAACCTAGCAGGAGTAGGCAGAAGATCAACGGACCACACGATTACCAACACGAGGTTGGGTCATCAACAGTCATCGTAGAATTCGAAGTGGGACCAAGGACACTCCAGCAGCCAGCCTGAGTCCACTTCCCTCTTAGCAATGGCCATACCTATCGCTGGCACCCGTCGCAGCGCTAGGGTCGCTAAACCTTGCCTGGGCGTGCAATCGTGGAGTTAACTGGACAAGGACAGTTAGAATCCAACACGCAGCTAAATGAGCAACAGGTTCAGAAGGCTGGTACAGAAGGACGACAACTTGTAAACATTGAGAATAAAATGATAACGTTTTACTTGCGTCGTTGATGCGTCACAGGTTCGCAACAGCTATTCTGACTTCACACAGAGGTATTTCAACTCGGCATGTCTATAAAGCACTTGCTGGACCGATTTTTGAGTATTACTCATCACTATGGTACCCTTTTTAAGTAGGATTAATATAAGAGCGGCGCGTTTTGTAATAGGATCTTTTAGACGGCACAAGAGCGTTACGAAGATGCTCAACAAACTCCAGTGGCAGGCGCTACAAGAGAAGTGTTGTGAAGATTTACTTAGAAATTATCAGAGAGTTTGATGCAGGAAGACTCGTGAAATGAACACGATGAGAAATTTCGAGAAATTAGACTAATACATCGATTTACTGACAATCATTATTGCCACACTCGATTAGCGAATGGAACAGGAAATGGCAGATTACATAGTGGTACCAGAGGTACCCTTCTCCACGCTCCGCCAGCTAGCCTACGAAGTGTAAATATAGATGTAGCACAGCTTAATGTCCATAAATGCCGGCCGGAGTGGCCGTGCGGTTCTAGACGCTAAATGTGGAGCCGAGCGACCGCTTCGGTCGCAGGTTCGAATCCTGCCTCGGGCATGGATGTGTGTGGTGTCCTTAGGTTAGTTAGGTTTAATTAGTTCTAAGTTCTAGGCGACTGATGACCTCAGAAGTTAAGTCGCATAGTGCTCAGAGCCATTTGAACCATTTGTCCATAAATGGTGTTCTACATGAAGGCGTATGGTATGGCAGAGAAACCGTATGCACGGCTCAAATGTTGGAAGCCTTGGAATGGAGAGAGGAAACAAAAACATTGCGGAAAGTAATAAAGAAATCGATAGTAAGAGAAAAAACAGAAGAAGCGGCTCAAAGGGTGTGTGTTCTTATCCGTAAGGGAGTTTACTGGTCGAGATGCACCGTCGCTTTGTACCGGCTCTCTGTGGTAGGCTCCAGAGGCATCTTGGAAATGCTAGAATTATCGGATGTCATTTCCCTTCCAGATCATATGGTATTAATCCGTGTGACTTCTGGCTGTGCAGTTACCTGAAAGAGGTTATGTTCTGTAGCCCAGTTACGAAAGTAGCTGAATTGAAGGCACACATTGCGCAACGCATTCTGAACGTGGCCCCAGAGACACTCCGATCTGTTGTAGACTATGCTGTTTCTTGATTTCCACTTGCGGCAGAAAACAGGGGACAGCACACTGAACATGTCTTACGCCACTCTCACGGCAATTAGAAACCGATATCATTTTGATTTATATGCGGTTCTTAACACCTCGATAGTTAAAAACCGATGCCCTTTTGCATTTTATGCTGTTTTGACCTCAAGACAACTAAAAACCGATTTTTCCATCCGATGTAGTACGACCTTGCCGTGGTGGATGTACTACCTAACGGTGCCACAACTGTTGACTGCTGAACGTGTGCAGTCATGCACATTGAACATTTCAGGTGGTGTAATGAGCAACTCAAACCACAGTGATCGTGTTGCGATTCATGTGTCACTTGTAGCCGAACCTGTTTACGTAAAGACGCTTACAGCGCTATCTATTGGTAAAATTTCACCATTTATTTCCAAGTAGTACGATTGTGGCCTCGTGCCACGGACAGCTATGCAGCTGCAAGATACCATCGCCATCCTGGAAGACATTAAGCATGATGGGATACAGGTGGCCCGCAATAATGTGCACGTTGTCCACAGTTATGATGGTGCCTTCGATAACTACCAAAGGTCCCACAGGAGTCCATATCACCTAGATGACAATGCACCTGTACGCGGTCACGACCAGATATATCAAGAACTGCGATTCATGCGACCAGACGATACGTCACTAATTGGTAGATGTTCCAGTATTAATAATCCCCTGCAAACTGCGATCGTAGTTGTTGATGTCCTTGTGTCAACATGGAAACACGTAGGGATTGTTTACCGCGGAGCCACATTTTCAACAATGTTCGCAGAGTGGTGTGTTCCGAAACACTTCTACCTGTCCCAGCACTGTTCTCTGCTGTCAGATCTGCCACAGATCGCCAGAGCGGGCAAGCCTTCGACCAGCACTTTCTGTGATATGGTTTGGACGTCCAACCTCTTGTGGCCTATTCGTGGTTTCACCATCCTTTGGCCACTTTTCATAGATGCTCACGACAGTAGCTCACGAAATAGCTAGATTGTTTCGAGATACTTGTTCCCAGGCACCGGACATTAACAATCGGCCCTTTGTCAAAGTCGTTTACGTCAGTGCCATCTGCGGGTATATTCGTCTCTAGAATGACTCACCATTCGTCTGTGTTCTGCTTCCATACTTCCCTTACCGGGCCTCGTGTCCACAACACAACTGTTGGGTTCCTGTTAGTTGCAGAACATAAAATTATATGACAAACCATTCACAGATTCTAGCGTTCGTCGGACTGTTTCGCCTCAGAGTGTTCCGTTTTCTCCATCTATTGCGTGTACTAGATGCGTTCAATAAGTAATGCGACATTTTCCTCTCTCTCTGCCAGTTTCTTTTGAAAAAACTGGGAATTTATTGTGGAACATCGTGGAATATTCTCGCTTCAGCCTCTATAGTTGCATGAAGTTCCGATAGGTGGAGGTGCTATACGTAGCCTTCAAAAGGCATCTATAACGGGGGGGGGGGGGGGGTGTTCCAAGCAGAAAGCTGTCATTGAGTTTCTTTTGGCGGAAAGCCAGAGAGTCGTAGATTTTCATGTGGGCTTCCAGAATGTCTACGGGAACCTGGCAGTGAACAGAAGCACGGTGAAGCATGGGGCGAGGTGCTTGTCATCATCGCAACAACGTCGCGCGAACGTGTCGGATCTCCCGCTGCGCCGGTTGGCTCCAAACAGCTGTCACTTCTGCAGTGTTGGAACGTGTGGACACATGCATTCGAGGTGATCGACGGATCGCAGTCAAACACCTCGTTGCGCAATAGGACGTCTCTGTTGATAGTGTGGCACACTGGTCCACCAGTTCAGATACTCAGAAGTATGTATCAGCTGGGTTCCTCGCTACGTAACGGAAGCCCATAAAGAGCAACGAGGGACCATCTGTGCGAAATTGCTTGCGCTTTACGAGAGATTATTGATGCAGCAAGACGTTGGCTCTGATATCGACCAGAGGAGTGGTACCATGCGGACATACAGGTTCTCATGTTGGGTAAGGCCGTCGCATTAAACGGGGATTATGTTGAAAAATAGCATTTTGTAGCCAAAAGAGTGAGGAATAACATCATGCTGAATAAAACCAATCTGCTTTTCAGATAAAAATGTGTTGCAGTACTTATCCTACACAAACAGCATTTTCTTTCAACCATTATCAAATCATAGCAGTGCTTCAGCTATGAATTCCATGTGTTGCTACAGCCGATTTGTGACTGAATTTGGTATTGCGACATTATCTCATGGTACATGCGGCGTGCAGTCTGGTACAAATCTGGCGGTGGGCGGAGAGCAGAATGCTTTTGACTATACAGAATGTTTGAAAATTCCCGTTATAAACTTATTGGACTTGTAGGCCCGCCCGGTTAGCCGTGCGGTCGAACGCACGGCTTCCCATATTGAGAAGAAGTGCCTGGTCCCCGGCAAGAATCCGCCCGCCGGGCTTGTGTCAAGGTCCGGTGAGCCAGCCAGTCTGTGGATGGTTTTTAGGCGGTTTTCCATCTGCCTCGGCGAATGCGGGCTGGTTCCCCTTATTCCTCCTCAGCTACACTTTGTCGACGATCTCTACGCAAACAAGTTATCCAAGTACGCGTACACCGCCATATCTCTACCACGCAAACACGCAAACATAGGGGTTACACTCGTCTGGTGTGAGACGTTCCCTGATGGGTGGGGGGGGGGGGGGGGGACACCGGGGCCCGAACGGCACAATAACCCTGAGTTCGGTGAGGGGCGGCGGAGGGGTGAAGTGGACTGCGGTAGTCGTCGTGGGGTTGTGGACCACTGCGGCTGCGGCGGGGACGGAGCCTCTCCGTCGTTTCTAGGCCCCCGGCTAATATACAATACAATACAATACTGGACTTGTAGAGGGGAATGAGTACATAACATTTTCAAAAGGAACTCATATTTTGGATAGGAACTCGTCCACTACTGGTTGAGATATTCAGTTAGGTGTGACGCAGTGCAATTGTTAGATAACAATTTGAAAGGAAGCGTAAAGAATCATCTATTTATCACTCAAGCACATCTGTTTGTATTAATACTTAATTATTACGTGTGTACATTATTCCAAAACAAAAAAGAACCCAGCATACTTCACGTACAGAATAGTACTAACGCAGTACAACAGCGGTTCGATGTGGCGACGACCAGCATTGTTAGAGACATGGTACCTACGAAGCATGTTCTGGTACACACTCTCCGTTCCACCTGGTGTCTCTTCAGTTTCTAGTGGGGCGGCCAGGACTCGTGCCAACAGATCTTTCTCTGTCTCTGCAGGAGTCTCGTAAACTGAACTTTCCATACGACATCACAAAAAGTAGTACGTCTACCGTACTGCATATCAGGACAAGCTACTCGCAGCCTTTTCTCTTTCCCTCAGCGGACGTGGACTCGTTACACATTCGAAATGAAACTGTTGTAGAACGGAAACGGTACGTTTCTCGACATGGGTTCCAATTCAAAATATTGTGTAGTCACTCCCCTCTAAAATTCCTAAAAGTTCGTAACTGGAATTTCCGAACGCCCTGTATAGGTTTTCTAGTGGTTTTAATACACTGCAGCCCCAAAGAAACTGGTATAGGCATCCCTATTCAAATACAGAGATATGTAAACAGGCACAATACGGCGCTGCGGTCGGCAGTGCCTAAAAAAAAAAAGAACAAGTGTCTGGCGCTGTTGTTAGATCGGTTACTGCCGCTACAATGGCAAGCTATCAAGATTTAAGTGAGTTTGATCTTGGTTTTATAGTCGGCGCAAGAGCGATGGGACACAGCATCTCCGAGGTAGCGATGAAGTGGGGATTTTCCCGTACGACAATTTCACGAGTGTACCGTGAATATCAGGAATCCGGTAAAACATCAAATCTACGACATCGCTGCGGACGGAAACAGATCCTGCAAGAACGGGACCAACGACGAATCGTTCAACGTGACAGAAGTGCAACCCTTCCTCAAATTACTGCAGATGTCAATGCTGGGCCATCAACAAGTGTCGGCGTACGAAACATTCAACGAAACATCATCGATGCCGGCTTTCGTAACCGAAGGCCCACTCATGTACCCTTGATGGCTGCACGACACAAAGCTTTATGCCTTGACTTGGCCCTTCAGCACCGATATTGGACCGTTTATGACTGGAAACATGTTGCCTGGTCGAACGAGTCTCGTTTCAAATTATATCGAGCGGATGGACATGTACGGGTGTGGGGACAGCCTCATGAATCCTTTGACCCTGCATTTCAGCAGGGGACTCTTCAGGGTGTTGGAGGCTCTGTAATAGTGTGGAGCTTGTACAGTTGGAGTGATATGGAACCCCTGATACGTCTAGATACGACTCTGACAGGTGACACGTACGTAAGCATCCTGTCTGATCACATGCATCCATTCAGATTCATTGTGCATTCCGATGGACTTGGGAAATTCCAGCAGTAAAATGCGACAACCCATACGTCCAGAATTGCTACAGAGTGGCTCCAGAAATACTCTTCTGAGTTTATACACTTCCGATGGCCACCAAACTCCCCAGACATGAATATTGTTAAGCATATCTGGGATGCCTTGCAACGAGCTCCTCAGAAGAGATACCCAGCCCCTCGTACTCTCACGGATTTATGGATAGCCCTGCAGGATTCGTGGTGTCAATTCCCTACAGTACTACTTCAGACATTATCCGAGTCCATGCTACGTCGTATTGCGACACTTCTGCGTGCTCGTAGGATCCCTGCACTATATTAGACAGAGGTACCAGTTTCTTCGGCTCTTCAGTGTACTTTCACTTGATACGGAATGTGTCAGTATTAGAGGATCATAGGATCAGTCGACCTGTGTTATTAACAATCTTGTATCAGAAAATGTCAGATCGCGCTAGTACCTTCTACAAACAGTCTCCTTCCACACTGTGGCGGCCAAGAGTAAAGAGAGAGGGAGAGATAAGAGGGTAAAGAAGTATCAGTTGAGAGTTATACATTTGCCGTTTTCAAATTGCGTGTAATGAATGGTGCCCGCGTGTCTGTATTACGGGTGTCGGTTGCCACACGACTGCACGTCCGCAGCAGATCTGTAATCTGCCGCCAGTTCTCAGATGGCGGTCGTCTGCACGCTGCGTGCTGGCGTCAGTCGCCGTTATTTATCCCGCCCACAGGCTGGAAGCGCTCGTAAATTACCATTGGCTGTGACGTTCCCGGCGGAGCCAATAAGAGGCGACGACGGCGGCGAATCCATTTGTAAACACGACGCGCCGCCCGCGACGGCCGCTAAATCCGACGGCCTGTTTCGTTCCCTCTCTTCCATCTCGTCTGGACGTCTCCCAAATCTTTATTACGCCCGCATAACGTTGTGTTGCCATCTGGGACATCAATAGAAAATGTGGCATCGATCACGATTACAGACGTAATTATATCCGGCAGCGATGCTTTCGAAATAACAGTTGTTGTTGGAGTGTGTCACGAAGAGCTGTTCTCAGCTCTGTAAGTTCAATAAACTGTGTCGCAGCGTATGCAATTTATCCGTGCGCTCGTTTTATAGCCGGAACTTCTACCGCGCCACAGCCAGATGTTTGCCTGGACATATGGCTCCCTAGATTCATCAGGAGATGGTGTCAGCAAAGCTCAATTTATAACTCTTCTCAAGATTTATTTTTTCAGTTGATGACAGCATGGCCTAAAGCTAATCTATCGTAGTTGCCAAACATAACGTTTCTTGTACTAAAATAGTCAGTTTTATGCCGAATATGTCACGTAACACCTATACTTCTAATAATTCATAAAAAGATTTATAACTTCAATTTGTTGTCGAGCGGAACGTAATTTATATTGGCATATGACGGCTCAGTTAGAGACCAAGCATCTCTTCTGTGCAAAACAACGTGGAGACCGCTATCATCGATCGTCGGACTCAGTTTCATATTACATCGCTCTGCTCGTCCACGAGCTCCAGTAGTTCGGGTCCCGAAACGACACACAGTTGTAATCCACCATGATGTTTCATATCAGCGCAAATTTCGCTCCAGAATGAAAAATTATTTCTGAATACATCTTCTAGGCTATGGCTAAGCCGTACCTTCGCAACATTCATTCTTTCAGGAGCGCTAGTGCCGCAGGTTTTGCAGGAGATCTTCTGTGAAGCTTGGAAGGTAGGAGGTGAAGTACTGGCGGAAGCAAAACTGAGTTGTGCTTGGGTATCTCCAGAAGTGTACAAATAAACCTTCGAGCCTGCCTGCCCGTATCTCCACCGCAACCATTGAAGCTACTCAACCTGACGCAACAGAGTCACAATACTACATGAATACTGAAGCACAGTGGTTAAAGCAGGCCATCTTGGGTTTCTGCTAACCTGGCAGGCTTCACGAGCCCCGTTGAGACCGCTGTACCTGACAACAGGTTTGCGCTATCAATCCAACGTGGCTAGCCAGGTATACAGAGTGGTCCATTCATCGTGACCGGACCAAATATCTCACGAAATAAGCGTCAAACGAAAAAACTACAAAGAACGAAACTTGTCTAGCTTGAAGGAGGGAACCAGATGGCGCTATGTTTGGGCCGCTAGATGGCGCTGCGATAGGTCAAACGGATATCAACTGCGTTCTTTTAAATAGGAACCCCCATTTTTTATTACGTATTCGTGTAGTACGTAAAGAAATATGAATGTTTTAGTTGGACCACTTTTTTCGCTTTTTGATAGATGCCGCTGTAATAGTCACAAACATATCGCTCACAATTATAGACCAACAGCTGTTAACAGGTACGTTTTTTTTAAATTAAAATACAGAACGTAGGTACGTTTGAACGTTTTATTTCCGTTGTTCCAATGTGATACATGTACTTTTGTGAACTTATCATTTCTGAGAACGCATGCTGTTACAGGGTGATTACCTGTAAATGCCATATTAATGCAATAAATGCTCAAAATGATGTCCGTCAACCTCAATGCATTTGGCAATACGTGTAGCGACATTCCTCTCAACAGCAAGTAGTTCGCCTTCCGTAATGTTCGCACATGCATTGACAATGCACTGACGCATGTCGTCAGGCGTTGTCGGTGGATCACGATGGCAAATATCCTTCAACTTTCCCCACAGAAAGAAATCAGGGGACGTCAGATCCCGTGAACGTGCGGGCCATGGTATGGTGCTTCGACGATGAATCCACCAGTCATGAAATATGCTATTCAATACCGCTTCAACCGCATGCGAGCTATGTGCCGGACATCCATCATGTTGGAAGTACATCGCCATTCTGTCATGCAGTTAAACATCTTGCAGTAACATCGGTAGAACGTTACCTAGGAAATCAGCATACATTGAACCATTTAGATTGCCATCGATAAAATGGGGACCAATTATCCTTCCTCCCATAATGCCACACCATACATTAACCCGCCAAGGTCGCTGATGTTCCACTTGTCGCAGCCATCGTGGATTTTCCGTTGCCCAATAGTGCATATTATACCGGTTTACGTTACTGCTGTTAGTGAATGACGCTTCGTCGATAAATAGAACGCGTGCAAGAAATCTGTCATCGTCTCGTTATTTCTCTTGTGCCCACTGTCAGAACTGTACACGACGTTCAAAGTCGTCGCCATGCAATTCCTGGTGCATAGATATATGGTACGGGTGCAATCGATGTTGATGTAGCATTCTCAACACCGATGTTTTTGAGATTCCCGATTCTCGCGCAATTTGTCTGCTACTGATGTGCGGATTAGCCGCGACAGCACCTAAAACACCTGCTTGGGCATCATCATTTGTTGCAGGTCGTTGTTGACGTTTCCCATGCGGCTGAACACTTCCTGTTTCCTTAAATAACGTAACTATCCGGCGAACGATCCGGACACTTGGATGATGTCGTCCAGGATATCGAGCAGCATACATAGCACACGCCCGTTGGGCATTTTGATCACAATACCCATACATCAACACAATATCGACCTTTTCCGCAATTGGTAAACGGTCCATTTTAACACGGGTAATGTATCACGAAGCAAATACCGTCCGCACTGGTGGAATGTTACGTGATACCACGTACTTATACGTTTGTGACTATTACAGCGACATCTATCACAAAGCGAAAAAAGTGGTCAAACTAAAAAATTCACATTTCTTTACGTACTACACGAATATGTAATAAAAAATAGGGGTTCCTATTTAAAAAAATGCAGTTGATGTCCGTTTGACCTATGGCAGCGCCATCTAGCGGGCCAACCATAGCGCCATCTGGTTTCCCCTTTCAGGCTAGACAAGTTTCGTTCTTTGTATTTTTTTTCGTTTGGCGCTTATTTCGTGAGATCTTTGGCCCGGCCACGATCAATTGACCATCCTGTATATTTCCGTAGGTAGCTTCACTTCAGCTCAGCTACCTTAACGGTGGGAGCAGCAAATTGAACAAATCAACCTTAAAGAAGATTGAGACGAAATTAAGAATTAGGGGATGTATACCGTCACGAAACAGAACCAAAGCCCGGCAGATGAGAAGCTGTCATGTGCTTATCATGAAGCTTCAAATAAATCAGTAGATACCTCACAATACAAACTGTGTAAAAAGTTGCTGAACACTCATTCGCCGGCTGCGGTGGCCGAGCGGTTCTAGGCGCTTCAGTCCGGAACTGCGCGACTGCTACGGTCGCAGGTTCGAATCCTGCCTCGGGTATGGATGTGTGTGATGTCCTTAGGTTAGTTAGGTTTAAGTAGTTCTAAGTTCTAGGGGACTGATGACCTCAGATGTTAAGTCCCATAGTGCTCAGAGCCATTTGAACCATTTTTGAACACTCATTCGGAAGCTTGAGTATGCTACGACATATTTGTAAATCTGCCCAGCAGTTTCCTCACTACTTAAAATTTTTTAAGGAAGGCAAAGTCTTAGTGGCTGCCAAGTGTGTTGAAATGTGTGCTAAGAACTTGAGCCCACTATATTGGATTTCTAAATTAAGGGTGAAAATTGATTGGAACAGGAAAAAATCTGGCTCAGTAGATAATAAAAACCGCAATCTGGCGTTAAGCAACGTAGCGCGAAGAAAGCTTATAATGAAAGAAAAGCTGCTTCTTTCAGACGTTGCCTTTTTAGGTTAGCAAAACATGAAAAGCGAACTTCGTTTTTGCTAAAATGCATGTGGCGTATTTAGAATGAACTGTTTTAGCTACTTAGAATGAATTCAGCGGCCCCACAATTCACATCCTGGAAAAAGTAATTAACCTGGTATAAAGCATTCCGTCTTCAGGCCACAAGTGGCCCATCGGGACCATCCGACCGCCGTGTCGTCCTCAGTTGAGGATGCGGATAGGAGGGGCGTGTGGTCAGCACACCGCTCTCCCGGTCATTATGATGGTTTTCTGTGAGCGGACCCACTAGTATTCGGTCGGGTAGCTCCTCAGTTGGCATCACGATGCTGAGTGCACCCCGAAAAATGGCAACAGCTCATGGCAGCCAGGATGGTCACCCATTCAAGCGTCGGAATTAAACTGGTATAAATGGGGTCATATTTGACTATTACACACTAAGGTTACAGAAACTAGACTTCCAAAACCTTACTTTAGTTTGCGTTGCAATATAATGAATATCTTCAAATTCTCAGTGGCAAAGGATCTCTACTTCCAGAGGTGGTTCTCATTACTACAGAAAGCATGTATTACAGGTGGCCTGATGATGGCTCGAATTGAGAACAGGCAGTATTAGTTGAAAAGGGATGAAGCTGCAGAGAAACCGTTTATATTGAACGATATCAAAAAAATGGTTCAAATGACTCTGAGCACTATGGGACTCAACTGCTGTGGTCATAAGTCCCCTAGAACTTAGAACTACTTAAACCTAACTAACCTAAGGACAGCACAGAACACCCAGCCATCACGAGGCAGAGAAAATCCCTGTCCCCGCCGGGAATCGAACCCGGAACGATATCAATAAGCCAGAAATACGAAGAAAAGGAGAAAGAGGATAAATAAACTGGACCATTTTCTGGTCTGCAACGAACCGAAATGAATATGAAAATATTTCATTGAGCCTCGTCTTGTGATGCTGGGCTGCTTTCATCTACTTCCGAGCCGGCCGCAGTGGCTGAGCGTTTCTAGGCGCTACAGTCTGGAGACGCGCGATCGCTATGGTCGCAGGTTCGAATCCTGCCTCGGGCATGGATGTTTGTGATGTCCTTAGGTTAGTTAGGTTTAAGTAGTTCTAAGTGTAGGGGACTGATGACCTCAGAAGTTGAGCCCCATAGTGCTCAGAGCCAGCCATCTACTTCCGAACCCTACTCATAACACTACAGAAAAAAATGTAAATGTCATGTGACTAGGGTCTTTCGATTTGACGCCATTTCGGTGACTTACGCGTCCAAACACTACAGTGAAAACGTACAGAATAAACTGCTACGTAGCGGGAAGATGGGCAGGCAAGTAAGACTCCATTAGAGTGCTTGGACTAGGGCCAGTTTGTGTTGAATGGGATTAAAGTAGCCTGCCCATTCTGCTGATATCGGGCGGTAGTTTGCCTGCGTGGCTAACAAGCAACCTAGGTTAAAAGCGGAATGTCTACACATCTGGGTAGCTAAGTTGATAGAGCACTCGTGCGCGAAAGGCAAAGATCCAGAATTCGACTCTCGGTTGTAATCTGCCAGAAAGTCTCAAGTCAGTGGGAACTCAGCTGCAGAGTGGGAAATTCACTCTGAATACTTATGTATTCTGGTGGCTGTTCTTCCTGTCATATACAACTGCAAATTTAATTGTTTACCTTTTGTTGTCGCGCAGTGTATATTTCTCACTGCATTACGAGTGAAGAAACACATTACTTTCTCCAACTTATATCTCACGCAACAACAAAAATCGGGTTATACAGAGAGCAGTACCGACAATTTCTCGTCCAGCACATCATTCACGAATGTAACAGGTAGGGAATGGGGATGGTTTTGAAATACCGTGTCTTCTCCGACTCCATACGGTGGCTTGCGGAGTATAGGCGTCAATTCAGCAAATGGAGATTATGTCGAGAAAAGGAGTAGCAACCGGCTAGTACTCAAAAAGGTGAGTTTCGTAGCTAATACTCTTAACTTTAATACCTGTCACGCTTTCGAAGCAATTATGATGCTTTAAAGAGAAAGATGTGGTCCTTTTAATGGGATTCGAAGGTTCTTGAGATAGTAGAAATTCTTCGATAATCTCAATGTTCACGGCGAATAACCCACCATCGTGATAAATCTGAGACCAGGCTCTGCCGGAATAGCGAAAATTATGAGTGAGGATTCTGCATTCCTCTCTTGTCGCCAGTGCCACCTGTTACATTAAAATTCATCTTCGCTGTCCCTCCTCCCTTTCTCCCGTTCCTTCACCCCCTTCCCTTCACGAGCGCGCGTTTTGCAGCTGCCTTAGTGTAATTGGAACACTCGGAAAGAATACAGCCAGAGGAACAATGCTTATTACAAGAGATGTTCGTTTTTTCCGATGCGGTGCGAAATTTGTCATTCTTAAAGTTAGTGTTAAATACACACAGACGACCGACGTGATTCTTTGAAACATAATTCTATATCTGGCATTTCTGATGCAACAGATGCCTTTTATTGCACTGGGCCATGCTGTCTTTCCCATCAATCCTCACATACTATGAAAAATGGGAGGATGCGAAGGTCTAGAAGGCGAAGTTCTCGAAAGTAGTTGAGAGACATTCGTGCTGTAAGAGGATGAAACATATTCTACAGACGTATTATGTTTTATAAAGGTTTAAATGATTCAGGTCCGCCTCCGTGGCTGAGTGTCGAAACGGTTAGTAGGGCACAATTTGTTGACAAACTGCTCAGCATATATCTGCTAGACTTGAGGCACGTCGAAGACGGGCCGATGTCATATGACGGTCTTGCGGAATTCCGTTGACACCACAAATTGTGTGTGTCAGTCCTTAATTTTAGTAGGAATTAAGCTGAAGCCGGATTTAATATTAATGTTGCAATGTTGTTCATTGTCGTGTTGAGTAACAGACGTTTCCTGATTTCCATATAGAACTTAACATACTATACGTGTTTTGCAAAACAGTAAAGGACCTGACGAAAAACATGGTATTTGGGTAGGGCATTGACAAAAATTGTTGTATACACTGAATAAAAGTGACGTACATGGACGAAGTAAGACAGCGCCCGTCAACACGATTCTCGCTCTAGCTGACACACTTTCCCAGACGTTGTCGGCTGGCCTGAACGCCACGAACACCGGGCCTCTCCCCTTAGCACACACGTGAAACATGATCGCGCAGTTGTTAACACTCACGCTGCAAGTTAATGGCCGTCGTTTCGCACCGGTCCTGCTTACATCTGTTCTAAATACGGGACACTGACTTTAATAGCGGTAACTCCGTTAGACAGGTACGCGATCCATTAGTTATGTGTAAAGCGCCTATTTCACACACCCGTGCATTGCGTGTCGTGATCAACGTACTGTTGCTCTCCTTCGCTAGTGTTCATACAGTCCACCAGCACAAGTAACTTGACTACTTGATATTGGGTGCGGTTCACTTGTACGATGACCACCGCAGAGTCGTGACCACGAATCTATGCTCGGAACCACCAGATATCGGCAGTCTTATCAGACACTGTTGACGCCGGCAATGCGACAGCTTTTCTGTTATTCTCAAGAGTAGAATTCTGTTGCACTGACTGAATAATTATTTGGACATCACAAATCCGTTATTTCAATCGTTTCAGTGTCACTAGTAGTATTCATAATTAAATCTCAGGCAACAGTTCGTAAGGTAACCGACTTTTTTTAAACTTTTGAGCCTACTGAGGTCCACGTGAAATAACTTGCCTTGTTGAACGTGAGCGTCTACCGGCGTACACAATGTTCAAATAACTTACGGCAATACAGCCGGGTGACGTCTTCGACCCCGCCCATATTTCGACATTGCTCCTGTTAAAAGCATGTTAAACATGTGTGGCGCTTATGAGCAGTACACCGGCTTTTGCTTAAATTCTGCGTGGGATCCTGCTCCTTCTCTTGTCAAAAAACAGGTACAGAGTTAATACTACCCCACCCGTTGGCTATTATTGTTCACTATCGATAACTTCTGATGCCGGTCATCTTTGATTGTGTAGTGTCGATATCGCTTATATTGTGAGTAATGCGTGTATCTTTCGGGGTATGCTGTGCATACCGAGGTTTTAAATTCCCTTGCACACCGCATCCTGGCTGCATATGAGCCTTGAAAATTACAGTATGCGCACCTATAGAAATATCGGCTGTTGTCGAAGTCGTCACCCGGCTGCATTCACGTAAGTTATTTCAATGAATGTCTTCTATCTTTTCTCCTATCTTTCTTTCCAGAAATTTTTCTTTCTTTTTCAATGTCGCTCTCTTCTTTCTTCTGTCCATACTGCACTTGTCTTTTTCTTTGTTTTCTCCTGGAAGCCTTTCAAACGTTTTACTTTTGCTCTGAACATCTCTCTGTTTTCTATTTCTTCCTCCGTTATTTACATTTACCTCAGATCTTATTTAACTTCTTTGATCTGCGTCATTGATATTTCCGGGTTTCGGTAAAAAAGTTAAAAATAGTTTTTGTTATTCTTGCCTCATCTAGCCTTTTTAGGTGTCCACAGCATACGACGGTTCTCTTCCTCCTTGTGCCTAATATTCTATTGTTTCATAAACATCTTTATTACTTCTTAATTTTCATTTCCCAATGCCATATTTCGCTCCCAAGATTTTCCTAACTAATTTCCTTTTCTTCTGTTCTGTTTCACAAAACTGTTTGGTTGTATTTAACGAAAGGCATTCTGAAACATAAAGGTACTGTGGTCGAATGACAATACTTTCATAAATGTGGAAAATAGAGTATGATTTGTAGATAACAATTGTTACGGGTGATTGAGGAATGAATGCGGAACAGATCACTAGTATTAAAATATTCAGTGATGGTTAACTAAAAACTCATATAAATTGTTAGCCCAATTTCGCTTAAATATTGAAGATTTAGAATTCGATTAGCCAAATCATTATGACTATGAGAAAATGGAGAACAATCTTCCCCGTTTGTGAATAGTTACCTCTCCACATCAGTTATTTAAGAAATTAACTAAGATGGCTGACAACTGATTTCAAAAGACACAACAGTGCATGCCTGAAAAGACCGTCGCGCGGAGTGATTTCCTTATGGTTTTCATTAAAAAAAAAATGTTGTGAGGTCCCGTAACGAATACGCCTCCGCAGCTGCCTGGTCTGTTTTTTGTGTCTACAAAAGCAGACAGACCCCTGCTGTCCCTACAGAAAGAAGCAAGTGTGCCTTCTCTTACGACTCGGTAGTTCTCTTGGCATAGGGACACGATGGAGGAAATGACTTCTTACGTCACTCCTCTAGGACTGGGGTATTAAAGGGACGTATCTGATTCTCTCTCTCTCTCTCTCTCTCTCTCTCTCTCTCTCTCTCTCTTCTCTTTCTCATTTACTTCTGTTCACTCATTTCGTTCATTTCGCTCATTTTCTCATTATTCTCCCGCGGTGCCAATCACATTCGTTCTGCGGAATTTGTTTCGTATTAGAACGTTTTGGACGCCAGTACTTGGTGTTCCGAAACAGTAAGAATAGTCGGAAGCGATCGTCGAAATTAATTTGGAATGGCTTCCGATTTATCGCGCACGTGCAACGCTGGGCTTTGCTTCAGAGGGCTCACGCCGGGCTTTGGCCACTGCATCCGCAGCCCTACCGGCGTAGTCTTCACCAGGTAATACTGCCGCCCTTGACGAGCTTCCCTTTTTTCTCGTAATTCTGTCTGCGAAATCTTCAGGTAACAAAGTTTCCCGTTATGACCAGTCGTTTGTTTTTCCCAACACTCGTTTCAGTTGCTCAGCGTGCGAACTTTTGTACCGGATCTAATCTCAATTCAGTAATAATCAAGTTGGGTTAATGAAAGAGACAGAAGGAAAAGGAAAGGAAGATTATGATTTAGTGTCTTGCCAACTGCTGGTCCTTCTGAGGAGAATAAATAAGTACAGGACACACATGAGAAACGAAAGCTTCTGTTTCTTCTACTTTTTCTTCTTTTGTACTAAGCTCTTGATGGGCCTCGGTCTATTCAACAATCTGCCTCCATGCATCTCTGTTCTCTTCTTCTATTTTTCATCCTCGGATCCCCATCTTGGTAAGGACAGCTAACATATTGTCCAGCCACCTAGATCTTGGATGTCACTTCCTTCTGGTGAAATAAAATCAGCCTTTCTATTATTCGTTTGGGCATCCTGTTATCTGTCATTCTCTTCATATGTCCTAACCAGCGTATTCTTTGAGATTTAATATATTTTGCACAATCTGTTGTATTTAATGGTTGTACCTTGCAATCCGACCATCTGCCTCTCTCACAGGCCCAACAACTTTTTCCCGGAATCTTTCTTCCAAATGCCCGTAAGTTGTTCATATCCGCTTCTGTCATCGGTCCCATTTCTGAGCCATATATAACGATTGGTGGTCCAAGGGACTTGGTTGTTCTTAAAATTAGAGAATTCTTAAATACCGGTAAGTTCGCATGATATGCTTTATTTTCTGCTTGTATCCTTTCTGTAATACATTGTCTCATGTAGCTGCCGATGGTTAAAAGACGCCCACATAATGGAAGTAGCTGACTGTTTCAATAGGGACCGATGACCTCAGCAGTTTGGTCCCTTATCAATTCACACACAACTTAATATTTGACTGTTTCAAAAAAATTATTAGAGCCCTTCAGGTCATTTGCGTTCTTATAGCCTTAGAATTGGACGTTATTACATATTTTGTTTTGTTTTCGTTAACATATAGTCCAATATTTGCTCCTTGTGCATCCATTACTTCGTACATTTCTTTTAGAGCAATTGTAATATCACCTGTATATGGACATACCTGACTCGATGGTGTCATTATTGTACCCCTCTGTCCATTTGTTTTTGTCTCGAACTGTGCTGCAGAGAGAAAACCACCCTGTTCCACTTCATTTGTAAAGTTAGAGATCTTGCTCGTTTTGTTGTTCACATTTAATTCCGCCTTTATGTCTTTGATTACTAATTCAACTAACCCCCTTAGCTCGTCAGAGTTACCTAATTCTTTTAGTGGTTTAAACAACGCTGGATGGCCTGGTACTGCTATGAAAGCCCTGCTTAAATTCCATAAAAAGGAAGTGGATATCCATGTCACATTAATAAAATTTTTTCATTACTTGTGTAATAACAATAAACTGGTCAGAAGTGCCTCTGCTTGGCAGGAAACCACATTGGTATTCTCTGAAAGTTTCTTCCATGCACTTTTTTATGCTTTCGTTCAGCACCCCTGAAAATACAAATAGTATATTGCAGGCTATATTGAATAATGTTACGCCACTATGATTTTCACAGGCTAACTTCTCTCCTTTCTTGTATACTGGGACGTTATTCAAGTTTTCCAGTCCTCTGGCATGCTTTCTTTTTCCCATATGTTATTTATGAGTGCATGTACACTCCTGGAAATTGAAATAAGAACACCGTGAATTCATTGTCCCAGGAAGGGGAAACTTTATTGACACATTCCTGGGGTCAGATACATCACATGATCACACTGACAGAACCACAGGCACATAGACACAGGCAACAGAGCATGCACAATGTCGGCACTAGTACAGTGTATATCCACCTTTCGCAGCAATGCAGGCTGCTATTCTCCCATGGAGACGATCGTAGAGATGCTGGATGTCGTCCTGTGGAACGGCTTGCCATGCCATTTCCACCTGGCGCCTCAGTTGGACCAGCGTTCGTGCTGGACGTGCAGACCGCGTGAGACGACGCTTCATCCAGTCCCAAACATGCTCAATGGGGACAGATCCGGAGATCTTGCTGGCCAGGGTAGTTGACTTACACCTTCTAGAGCACGTTGGGTGGCACGGGATACATGCGGACGTGCATTGTCCTGTTGGAACAGCAAGTTCCCTTGCCGGTCTAGGAATGGTAGAACGATGGGTTCGATGACGGTTTGGATGTACCGTGCACTATTCAGTGTCCCCTCGACGATCACCAGTGGTGTACGTCCAGTGTAGGAGATCGCTCCCCACACCATGATGCCGGATGTGGGCCCTGTGTGCCTCGGTCGTATGCAGTCCTGATTGTGGCGCTCACCTGCACGGCGCCAAACACGCATACGACCATCATTGACACCAAGGCAGAAGCGACTCTCATCGCTGAAGACGACACGTCTCCATTCGTCCCTCCATTCACGCCTGTCGCGACACCACTGGAGGCGGGCTGCACGATGTTGGGGCGTGAGCGGAAGACGGCCTAACGGTGTGCGGGACCGTAGCCCAGCTTCATGGAGACGGTTGCGAATGGTCCTCGCCGATACCCCAGGAGCAACAGTGTCCCTAATTTGCTGGGAAGTGGCGGTGCGGTCCCCTACGGCACTGCGTAGGATCCTACGGTCTTGGCGTGCATCCGTGCGTCGCTGCGGTCCGGTCCCAGGTCGACGGGCACGTGCACCTTCCGCCGACCACTGGCGACAACATCGATGTACTGTGGAGACCTCACGCCCCACGTGTTGAGCAATTCGGCGGTACGTCCACCTGGCCTCCCGCATGCCCACTATACGCCCTCGCTCAAAGTCCGTCAACTGCACATACGGTTCACGTCCACGCTGTCGCGGCATGCTACCAGTGTTAAAGACTGCGATGGAGCTCCGTATGCCACGGCAAACTGGCTGACACTGACGGCGGCGGTGCACAAATGCTGCGCAGCTAGCGCCATTCGACGGCCAACACCGCGGTTCCTGGTGTGTCCGCTGTGCCGTGCGTGTGATCATTGCTTGTACAGCCCTCTCGCAGTGTCCGGAGCAAGTATGGTGGGTCTGACACACCGGTGTCAATGTGTTCTTTTTTCCATTTCCAGGAGTGTATTTCACGTATTAGATGCTGACCACCAAATTTTATAAGTCCTAACATTATCCCATCGCCACCAGGTGCACGTTATTTTTCATTTTACCAGCCATTTCCTTTTCTCAGATGAACCATCCCCTCATTCGCTTAATCCATGTAGTGAAATTACTTAAAATATAAATACGGATGGTGGCATATAGATGTTAACTGCGCTCCTCTCAGTACGGCCATCAGTGAGTCATCTCGCTTCTCCAGTCAGACAGAAACTATTCAAAGAAGAGCTGTGTGTTTCGTAACTGTTTAGTTTAGTAAACACGGTATCGTCTGAGAAATGCCCCATAAACTCGAGTGAAAGACGCTGCCAGAAAGTACGAGGGCCATTCGGAAAGTAAGACCCGATTGCGTGCGAAATGAAAACCACTGTGAAAAATCCAATGACACTTTGCACGGATGTGTTGCGCAGTGCCTCTAGTATGCCCATAGACATCGTTACGTCGGTCTTCTCATTTCTGAGAGCATCGTGTCACTTAAAGACGCCTATATAAATAGTCTCTCCTGCCAAGTATGAGGGCCTAGTGCGAGATTTCGCCTGAAGCTCTGCAGCCCACATAACACAACTCTCATGTGCTTCCTTCTTCATGACAATTCTAGGCCACACTCTGCAAGGACAGTGAAGATGCTCCTGCAGCGTTTTCGATGGAAAGTGTTTGATGGCTCACAATACAACCCATAATTTGCTCTCACTTATTTTCATCTCTGCTCACGTGAACCACTGGCTATGAAGATAATGTCCTGGGAGAGACAACGAGCTGTAGACCAGCGTAGAGAATTGACAGAAAGCACAGGCGGCGTCCTACTATGACGAGGGTACTGAGAAGTTGGTACAACGCTACGACAAATGCCTAAATACGAGCGGCGACTACCTGGAGCAGTGTCTGGAAGGTGTAGCTAACTGTTGCAAATAAAATATTTTTGATTTTCAGAGTGGTTTCCATTTCGTGACCGATAGGACCTTACTTTCCGAATAGCCCTCGTAGTTGTGCGTCGTGGAAACACTTACTTCCGAAATTGTAAGAATTTATACATTCCAAGACGAGCTGAAAGAAATTCGTTAGTTCCTCCTACATGCACCTAGCGTAATAGGAGTGAAGGTGAAATTAATGAAATTTATCTTTTATGAGTCTTGTTTCCTCACAGTTATATAAGTAATATAGGTTCTATACCGACTTTTAAGATTGCAATAAAAACCTTATTTAGACCACACGCATTTCAGTTCGTTTCAAAGCATTTTCAGTGGTCACTGCAAAAATCTGTCAAGATCGTAACCAGTTTTGATGTTTTGTAGTACCATTATTAAACGGTATTAAATTACAGTTATTATTACTCATGACTTTTTGCTTCCCGCATCTTTCCTAACGCTCACCCACGCATTTCTGTTCTCTGTGTGTGTGAAACACACACTCACACACATACACACATACACACACACACACATACATACACACACACACACACACACACACACACACACACACACACACGAGCGAGTGCACACAGACGCACGCTTGCACGGAGAGAGAGTAGAGAGAGAGAGAATAGCAGATGCTTCCACAGCCACGGAAAACAAAACAAAAGACGATCGTACCTTACAACATCAAAACGAAATACAGGAAGTGTAACAGCGTCTGCACAACATGAAAACAAAAATATACAGGGTATTCAGAAAAAGGTTACGATGTGACATGGCACATAGGGCATACAGCAAGGATCAGTAATCAGTAGGAACCAGTGGTCACCAAGGTCATCGCGGGCCACTAAATGGCGTTGCATTTATTTAGTCACATGCTACAAATGGACGCCCACTACAGGAGACCCTCAAATTTTTGTCCAGATGCATCGAGACACGGCTGACATCGACGCTGCATTGAACGGCGCGACCTTTCAATTATACTTGGTGCATCTCGAAGACATCCTGCTGCAGCAACAATCTCGCCCACTAGGTCCTCCGGCAATGTAACGGGTGTTTCATACTCAAAGCCCTTCAGATACCCCCACAGGAAAAAATCGATTGAAGACAGATCGGATGATCGTGGTGGTCATGTGACTCGCCCAGTGAGACCAATCCAGCGGCCAGGAAAAGTTGCCCAAGATATGCCGTCGCCTGCCTGTCGAAATGCACAGGTGCTCCGTCGTGCTGGAATCGCATGTAGCGACGAACAGACATTGTAACATCATTCAGCATGTCCGACAGAACCTCTAACAGGAATACGAGATCCAAGCGATCATCGAATTGGTCGAGAGAATGAACGGCCTAATTATACAGTCTCTGACGATACCAGCCCACACGTTACGGGTAAATTTGCGTTGGGAGGCATGCGTATTTGAAGCGTTCGGGTTCACATCCGCCCACGTATGCAGGTTTTGAACATTCATCACACCCTCGAGTGAGAACGCAGCGTCATCAGCGAAAAGGACACTCGCAATGAAGCTTCGGCCTCCTGACCGTAGCACCGTCTCTTGGCGTTTGCGACCATCGGTTCCTACGTGATTACTGATCCTTGTTGTATGCCCGATGAACCACGTCAGTTTGTAAACTTGTTTTAAATCACCCTGTATCCAGTGTCAGTGGACTTCAGTGTTCTAAAAATGGAGCACCTATGTGTGGATGAATGGATGAATGTTAGGAACGTATAGGGAAGCAAAAAACCTGAGTCATACACTGAAGAGCCGAAGAAATTGGCACACCTGCCTAATATCGTATATGGTCCCCGCGAACACGTAGAAGTGCCGCATCACGAAGTGCCATGGACTCGGCTAATGTGTGAAGTAGAGCTGAAAGGAATTGACACCATGAATCCTGCAAGGCTGTCCATAAGTACGTAAGAGTACGAGAGGGTGGAGATGTCTTCTGAACACAACGTTGCAAGGCATCCCAGAAACGCTGAATAATGTTCATGTCTGGGGAGTTTGGTGGCCAGTGGGAGTATTTAAACTCAGAAGAGTGTTCCTGGAGCCACTCTGTAGCAATTCTGGACATGTGGGGTGTCGCATTTTACTGCTGGAATTGCTCAAGTCCGTCGGAATGCATAATGAACATGAACGGATGCAGGTGATCAGACAGGATGCTTACGTACGTTTCACCTGTCATAGTCGTATCTAGATGTATCAGGGGTCCCAAATAACTGCAACTGCACACGACCCACACCATAAGAGAGCCCCCAGCAGCTTGAACGGTCCTCTGCTGACATGCAGGGTCCATGGATTCGTGAGGTTACCTCCATATCCGTACACGTCCATCCGCTCGATACAATTTGAAACGAGACTCGTCCGACCAGGCAACATATTTCCGGTCATCGACACTCCAATGTCGGAGTTGGCGGGACCAGGCGAGGCGTAAAGCTTCGTGCCGCGCAGTCATCAAGGGTACAAAAGTGGACCTTAGGCTCCAAAAGCCCATATCGATAATGTTTCGTTGAATGGTTCGCACTCTGACACTTGTTGATGGCCTAGTATTGAAATCTGCAGCAATTTGCGGAAGGGTTGCACTTCTGTCACGTTGAACGATTCTCTTCAATCGTCATTGGTCCCGTTCTTGCGTGATCTGTTTCCGGCCGCAGCGATGTCGGACGTTTGATGTTTTACCGGATTCCTGATATTCACGATACACTCGTGAAATAATTGTACCGGAAAATCCCGTATGGGAAAATTCACACTTCATCGCTAACTTACAGATGTTGTATCCCATCGTTCGTGCGCCGACTATAACACCACGTTCAAACTCACTTAAATGTTGATGATCTGCCATTGTAGCAACAGTAATCGACCTAACAACTGCGCCAGAGACTTGTTGTTTTATATAGGCATCCCGACCGTATCGCCGTATTCTGTTTGTTTACTTTTTTCTGTGTTTGAATACGCATGCCTATACCACTTTCTTTGGCATTTCAGTCTAGTTGTAATCTAATACTGTTTAACAGTTGTAACGTAAACCGTGAAAACTGCTTACGATCTCGACAAACAGATTTGTACGAAAACTATATTTTTACAGTGGCTACTGAAGATACTTTAAAATAAAGCGAAATTCGTGAGGTCTAAATAAGACTGTTACTACAGTAAAAAAAGACGGTATACGACCAGTATTATTTGTAGCGAAATTCGACCTTTAACAGAGGAGTGATGACAGTTTATCTAGCCGCTCACTATCCACAGGGTGTAGTGTTACTGGTACATACGTAACATCCACCACTCACGGTGTGCTGGGTATTGGAGAGCCGGCGTGAATGCAGATGTGACTTGAAGCGCGCCGCTGGGAAGCCGCCAGTCAGGCGTCAGCTTAATGGAAATCTCGCCCACGTGGCAGCGGTCAGCGCCTTTTTGCTCGGTTTAAGCCTGACGCGATAGAATCGTCCGCCGCTTGACACCGTCTGACACGGACAGCCAGCGTGAAAATCGCGTTCCGCGAAGCTAATTTCGTTTCCAGGTCCTGTAAAATGTGATCACCGCTATTTCAGAGCGAAGCTTCGCAGTTAACTCTGATTTTAATTCGGGGAAGTGGTGTCGGCCATTTGGAGCGTTAGCCCGCCTCGCCGACTGCGTGCCCCGGGCTGACGGGGTCGTCGCCAGTTTCCTAATTTCGAGCTGACGGCCCCCATTGCCACGGCCGCTGAATACAGTTCGAGTGTCTCAGTCCTTATGAAAACTGCGCCCTCTCGTCATAGCGGCCATTGGCTTCGTTAAGAATCTGGACGCCCCCTCGTTAAACTCGTAAGCGTCGACAGAAATGGAGAATCCGAGGCTGCTTCTTTCATTTTAAGAGAACCTACGAAACGTGTACAGGGTATAAAAATTCGCGCCCAAGCTTTTCATCGTACAATGAAGCATTGAATTTTAAAATTAAAAAACTCTTTTCCCAATATTTCATCTGCACATTCTAATCTCCTCCCTCCTTCCTTCTTCCATCTATTGTCCACATTAAACAATGCCCTGTCAAAGTAATTAATAAGCAAAGTCTTTTATGAAGATTTGAGAGGAGCGAAGATTACAATAAGCTTTGAAGTTTACTTAGCTTGTCATATTGAGATGGCTCCAGTAGTTCTTGCCTGGGGGTCTGACGCCTGAAGCTGAAAATCTAACATTAGGTCCCACGGTTTGTTTGAACTAAATAAATTGGAAGATTGTTGTTGCAGAATGTTTTACGTAAATATATTTTCCACTGATTTTCTCACATTTCAGTATACATTACAGTCTATTGGCTTCTGTCTCGGGTTCTTCGGCAGACGTTCGTCTGATGATTTTACTGACGTTTCACCAGCACTAAATAGTGGCTGGCATTGTCAAAGCTTCGCCCTCCATTGCCGATGGTGAACTGCAGATGATCGTCGGTCGAAGCACCCGAGACAGAAGCCGTCAACAAGTGGCCACGGAAGCCTTAACAATTTTATGTATTACAGTATTTCGATTTTTCACATCAACAAAGCGGAAATTGCTTTGTTCGCACCTATTATACAAAAATACGTCCGATCACATCAGAGGCAAGCTTACGACTCACACTGAGCGGAAATAACAATATTCCAAAGGATTTACAATTTTTCTTAACAAATGAATTCCTACTAGTTTTCGTTGCATTATTCATACCGATTATTATTTCATAAATGAATCCAGAAATAAACAAAGTAAACAGTAAAGGATTGCGTAATTAATATTGGAAATTTTAAATGTGCAAATACTTCGTAATTTCAAGTGTTTCTTAAAAAAAATAATTTTCACTGATGATTTAGAACTAGTATTTATCGATTATAACATCGAAACTACAATATTTTTAAAAGGAATTCCTTTTCATAAATTTTAGCTTGAATTATAACATACTGTGTATAAAATCATACGAAAGTTTTCAAAAAAGCAACTGAGATAATATTGACCTGTCCAAAACTCGAAAAATAATACTGATATCGACAACTACCGTTGAGGAAAAGTTATGATTCTTATGCTAGACGAGAATGCCCCAATACAACATGCACATAGAGGGGCCAGAAACAGTCTGAGAAGCTTGTAAGGATCTTGTGAAGTACGCTGTATTGAGAAATAATTGTTAGAAAAAATTAAACAATTTTCCCAGTTTCCAAGTTAATTAGCATTGAAATAAACCGCTCAGGCCATTGCGTGCGCAAATTCAAGCTGCCCACCAGATACAGTTATGTCAGTTGTTCTCATAGCATAGATGTCTGCACACGAGACAGCTCAGCCTTCGACTTGGATCCGATTCTTATTACGGTCCTATGTCTAATTTTTGTGTCACTGTCCTGTTCGGTATTCGAGAACCAAATGAAGAACACGTTTGGATACTTTGTCTCTGGGGGGCCGCTTGAATTTGCGTGCGCAACGGCACGATTGGCTAATTTCTTTGATAATTAACGCGGAAACGGCACAACGTATCCAATTTTTTTCCTAACAGTTGTTCCTCAGCACAATCTACTCTGCCACACCATTACAAGCTTTTCACACCGTTTCTGACCACCCTGTATAATTTTAAGTTCCTCATCCCGTTTTTCTCCTTGTTTATGAAGGCTAATCTTAGGAGCTACTTCACAGATTTTGACACGATTTTCATTGAAGCGTAAGACTGATTAACGAGTAAGGTTCGTGCATATTATTTATTACCCCGACGCTGGAAAAGTCATCCGGCCGTAGGTACTTTCTGCTACCCGCGCGAAGCCGGTGGGTCGCTAGTAACTGATAATTCACTTAGGTTATTCAAAATCACAGCTTTAGCACTACGAACAATCTAAGTATAAATCTTAATCACAATATAATACCGACAGGTGGAGATCTTGACACATCTGGCATTTACAAAATTACCTGAAACCAATACAGTAAATACTATAGCGGACAAACTGTCAAAAGTCTCTAATAAGTATATGACCTGCTGCAGACTAGAGAAATTTAACAAATCAGCAGCAGCAACACATATGAAAGACAGAGACTACTCTTTGAAAATCGAAGAGAATCTGGAAATTTTTCGTGAAATCAGAAAAAATGATTTGTTGTAATATACACTCCTGGAAATTGAAATAAGAACACCGTGAATTCATTGTCCCAGGAAGGGGAAACTTTATTGACACATTCCTGGGGTCAGATACATCACATGATCACACTGACAGAACCACAGGCACATAGACACAGGCAACAGAGCATGCACAATGTCGGCACTAGTACAGTGTATATCCACCTTTCGCAGCAATGCAGGCTGCTATTCTCCCATAGAGACGATCGTAGAGATGCTGGATGTAGTCCTGTGGAACGGCTTGCCATGCCATTTCCACCTGGCGCCTCAGTTGGACCAGCGTTCGTGCTGGACGTGCAGACCGCGTGAGACGACGCTTCATCCAGTCCCAAATATGCTCAATGGGGGACAGATCCGGAGATCTTGCTGGCCAGGGTAGTTGACTTACACCTTCTAGAGCACGTTGGGTGGCACGGGATACATGCGGACGTGCATTGTCCTGTTGGAACAGCAAGTTCCCTTGCCGGTCTAGGAATGGTAGAACGATGGGTTCGATGACGGTTTGGATGTACCGTGCACTATTCAGTGTCCCCTCGACGATCACCAGTGGTGTACGGCCAGTGTAGGAGATCGCTCCCCACACCATGATGCCGGGTGTTGGCCCTGTGTGCCTCGGTCGTACGCAGTCCTGATTGTGGCGCTCACCTGCACGGCGCCAAACACGCATACGACCATCATTGGCACCAAGGCAGAAGCGACTCTCATCGCTGAAGACGACACGTCTCCATTCGTCCCTCCATTCACGCCTGTCGCGACACCACTGGAGGCGGGCTGCACGATGTTGGGGCGTGAGCGGAAGACGGCCTAACGGTGTGCGGGACCGTAGCCCAGCTTCATGGAGACGGTTGCGAATGGTCCTCGCCGATACCCCAGGAGCAACAGTGTCCCTAATTTGCTGGGAAGTGGCGGTGCGGTCCCCTACGGCACTGCGTAGGATCCTACGGTCTTGGCGTGCATCCGTGCGTCGCTGCGGTCCGGTCCCAGGTCGACGGGCACGTGCACCTTCCGCCGACCACTGGCGACAACATCGATGTACTGTGGAGACCTCACGCCCCACGTATTGAGCAATTCGGCGGTACGTCCACCCGGCCTCCCGCATGCCCACTATACGCCCTCGCTCAAAGTCCGTCAACTGCACATACGGTTCACGTCCACGCTGTCGCGGCATGCTACCAGTGTTAAAGACTGCGATGGAGCTCCGTATGCCACGGCAAACTGGCTGACACTGACGGCGGCGGTGCACAAATGCTGCGCAGCTAGCGCCATTCGACGGCCAACACCGCGGTTCCTGGTGTGTCCGCTGTGCCGTGCGAGTGATCATCGCTTGTACAGCCCTCTCGCAGTGTCCGGAGCAAGTATGGTGGGTCTGACACACCGGTGTCAATGTGTTCTTTTTTCCATTTCCAGGAGTGTATATACGAGGGTGAGTCAAATGAAAACCTTAAATTTGTGATAATAAATCGAAATTTCGCGTCGTTATCCTGTATGTTGGTAAGCGTGCTACAAACAGCGTGCAAAATGGCCTGTAGGTGGCAGCATAGTGCAGATGCACACATACCGTAGCAGTATCAGTATAAAGATGGCCGCCCCACTTGTGACTTGCACCAGGGAAGAACAGCGTTGTGTTATTTGGTTTTTGCGTAGTGAAGGTGTGAAATCTATTTAAATTCATCGACGAATGAAGTTTCAGTACGGCGATGCATGTTTGTCTCAGCAGCTAGTCTACGAATGGAGTAGGAAGTTCGCAAATGGTGTGACTTCATTGGAAGATGCTCCTCGTCCAGGTCGGGCACAACGAGTAATGACTCCACAGAACATTGACACTGAATGACATTGCAGGATGTTTACAGTTTAGCCATGGGTCAGCACACCACATTGTGCATGATGTGCTCCAGTTTCACAAAGTGTCTGCAGGATGGGTGCCACGGCAGCTGACTCCTGAAATGAGAGAACGACATGTTGATGCTTGTGAAGAACTTCTTCGGTTTCCTTGCAAGAATCGTTACTGGGGACGAAACCTGGGTTCACTTGGTTCAAATGGCTCTGAGCACTATGCGACTTAACTTCTGAGGTCATCAGTCGCCTAGAACTTAGAACTAATTAAACCTAACTAACCTAAGGACATCACACACATCCATGCCCGAGGCAGGATTCGAACCTGCGACCGTAGCAGTCGAGCGGTTCCGAAGGAGACGGACAGAGAGAGGTGGGAGAAAGTTACGCACGGAGAGAAGGATGAGAAGATTATGGAGAGACAGTTGGGGTAGGAGGAGCTGTACGCAAAATGAGGGGGGATGAGAAGATGGGCAGAGAGAGAGGACAAGGAATTTAGGACGTATATCCAATTCCCATTCATGTTTGGAATTTGAGAAGAATTGCCAGGTTCGCTAGTACACAATACAATAAGCCACAGCGACATCAGATCTGTTCCCCCCTCCCCCACAATTTTTTCAGCTGTGTGGAAAGTAGTTTTTGTCCAGTAGAGTGTACTCGTGGCCGTTTTACGTTCGAGCGCTGAAGTAGCCACCGGACGGGGCGGGAGAGCGCGACCCGCGGCGGCCGTGTGCACATGTAGAGGAGGCGGTGCGCAGCTGCCCTGCTGACTGCTGACCGCCAACAGCTGCGTTGGGACCTCGCAGCCGCTGACAGGCCGTGTCGCGTCGCAATGCGTCCCCGCGGAACACACACTCTGCACAACGCCCCCACACCCTGCGCCATTGTCGCCAGCTCCCCCCTTTACTGGCCCCAATTCCCTCCTCCGTTATGGCTCCCTCCAGTATAGACGTAATGCCGTGTAGACAGAAATAGCGCCGCACGGTTCGTCTCGGAATAGGGCTTCTCGCCTTTACAAACAAATGTTCCCCACCTCCGCAGTTTGCAAATAACCACCGAGTGAAGCGTACGAATGGCCGTTAAAAAGTCAAAGATTTTTAAATATGTTGAAATATCTTCGTTTCTTAGGTAGTGTTGTAGGCCCTTTGCTTTTCCTTGTCTACATAAACGATTTGGGAGACAATCTGAGCAGCCGTCTTCGGTTGTTTGCAGATGACGCTGTCGTTTATCGACTAATAAAGTCATCAGAAGATCAAAACAAACTGCAAAACGATTTAGAAAAGATATCTGAATGGTACGGAAAGTGACAGTTGACCGAAAATAACGAAAATTGTGAGGTCATCCACATGAGTGCTAAAAGGAACTCGTTAAACTTCGGTTACACGATAAATCAGTCTATTCTAAAAGCCGTAAATTCAACTAAATACCTAGGTATTATAATTACAAACAACTTAAATTGGAAGGAACACATAGAAAATGTTGTGGGGAAGGCTTACCAAAGACTGCGTTTTATTGGCAGGACACTTAGAAAATGTAACACCTACTAAGGAGACTGCCTGCACTACGCTTGTCCGTCCTCTTTTAGAATATTGCTGCGCGGTGTGGGATCCTTACCAGATAGGACTGTCGCAGTACATCGAAAAAGTTCAAAGAAAGGCAGCACGTTTTGTATTATCGCGAAATATGGGAGAGAGTGTCACAGATATGACACAGGAATTGGGCTGGACATCATTAAAAGAAAGGCGTTTTTCGTTGCGACGGAATCTTCTCACGCAATTCCAATCACCAACTTTCTCCTCCGAATGCGAAAATATTTGGTTGAAACCGACTTACATAAGGAGGAACGATCACCAAGATAAAATAAGGGAAATCAGAGGTCGTACGGAAAGATATAGGTGTTCATTCTTTCCGCGCGCTATACGAGATTAGAATAATACAGAATTGTGAAGGTGGTTAGATGAACCCTCTGCCAGGCACTTAAATGTGATTTTCAGAGTATCCATGTAGATGTAGATGTTTAACCTAATTCTCTCAGTTGCTGTGGTACAATAAAGGAGCGAGGTGGCACAGTTGTCAACGCACTGGGCCGTCCAGCCATTGAGACATAGATTTCTCGTAGTTTCCCTGTACTGGTTTGCTGGAATGCTTCCTTTGAAAAAGTGGCGTTAGATATCCTCTCTCATTCCCTATAATGACAGCTCAGACGGTATGCGGATTTAATTATCTCCTAAATGCGACAAACCACTATTCCTGTAATGCAGGGTTCGATATTGGACCAGCTGCTGTTACGATATATACAAATTGCGACGTATACTCTGCTCGTAAAGCAAACGTATGAAATCGCATGTGAACATTTCTCAAGGATTGTCGATTGGGTTTCTATAAACGGTCTACATCCAAATAAGAAAAAGGTAACAAAAATCTCGGATTAGATAAATGGTAACGCTGTCAATGGAAATAACTTATTAGAAATCTACTCAAATAATGTGATCGCTCTAAGTTTGTTGATACCAGTGCCTACCAAATTTAATTGTATATTACAGCACTGAGGATGGTCACTAAGTGACCGAAAATCGATTTTGCGGATAATAAAACAAAAAAAATATGACCAATGCTGATTTTCCTTCAAATTCTATCCACTATTTGGTCGTGATGCGCAGAACACTCCATGGAGTCGCCAATCAATAACTATGGTCATCAGCATTTTCCCTACGTAGGATTGTTGATTTCTGCACAAAAAAAAATCTTAAAATTTGTTTACCTAGGGTGCTGACAAACACTGACGTGAAATAAAATAAAATCTTGATGCAATTCCGCACACAAAGGAGTCATTGCGTAAAAGCGTGTCCTGAAAACAATACGTGGTCTACATAATCGAAACTTATGTGGGGGATTGTTTAAAATATACTAGGTATATTAATAAAGTGCTTATAATACATGTACTGTCTTATGAAATTCCTTGCTGAGACACGGACACTGTTTTGAAAATAATAGCAAAAAAAAATGACTTCTAAACAATAGAAATATTTAGTCACTTCTGTTTTGCATTTGAAACACAAATACGCAATGACAACAGTTTTAAAAAGAAATGGAATTTGTTTTTATTCGACAACGTCTCCTACTTCGTGGGCCAGTTTCTGAATATATGTAGTTATTAAATATAAATGTAGGTTAATGTTAAAGTAATCGCCAATTTTGAGAATGTTTACTGAGAAATTGTGTGTTATTTCATCCATTCTGCATTTTATAACTACATAGCTGTTACTAAGTTTTAAATAAATTGAGGACCATTATATTTGTACATCTATTTACTAGTTCCCTAAGTCATAGCAAGATGTCACAAATACGATCCATCAAACATGCAAATAACCAGTTTAAAATGAAACTGAGTAACGAAGTGAAGAAAACAGTGTTCCTGTAAATATATGCGTTTCATACTTCCACTTCATTCTACCAAAGTATGATCAGTCAGGTTTAAATACAGATTTGTCTTACAACTCTTTGCATAATTCTGTCCGTCTGGACTAGAAGTAATTTGTGGCCGGATACATAGTTATTTTGTTGCTTTTGGTGGTGCCCTTTAAGTTTTATTCGTGTCCCCTTTACGTTCTAGTGCCTGTTCTAATTTTTCTTCGGGAAGCGACTATCCTGTGGTCGCTAAGTTCATCAACCACCATTCATAGCTCGTCTGACAGATCTATACCGGTGATCACAGTGCGACCTAACTGAAGAAGCGGGAGTATGAACGGAGTTATTTCAGTCAGTTTGTTTTGAAAGAAGCTGTACCGGCAGTCCTTAATCTCTGAAGGGTAATGTAACTTCTGTAACTAAAAACACCGTCACAATCGCCTTTCATCGGCAAGGATTCATCAGACGGATTATGTCGTCCTTATTTCATTGTATACAGTCATCTGAATTGTTGTTTCTTTCGAATTCAAGAGTGTCTTCTGTCTTAGTCGTGTTCCATGCTGGTTTATTTCTCACGCATGTGTCTGAGTAAAAGGAGCGCCATGTGGCGTGTATTATCCGGATGTTGTTGCGTTGTGATCGCCTACTGATACTTGATTTTTCAATTTTATTATGCAATTAAGTTTTGAATGTCTATGTGAAGGTTGACTCAGGAATATAAGGGAGACTAAGAAAATGTGAATCTTAAATATAAGTGAAAAGAAAGATGTATAGGTCTACGAAGTGTGTCTACAAGCATTCATTTACTAAATTAATTGGAGTTAAATATAGGATAACTATCCCACTGGTCATATTTCAATGCAACAAGAAAATAAATCCGATGGATACACAAGAAAAGTTAATTATTCGCTTGCTGACAGTTTAAAAAAAAATGGTTCAAATGGCTCTGAGCACTATGGGACTCAACTGCTGTGGGCATCAGTCCCCTAGAACTTAGAACTACTTAAACCTAACTAACCTAAGGACATCACACACATCCATGCCCGAGGCAGGATTCGAACCTGCGACCGTAGCAGTCGCACGGTTCCGGACTGCGCGCCTAGAACCGCGAGACCACCGCGGCCGGCGACAGTTTAAAAGATTGGCGATTTATTTGTATTGAAACATTCATCAGTTTCCTGTTAGTTCAATACACTGTACCCTAATTTGATCTACATTTAAAACTTCCAAGAAATATGATTTCTAAATTTCTGCGGAACGGAAGTTTGTTCTTGACATTATTTCCGCAATAGACCTGAATTTTCCTCTGCCGAATCATTTTTAAGGGAAGAAAAATTGCGAATGCACGGTTTTGGCCACGTCTGAGGAGGATGTGCAACCACTGAATGATTTAGTATTTGTTGAAAAATTATTATGATCGTGTTACACGTACTTGCACATATTTTATATCTTATTGTTTCAACAGTATATTAAATACCTGCTCAGTTAGGCTGTTTATAGTTTCACGGACATGAATTTGAAACTCGCCCAACACAGATTCGTGGAGTTTGTTAAGCACGCCTTCTAGTGCGTTCTTCTCTGGACGTTCCGGATGGTCGTTATCACGTGTGGACCGTGGAAAGTATATAAGTTCCCTCACAGTCCCTAACTGCTAAAGTGACTTTTTATACACAGTTTGGGAAAAATTTGCAATGAAACTGGTACATATCTGCTTTTCAACAGCGATATTGTTATTGACAGACCAGTTAGCTCCTATATTTCTGTAGGTGAACCAGAAAACATAATTCACCCATTACTTTGTCAATATTCGTTGAGTTTTCAGACTATATTGACACCAGGATGTGGCAACTTTCGCTTGCCTTTGTCCTCCTCCAGACAGTTGCTTTGTTTAAACGAAAGCCTGAAGTAAAGTGCTAACCGTATCTACTGTTCTGAATGTCCAACCACTTTACTCACCGACTGTAGGTGCTCCACATATGTTGCGAGCCAGTGTGAATATGCTACGGACTGCTCTCTTCTGCGACGAGCAATCAACTGAATGTCCCGATAGCATCTGACGAAACAACAAAGTTCATTTAGTAACAGCAGACGATTAGAAACTCCGAAAAAGATAGACAATTACTACACTTGGAAAATTTTATGGCTTACGCCTTTTAATGAATATTTCATAGCCTAACAGACACTCTACTTTTCGCCATCCATTTTTTGCCAGAAGGAAATAAAAAAAAAATGGTTCAAATGGCTCTGGGCACTATGGGACTTAACTTCTGAGGTCATCAGCCCCTAGAACTTAGAACTAATTAAACCTAACTAACCTAAGGACATCACGCACATCCATGCTCGAGGCAGGATTCAAACCTGCGACCGTAGTGGTCGCGCGGTTCCAGACTGTAGCGCCTAGAACCGCTCGGTCAATGGTGGACGGAGAAGCAGACGAGGTGCATGTGACCTATGCCGTAATAAACGGCGAGGGACTCTCACCCTTTATTGTGTACAATGTGTTACACTGTTGTCCCAGAGCCGAGGAGGGCACAGATCTGTTCTGCAATGCGATTCGGATGAGATGTCGATCTTTTCTGAGTGGTTGGGGTGGGGGGGGGGGGGTCTGGGTTTTGAGAACTGACTCATCTCGCCGTATTCTACGGCCTACCGTGAAAGATCCCGCACACATCCGTTGCACTGTCGTAACACTTCGTCCCACATGAGCAGCAGATTCCCGGATGGATGCATCACATTCTCTCATGCCAATAATTCGCGCATACGTCTGCGAGGCATACTGCACGTCTGAGCAAGTCATACTGATCCATTATCTTCGGTTTATAGCAATAACGAGAGCCGAAGTCATATTTTACCGGTAGGTGGTGCTGCGCCGCCATATCTATGTTGACCTTGAACCTTTGGCCGACTTCTTTCAAATGCTAACCATTTCTGCAGAACGTGCTAATAGATGTCCTGTGAATATGAACGTCCTATCTCTAGCCGTTCAAGGTGTTCTATTTTCACTAAACATGAATGTACGTACGATCAAAACGAATATTTATCAATAACGTTCTTTTTGCCGGAATAGCGGAGACAACCGATAAACACTATGAATGTTCATTTTCAGCAAGATGGAGAATCATCGTACACTACTAAAACATCCAAGGCAGTTGTGAGAAACATTTTCCCTAGAAGCCTCATTCCCTGTTGGCTCAAATGGCTCTGAGCACTATGGGACTTAACATCGGAGGTCATCAGTCCCCTAGAACTTAGAACTACTTAAACCTAACTAACCTAAGGACATCACACACATCCATGCCCGAGACAGGATTCGGACCTGCGACCGTAGTGGTCACGCGGTTCCAGACTGAAGCGCCTAGAACCACTCGGCCACTCATTCGCTGTCTTGTGGAACTATTTGAAGGAGCGTGCCTATGTTAACAAACATCAGGGTTTAATGGAATTGAAATCTTCCGTTAATGAGGAGATAAGTTTGATTGCCCAACGACTCTCGAACAAAGTTAATAGTAACTTCCGATACAGAGTCGAAAACTGTATTCGAGAGAATGGCCACCAGCTGTACAACACAGTTTTTGTAAGTGATCATGCATATGTAATAGAAGATGCTAGCTTTTGATTCAATACAAATGAAAGTTTTTCTTAGCAATCAACATACAACTATTTCTCTGAAAATCACCCATTTCCTGCAGATCATTTCTTAGATTGTAAGAATCTCTGGCAGCGGAAATCATCTTTTTAAAGTTGCCACGTCTTCATCACAAGCTGTTTACGAGAGCACACACACATTACTTGATTGTAATACGATGCGTACTGAGGTTTTGTGTACATGGTACAGTAAACGCGAGGACGCTCCTGTATCTTAAGGCAGTAGAAACAGTCAGTCCGTTCACCCTTCCGCCCACACGTCCCTCTCGAGACATGACCACTTGGGACCGGCGTGTCAGCGACAGCCATGTGTTTGCCTTGCGCCAGACAAGAGAGCATTCGTCAGACGTGTTGTGTCTACCGGTGGCGCCTAGCGGGAACACACACCAAACTGAAAGAATAAGATTCGGTTACGTTTACCGTTCTCCGACAGCTTAAGCCTTCCGGCACCGACTGACGACGGCTCTTTTTGTTTTCCCCCCGTCAAGCATGAGAGCTATTAATTGCCGCCAAGATTTGCTTATGTTAAGGGTGGTGAATAAATCCATAGCAGTTTTCATGAGTTTCATAGTCACAACAGATACACATGACAGAAACTTTAGTCATCAATAATATGTTCCCCTCCACTATTAACAACGATCTGCCAACGCTGGGGTAAGTTTTCGATTCCGTGACTGTAGAAATCACTTGCTTTGAGGCGTGGAACTCGTCGAGTCATGTTTGGAGTGCAGTTCATCCGGAAAGGAAGTTCCTTGAAGGTTGGTCGATAGAGAGCGGAAAAGTTGAAAGTCTGAGGGCGCAAGACCAGGTAAATAAGACTGGGCACGGAATAATTTACCAACCCAACTCTTGTATAGTGTTTTTTGTCAGTCTAGCAGAATGCCGGCCGCAATTATCGTGGAGTAGCATCGCTTCACACTGTCTTCCGGACCGTTGTTCTTGGATTCCGGCGGCAAGACGTCTCAGTTGTTGACGATTAATGTCAGTAATGATGGTTAAACCGGGGAAGCAGTTCACAGCACACCGCACCGTCACTGCTCCACACGACGTATAACATTATCTCGCAGATCGTTATACGGGGAGTTGCTGCTTTGTTTGGACTCAGTCATTCCTTTCTTTTCCTTATGTTAGCATAAATACACCATTCCTCGTCATCAGTAACGATACGGGTTCGGAATGGGCAGTGTTGTTCATTTGCCAATTGGTCACGAGCAACCAGAGACGCACATGTAGCCACCAGCTGATTTTTGTGATTTTGGCTTCGAGCATGTGTTACCTATACACCCGATTTTTGAACCTTCTCCATTGCATGCAAATGTCGCACGATGGTGGAATGCTCACATTTCATCACGTTTCCAGTTCTCCAGTACACTGACGTCAATCATTGTGGATTAATGCGTTTAAACCATCTTCATCAAACCCCGTAGTTCTTCTTGAACGTGAAGAGTCACTAATATGAAAACGATCCTCTTTAAAGAAAAAAAAACATACGCTTGCCGTGCTCTGTCCAATGGCATTATCTCCAAACAGGGCGCAAATGTTTCTGGAAGCCTCCGCAGCTATTACCTCTCTGTTGAGCTCAAACAGAAGAATGTCTAAAATATTACAATTTCTCCACTCATCAATCCATTTTCTAGCGTCAAAGGCTCCACTCACTATATCAAAGTGACAAAAATGACAATAAAATAAACTCAAATAGCACAGCGAACTACCAATAAAAAATGACAATCCATAAATAAATCCGTGGCAATCGGAATACCAACATGCAGCACAAAAACGTTACGAACTCACGCTCCAACCTAATAAATACAGTCTAAATTTTTATTACTGATGACGTATGACACACGTGACAGCCATTCAACTGACCACGTTCGAAGTCCGTGAGTTCCGCGGAGCGCCCCATTCTGCTCTCTCACGATGTCTAATGACTACTGAGGTCGCTGATATGGTGTACCTGGCAGTAGGTGGCAGCACAATGCACCTAATATGAAAAACATGAATTTCTCGCGGTTTTTCCATATTTTTGTCGACCCCCTTTATATACAAACATACATAATCACCACATGGATCGACATAGTTGTTGTTAGTATTCTCTGCTAAAATGTCTGCTCTCTGTTTGTCGAGCCATGTCGTTTGTCTTGTTCGCGCTGATCGACTTAAAAATTCTTTTCATTCCGTATGTACATATAACGATATAAAGCCGTGTTCCAAAGTTTACTGTACGAGGTGAACTTCGTCGAAACTCCAGTAAATCAGTTTTCTGTTTCGTAAAGCAAATGAATAACTACAAAAAAATAAGAACGACTCATTCCATTGATATTTTTCTTCAAATGTACCACGGTTTATTAACTTTCTTTTTCCAGATAACTGCTATCACCAGCGGAATAGTTTCAGGCCACACAGACGAATATCAACTTTTTCTTCACATCATGTAACAATTTTATTTCATTTCATTTATATTATTCAGTACATACGATACCCTAAATACAAAGATTTACTTGTCGTCGCTCAGCTGGAAAAGATACCAGTGTTGCCAGCAGTAATTTGTGACACTACAACTACCGATTCTAAAGTTGCATCATTGGAAAAATATTCACCGAAAAATGATGCGAAGGCCAAAGGAACATTTGGAAGTTACTTCGAACAAGACTGAGGCTACGCAGTGTCTACGTGAGAACTTACAACTTAAAATTTCGCAACGTCTAATTTCTCCTGTTGAGAATACGACGACCTGTGTTGTTAAGAAAGAACAGCACTCCTTTCGTAAACAGTCATTGTCGGTACGTTGAACGGCTTTATAATGTCTTCTGTGGAAGACACTGTGTGTATTTAAAGTGACAGTTATTCCGTATAGCGTATGTTGTGCATCATGGCAGTGGTGAAAATTCTGAAATAGCAGGCGGAATATGTGGTGATAATTCAACACTTGTGTCACAATGATTTCCAAATCATAGGTGGATTGGGTTATTTGGGGAAGGAGACCAGACAGCGACGTCATCGGTCTCATCGGATTAGGGAAGAACGGGGAAGAAAGTCGGCCGTGCCCTTTGAAAGCAACCATCCCGGCATTCGCCTGGAGCGATTTAGGGAAATTACGGAAAACCTAAATCAGAATGGCCGGACGCGAGATTGAACCGTCGTCCTCCCGAATGCGAGTCCAGTGTCTAACCACTGCGCCACCTCGCTCGGTAATTATAGGTGGAAACACCATTTGTAATTTCTGTCTATATTATTATTTGTAGACTAATCAGTCATGGAAAACAGCGTAGAACATGGCTTCTAAACAGCCAACAGCAGTGACTGCAGTCCCCATCAAATCGTTTTAAATATGCAACTTATTGCACTTTTGCCTCTATTTTCGGTTGATCGGTCACTTCACTGTTCCTGTTCTGTACTTGTCCTAGACTGAGAGCACTTTTGCATCGAACAGGTAACAGTTTGATGTAACCATCACGTGCCACTGGAAATAACAAGCGCCTCTTCAAGAATTTTCTTTAATTCCATAGCTTTTGTCGACCAAACTCGTAGAAAGGAGGACTCTAAACTCGTAACTCCGTCCGAACAGGCCTCGGAAGGCCTAACGTTACTGACCGCCGTGTCATCCTCAGCAGATAGGCGTCACTGGATACGGATATGGAGGGGTGTGTGGTCAGCATACCACTCTCCCGGCCGTTGTCAGTTTTCATGACAAGAGCCGCTACTTCTGAATCAAGTAGCTCCTCAATTGGCCTCACAAGGGCTGAGTGCAACCCGCTTGCCAACAGCGCTCGGAAGACCCGGAAGTGCTAGCCAAGCGCGACAGTGCTTAACTTCGGTGGCCTGACGGGAACCGGTGTTACCACTGCGGCACAACGGAGCACTATTCCTGGACTTTTCATTCATTTACACAAGTTATCATCTTGCCATCTCTGTTTCGTTTTCGTAAACAATCGTTATCTCAGCGAGTGAGGTGGCTGTTTGGTCAAGTCACTGCAACCGCGTTCTTACGGAGGGACCTCAAATCTCCTCCCTTTCATCTAAATTTGTGGGTTTTCCCTCTTTTCCTAAACTCATTTGAGTGCCGGGATAGATGCTTTGAAAATATCGGGACCAGTTTCTACCTTTTCCTCGTCAGTCATGAGTTTCTCATGCCATTTCGAAGTGAAGGGTAAAACCCATTTTCTTCTGGGTTGTAGCCATCGTCGTAATGTAAAATGCTGAGCCAACGATTCGGAGATAATTGCAAGTGGTCTTGATCAGGGTACGTAATTTTTATTGCTACTTGTTACGCTAATTATTACAAGTGGCTATAGCTCTCGACATGTTGGTTCGCCGGCCGAAGTGGCCGTGCGGTTAAAGGCGCGGCAGTCTGGAACCGCAAGACCGCTACGGTCGCAGGTTCGAATCCTGCCTTGGGCATGGATGTTTGTGATGTCCTTAGGTTAGTTAGGTTTAACTAGTTCTAAGTTCTAGGGGACTAATGACCTCAGCAGTTGAGTCCCATAGTGCTCAGAGCCATTTGAACCATGTTGGTTCAACAGATTACAATACAGCGTGCTCTACAAAACTATAGAAGTTAATGCAGTTTGTGGTAATTGATACCAGTCGTGGAAGCCTACAAACATGCATCACTGAAATTACTCATGATGAGAAGTAAGTAAGAGTATCTGAAAGAGGTTTTTTGCAGTGAGTTCAAAACTGTTTTTTATTGACCAGTTCATCGGGTAAGACTCTCATCGCCAGATCTTTAAAACCTTTTTTGGTTGTACGTCATGCTACAGTGTGCGTTTATTACTCATGCCATCTAAAATTTAGTGGACAGTATATTACTCATTCCACACAGTTTTGTCAAAAATATAATTACAGATAAGTTGGTCACATGTTGCACTACGTATTTCGAATGACAAGGTTCCAAAGTGTGCTTCACTCGCCATGCAAATGTAAACTTTGGCATAAATGTGCACATTCATCGTATATTGTGTATTTGTAGAAATAACAAGCACCAAAGGAGTGCTACGTGCAGAATGTTTCACAATTCTTGTTACACACTTCTAGAGATTAGGTAGAAGGGACTTAGTGAGTCAAGTTTTACATAGAAAACTGCGTCAGAAACTTCATCCAACAACGCCACAGAGCGTCAAAGTTATAAGGCCCAGGCGCCTGTAAATGTATGTACATGAAGGGTGATTCTACGATGATGCTAAATACTTCGGAGGATGATGGAGAATGATAAATGTACCAATTTGAGGTAAAGGTCCCTGTACCTTAATCGAATGAGTCGAAAGTTATATGCGAAAACGGTTCTGATACCTCTGACAGTGGTGAAGTGTTGGCAGAAGAGCCAACACCGTGTTGTTAGAGGAGGCCGAAATGCACGCGTTTAATAACACGCAGACTGGCGTGAGGTCTGGAACAGGACAATGTCTTGAGAATTGCAAATAAAGTACGTAGATGATGTAATACTTAACTTTAATCCATAATTGGAATACATTGCTCTTGACGGTACAGGTTTTATAATAAGCTCAATATAACTGGTAATGGCGCCCTGCTAGGTCGTAGCAAATGACGTAGCTGAAGGCTATGCTAACTATCGTCTCGGCAGATGAGAGCGTAATTGTCAGTGAACCACTGCTATGAACGTCGGCTGTACAACTGGGGCGAGTGCAAGGACGTCTCTCTAGACCTGCCGTGTGGCGGCGCTCGGTCTGCGATCACTGACAGTGGCGACACGCGGGTCCGACGTATACTAATGGACCGCGGCCGATTTAAAGGCTACCACCTAGCAAGTGTGGTGTCTGGCGGTGACACCACAAGTGGAATGTATGTACTGGTACTATTGTTGATAAGATTTTAAGGTAGGCAACTTTCAGAGGTGCTAGTATGGACCGAAACAAGGGAAAATGGCCAGTAAACATCGGTTGTAAAATGCATACCTGGGAAGCTATGAGCACTTGCTCGATAGATGAGTTTTGTGTCATAGTAGCGAAGATGAACAAGTGCTCATAGCTCCTCACATATGAATTTTAGAGCCTATGTTTACTGGACACTTTTCCCCTGTTTTGGCCACATCTGAAACTTGCCTACTCTACAATCTTCCAATAACAGTACCAGTACATGTTTCCCACTGTCAGAGGTATCAGAACGGTTTCCACCTTTAACTTTCGACTCGTTCGTTTCCAGCACAGGGGCCGTTACCTCAAACCGATACATTTATCCTTCTCCATCATCCTAGAAATTTTTTAACATCTTCATAGATTCACCCTGTATAGACACACATTTACAAGCCCCGGCGCCTATAACTTCGATGCTGTGTAGTATCGTTGGATGACGTTTTCGGACATGCATTCCTATGTAGAAGCTGATCTGCTAAGTCCCCTCTACAAGCTCTAAAAGTGGATAAGATTAATTGTGAAACACCGTGTATGTAGACCTGCTAAGTTCCTCGAGGTACATTTTAGCTGTTTATATTTTCATTTGTGACAAAGCTGACTGTACATCAAGCTTCCGTGCTTTCTTTTCGACTGACTCTTGTAGAACAATATTAATAACCAGTAAGAGAACACAGGTATCTTGTAGCGATAGCTTCATGTTCTCCATTCAGGCATGTCGTACTGCACATCAATCTGAGACAATCGTAAACCACCCAGCCTCGTAAAACACGACGTCTGTGCGGCTGATATTAGTGACAGTGCTATTGTATTTTTTTCGCCATTAGTCGTCTTAAGCGCTGGCCCGCCGCCAAGAAGACCGGCGCACGCACGCCGCCTGCTCTCGTTGTGGAGTTACTGAGAGAGATATCTGATACGACACGCCGCCGTCTCCTTGAAGCGGCCGGTAGCAGCGGCGGCGATAGAATTGCAGATACCGGCTGCCCGCCTCTGTGATCAGATAGCACTCCAGCGGCTGCGACAAGCTGCAATTCTCCGCAATTTTCTGCACCCTTCCTCTCTCCCCCCACCCTCCCCTCCCCTCCCCCAACCGCATCCCCTCGCACATTCCACAACAGTCCTCAGGAAAGCGGCGTGCCTAGACTACAGATCCACTTTCTGGACGACGTCTTGATACATCGTATTGGAAATTCAGAAGATGTCTGACGCTGATTTGTAAAAGAGCCCCCTTCTCGATTTCTGTATCTGTGCTAGAACACTATTTTTTGTAGACTGCACAGGCAAGCAGCACTGGGGCTTTGAAGACTGTTCTTCAGTGTCCCATCGATAGCCTCACAATCGGAAACGTAGGACTCTCTTCGTTTCCAAAAAATAAGACGATAACATCTCACGTACATTTGATGCATCGAACACCCTGCGTCCACATTACAGTAATTCACGAACCATTACAAAACTTAGGTCTGAATGACGAAAGAAATTTCAGACACTTAGCTGCAGTGGTGCGCTGGGCGAATACAGTGGGGACAGAAAAAAAAAAAAAACTTCTCCCGGACCGGGAGTCGAATCTGGATTTCCCGCTTTAATCGCCTCGGCCGAGCACGTCCGAGACATCCCCGTCCGACCCAAATCTCCATCTGCCGCAGCTAAAGAGTAGCATCTCCTTTTCATTACCCCACATGCTCGTTGCCTAATTGTATTCCCTCTAGGGTTCCCATTCTGGTGTGCATTTGCATTTTCATCCGTCGCTGTTGTGTTCGTTTAGTGCCCCACTCTAGCTAAATGATTGAAATTTGTTTCGTCATTATTGAATGTACCTGTTGATCGTATCAATAGCGTCTATTCTTTCGGACTTGGATGACCGGAAGGACAGACACCATTCATATACATTAAGTCTGGATAGCCGAAACAAGCAAATTGTTGACGTCAAACCAGTCTTGCTTCAAAAAATGGTTCAAATGTCTCTGAGCACTATGGGACTCAACTGCTGAGGTTATAAGTCCCCTAGAACTTAGAACTACTTAAACCTAACTAACCTAAGGACAACAAACACATCCATGCCCGAGGCAGGATTGGAACCTGCGACCGTAGCGGTCACGCGGTTCCAGACTATAGTGCCTAGAACCGCACGGCCACTCCGGCCGGCAGTCTTGCTTCGCTCGCGAGATTATGAACAATATTTCCATTAGTTTTACTGGTAATCGAACTTCTAATATTCAGAAAGAAGAGAAGAGGGGCATCAGGATTAAGTCGTAAAATTGATCTCTGAATCACTAGTCTATCGAGGAACTGTATCTACATCTACATCTACATCCACACTCAGCAAGCCACCTGAGGAGTATGGCGGAGGATACCTTGAGTACCTCTATTGGTTCTCCCTTCTATTCCAGTCTCGTATTGTTCGTGGAAAGAAATATTGTCGGTATGCGTCTGTGTGGGCTCTAATCTCTCTGATTTTATCCTAATGGTCTCTTCGCGAAATGTACGTAGGAGGGAGCAATATACTGCTTGACTCCTCGGTGAAGATATGTTCTCGAAACTTCAACAGAAGCCCGTACCGCACTACTGAGCGTCTCTCTTGCAGAGTCTTCCACTTGGGTTTATCTATCATCTCCGTAACGCTTTCGCGATTACTAAATGACCCTGTAACGAAGCGCGCTGCTCTCCGTTGGATCTTCTCTATCTCTTCTATCAACGCTATCTGGTACGGATCCCACACCGGTGAGCAGTATTCAAAGAGTGGGCAAACAAGTGTACTGTAACCTACTTCCTTTGCTTTCGGATTGCATTTCCTTAGGATTCTTCCAATGAATATCAGTCTGGCATCTGCTTTACCAACGATTAATTTTATATGGTCATTCCATTTTAAAGCACTCCTAATGCCTACTCACAGATAATTTATGGAATTAACTGCTTCCAGTTGCTGACCTGCTATATGGTAGCTAAATGATAAAGGATCTTACTTTCTACCTATTCGCAGCACATTACACTTGTCTTCATTGAGATTCAGTTGCCATTCCCTGCACAATGCGTCAATTCGTTGCAGATCCTCCTGCATTTCAGTACAATTTTCCGTTGTTACAACCTCTCGATGTACTACAGCATCATCCGCAAAAAGCCTCAGTGAACTTCCGATGTTATCCACAAGATCATTTATATATATATTGCAAATAGCAACGGTCCTACGACACTCCCCTAAAGATGTGCCACTCGTGACTTCAGAAGAGATTCGCACTCAGACTGGACCATCTTGAATGTTCTGCATTCCACAGTAATAATCTATTCAAGAGAAACATTATTTTATTTTAAAATTACTTCGACAGATCATTGCCTGTGACCATTCTTGTGATGTCATTTTCTTCGAGAAGTGCGATGTTTTAATCTTTCTATTAGAACTTTTGTCGGCCTTTTTTCCTCTCTCTTTTTCTTCTGCTGTTCGAATTTTTCGTCGTCACGTTTCCCACGCACACAGTTATTTACTACGAATATTCGTACAACTGCGGATAGCCAAAAAAGTACACAATAACAAAAAAAGTATTTAATATATCCTTCTGACTGGTTAGATGCCGGCTACCACTGTGGTGTGCCAATCTCTTTATCTCAGAGTAGCATCTACCTCCAACATTCTCAGTTACATTTTGCATAATTTCTTGCCTTCTACAGCCTTCTAAAATACCATGGAACTTATTTCCTGATGTCTTAATAAACGTAGTATCATCCTGTCATTTGTTCTCGTCAGTATTTTCCACTAATTCCTTTCCTCCACGATTAGGCGGAGAACATCCTCATTTATTATCTTATCAGTACACATACTTTTCAGCAACCTTCATTAGCACCACATCTCAAACGCTTCGTTTCTCTTTCTTTCCGGGTGTCCCTCAATCCATGATTCAGTACCATACAATGCTGTGATCCAGACGTACATACTCAGAAATTTCTTCCTCAAATGAAACCCGCAAATTAAATACATATTAACTACTTTGTCTCTTGTGACTCTTCAAGCTTTCCCGACGGATACATTGTAAACAGTCTTCACGGGTTCTCGTCGGATGACGTGCAGATTCCTCAGTATTTCTTCGGAGCAACTGTCTGACATTTTCAGGTTGTTCAACCTTGCTGGTGGCTAGATACGGCTGACGGTATCCGCACTACAACGCCCTGTATATACTAGAGTTAGAACTTTAATAGTGGCAACTATTTATTTACAGCTAGTACAAAATAGATACGTGTTTCAAAGTTTTACTGACCTTCAAAGTAGTCACCAGCATTGTGTATAACCCGTTTCCAGCGATGTGGAAGTCGTAGGATACTCTTAGCAGCGCCAGTTGCGTTGACAGTTGTAGCGGCGCAGTCTATTGCCCAACGAATTTGTAGCAGTTCTGAAGTGAAAGCCGTGAAGTGTCTCCTCCAGTTCAGAAATCGAGTTGAACTCACAAGGGTTTAAGTCAGGGGAAGCAGCAGGTAGTATAGCACTTATCAGCCCCATCAGTCATGCTGTTCATTTTTTAAACACAACCTACGACCAGCTTAGAGATAGAAGTGATGACACTTTCTGCAGGACCTGACCATCAGTTTGCAGGACAATGCTCAAGCGCGTACAGTGTAAGCTGTTACTGATATGTTTGACTAATGAGGCTGCAAAGTGCTATACCACCTACTGCATTCCCCTGACTTCAGCCCTACATTTCTAAACTTAAGGAAACACTTCAGGGTATTCGCTTCAAAACTACTACAAATCCGTCGGGCAATAGGCCGCGCCGCTCGAACTGTCAACACAACTGGCACTGCTAAGAGTATCCTACGACTTCCACATCGCTGGCAACTGATTATACATAATGCAGGTGACTATTTTGAAGGTCAGTAAAACTTTTAAATACAAATCTATTTTGTAGGAGCTGTAAATAAATAGTGCCACTATTAAAGTTCCGACCCTCATAGAACACGCGCAAGAAAAATGCGCAGGCGCGGGAATCACGCATGCGCAATGATTTACATATAGATGGCACTATGTGTTTTTCGATCACCTGCATAACTGAGGAACCTGTTTGGTTCTGTTAAAGAAGATATTGGCTCGAAGAAACATGGTGTGTACAAGATTCCTTGTAAATGTGGGGCAGCATATACAGGCCAGACATGTCAAACAATACAAGAACGTTGTGATGGATATCAGCGTCGTACACATTTACGTCAACCGGAGAAGTCGGTAATTGCAGAATACTATCTGAATACAGGACATTACATGACTTATGAAAAGACGAAAGTTTTATACCCGGTATCATCTTTCTGGGATTGCATCATTAAGGAAGCAATACATATCCGTACAGCCGATAATCTCATCAACAGGGATGCGGGATTTCAGCTGAGCACAGCCTGGAACCCTGCACTGGCTGCTGTTAAATCAAGACGAGAAAATTAAGATTTGTTTCTGTAACACATCCGTCATAACATTGGTGTAGCATAGTTTTTAGTGAGTGACATCTTGGCGCTATGTTAGAAAACATAACGTACAGCGCACGTGCATGAGGGACGCTATGCGATTTTCGGCAGAAGGCGTTTTAGTATTGCGCCATCTATCTTCAAATCGTTGCGCATGCGTGATTTCCGCGCCTGCGCAATTTTCGCGCCCGTGTTCTATATACAGGCCATCGACGTGCAGATACCTTCAACACTGCCCTCCCTCCTTCCTTTCAATCCTTGCCACCCTCTACAATGTCATCCTTGCCACTGGCTTCTATCCCGACCTGGGGAAAACCTCCCGTATCCTGATGTTCTCCAAACCCAACAAGCCTCCATCTGATGCCTCTTCCTATCGTCCTATCTGTCTCACATCGGTGTTCAGCAAGCTCTTGGAATCCATCCTTTCCCGGCGCATCCATCACCACCTCCGCCAAAACCACCTCCTCCCCAACACCCAATGTGGCTTTCGACCTTCCTTCTTTGCTGATGACCAACTCCTCCGCCTCACTCATCTCCTCTCCCTCCAGCTTAACTCCCGTCGCTCCGCCGTTTTTGTCTCCCTTGACCTCGAAAAGGCCTACGACCGTGTCTGGCATCCCGGTCTCCTTTTTAAACTCCAAACCTACGTCATTCCTGTCAACTACATCCGTCTGATGGCCTCCTTCCTCTCCCACCGCCCCTCCTATGGTACCATCCATAATGCCAATTCCCACACCTTCTACCCCTCTGCAGGTGTGCCCCAGGGCTCTGTCCTCTCCCCTCTCCTCTACCTCCTGTACACGGCAGATATGCCCCAACCCCCTCCCCCTCCAGTACACCTATTGCAATATGCTGATGACACCGCATTCCTCGCCATCGCTCCTACCCTCCAACGGTCCCAACGCCTCCTCCAGAATCACCTCGACCTTTTTTCTGCATGGTGTAACCAGTGGCTCCTGAAAATCAATCCTTCCAAGACCCAGGCAATCATCGTAGGTCGTACCACTCGCTCCTTCCGGCTCCTGGATTTCTCCCTTTCTGTCTGCGCCCGTCCTGTCCGCCTCACCCCCACCCTCACCTACCTTGGCCTCACCATTGACCATCACCTAACCTGGATCCCTATTCTCCGCTCCATCCAATCCAAATCCCACAACCGCCTCCAACTCCTCAAACTCCTCTCTGGCTGGACATGGGGGTTGCACCCCTCTACCATCCTCCACACCTACAAATCTTTAATCCGTCCCATCCTGTGTTATGCCAGTCCTGCCTGGATATCTGCCCCCCCCCCCCAAATTCTATAAGTCCCTCCAGATCCTTGAGTGTCATGCACTCCGCCTCGCCTTCCGTATACGCCTCCCGTCCCCCACACGGATCCTGTATGATCTCATTCCTTTCCCCCATCTGCTCCTATTTCTCGAACATATCCGCATCCTCTACACCTCCCGCCGCCTTGAACCCCCTCACCCCCTGGTTGCTCCTCTCCTCTCCCATCCCCGCCCCCTGCCACGTCTTCACTGTTGTGTCCCCCCTACCCTCCATCTCTACACCCTACAACTCCTTTCCCAAGGTGGCTTCCATCAACTCCCCCTCCCGGATGATGCCCTCTCTCCCTCCATTTATCCCTCCTATCAACTCTGATCCTCACTCCCCCTCCTTTCCTCTGTCCTTTTCCCGGGCTCCCTCTCCCTGCTTTCCATCCTCTATCTTCCCCACCTCCCCTCTCTTTGCCCCCTTCTCTCACCCGAGTCCTTTTACATTTCCCTCCTCTGCCTCCTCTCATTCCCTCTCACATTTGACCTTCTCCCCCTTTATTAGTCCTCTCCTCCTTGGTCCCCCCCCATTTTTCGTTTCTTTCCTTACTCCCTCCTTGTTCTTCCCCTTCCTCCAGGTCCCCCCCCCCCCCATCTGCCTTTGGCTCGGGAGTGTCATCTTTGTGCCGCCACTTTCGTGCAGTGTTCTACAGTGAGTGTTCTACAGTGCGTGTTTTACAGTGAGTGTCCCGTGTTGTGTTTTTTGGAAAGTCTTGCGAACGGCCATCATACTATCACTGGGTGTGCCTTTTATCTCTTGCGAACAGAAACCAGACTGTCGCCGTGTTTTTTAATTGTGTGTCTACTATGTTACTTGTCTGATTCCTGTGTCTTTTATTAACGTTGCCAACCCCATTTGCTTTGTGTTTTAACTTTCCGAATTTTTCCGCCATTTTTCACTTGACGTCACCGTTTTATCGCCTGTTTTTCTTGTTTCTTTTCTTCTTCCGTTCTTTACACTAAAAGTCTGTAGGCTGTAGAGCAGCGTACTAAGCTGCTGCCGGCCCGCCCCCTTTGGGGGGAATTGAAAATCAATAAAGGAAAAACAAACAAAAAAAGCAGATACCTTCAGTAGTACCTAGCCACGAGCAAGGCTGAACCACCTGAAGATGTCAGACAGTTGTTACGAGGAAATATTGTGGAATTTGCACAACGTCATACGGCAGCACTGCTTCGTCTCTTCCTTTTAATAGGGCTTTAGTACACTGTAGCGGTGCAATCGTTGTGATTATATTGTGCCTCTTTCAAGTACTTTTTAGGGTTCTGTACCGCAATCGGTAAAAGCGGAATCCTCACAGGATCACTTTGTTGTCTATCTGTCTGTTTGACTGTTAAGACCACCTTCTCTCAGAAACGTGTAGTGGTATCAAGTTGAATTTTGTGACAAATACCAAGTTTTACAGTCCCTTCTTGCTGTAAAAAATTTAAGCTTCTAAGTCAATCCAATCAAAAAGTATGCCATATATTCCACATATTTTGGTACAACCGAAGTTCCTCATCAAAACCTGTAGATAAACTATCTGTATACCTGTCGAGCCTGGTGATCTAGCGATAAAGCGCGTTCTTGAAACCCAGAGGTAGTGGGAACGAATCTCTGTCGAACCACACATTTTTCAGTTTCCGTTTTACCCTAGTCTTCAGTTCTCAGCAATGTGAGGAGTCGCCAGAAGGAACGCATGGTTCAGATTCCACTTAAAACTGTAGGTCCCCTCCCCCCTGAGCTAGTTTAGGGACACGCAGGCCGCCGAAGTGGCGTCCAATTGAAAGGTTTGCACCAGGCCATTGAGCACACAAAATTATTATTGTTGTTGTTATGTTTATACATAATTAAGTTTGTACGGAACCATCAGACACCGAGTCCTACTTGAACTTGTTCAGCTATTTTTTTTCAGATCAAGATGGATGTCAACTGCTGTAAGGCCTTAAGAATAAAAATTGTCTCATCGCTGAGATTTCACATCTGCCGCGGTTTTCATTTGCAGCATCCATTCTGAATTATAAATACAGATGAGCAAGTGGCAGCACAACCTCCCCAGTAGCACAGCTGAATGAGCTGTGAACTGCTTGGCAGTCAACACAGGATTTCTTTTAGCTTCCCCCATTATTTCTCAATATATGTGGAAACGGCGGCTAGTTTTCGGGTAGCCTTGGTTCATTTGATACGTTTAACAATCGGAAAAATAACTATATTAATAGTAGCACAGAAAGCGCTAATTATATAATTTGGAAGTTTTAGAATTTATGCTGTAGGAAGGAATTAGGGTCGGCTTCTGTGGCCGAAGGGTTCTAGGTGCTTCAGTCCGGAACCGCGTTGCTGCTACGGTCGCAGGTTCGAATCCTGCCTCGGGCATGGATGTATGTGATGTCCTTATGTTGGTTAGATTTAAGTAGTTCTAAGTCTAGGGGACTGATGACCTCAGATGTTAAGTCCCATAGTGCTCAGAGCCATGTGAAGGAATTAGAGATTATTATTGTGTGCAGTGCTACGGGAACTGTTCTGTAGTGAGCGTTGTATTCGGTTTTTTTTATGGTCTCGAGCCACCATTTGTGGTCTAGATACTAACTTCCTCTTAACACGTTATGTGGCAATGAGGTGCCTTAATATACTAGTGACAGTTAATTTTAGGTTTTTTTACCTCAGTGAGATATAACCCGTTTATCTTATGTTAATGGACAGTCTTTTGGGTCTTGAAATATTTAATAACTAGGGAAATGTGTACTTATGAACTATTATTTATTTATTCCTATGAAATTATTGAGTCTACTTTTATTTTATTAGCTCCTGAAATACTGACTGATATAAATTGTCTTTATTATAAAATCTTTGATTATTCTTATATCAACGACTACATTTCTATGACAGGTTCAAAAGTATTGTCAGTGACGATATACATCGAGAATGCATTCATATAAATAATCTAAATATTTCATACAAATGTAAATGACTAAATTTATATTCTAGTTGAGTCTTTCTTGTTTGCCCAATACTTGGTTCTTTATTTTTGTGGTTATATATCTCAATATAGAAGATACTTTCTGAAACACGTAGTATGAGCAACGAATCATCTCAGTCGTGAAGGCTGATACATCTGTCTTATAACTATGAAGTAATCTTTTATGCCTTTTTAATTCGTTGTACAGTGTTCTTGAACCAAAAGAGTTAAGTTATAACTTACAGCAATGTTCAGAAGAACAGAATAACAACAGCTCGTGCAATAAAGACAGACCTAAATGGCATGAAGTTCTGCAACAAGGGCAGAAAAAAAATAAAGCCTTGAGCAAGGAGGTAAAATCCAATGAAAAACAATCCCAAGCGAATGTTACAAACAAGTACAAGTCCGTAGAAAAACCGATGCCTGACCATTAGCAATCCTACAAAACGCGTACATTGTTACTGCATGCTTTCAGTGAAGATAATGGTGTTAAAGTACACCACGTAAAATCGAATGGCGTTGTCGTGACATGTTGCAGAGCTCGCTAGTAGCACAGATCACGATATCGAATTGGACGGGGTGCGCCGCTATCAGATCCTCACACAGCATTGGATGATACTGCTTCCACGCAGCAAACGTAAATCAGTGCTAAAGCTGTTAGGCGTAAAACCATAGCGAATGATATTTCTTCGTCTGCATCCGTTGTCTGGATTTACCCCTTTACGTTTCACTTACGGACTCTAGAATGTAACGGAGCGAAGTCTGTGTAAAATTCTCTACAGTCGCACACCCATCTGTAGCGCGTCCGTGACGTATTGATAAACACACTGAGACAACGCCCACGTTGCCAACAGAGATTCCTCTTCGCCTCTTGGAAGCCATTCGTCTTCCTGCTAATGCATTTTACGAGGCGGCCATACGTTCTTCAACTCTCTACATCAGCTATTCATTTTTCTAAAGTGGTTTGCGACGTATCAGTGAGGTTAATAAATGGAATACAGAAACACTGAGCTATTCGTTAGCGTGAGAAGTGATCTCTCATTTGTCTGTATGCTCATATAAGCAAAGATAGCCGTTGAAACCTGTCCGCCTTAGAGAAGCTGAAGTGACGTGTTCCGATAAGGCGAAGAACAAATGAGCTGGAAGACTGTGCCAGCTGCTACTATTATTCATTCAATATGCTTCCAATAAATAAACTAGGGAAAAATTGCCAGAAATATTGGTTCAACTCCTCTTTTATCTTTTGACTCGTTGGAACTGAAAACGTTTGATTTAGCTAGCACATATTTTTCCGATCTCATTATGAACTCGTTCAAGGATGGCTCTTACATGTCTCTCACACTGTATCTGCCTCTTTTCATGCCTCCATCTATATCAACCCTTCACACACAGGGCGTGGAGGAGGAGTCGTCGATTTTCTGTTCTATTCCGGTGGCAGATCGACCGAGATAAAAAAAAGAATACCTATACACCTCTGCACGCACTCCAATCTCTCTTGTCTTAATCTCGCGATTCCCTCGCGAGATCGAAGTAGGAGACATAAAAAAGTCATAGTTTTCGTTCAAACGGAACTATCGTGATCGTGTTTTAATTATGAATTTATCGTGTGTTGTCCCGTCTTCACCACAGCTACTTCTGATATTTAATTCTTTCACGCTGTATACGGTACTAACCTGACTACAACAGATGTTGGAAGTGACCACCATTCATCTCTTGATACTTTTCGGCCCTCGTCAGCATAATGCTGAAGGCGAATCGAAGCTGGACTGCTGGAATTTCTGCATTCTCATCAGAAATGTGCCACTACAGTTCTTGATACACCTTAGACTTGAGGGTAATCACAGACTGAAGATCGGGTGACCTGGGTGGCCAGCTAGGGGCGCGACCGGACTGACATCTGCTAACAACTCTGTGAGGCGTGAAGACTGAGTAAATATGCTCCAAGGTTTGGCCGGCTATATGAGCAGCTGCTCCATCCTGTTAGAAGTTGTTGTTGGCGTGGTTATATGCATACATTCAGTCGTATCCACTCGTCCGGGCCTCTTTTATTTGCCCCGCCCTGTACGTTCAGTATCATCATCAGCAAACACTAAAGGCAACGCGTCGTCGATGTGGTCATCATTCTCTGCCCCTCGCCGTATGTACCATTTGGTCGTAGTTGCTGCATCGGCGTATCACGCCTAAGAATTATTGTCTGCACCCGGGACGTTGACTGATGCGTATTGTCAGTGGCACTAGTCTATTCCTCTTAGCGCTTTCGAGGTTGTTGGATAATATGTTAAAATCTTTCATAACGAGATTTTTTATTTGGGAGGATAGTGCTTCAAATATCCCCCCTTCCAATCATATTTATGTTTTCCGTAACCTCCTACAAAAATGGTTCAAATGGCTCTGATCACTATGGGACTTAACATCTGAGGTCATCAGTCCCTTAGAACTTAGAACTAGTTAAACCTAATTAACCTCAGGACATCACACACATCCATGCCCGAGGCAGGATTCGAACCTGCGACCGTAGTGGTCACGCGGTTCCAGACTGAAGGGCCTAGAACCGCTCGGCCACCAACGGCCGGCCGTAACCTCCTACATCACTTAATGTGGATCGTAGGAAAGTTGCTCTGACACGGCCGATATCCTCCCACATCCTTCCTATGCTGGCAATTAAGTAATGGCGCAGTATGGAGGTGCGAATAATGTGGATATTTCGAGGTGTGTGGGTGGCGGATATTTTCACCAGCAGCGATTGACGCGTCTGAGTTAGCACCTTCACAGTCTCTCGCTACTTTTACCGCTGTAACAGTCTAAATTGATTGATATATTAACTCTCCTTTGAACAGAGTGTTTGTTACCTCTTCTTTCGTATGAAAAAAAAGCACCGTCCATCTCGGTGATGAAGAATGCAGCATAATACTGTCATAAATAACGTCACCGTTTTATGCGAAGATTGCAGGCTACGATGTATCCAGGTGTCATTTTCAGGATGAGCCATGTAGAAATGAAAGAAACTGCCTTCCTTTCCAGAAGATATGATGTAAAAACTTTTACACAAATATATATATTGTTGCTTCAAAAACGTGCAACACGTCCACCCAGAATGACAGACGGGAAGAGACAGATAGCTGAAGAGCGAAAAACTTTATATCGTATGTGAATGTAGGTGTATACTGCTGATGAAATCTTCTCGGGCTTCCATCCGGGTAGCTGCGTCGAAAACCCGCGACGTTTCGATGAGTGTCATTCGCCAGAAGATGATGAGAATGACACTCATCGAAACGTCGCGGAATTACGACGCAGCTACCCGGATGGAAGCCCGAGAAGATTTTATCAACTTTATATCGGCTTAAGGAAACATTTGAATACCGATATACGTCCATCTTCCTTTTCGTATATATGTCTTTTTTGGCGTGGGCATGTTTAAATTGCATCTTTGCCCCGCACAGTGTTCCGATAACTATTTAATGACATATAATTCATGACTAAACGAAAATAAGATCTGTCACATTCCCCACTCCTAGCTTCTCCGTCTTTAGTGAACCCATGGTGGACAGGACGTTCCTTCCCTTCTTTGTTGGGATTCCTATCTTTTGGATGAAGACTCTCGGCGCTACTTTGTAATACGGTGTATTTTTCACTGACATCGCAAAAAGCTTCCTTCCCTCAAGTGTCAATTATTTCACGCCTGGTATGTGGATGTGCGGTGTTATGAAGCAGATTCTGATTTGATGTCCTGTCTTAGTCAGTCGACATCGTTTTTAAGCAAGAAAATACCAAATTTTTAATCAGGCTCGATGACGATGAGCTTCTTTGTTAATCATATGACAAACTTTGCAGCTTTCACGACGACCTTAAGCTTTGCTGTTACGATCGTTGTTCAAATTTCACTTGGCATCATACCGTGCAAGTCAGTTTTCTCGATTCCCTGTTCAGAGATTACGCACAACACATTTTCCGATATTATGTCACCAGCAATGTGCCTCTCTCAAAGCTCTACTTTCTCGAGGAGGTACGTACCGTCTATGCAAATAAATGAAGGCAGTTTTTTTATTGCCATACACGTTTCGCTTCTTTTATCTGGGAAACATCGTCAGTGGCTTGAAATACATGTTTCCTTTTATACATACAATAAACGTATTATGTGGTAGATATAATATGCTGGTATACTACATTTTGTCGTGTTTTTCTCTTGCTTTTTAGGTTAGAAGCAACTTTTGTAGCACAAGTTCCATATTTTGAATGTATCGTTCGGTGTTACTTACGATTTCCAGCGCTCTTAAGACATGTGTCTGGTCCTGGAGATGTATTTGCTAGTTTTCATACTCCAGCTTGCCGATTTGTGGCTTTCTTTCATCCACATTTGTCACATCGCATGTTTCACTTTCACTTTCCATTTGGTGATCAACATATTTGTGTTTTTGGTGTGTAGTGTTGCCAACTGTTGTGTGTTTGTCATTTGTTTGTGTTGAGTTTGATGTTTTTCATTTGTTGTGTGTGTGTGTGTGTGTGTGTGTGTGTGCTGTGCTTTTTTTTTTAAGTTTGTGTGTGTGTGTGTGTGTGTGTGTGTGTGTGTGTGTTTTTTAATTTGCTTTGTGTAAATATATTTTTAATAATAAATATGGGTTTGTGTATGTGTGTAAATGTGCTCTTTTTAATACCTATGAGTTCATGTGTGTGGGGGGGGGGGGGGGGGGGGAGGGGGGAACAGAGAGAGAGAGAGAGACGAGGGGAAAGAGATTCATTAATTATTTATCCTGGTTATAATTCGGTTTGTTACTGTTTTGGTGGCTAGCATGATCAGAGAGTTATTGTGTATATTGATTTGGTCATTGAGTACCTTCTTTTCCATTGCAATGGCTCTTTGTATGTGAAAGTTTTCTTGCAATGTCAGAAGCTTTTTGTTGTGATTATTCACTCTGATAACTGTCATATCACATTCCATGTTCCATGGTTCATATCCATGTTTTATCAGGTATTCGGCGAAGGTAGAATGGCTATTTTCATATTTCCAACTTCTTATATGTTCTTTATGTCTAATTTTAAAATTCCTGCTTATCATCCCCAGATATACTGATATACATTCCCGGTACTCTAGCTGACGCATATCTGATCCTTGGTATTTATCTGGTTTGTCTGTTGTTTGTAAACGTGATTGGAGTGTGTTTCTTGTTCTTTGAGCTATTTGTTATCCCTGTTTCTTTAGTATATTTGCTATCTTGTGTGTTGCTTTGTGTTTGCATGTAAGAATGTACCATTTTTTTCTGTTATTCATGGCATGAGTGTTATTGTTTTGTGTTTTCGCGTGTCCTGTAGTGTTTGAGGAGTTCTGTATTCTCTGCTTGTTTTGATTTTTCTTTAGTTGTGTTTTAATTTTTTGGTCGAGTTTTTGTGCTATATGTAACCATTGTTTTTGGCTATGAGTTATACTGTTTGTAATTCTTTTTCGTAGTTTTTTTGCTGAGTGGGATGTTATCTAGTCTGTGTAACATGATGTCAAGCGTATGTTTATTGTTCTCTCTCTTTATTGTTGTATCTAAGAAACGTATTTGCTTTTGTATTTCTTTTCCATGGTAAATTGAATATTTTTATGTATGTTGTTTATATCTGTATGAAGTTTATCAATTTTCTGTGTTGGTTCATCTACCATACAGTTTATGTCGTCCACATATCTGTACCAGTAAATAATTTTGTATCCTTACTTTGTGTTGACTGTATCAAAGATTGTGTTTTCTATGTGGTTGATGAATATGTTTGCCAATGTTCCTGAGATTGGGGATCCCACTGGAAGCCCATCGTCTTGTAAATAAAATTCCTCTTCAAATTGGAAGTAGTTTTGGGATGTGGTTGATTTGAAGGTTCTAGTTATTTCATTAATATTGTCTGCAGGTAGTTTCTGGTATGTCAGTAAGTTTTCTTCAATTAGTTTTATTGTGTCTACAGTGGGTATTGAGGTGTACATGTTCTCTATGTCAAAAGAGGTGAGTGATGCTGTTTGTGGGATGTGTAAGTCTTTTATTTGTTTTATGAGTTCATTTTCGTTTCTCACTGTTCTGCTGTTTTCCATTTCACAATGTTGCATTTTGATTTTGTTCATGTGTTTTGCCACATGGTATGATGGTACATTCATGAGATTAATAATAGGGCTCTATGGAATGTGGGGTATGTCGACCTTGGGTTGGCTACTTAGTGTTGGTGCTTTTGGGTTCTTCTGATGTCTTTGAGGTTGTTTTTTATGTATGTCTGCAAGTATGCTGTTGAATCAGATTTTAGTTTTGTGATATTGTTATAAGAGATTAAATCTTTAGTTTTTTCTATACTTTGTTCTTTTTTTATCAGTACTGTGTTGTTCCCTTCATCAGCTCTTGTGACTATGATCTTGTTAGCTTTCAGTTTTTCTTTTAATTCTACAGTGTACTATTTTGCTCTGAAATATAACTAGGACAAATAATTAATTAATGTCCTTCGCCTCTTCTCTCCAGCCCCCCCCCCCCACCCACACAGACACATGAACTCATATGTATTTAAAAAACATATTTACACGCAGCAAAATACACACACACACACACAAACCCACATTTATTATTAAAATGTGTAGATTTACACACACACACACACACACACACACACACACACATACACACACACACACAAACTTCAAACTGCAGACTGAAGTCCTGCCGGCCGGGGTGTCCGAGCGATTCTAGGCGCTACAATCTGGAACCGCGCAACCACTACAGTTGCAGGTTCGAATCATGCCTCGGGCATGGATGTGTGTGATGGCCTTAGGTTAGTCAGGTTTAAGTAGTTCTAAGTTCTAGGGGACTGATCACCTCAGAAGTTAAGTCCCATAGTGCTCAGAGCCATTTGAACTAAAGTCCAATTACGGAGAGGTATATACTGGGTGTTTCAGAAGTGATGGTCAGTAATTCACATATGTAAAGTTGAGAGGCACCCACATGCCTTGCTCATACTGTGGCATCAAGCAGTCAGGCCTGCAAGATGAGTGGTCTGCCAAGCGAGTGGATTCATTTTTTATTTATCAAGTAACATGAGCTCACAATTAAGTTACAAATTGTTCTCCTGTTTGAATATTAACCAACGGAAACGGATAACGCACATCTGACTATTAGTAATTTACACAACTCTGATTGTTCACTACGCTCTGGCAATACCACATTTTCGTTCTTATTCAACGGCTTTGATCAACATGTGGCCATCACGCTGAATATGAATGGCGCACACGTTATAAATTCTGGGTATCATGGCAACATACTATTCGAAGGAAAAGGCCACCAATCTTTTTCTTTTCACTATCTTATTTATTCTGATAAATTCTATAACCTAAACACACAAATTCTATAACCTACAACAATAACACATGAGAAATTCCGCCCAGTGGGCATGGCTTTACATTGGTGTTTCTCTATCTTAGAGTCTCGTAATTATTTAACGCTACAGTGCACTTTCTGGATAGGATGGTGGATCTTTTGCTATATCTCACTTCGACTCTCACACCCATCATCACGAAAATTTCCTCCAGACCGAGTGGTACAAAAAAGGAACATACATAACCCACTGCCTCTGAAACTATCTTGTTACTCTCCCATGCCAACCACACATACTTAAATTTCATGAAATACGTCACACTGGCAACATACAATACAAAGAATAGTCACAACGTTATAATCACATCACTTTCAGCTTTTCCACTTCAATTAGTATTCATCCCAGTTTCACACGACACTGCCCCACTTCGTAACTTTTCTTTCCTACTATGGACTCTGGAGGATATATGCACGTCTTCCTGTGCAATGCAAGCCAAGTGGCGTTGCTGGATAGACGGCTGACTCACCTTGCTTCACTCTCAGAGTATTATAGTTTGAATCAAGAGTCACACGGAAACATAACACGCAAAGTAATATTAAGAACATATTCATCACACACGCGAGTCCTCAACTGATACCATGGACGAGTACTTCTCCTTATCCTTTGTCTCATACACAGATTGAGACTCACACAGTACTCACCACGTGGAAGTACTCGTCTCTAATTTCAAGTCCTGCACACGCCATTTCTTAAATATTTCCAACTTATAGTACACACGCCAGTAATTCAGCTTAACTTATGCACTCGGACGTATTTCAACTTATTGTTCCACGGGGTTTCATTGTGACCGTTGGTCACTTCCGAAGATTACTACGATCCCCTTAATATTACCTGCCTGACATTTAATTCTCCCCACAAAAGTACCTGAAATAGAGAAATTATTATTCCTAACTACTCTTAAGTATTTCACATGCATACCATGTCTCCACTCTTTTTTCTTTACGTAGCACACCTAAGACAGGTCTTACCAACACTAGATCCAGCGGCAGAGTGCTGAAACATGGCCGATCTCGCACCTCCGCCAAGGTGGGAGAGCACCACACTACCGTATTGGTCAGCCACATTTCAGGCGCTCAAAGCTCCGGTAAATTTCATCTCTTTGGTTCCACCAAAGATGACCAAAAGATCGTCTCAAAGATGACCATATATTCACATTCACTATCTACGGTTAACAGACGACCATACATTTATTCATTTCACAGATCTGACCAAACTGGATGTAGGGATTTATTTTGTGGGAGTGCACATGTGATCAATTAAATAAATAAATTGTCATTCTTTCCCACACTGGTATCCGGCTTCGCTGTATTAATTGAAATTGAGTTATTATTAGAAAAAATATGTTGTACTGACAAGAATAACGAAGAATGTTGTACCTATTTTCAATGTCGGGCGGTACTGTACACTTTAAAAGTACAGGCCAAAATAGATAAAAAGCTCCAATAAACATGGGTCTACAAATCAACCGTTGTCGAAATACAACATATTTTCTGTTGTGGTTCATCAGAGTCTAGGAATACGTGGCATCTCTAAACGTTAAAGTAAGTGTTTGAAACGTTGTCCATGCGTCTGAATGCAACATTGAACTCGTCTCTGAAATGAGTTGCGAATCCTCTCAAGCAGCCTTGGGGAATTCTGAAAATGCTGGAAGTTTGCTTCAATCCGCAAGCGTAATTCCTCAAGGAAGTTGACCTCGGTAGCGTAAACTAGGCTTCTGACATGACCCCACAGACAGAAATCCATAGATTTTAAACTGGGAGACTTTGGAGACCACAGCACAGGCCCTTCTCTACCTATCCAATGTTGACCTTACGTCCGAATGTGAAGCCAGCGCACTCTTAAATTAAAATGTGCTGGAGCACTGTCATGCATGAACCACATGTTCAGGCGCTGGTTCAGTGGGACAGCATCACGTACTGCTGGAAGTACAGTCCGCAGAAGCCGCGTGCACTGCTGTCCGGTTAGTCTCTGTGGTAGGAAATGCCATCCAACTATGTGGTCTCCGAACAGTCCCACCTAAACTTTCAACGAATAACGCTGCTGATGTCGTGATTCGTGTATTGCATTAGGATTAACATCTGCTCCAATGTGACAGTTATAGTAGTTAAAAATACCATCATATGTAAGGCCAGCCTCATCCGTGAACAGAATACTGCTTACATTCAGGGTACGCTGTTGTTGCTTGCACCCGTTGGCAGAAATTCTCCCTAGGAGGGAACTCTGCATTTTTGAGGGCTTGCACTCGCTAGAGAGATATGGATAGAGAACTTGCCGTTGTAAAATCTGCGACACACTGATATGGCACAGGACACGTTTTTAGGCAGCAATATTCCTTGTTGAAGTATTCAGACGTTCGTGTATGATGCGGATGTTATGGATCTGGGTCAACCTTCTCTTACATGGTGTGCGATCTCCCGGTTTTTCTAAGGCGCTGATGTAACCAGGTAAATGCACGCCTGTCGGGCTGCCTGCAGAGAGCAAAAGCTTCTTCATACAATATTGCAGCCTCAAGGACACTGCCATTCGCTTTGCCATAAATGAAGTGCATATCAGCGTACTCTTCATTGGTGTAACTTCTGTCCATGGTGCCCTCACGTTCGTAACTGATTGTGAGGCCAGTACGGCATAGTGCACGGAGAGAGAAAGGGAAGTAGTTGCACGTGCGTAAACAAACAGATGGTCGATCCGAAATACCAGTGTAACTACCGCGGTGTCCAGGGACGCTTACATTTGATTCCCAACTCTAATTAATGCGATACCTCGGCAAAGGTTGATTTGTAGACCCATGTTTATTGGAGCTTTTTAGCTACTTTCGGCCTGTACTTTCGATGTGTGAATTATTGACCATCAGTTCTGAAACACCTTGTATATTTATCTGTTTGCTAAACACTTGCAACATATTACATTGTTCGTGTGTATTCTGCTTGCATTGCCGGACGCTGTGGCCGAGCGGTTCAAGGCGCTTCAGTCCGGAACCGCGTTGCTGCTACGGTCGCAGGTTCGAATCCTGCCTCGGGCATAGAGGTGTGTGATGTCCTTAGGTTAGTTAGGTTTAAGTAGTTGTAAGTCTAGGGGACTGATGATCTCAGATGTTAAGTCCCACAGTACTTAGAGCCATTTGAACCATCTGCTTGCATCAACTAGAAATTCAATATTTACTATTAAAAACAGTCTTGATCACAATTTATTTATTACGGTGACCGGTTTCGACCACTACTGTGGTCATCTCCAGACCAATGAGTAGGAACCTCCTTCTGCTGGAAATGAGTAGCGATTCTCCAGCAGAAGGAGGTTCCTACTCATTGGTCTGAAGATGACCACAGTAGTGGTCGAAACGGATTACCGTAATAAATAAATTGTGATCAAGACTGTTTTAATAGTAAATATTTGTAACACATTGATCACTGTCACTCCCATAATTTATTCAAAAGTAGAAATTCAATATTTGTCTGCAACAAACTGAATCCTGAAAAGTCAAAGACATGCTAGAAGATCCGAACTCCATCAAAGCTATTCTTCATCTTTACTTTAGAGCCTCTTCAAGCGTCTTTACGCTCTTCTGTCCCTGAACTGGCTTGCTGTACTCATGACATGTGTTATATTTGGCACTTCTGCAGGTGATTCAAGAATAGTGCAAAATAACTTATGTTGTAGCAGCAACGGTAAGCTATGTGTGTGAGCGAACAATTTATTGAGCAATAAATGTTATTATGGTGCACCATCGCAACGGGTACTTAGTATTTGTGATGCAATAAGTGCCAAGGTATAAGGAAGTAGACGCGCTAACAGAGCAGGTACTAGAGGCCTGGGTAGGACACTGACACCAGGATTTGAGGGCGACTGGTTTTTCAAGTTTGCATTGCTAAGCCACACTGTAGTCAAAGGTGACTGGCGGTGTGTGTGTGTTGTGTGTGTGTGTGTGTGTGTGTGTGTGTGTATGTGTGTGTGACGCAAGCGACGAGAAAAGAAATCCGCGAAAGCGAAGCCTACATCAAGGATTGCGGCGACGGGCGGCGCCCGGCAGATGTGCGGGCCGCGCGTGGGCGGAGGCTGGTGGCTGCGCCTGTGACACTCCTGTCACGGTCGCCACTCGCGGCGCATTCCGCACACAACGCTGGCTGTCAGCCACACCCAGGCACAGCTGCCAGTTGCAGCTGCAGCCCAACATCTTTCTGCAAGGCGCTTTGTAGATCTTAGCTAAGTCGAAATACTGCTCTGATCCGAAACCCTTTTTATAATTTAAGGCATTATGATTTGTAAGTATATGTACGTATATAGTTCGCTTTTTCGCTCACAGTTCATTTACATAATGTACTACGATGACATTTCCGTTATAAAAGGCATAATATAGGGTAACAGTTATTGAACTACTATGTCTACAACTTAGCTTCCTCTTCTTTTTCTCGAAGTTCGAGACTTTATTGTTAAAACTTACAAAAAATTTACGATTCCAAGTACTGGCCATCGTTGGCCACTGCATTTCCCTAGCTTTAGGGCAGCATACGAATCCCACAGTGTATAAACTGGGCACCTTTTGAGGGGAGCCATGATTCGATCCAATTTTGCACTTGTTCATATGACCGCAAGTACTTGTCAGCTATGTCGTGTGTCATGGATCGAGAAAGGTGCCAGTCAGAGGGAGGAATATCTGGAGAATACAGCGGGTGGTGTTCAACTTCACATTTCAACGTTTCCAAATATGTTTTCCTGGGATTTTCGACATATGGTTGTGCACTGTCATGCTGCAAGATCATTTTTTCATGTCTATCGGTGTAGTGTAGCCGTTTGTCTTTCAATGCACGGCTCAAACACATCAGTTGCTTTCGATAACGATCTCCTGTGATTGTTCCCGTTGATTGCAGTGGCTTCGAAAGAATTCTCTCTTTCACAACCATGCCGGTCTTCAACGCATAGAAACAATTTTCTGCGAAGTTCTGTCGCAGGCGTCTCATCATGGGTCTTACCCAGCTTTTTATGAGCCTCAGCCGCAAATTTCTTCATATCAAAACAGAAAATTAAAACCTCCCATAGATGACGAGAATTTAGCTCATAAGTTGTACTGAGTCCAGAATAACTTTATGATGCAATCAAAAATCGACTGATATTTCGATAGCGTTATGTTCTCAAAGGCCTAAGCTTACTGCATGACACTTACGACGAACGACTTGCACCACTACTTTCCACTACTGCCGTCTATCGCAAAACGGTGGAAGCAAAGTTGTAGACCTAATATATGAAATAAAATCTTCATAACTTCCGAACGGTGTGTGTTATGACGCTCAAACTGCACGGTTGGCCGCGGGGCATGATGGGAATTAGTATGCGCTGTATGGTTCGGTTTAGCGACGAATCCCACCTCCATTTGGATGTCTGTTGGTCGATCGTAGCCAGAGGACATCGACTGGTTAAGTAATTGTCAATGTCAATAAAATCCACTAAAAGCCGTGTCCTTTAAGATATTCTTTGTTTGTACTGCAATGGCTACCAGTTTCAGTATTTCATTTTTGCCATATTCATGCCCCATTCGCATCTATCCAAATAAACGAATTTGTCGTATATCGCCATAAATCTCTGGATATCGTGAAATCAATCGTCGCATTCGAAGAGTTGCTATCACGTCTTCACAGTCCATCATGGTACGTCGGATACGATATTATCTCTGGTAATTTCAACATTCTCGATTGAAAAGAATCGATAGTCATTTTCACATTGCAGTGCTGACATCCAAATTTTATCAAATTTACAATCTTCCTCTTTCTGTTAAAATTATTATGGTCCTTATAAATCCGAATAGCCTCTTTACACATAAGCGCATGAAAATGTGAAGTTTTCAGTGTGACACTAGTCTCAGTGAATTTTATTCCATGATCACCCTCTTGGTAAAGATGTTCCTCTACGGCCGATTTATCCATATGCCCCACGAGGCAATTCCTCTTGTGCTCAACCAAACTCGTGTTAACACTTCATTTTGTGGTACCAATGTAAACAGTCCACAACTACAGTGAATTTTATGTACACGCGGCGTAGCGAAAGAATGTCGAATATCTTTTGCCGATCTTAAACATTCTTTTATCTTCCTGGTGGGTCGGAAAGTAGTTTCCACACCATACTTTCTCAGCACTTTCCCAATGCGATCTTTCATCGTACTGATGAACGGAAATTCCTTGTGGATGTGGACTAGTTCATATTGACACCACAAAAAGAAGTGTTAACACCTGTCTTGTTGAACACAAGAGGAATTGCCGCCTGTGACACAGATAAATCAACCGTAGCGGAATATCTTTACGAAGAGGGTAATCACGAAGTAAAATTCACTGAGACGGACATCATACTGAAAACATCGCATAATCGTGCGCGTATATATAGAGAGGCTATTCGGATTTATAAGCACAGTAATAATTTTAACAGAAAAGAGGAAGATGTTAAATTAGATACAATTTGGATGCCAGCATTGCAACGTAAGAATGGCGATCGATTACCATCAACCGAGAATGTTGCCATTACCAGAAATAATCTCGTAGTTGACATCACGTGATGGATTGTGGTGTCCTCTACACTGCCCATATATTCGGCGCTCCCTCCAGTACTGGTTGCAGTTCGCTACTTTACCTGTGAAGATGTCTCCCGCAATCGAAGAGGAAGCGTTAGGTCGCAAGTTTTAAACGATGTTAGAACAATACAACACCCTGGCACTTCCAGCCACGCCAGGCGGTTAAAGTGCTTTAAGCCAAGTACTTGTTGGTCATCGTAAAGTGCAGTGACTGCTGATACGCTGCAGGTACGTGTCTCCTGCTTTACAGAATGGGGAGGCCTCCAACATCCGCGGTCTGCACTAAGGCGTTAACGTCCAACACCTTATCGCCTGTTCACGGTTTCACTGTTCTTCAGCCAATCTCCACAGATGCTGACGACGGCAGCACGCGAACAGCAGAACAGCTTCACCGTTTCCAAGATGTTCGTTGCCAGGTGCGAGGCCACAACAATCCGCCCTTCGTCAAATCAATGTACATCCCCATTTGTGGTCCGTATTGTCTTTAGAATGATTCCCCATTCGCCTCTGGCTCCCCTTATATACCTTCCTTACAGCGTCACGTGACCGCAGCGCCATCGCGCGGCATTTAATGTCGCCGTTTGTTTTGGCCGTAATGTTTTGGCTCATCAGTGTACTTTACAACAACTTTTATTAGCTCAACAGTGTCATTTTTTATATACATTGAAGTTGAACTGCACTTTTTCAAAGAAAAAAAATTGTCTGCGGAAAGGTGATAGTAAAGAGATAAGTAAGACGGCAAAAACAGGCATTTTATGAGTGCAGGATTAGCAGAAAGACTATATTTTGTGGAATCTCTAAGAATTTTGCATAAAACGGCGGCGTCTTTGATGTGGCTTGCTTGGTGTTAGCCGATCGGATGTTTTGGCGCGGTCGACTACGCACAACAGATTCTCTGTATTCTACAATGATCTTTAATTATCACTCAGTCAGCTGTCTGAATGCAACTGGCTATGTGTCTGTTTTTGATGATACGCCGAGTCTCAACTGAAGTCTCGGCAACATGACATAGGTAGTGTCTGCCACGTTATACCCAGACCATTCTTATCCTAGGAGAAGATACAAAGTTTTTCGCCGATCAATGCCTCTCAATGAATAAGTGAGAGGCCTAATCCGTCGGTAGCTAATGACAGCAGCGACATTCGAACACAGTGCAAACTGTCGCCGTTATATTGCGGAGATCTGTAAGCTTTACCTCGATCTTATTCTTAGCTGCGCTTACAAGATTTACTACTAGCTAAGAAACTCGGAGCCCGGGTATTTATTCACTTCAGTCTTCTATTAATCCATCTCCTCCTTCGTTCTCTCTCCGTCCACCTCCTCCTTCCCCCCTATCTCTTCCCTTACTCTTTGTCAGTCTCCTACCCTCTCATTGTCCAACTGCTCTTTCCTCCTCTGTCTATCTCCTCCTCTCCACTATAATTCCATCTCCTCCTTCCCTGCAACTTGTCAATCTCCTCCTACCTATCTCACTGTTCATCTCCTTCCCCTCTCCCAGCTTATCTCTTCCTACCCCTCTCTCTGTTCATCCCACTGTCTGTTCATCACCTCCTCGCTCGCCGGCCGCGGTGGTCTAGCGGTTCTGGCGCTGCAGTCCGGAACCGCGGGACTGCTACGGTCGCAGGTTCGAGTCCTGCCTCGGGCATGGGTGTGTGTGATGTCCTTAGGTTAGTTAGGTTTAAGTAGTTCTAAGTTCTAGGGGACTTATGACCTAAGATGTTGAGTCCCATAGTGCTCAGAGCCATTTGAACCATTTTGAACCTCCGCGCTCATCTTCATGCCTTTCTTTTCCTCCCCCTGTGTCTGTCGATCTCCTCCTGTCTCCTCGTTCCGTCCTACCTGTCCATTTTCCCCTCCCCTATCTCTGTCTATCTCCTCCACCTCCTATCTGTACCTCCTTCCTCCTCGCTTTCTGCCCGTCCCCTCGCCCTCCTTTCCTTCTCACCATTATCACACTCACCCCAATACAGGGTTGGTGATTCTTACGTCTTCAGTATATCTTTCCAGATTGCTACTAATATGTATACAAAATTTGATTTAAATCGTCCCAGGAGTTTAGGATGAGCTTCTTACCCGTGGCTTTGCTCTCATAAGCACATGTTAAATATTTCACACATATTTAACGTATTTCACGCTTGTTTGTACATGTATTTCACCTGTTCGTCTAGAAAAATTCGCCATGCAGTTTCATTTTCAAGCAGCTTAATGTTTATGACTTCGTATCTCCTGAAATATGTGCTGCATAACAATATAATTTTGCAGGTACAGCTATTGGTATATGTGCCTAATGCCTAGGAAATATGTTACGAATAGAGTTGGTAGCAAATAAATAAGAAATTATAGCATCATGAATGATGTGGCACTTCTTCAGGTATCTCGTCATTTGACGTTATATCTCCTGAACTACACTTCGTACAATGATGCAATTTTTCTCTTACATTCAGTAGTATATTTGAACACCGGCTCCAAAATATGTCACCAATACAGTTAGAAGTAAAGAAGGAATAAATTAAAACGTCATTTTTCATGTGGCCGTTTGAAACATGCCCTTAGAAAAATTAATGAATTACTGTGGTGGTAAACCCCTTACGTTATTTGATTTTCAAACAGCTGAGCAAAACTGAAAATACTCAGACGTTTCTCTCTTTACTTATTCTGATCATCACTAAACTGACACACAATCGCCGGCCGGGGTGGCCAAGCGGTTAAAGGCGCTACAGTCTGGAACCGCGCGACCGCTACGGTCGCAGGTTCGAATCCTGCCTCGGGCATGGATGTGTGTGATGTCCTTAGGTTAGTTAGGTTTAAGTAGTTCTAAGTTCTAGGGGACTGATGACCTTAGACGTTAAGTCCCATAGTGCTCAGAGCCATTTTTTTTTTTTTTTTTTTTTTTTTTTTTTTTTTTTTTTTTTTTTTTTTTTTTTTTGCGCAACGCAATCTTACTTTCAATAATCCCTACAAAAGAATGTCCCTGACTAACAATAACCTATACCTTTCATGAATCACTTACCTCACAAAGATCTTCGTTACTCAAACTACTGCAATATAGCGTGCGCCAGTACTACCAGCTAAATAAAAGATTCTAACTACTGAAGGCACTAACTACTGATAGGCATGGTTAGCAAATGAAAGATTTTGATAGAGAACAAACAGTGTATTTACCTTAATAATATTCAAAAGTCATCATATATATATATATATATATATATATATATATATATATATATATATAAGTTCATGATATACAGTATTACAAATTTACTCTTTCTGATGGAAACACGTCCAGATCGTCCGCTCTCAAAATTCTGCCATCCCTCTCCCCATATCCACCCCTGCTGGCGACTCACCTCCAACTGCTCAACGCTACGCGCTGCTCACGTCCAACTGCCCATCACTACAGTATCAAATATTCCAACAATGCAAACCAGCCACAGACTTCATACAGCACAATCAGTGCTTTTCATATAGAGCGCTACGTGGCGTTACCAACATAACCTAAACAGCCTACTTATAAGTTTTACTGCATGAACAACGAAAATGTACTAAGTGACAAACTTTTTCCTTTCATCATTTTGTGGGGATCTTCAGGAGAAAAAGTTTCGTGAAACTTTGAAATTGTATCCAAAGTTTGTTGCATGCCTCTAAGCGCTCTCATTCTCAAATACTGAATGATTAAAGTATGAGTATTCTCGCATGGAGGGCTACACTGCTGTTTCATCATTGAAATAAGTCCAATGGTTCAGGAGAAGATGTCGAACATGCAGGGCATAGGCAAAATAATGTGAACAGTGGTTGTAATGGGATGGTTGTGTTTGACGGTCAACAACGCAGGTAAGGCACGTGTCGCGCTGGACTGTGCGTGTTCAGTGCTGGCTAGGCATTAGTGCAGGTTTCACACTTCGTATTGGCATTCAAAGGCTGAGGTTGACGTGCAATGAAAGATCTAACAGAGTTCCAAAGAAGGCAGATTTTGGGGGGCCGATTAGCTGAAGCATTATTAACCAATACAGCCAACTTATTTCAAGAGCAATTGTTTCAGCATTCATGACAGCCTACACAAAACATGGAAACACATCATCGTGTAAACGTAATAGTGGGCGCAAATCAAAACTAAATCACAGAGATCGTCGTACGCTAACGCGAACTGTGTCAAAACAACACGAAACTACGGCCGCTAAAGTGACTGCAGAGCTCAATAACCATTTTCGAGACACCGTATCTATCGACACTGTACGCTGAGAACTCCATAAAGCGAACATTCATGGACGAGCTGCTATACCGAAACCATTAGTGACGACAACCAACGCAAGGCAGCGTAAAACATGGTGTCAGGAGCATAAATCGTGGACGGCTGATCAGTGGAAACACGTCATATGGTCCGACGAGTCAACATTTTCATTATTTCCATCATCGCGCCGGGTTTAGGTCTGGAGAATGATAGAAGAAGCACACTGTCCTCATTACTTCATTCCAGTCGTTAAGCATGCAGGTGGACGTGTGATGGTTTGGGCAGCCATGTCATGGTATTCTGTTGGTCCTACCATTACTCTCAAACGCCGTGTTACAGCCAACGTTTATGCGAATATTTTAGGTGATCAGGTGCAACCATCATTCAAACGTTGTTCCCCAAAAATGATGCCATATTTCAGCACGATAATGCACCCATTCACACAGCCTGGACAGTACAATCGTGGTATGAGGAGCATGCAACTGAACTGCAGCGTCTTCACTGTCCAGCGCAGTCCCTGGACTTGAACATCATCGAACCCTTGTGGGCGCTATTGGAGCGCAGACTCCGGAGGATATTTTCGCTCCCTCGTCACTACAGGAGTTAGAAGAGGTTCTGATCGAAGAATGACATAACATTTCACTGGAGACCATACAATCATTGTATGCCAGTATTCCAAGAAGAATCGCAGCTGTATTAGGGGAAAATGGGGATCCAACCCCTTATTAATAAATCATTCCCAAGTAAGTACAGGTGTTCACATTAGTTTGCCTATCCTCTGTACATACATAGATATGTACACAAATACGTATGTACGTACATCCATGTTTTTAATATTTTGCATGGATTCCAGTGTTGACGTCACAGTAGAAAAGTAGCGAGTCACTAATACAGTTTTGAAAATCTTGATATTCGAAACTTGGCGTTTTAAAAAGCTGACCACCCAACAACATATCGTTTATGATCATGTAATGCACGCACGCGCGTTTGGTTTATCCCGACAGAGGCTGATTGCGTCAGCGGCTCACGTGCTTCCATCAGCATAAGCGACGCAGCTGGCGCAGCAAGAATGCCAAGTGGAAGCATGACGACTGTGAACATTCTGTGTGTACGTTACTCCGCAGTTAGGTGTGTATGAGTTGGGAATTTGATGTGCAAGGCTAAACCGAGCGAGAGAGCGCAGTGGTTAGCACGTTGGACTCGCATTCGGGAGAACGACGGTTCACCGCGCGGGATTAGTCGAGCGGTCTAGGGCGCTGCAGTCATGGAGTGTGCGGCTGATCCCGGCGGAGGTTCGAGTCCTCCCTCGGGCATGGGTGTGTGTGTTGGTCCTTAGGATACTTTAGGTTAAGTAGTGTGTAAGCTTAGGGACTGTTGACCTTCGCAGTTAAGTCCCATAAGATTTCACACACATTTGAACATTTGACGACGGTTCAGATCTCCTTGCGGTCATCCAGCTTCAGGTTTTCCGTTATTTCCCAAAAATCACAACAGCGAAATGATGGTATGGTTCCTTTGAAAGGGTACTGTACGGAAAAACATTGTTCAAATGGTTTAAATGGCTCTGAGCACTATGGGACTTAACTTCTGAGGTCATCAGTGCCCTAGAACTTAGAACTACTTAAACCTAACTAACCTAAGAACATCACACACATCCATGCCCGAGGCAGGATTCGAACCTGCGACCGTAGCGGTCGCGCGGTTCCGGACCGTAGAGCCTAGAACCGTTCGGCCACCCCGGCCGGCCATTATTAAGGTAAAAAATACATTATTTGGTTTGCAACAAAGCGTTTCCTTTGGTAACCATATGCTTATTAGTAGTTAGTGGCTTTAGTAGTTAGAATTTTTTTTTTATTTTGCTGGCAGTATTGACACTTGCTGCATTGCAGTAGTTCGCGTAACTAATATTTTTGTGAGGTAAGTGCTTAATGAAATGTATAGGTTGTTGTTAGGATTTCTTTTTAGTCAGGGCCATTCTTTTGAATTAATTATTTGAAGTGAGGTAATTTTTTTGAGCAGTCAGATTGCGTTGCGCTACAATATTGTGGATCAGTGTTGACATGATAAGAAAAAGTAAAGAGAAAGTAGGCTCAGTACGTTCAGCTTTACTGAGCTGTTTCAGATTCAAATAACGTAGAAGTTTCATCTTCTCAGTCATTCTGCAATTTAAGTACAGACCCACTCATTTATATAAAGGAGTTTCACCATGTGACCTGCCGTAGGGACGACAGTCTCCATGCAAAACTGTAAACCGACATCTCAGACAGATTATAAGAACGTTCGGTGTAGCTTAAACACCAATGAGGATACATGCGGCTGAAATTAACACCACAGATTAGGCACAAAACAATACACAAATGATGTGAGGGCGTGCTAAAAAGTAATGCCTCCCGATTTTTTTACGCGAAAACTGTTAAAGCTTTTTGAATAGAACAAACTTTATTCTACATTTTCCTTCTTCATGTCTACTCATTTCTCCCAAAGAGTGACCAGTTTGTTGATATAATCACTGTGTAATATTTGACTTCGTTGACAGAGTCATAACCTCACCTTCATTTGCACGACATCGTTACAATCAAAGTGAAGTCCTCGAAGATCTACATCTACATCTACATCTACATACATAGTCCGCAATCCACCATGCGGTGCGTGGTGGACGGTACCTCGTACCACAACTAGCATCTCCTCTCCCTGTTCCACTCCCAAACAGAACGAGGGAAAAATGACTGCCTATATGCCTATGTATGAGCCCTATTCTCTCTTATCTTATCTTTGTGGTCTTTCCGCGAAATATAAGTTGGCGGCAGTAAAATTGTACAGCAGTCAGCCTCAAATGCTAGTTCTCTAAATTTCCTCAGTAGCGATTCACGAAAAGAACACCTCCTTTCCTCCAGAGACTCCCACCCGAGTTCCTGAAGCATTTCCGTAACACTCGCGTGATGATCAAACCTACTATTTACAAATCTAACAGCCCGCCTCTGAATTGCTTCTATGTCCTCCCTCAATCCGACCTGATAGGGATCCCAAACGCTCGAGCAGTACTCGAGAATAGGTCGTATTAGTGTTTTACAAGCGGCCTCCTTTACAGATGAACCACATCTTCCCAAAAATCCACCAATGAAACGAAGACGACTATCCGCCTTCCCCACAACTGCCATTACATGCTTGTCCCACTTCATATCGCTCTGCAGTGTTACGCCCAAATATTTAATCGACGTGACTGTGTCAAGTGCTACACTACTAATGGAGTATTCAAACATTACAGGATTCTTTTTCCTATTCATCTGAATTAATTTACATTTATCTATATTTAGAGTTAGCTGCCATTCTTTACACCAATCACAAATCCTGTCCAAGTCATCTTGTATCCTCCTACAGTCACTCAACGACGACACCTTCACGTACACCACAGCATCACAGCAAACAGCCGCACATTGTTATCCACCCTATCAAAAAGATCATTTATGTAGATAGAAAACAACAGCGGACCTACCACACTTCCCTGGGTCACTCCAGATGATACTCTCACCTCCGATGAACACTCACTATCGAGGACAACGTACTGGGTTCGATTACTGAAGAAGTCTTCGAGCCACTCACATACTTGGGAACCAATCCCATTTGTTCGTACCTTAGTTAGGAGTCTACAGTGGGGCACCGAGTCAAACGCTTTCCGGAAGTCAAGGAATATGGCATCCGTCTGATACTCTTCATCCATGGTTCGCAAGATATCATGTGAAAAAAGGGCGAGTTGCGTTTCGCAGGAGCGATGCTTTCTAAAGCCGTGCTGATGCAAGGACAGCAACTTCTCTGTCTCAAGGAAATTCATTATATTCGAAATGAGAATACGTTCGAGAATCCTGCAACAAACCGATGTTACGGATGTTGGTCTGTAATTTTGAGGATCCGCCCTCCTACCCTTCTTATACACAGGCGTCACCTGCGCTTTTTTCCAGTCGCTCGGTACATTACGTTGGGCAAGAGATTCGCGATAAATGCAAGCTAAGTAAGGAGCCAATGCACTAGAGTACTCTCTGTAAAACCGAATTGGAATCCCATCAGGACCTGGCGATTTATTTATTTTCAACCCATTCAGCTGCTTCACAACCCCAGGGTTGTCTATCACTATATCCTCCATACGGGAATCTGTACGAGACTCAAACGGCGGTCCTCCTGCGTGAAAGATTTCTCAAATGCTAAATTTAAAATTTCAGTTTTCGTTTTGCTGTCGTCCGTTGCCAGGCCAGACTAATCAGTGAGTGACTGGATGGAAGCCTTCGACCCGGTTACCGATTTTCTTTAAGTTTTGGAAACAGATGGAAATCGAATGTGGCCAAGTCGGAACTATATGGACTGTCATCGACGACAGTGAACCCAAGGCGTCGGACTGTTGCAGATGTCGCAGCGTTCATGTATGGTCTGGCATTGTCATGCTGAAGGAAAGGGTGCTACATGTGTCGACGAGCTCTTAGAATTCGAAACTCGATCGCTGCGCGCGTCAAAGGTGTGTATCCGCTGGGTTCCTCGCCGACTAACGGGTGACCATAAAGAACAACGAGTGACCATCTGCCCGGAATTACTTGCACCTTACGTGACTGATGGTGACAGGTCGAACATCGTAATATGCGATGAAACATGGGTTCATCACTTCGAACCGGAAACGATACGGCAATCCATGGAGTGGCGCCACACCGTCTCTTCTCCGAAGAAAAAGTTCAAAGCCGCACACTCAGACGGTAAAGTGATGGCGACTGCCTTCTGGGACTCGAGGGGCGGGATTCTGTTTGACGTCCACCCTCACGGCGCAACGGTCAACTAGGAAGTGTATTGCGCCACCCTCAGGAAATCGGAGAAACGACTTCGGCATGTACGTCGCCACAAAAATGCAAACGAATTTCTCCTTCTAGTGCAAGACCTGACACAAGTCTACGCACCCGAGTGGAGCTCACATGACTTCACTGGAATGTTCTTCCTCGCCCTACAGCCCGGTTCTCGCACCTTCCAACTTCCATCTGTCTGGCCCAATGAAGGAAGTGCTCCGTGGGAAGCAGAATGTGGACAATGGGGAGGTTACTGATGCAGCAAGACGTTGTCTCCTATGTCGACCAGTAGAGTGGTACCATGAGGGCATGCAGGAAGGTAGCGTAAGGCCGTCGCAGTGAACGGGGATTATGTTGAAAAATTGGGTTTTGTAGCCAGAATAGTGGGGGAATAATATGGTGTGCTGGAATCCTGAATAAAACCAACCTGCTTTCAGAAAAAAATGTGAAAATCCCTCGTAAATGAAAGCTTAAAAACTTTATTGTTGATGCTGGAAACACAGTTAGAAATTCACTTAAAACGATACATGTGTAGTAATGTGTTTCACATAATTTGCGATGATCACCCAAGGACAGTAGAACCTGAAAAGATTACTACTCTTGAATCTAAATTATACATTTTGAAATCTATGTATACAAAAAAGGCTGAATGTTATTCCTGCTGCCAGAAACAACATGTGAAGTTTTTGAATATGATGCGTTGTCAGTGTATGAGGCAGAAAACTTATTAAGCGTATTCTGTCTGGATATTTTAATCTCCTCAGCAAAGCACTAGAAAGGTCAACGACATCACTAGTAAAGCCGGCCAACGCCGGCACTTGAGCAACAATTCTATCTAGGAGGAGACTTCAGAGTGTAAGGTACATGTTATTACGGTAGACCAAGTAACTTTTATTAAATGCTGCACTACACTTTAAAGTGACACAGATACCATGACATTATTTTTGGAGACGGTCGTGAAGTCTCTTTAAGCAACGGTTCGAACGTGCTACCCAGCGTTTATTCCTCGACGATAGAAATCTACACCTTTGTCGCGGACCTTGGAGAACCACTGTGTGAACGTTCTCGTTGATGAAAAAACTCTTTCGCTTCAGATGTTCCGCCAATATGCCAAAAAGACGGAAATCGCATGGTGCAAGATCTGGAGCTCCCGATCATCGTCACCCACGTCTGTGCAACTTTAGTCAAACCGTTGGCGTTTGGTCCATATACCGCCAGAATTTCACCGTGAATCTGTCTGCGATTTAGACGTTTTACCCATAGGAATCGTAATGCCCCAAGCTACATGGATACTCTGCAAATCACATTTAGCTGCTGGCAGAGGATTCATGGAACTATTTGGTATAAATCTCTCAACTGCTGTCGATACTGTTTCTTTGAGTTCAAGCCACATCTAATCTACACTTACATTGCTAATTTGGAAGGAGTGGAGATTGTCTCTGTTTTTTTTTTCTTAATAGGTATCTTTTTCCTTTATTTCTGGAGAATTTGGGGAGCTAAAATATTCAATCCCGTTACGACAAGCCTGTGCTCACTAATCCCTGTATCGGTTTTGATGCTAGTAATTGGCTGAGGATTATTTGTTGCTAAGATATCAAGTGTGTTTTTACAACCGTTTACTATTCGCGTGGGATCATGAACAAACTGCTCGAAACAATTTCCAGATAATGCATTTAGCACAATTTCGGATGATGCTTTAATGTACCTCCGGATTTAAACATGTGTTTTCGCCAACATATCGAGGGTACATTGAATTCACCACCAATTATAATTGTATGAGTCGGGTACGTGTTTGAAATTTAGTTCTAGTTTTCTTTGAACCTTTCGGCAATTGTATAATTTGAATTGGGAGGTAGGTAAACGGATCCAATTAGTATTTTATTCCGGTTGCCAGCAATGTCTTCTGCCCGTACTAACTTTGGAGTAAGATTCCAGTTGTTGTCCCGTTTCAATGGAGCAACGTGTTGCACTTGTTATCTACTCCGCACCAAAAAATATATCTTCAGAAAATCTGCAACGTACACTCTGCTCTCGCAGTGTGCCATTCTTGTTACGCGATGGTCTTAGTGGGGGGCGACATGTGTAACTTACCTTCTGAAGGCCTTATGAATAAAGAAATAAACGTCACTCACTGAACAGTTCCGAATCAATAACTGGTTGATTTAGATAGGGCTGTATAGTAATAATTCGATTCCACATAGTCTGCCCATCAACTGAAATTCCATTGGCGACACATTGACGAAGCAGAATAAATTTTCACGGTTTTTGGAACTAATCGTTAAGGGCGACAGATTTGGCCAGGTACGACAATGATGGATGAAGAAGATGGTGGTCAAAATGACGTGAAACTCTGCTCACAGAGGCAAAACGAGGACTGGCACAATAAAAGCGCTGCTATTGTGTACGAAACGGTAGTTTCGAAATTTATTTTCGCGTACGAAAAACAAAAATTTCGTTCAGCTGTGTTTTGTGTATCGTGAACGAAATACTGATGGATGGACAGTAATCAATGATTTAGTGGGCTGCGGGCAACCGACTACTGATCTGTACTGTTGCAAAAAAGCCTAAAATAGCAAATATTTTTTTATAAAATACTGGTTAATTCTTAAAAGTAAATAAAACAGCAAACAGCCATAGCAGATAAAGCTGTGTATTAAAAACAAACGACGCCGTTACCAATTTCAGTACGACTGGTTCATTCTCAGACGGCTGTCCACATTTAAAATTACATTATGCTCTACATGTGATATTCGCTGGTTGTGGCGAAAGGAACCTGCGACGGTTATGTACTACTGCAAAAGAAGAATGTAAGAAAAGAAAATTAATACGAAACTAATTCAGTTGTAATCTTACCAAGTTGTTTACGTCATTATAATACACTGTTAGGTTCGTTTACTATAAAACAGTCCCTTTTATTTACTTTTTTAAAGGGAACCATCACTACCCCAAGAAAGATTCTCCACAATCAGCGAACATCGTAAGTGCAGCGTAATGAAATTTTAAATGTGAACAGCCGTTTGAAGATGTGAAAGGAGCGGGAACAATCTCTCATACCTGGTACAAGTGACGTATCGTCTGCACAGTGGTATGCAGAGTATGAATGTAGATGTAGAGGACGAACCAGTCGGTTCGAAATCGATAACGGCGCTATTTGTTCCTATAAATGACACCGTTAAGAGTGGTTGGTTGATTTTTTTGCTTCATTTTCAGATTTAGCCAGTATTTTCACATAGCCACCCTCTCACTATCTCACTTTTCGATAAGCAGCATAAATTACATAAAAAATTCAACAATGTAACGTTTAAACTTCCTGGCACATTAAAACTGTATGCCGGACCGGGACTCAAACCTGGGACATTTGCCGGGAAGTGCTCTACCGAGTGAGTTATCCAAGCAATATTCATGAGCCGCCATCACAGCTTTACTGCCATCGGCTGCTTAATGAAATTTTCAAATCAGAACACACTCGACTGCAGCGTGAAAATTCGTTATGTTCTACATCTGCATACATAATCAGCAAGCCACCGTATGATGCGTGGTGGAGGGTAGACTGTACCACTACACTTTCAAACAGAGCGACGGTAAAACGACTATCTGTATGCCCCCGCACGAGACCTAATCTCTCTATACTTATGTTCGTTATCCTTACGCGAAATGTACGTCCGCGGCAATAGAATCGTTCGGCAGTCAGCCTCAGATTCCGATTCTATAGATTTTCTCAACACTGACCCTCGAAATGAACATCACCCTCCCTTCAGTGATTCCTTCCCATTTCAGTTCCCGGAGCTTGTCCGTAACACTTGTGTGTTGTTCGAACCTACCGGTAACAAATCCAGAACCTCTGAATTGCTTCCTTCAGTCCGATCTAATTCAGATCCCAAACAGTCTAACAGTACTCAACAATGGGTCGCACTAGTGTCCTATATGCGGCCTCCTTTAAAGATAAGCACGCTTTCCGAAAATTCTCCCGCTAAACCGAAGTCGACCATACGCCTTGCCTATTACAATTCTTACGAGCTCATTCCATTACATATTGCTTTGCGGCGTTACGACTAAATATTTAACTGACGTGACTGTGTCAAGCAGCACCCTATTATGGCTGTACTCTGACATAATGGGTTTGCTTTTCCTACTCACCTGCATTAACTTACACTATGTAGTCAAAAGTATCCGGACACCTGGCTGAAAAAAACTTAAAAGTTCGTGGCGCGCTCCATCGGTAATGCTGGAATTCAGTATGGTGTTGGACCTCAATGACAGCGTCCACTCTCGAAGGCACACTTTCAATCAGGTGCTGGAAGGTTTCTTGGGGAATGGCAGCCCATTCTCCACGGAATGCCGCACTGAGGAGAGGTATCGATGTCGGTCGGTGAGGCCTGGCACGAAGTCGGCGTTCCAAAACATCCCAAAGGTGCTCTGTAGGATTCAGGTCAGGACTCTGTGCAGGCCAATCCATTACAGAGATGTTATTGTCGTGTAACCACTCCGCCACAGGCCGTGCATTATGAACAGGTGCTCAATCGTGTTGAAAGATGCAATCACCATCCCCAAATTGCTTGCTCTTCAACAGTAAAAAACAAGAAGGCCTGTACTGTGATACTGAAACGCAAAACAACCAGGGATGCAAGCCCCCTCCATGAAAGACATAACACCAACGCCTCCGAATTTTACTGTTGGCACTTCACACGCTGGCAGATGGCGTTCACCGAGCATTCGGCATACCCACACCCTGCCATCAGATCGCCACATTGTATACCGTGATTCGTCGCTCCACACAACGTTTTTCCATTGTTCAATCGCCCAATGTTTACGCTCCTTACATCAAGCGAGGCGTCGTTTGGCATTTACCGGCGTTATGTGTGGCCTTCGAGCAGCCGCTCGACCAAGAAATCCACGTTTTCTCACCTCCCACGTAACTGTCATTGTACTTTCAGCGGATAGTGATGCAGTTTGGAATTCCTGTGTGACGGTCTGGGTAGATATCTGCCTATTACACATTACGACCGTCTTCAACTATCGGTGGTCTCGGTCAGTCAACAGACGAGGTCGGCCTGTACGCATTTGTACTGTACGTGTCCCTTCACGTTTCCACTTCACTATGACATCGGAAACAGTGGACCTAGGGATGCTGAGAAGTGTGGGAAGTGTGGAAATCTCGTGTGGAGACGTATGGCACAACTTACTTACTTACTCACTGGTCATACCGGACTCGAGAGTCCATTACCGCAGCAACATATTTTCGCCATCTGTCCCCGTCTTGGGCTATTTCCTTCCATTCACCTTCAATACCTAGGCTCCTCAAATCAGCCTTCACATTGTCCTCCCATCTACGCCTCGGTAGACGTATGACACAAGCGACACCCGATCACCTGACCACGTTCGAACATTCTGCTCTCTCACGATATCTAATGACTACTGGGGTCGTTGATATGGAGTACTTGGCAGTAGGTGGCAGCACAATGCACGTAATATGAAAAACATATGTTTTTTGTGTGTCCGGATATTTTTGATCACATAGTGTACATTTTTCTAGATTTAGAGCTAGCTGACATTGATCACGCTAAATAGAAATTCACTCTTGTTTTAGTCCAACTGCAATGGTAAATAATTTGAAGATGACGAGTTGAGGTGGTGCATTGAATCAGACAACGGACTCGCATTGAGGATGTCGGTGGTTGCGAACCATGTCTGGAAATCATCAAGATGTACATTTTCCATGATTTCACTAAATCGCTTAACGAAAATGCCAAGATTTCTCCTCTAATGAGGCCTGCCGTCGCTTTCCTTTCCCGATCAGAGCTTGTACTCCATCTCTAAAGACCTTATAGTCATCGAGGCGTTAAACACAAATCTTCATTTAAAAAAAAAAAGGTGGCAACGAACAAAGCCTTAGAGTAGATCATATACTACAACTATTCTTTCCAACACTGTATCTTGGTGTCCATCAGCCACGTTAGATCGCAGGTCTTACGATCACGAGTGCTATTTTAACAGCGCAACATATCATTCGACTCAACTTCCATATCAACGTTGACGCTATATGCCGCATTGCAGCGCATCGTGTTTTATAAAACCACCAACCAGATACCGACATCTCGTTATAGCTCTACCACGACAGACAGCCGCAGAGCGAAAAGCGATAAGCGGACGTGCACAGCATTAGACACAGGTAATAATTCAGTCTTAACACATTAACTCGATGACGTCATACGAGTATTGGCATACCTGCCGCCTGTCGTGGTCGACGGTAGACCGCTGCGCTAACGAGCCGACCTAACAGCACCAGTCCGCCACATGAAACGGACCGCCGACCTCTCTATGCCCCAGCATGTGCCCACGCTACTACACAGACATGTAAATGAATACATACCGTATTACCCTTGCTCCTGCGGAAAATATTCTCCAGAATAGACAACTATTTTATTATACATATTTATGGACTACATGTATCATAATTTAAATAAATTATTTCTCACTATTCCATACTTCATTTCTACTTCTTTTTCTTCATTTCATATTGATTACCTAGCATCATATTACAACACTTCGATTCGTCGTCTTTCTTCGTTGTTTTCAATGAATGTAATATTCTTTCTGAATGATTTCGTTCCTTTATTTTTATATCCCTGCGACACAGTCGGATTAGCATCTCAGGATGCTGTAACCTATTTCGACCAGCCAGCACCGGCCGGTGTGGCCGAGCGGTTCTAGGCGCTTCTGTCTGGAACCGCGCGACCGCTACGGTCGCAGGTTCGAATCCTGCCTCGGGCATGGATGTGTGTGATATCCTTAGGTTAGTTAGGTTTAAGTAGTTCTAAGTTCTAGGGGACTGATGACCTCAGATGTTAAGTCCCATAGTCCTCAGAGCCATTTGAACCATTTGAACCAGCCAGTGGTCATCTTCACACTATAAACAGGAAAAATCTGTAAAATCTGACCAAGTAAGTACGTACGTAATGATAAAAAGGATTTAAATCCTACCTAAAGCGACATTCTGCAAACGTTTGCTCTGTCTTGCCAACAACTGAAATCAAACATTAGGCAGAAGTCGAGGTTTTGAAGGCGAAGTGAAATTCTCTGTTTGTAAACTGAGAAATTCCTACATTCACGTAAGAAATATCTACTTCATCCGATTTTATACTTACATGATTTAGAGTAATGCAATATTAGTTCTAAGCAACTTTCAAAAACTATAAAAAATTTGAATAACACTGTTTTAAGTTCCAGCATTTAACAAAAAGCAGGAGGAGAAATGACGGGGTGGAGGGTGTGGTTCGCAGGTGCATGATGATGTGGATACATTAAATAAGGAATTTATTATAAAAGAATAATATAAGGGAGAGTCAAATGAAAACAAGACAGCTGGAAAAAGTAAGCAAACTGTTTATTATTTCAAAAGTAATCGCCATACCTGTTAACATGTTTATCCCTCTGTGAGACAAGACGGTCACTGCCTTCATGGAAAATTTTTTGCGGTTGCCCAGGGGAACACGACTGTACCAATGCGGGCACCTCTTAGTCCGAAGCAAAACGACGGCCACGAATGCCTTTCTTCGGAGTTTCATAAATACGGAAATCGCATGGAGAGGATGTGTAAGGGCTAATTAGCGAAACTTCTCTGGCGTAGTTGAAACAACCTCGGCATTACCCTGTAGCAGAATGATGCCGTCCATCAACATTCAATAATTCTGTATTTTACGGATATCAGACTATATTACGATGGCTTCTTTTGCAGTGTCAGCTGAGAGTGCTACCGGGAGCACCGAAGATCTCAAAAACAGTTTTCCTCTTTCCACTGAAGTAGGGAGCTTCAACACTGTATATTGTGTCATTCAAAGTTTATCACGTACACGCCACTAATTAACAGTGTGATACGTCAAAGAATTTTAGAGACTAAAAATGTAGATAATGTTATGTCCATTAATTTGTATTAATTTTCTGTCTTACTTTTGCTTATGATTCACGAAAAGATAGTTGTAAAACGTTTGTCGACGTTCTTTCTTCAATTGAGGCTGGGCTGGAAAATGAAGCAGCGTCGAATAAGTATTTTGAGCGAATGTTGGATATTGGCACTTTAATAAAAATTTTTGGCCACCAGGTTGTGTGAAGCATGTGAGCTGCGAGTCAGCAAGTGACTCTATTGTCGGTTGAATAAAAAAAAGTCTCTCTTAACTTGTGCGAGAATTCTCATTATGTGCAACGTCTTGCTGAGTCACGATAACTGAATGAATTCATTACGTCGCCTGTCGCTCAGCATGTGGGCCGTTAATGGCACAATAGAATGCAATTTCTGTATAAAGGAGAAACGTGCAAGCCTGAAGCACAATATACCCATTATTTAATATTTTCATAGAAGTGTGTGAAAGGATAATGTTTATATTCTCGATTAACTTGTTGTCTCACATGAGTGTTACCCATGGCAACCACAAAAAGGTACCAGCACAGTGACCTAATGACATGGAGTTCGGTTAAACATAAATATCAATCGTTTTAAAGATTTTTGGTCTGGTACCACAGCTAGCCAATGTGTGACTTCTCACAATCACTTGAAACGCTAATACATGCGGAGAAATGTTGACACAAGCCACAGATATCACACACGACTTTATTCCCATAGAGATTAGATATAGAGAAATAAATGTCACTGATATTATTGTTGATGATTGGCTGAGGCCTAAGCACGCTATTATTTTTAGCGCTGTGCCATTTGTTTCTGCTAGCGTACGGTTTACGTTACTGCTGAAAATTTCAGAGCGCCAGATACTGATTACATGATACAGCATTTGTTTATGGAAATATAATATGTCTCGTCACACAGTTGCAAGTCTTTTGTCATTCCATTCGAAATACATTAACACCGATAAACACTCCTGCTGTCATTCGGTTATGTGGCGATAGTTAACGGATTAGAATTTTACTGCAGTTTTTGAAAGCTAAATTTTATCCCAATGTGGTCTGCTGATTGTAGCTGGTACGACATGTATGATTATGAATGACAGTCTAGAACCATGAGCTCCAAAAATAAAAGTAAAAATGATTTCATGATGCTACTATTTTCAGCAAATAAAAATAGAAACTGTCGACAACGGTAGTTATTAGGGAGAACGGAATGGAAATCTGCCTTGTATGAACGTGCAAATAATTTATTTCTGTGAAAACTAGTAATCACCAGTACATACACTGAGATAAAAAAGGTCATGGAATATCTCGTTATGTTGTGTCGGACCTTCTTTGTTCGGCTTAGTGCAGTAATTCGACGTGGCATGAACTCAGCAAGTCGTTGGAAGTCCCCTGCACAAATATTGAGCCATGCTGCCTATATAGCAGTCCATACCTGCGAAAGTCTTGCCGGAGCAGGATTTTGTGCACGAACTGACCTCTCGCTTATATCCCATAAGTGTTCGATCTGAGTGACGTAATCATTCGCTCGAATTGTCCACAATGTTCTTCAAAAAAATCGCGAAAAGTTGTGGCCGAGCGGTTCTAGGCACTACACTCTGGAACCGCGCGGCCGCTGCGGTCGCAGGTTCGAATCCTGCCTCGGGCATGGATGTGTGTGATGTCCTTCGGTTAGTTAGGTTTAAGTAGTTCTAAGTTCTAGGGGACTGATGACCACAGAAGTTAAGTCCCATAGTGCTCACAGCCATTTGAACCATTTGAACCACCGCTATTTGGGAATATGCAGTTCATGAATGGCTGCATATGGTCTCCAGTTATCCGAACAAAACAAGAGGACTCACTCTACTCGATGTAAACACAGTCTACACCATTATGGCGCCACCGCCAGCTTGCACAGTGCCTCATTGACAACTTGCGTCCGTGGCTTCGTGGGGTTTGCGCCACACTCGAACCCGACCATCAGCTCTTACCGACTGAAATCGGGACTCACCTGGCCAGGCACGGTTTTCGAGTCGTCTAGGACCCAATCTATATGGGCACAAGCCGAGGAGAGGCGCAACTGGTGGTGACGTGGTATTAGCAAAGGCCCCCGCGTCGGTCGTCTGCTGCCATAACCCATTAACGCCATATTTCGCTGCTGTCTCCGTTAGGACGTCGTACGTCACACATTGATTTATGCAGTTATTTCACGCATTGTTCATTGTCTGTCAGCACTAACTACTCTAAGCAAACGCCTCTGCTCTCGGTCGTTAAGTGAATGCCGTCGGCCACTCCATTGTCCGTGGAAAGAGGTAATGCCTGAAATTTGATATTCTCGGCACACTCTTGACACTTTGAATCTCGGAATATTGAATTCCGGAATATTGCATTCCCCAACGATTTCCGGAGTGGAATGCCCCACTACTATTCCGCTTTCAGAGTCTGTTAATTCCCGTCGTGCGGCCATAATCACACCGGAAACCTTTTTACGTGAATCACCTGTGTGCAAATGACAGCTCCGAAAATGAACTGCCCTTTTATAGCTTCGGTACGCGAAAGTACCGGCATCTGTATATTTCTATATCGCTATCCCATGATTTTCGTCATGTCAATGTATTGATAGTCAAAAAACTTCGAGCAACGCCCACCGCATGCAGAAATTCCACCTGGTGGCGTTATGATAACGTGACGCGATAATAAAAAAATTTAAACGTAGCAGAGATGAATAGGGAATGAATCTAGCGGACACAAATTGTAAAATCCACTGGCATAAGCTACTTTGATAGAGGACGGATTACTATGGTGCTGCGGCGCCTGGGAACAAGTATCTCGGAAACGTCGAACCTAGTTCACTGTGCGCTTGCAACTGTCATGAGTATCTACGGAAAGTGGCTTGAACACCGTGACACCACGAATAGGCGACAAGATGCTGGACGTCCACGCCTCATCGCGGAACGTGGATGTCAGAGGCTTTTTCTGCCCTGTAAAGCGGGATTGGTAGAGATCTGTGGCAGCTCTGAGGACGGAGTACTGTGCTGTTCAAGGCACATTGATGAACATGGTGCTCCACATGAGACGACCAGTAGGTGTTCCCACGTTGTTCCAATGACATTTTCGATTTCAGTTGGAAAGGGATCAACGTGATTAGACCGTCAGTCAGTGTAAACGTCTTGCCTGTTCTGATGAATCACGTTTCTTTTTAGGTGAGGTCGATGGTCGTGTCTGGATACTCCGTCATCCAAACGAACGGCTGGTAGAAACGTGGGCTGCGCCATGGGCGCAGGACAGTAGGAGCAATATTATGGTATGACAACATTCACCTTGACTACCAAGGGATCTATGGCAGTAATCGAAGCCACATTGACAACTATGGACTCCCGCGGACTACCTGCATCTCTTCATTCTTGATGTCATCTTCCAGCAGGACAACTGTCCTTTCAGATGGCCAGGATCGTGCTACAGTGGTTTGAGGAGCATCATATTGAACTCATTACGCTGTCTCGGGCACCAAACTCGCCCGATCTGAACGCAATGGAACACAACCGAGAGCCAGCTCCGTTCCCACAAACTACCGCACCGTAATTTATGGGAATGGGAATCCGCGTAGATAGCTGTTGACACATACCTCCGGAAACCAACCAAAATCTTTCAAAATCTATGCCATACAGAATCGCTGTTGTGTTACGCTCCAAACGATGGGCGACATGGTGTGAATCACGTGTTTTGGCTCTCCAGTGTACATATTTCGTATTATTTGTTGTTAAAGAGCACGTTAGTACACTAATGTATAATTTAGGTGCTTCTATCAGAAAAATAAAAATTCCATACTTTTAACACCAAATTGTCATCTTACTGTCATCTTAGCAGGACACAGATAATTAATGCTTTGTTCCAAAATAATGGGTTATCGAACCACTTTTCGACGTTTATTCATATTTCCACGTACTTAATGACCAAATTTTGTAAATTATTCATTCCTATGTATTTCTGTCGCTTCTTATCGCCTTTGGCAGTTCTTCCACGTGACATGCAAGTGCGTCAACATTGTTACGTTTTAGTGTTTCGAAATGAAAGTACTGGCAAACGTTTTCTGGAGTCTCCTACTACGGCAAAACAAATGATTACAGTCACTGTGTTACATCTAACATACACTCTATCAGGGCTACGTCACTGCTAATAACGAATACCCAAGCAAAGAAAATTGCAATAGCTTCAGTCTGTCTCAAATGAGACAATGGAAACTTTGCTTGCTTTTTACTATACCGGGTACTGTTGTTGTCATTTCCAAAATATCGAATTGTATAATAAATGTTTCACTAATGCGACTGTTTATCCAGTACATGCTCTGTTTCACGGCAAATTGTTTCTCCCACACTCACATACATGGTGATTCACATTAACGTTTAAAACCCCCTGAAGTGACGAAGATAACTCTGAGACAACTAATATAAAACACATTGGGCCGCAAATGTCCGGAAATACCTCAAAAGTGTGTGGCAAATGTAGAACATGTGACGTCACCAGATGACATACCGCACTGCACGAGCAGCGGTTGGGCTTGTCGATCCTACCATTACCGGCAGTGGGCAGTGCTATACATAACTCCGCTTGGGTACTCTATATTCGTTCTTGTATTATACAGCGTTATAGCGCAGTGCTCGCGGCAGTGGTAGTACAAGACTATGATGAATCGGTTTACATTTACGAAAACAGAGTAGCCTAGCTGAGCGATGTGTAGCACTGTACCCTGCCACCGAGAGCAGGATGCACAAGCACAACCGCTGCACGCGGCGAGAGCTACGTCATCTGGTGACGTCACATGTTCAACATGTGTCATCCGCTTTCGGGGTATTTCCCGACATCTGCGGCGCCATGCGTCTTATATTAAATTATTTTTCTCAGCATCATCTACGTCGCTTCTGGGTTCAAAATGGTTCAAATGGCTCTGAGCACTATGGGACTTAACATCTATGGTCATCAGTCCCCTAGAACTTAGAACTACCTAAACCTAACTAACCTAAGGCCATCACACAACACCCAGTATCGCTTCTGGGATTTTTAAACGTTAGTAAGAATCACCTCAAATATAGCCTTATGGGAAAGATGTGTGATTCGATCTTTTATCAAATATACATGGACAGGAGAGGTACGAAAGCTTGTTCAGTTTATTTCGCAAGAATAGTTTTAATATTTCATAATTAATTTATGGCTGTGGTGCATTTTGTAAAATTTCAAAATATTTCCAAAGTTAATGACACAGCTTTCAAGAATATTAATTACATTTCAACTTTTACGTAAAACATTATTATGTATCATTGTTTCGAAGATATGCCACCTAAACCTAATATGCCAAATTAATTTTCGGTGTGTGATTTACCTCTTAAAAATACAATTGGGCAAAAACGAAAAAATACGTATTCCACTATTTTCACTCCTCTACATGCCTGCCAAACTTTCATAGGTATCGTTTATTTTCACGTGGGAATGTTCACTTGTGAGTGTCGCTCAGGTAACTACAGTAGGCAGCCGGGCAATTCGAGCATGCAATGCTTGAAAGAGCGTCATGGAAGTTCAGTGCAGCTGTTCCCAACGGCCAAAGCGACTATATTGTCATCTGCCGGACTTATGCGGAACTACATGCCCTGAGCAATTCGAGTTACTATAAACTTCATATGCAGACCTCTAGTTAGCATAACGTTCAGGAACTTTCTTACCAAATTCTTAGGTAACAGAAAGTACACTGCATGAAAAAAACGCAAAGCATTCAGAAGATATTATCTGATGTCAATGTAGCTTCCTACACATACGTACAATCGATAAGTTTGTAAATGACTGGAGTTGTGTGACAGCTGAAATGGTCACCGGAGTGCTTCAGTGTTTTTTACATTTAGTGTTGTTACCAGGCCTGATAAGCTATTTAAGAGGCATGGAAGCGTTAGATGTTGTATGATCACTGTGAAAGACACAGAAGTGACACGTACTCGTATGACAGAGTTTAAAAGGGGGTTGGCTGGCTGGTCGAATCGCGCAGTAACCACTTTTGTGGAACATTCAGACATGACAATGGCCACATGTTGGTCTGCATGGAAATATGAGGGCAGGCATAGTCAGAATCAATGCTGCGGTCGGTCACGTCTGATAACCACAAGATAGTATCCCCGTATGGCGCACCAAGCACATCTTAACCGCTCCATATTTGCACCTGCCATTCAAGAACAAGTAATTGGCTCCCTCCATCATCTGTGTCATCCTGCACCATTGGTCGAAAGCTAGGGAATTACTGTCCCATTCGAAGGCTGCTGTTAATACAACACAGACGACTGTATTTGGAGGCCGGCCGAAGTGGCCGTGCGGTTAAAGGCGCTGCAGTCTGGAACCGCAAGGCCGCTACGGTCGCAGGTTCGAATCCTGACTCGGGCATGGATGTTTGTGATGTCCTTAGGTTAGTTAGGTTTAACTAGTTCTAAGTTCTAGGGGACTAATGACCCCAGCAGTTGAGTCCCATAGTGCTCAGAGCCATTTTGTATTTGGAGTGTTGTCGTGACAAGGAAGAACGGACTGCTGATGAATGGTGTCGCATTGTGTTCAGCAATGAATCGCAGTTTCGCACTAACCCATATGACCATCATCAGCGAGTGAGGTTCAGACCTGGGCTGAGATCCCCTACTTACATTGTTTTGGAGAGGCACAGCGGTGTTACTCCTATCATAATGTTGTGGGGAACCATCGGCTAGAACTTCAGGTCACAGCTGGTAGTGATTGAGGGAACTCTGACAGCACGACACGTCACAGACATCCTGTGTCCTCATGTGTTACCCCTCATACGACAGTAACGAGGTCCATTTTTCAACAGAATAATGCTCGTCCTCACATGGCACGTGTCTCTATAAATTTTCTGCGTGATATTAACGTAAATCTGTGCCCAACAAGATCCCCAAATTTGTCTGCGATAGTACATGTGTGGGACCAGCTCGGACGTCAATTCCGTCGCAGTGCTAGTATCCAGGGGCAATTACAACAGCTTCCCACAATCTTGCTCAGGAGAGGATCCAAGAATTTCATGATACCCTTTCCAACAGAATCAGTGTATGCTTACAGGTCAGAGCGGGTGCAACGTCATACTGCAAAACTAGGTCCACTATCAAGTTCTTTGGAAACTTGAATAGTTTCTGTAATCACTGCAATAACATCACATACCCTCTTAACCCGTGAGCTTTCATAGCATATCTTCCTCACCTTCTGGGTCCTTTACTTTTCTTATCAGGCAATGTATTTCGCTTTTAACCAATACGTTAGAAAAATTCAAGTTAACATAGTTCATAAAACTCAGATTTACTTTTTGAACATTCACTTTGATATTTGCCCTAAATATACGTTTGATGTTGCTGAAGAACAAGGCGAAAGATTTCATCAAGTCTTAAAGTGATGGAAAGACCATATCATGGTCGTTGGATTACCAAGATGTTGAGAGACTGTTATTGGTCCCTACGCTGAGACGTGCAGTAGGCAAGTAATCGGAAAAGAAGTTATAGTATTTAGATACTTTAAGGAGAGGAGAGAAAGGATACACTCTAGGAGAGAAGACGGCTCACCACGAAGGAATAATCGGAATGGGGTGGAAATCGATACATGTGACAAAGAACTGATTACAGATTCGGGAAAATCAGTTGATTTATTCAAGAACGAGAGCTTCACAAATTTTGGAAGTTTGTGGTAAAGTCTTATGGGACCATATTGCTGAGGTCATCGGTCCCTAAGCCTGCACACTACTTAATCTAACTTAAACTAATTTACGCTAAGGACAACACACACACACCCATACGCGAGGGAGGACTCGAGCATCTGACGTGGGGAGCCGCACGGACCGTGACAAGGCGCCCTAGACCGCGCGGCTACTAGAGTTTGACAAATCGGGCAAGTAAGTATGGCGTTGGTCTACCTCTGACCCTTACATGAGCAGTTATTTCGCTTGGTATTCATTCACAGAGTTGTTAGATGTCCTCCTGAGGGATATTGTGCCAAATTCTGGCCAACTGGTGCGTTAGATCGCCAAAATCTCGAGCTGGCTGGAGGGCGCTACCCTTATTGCTCCAAACGTTCGCAATTGGAGAGAAATCTAACGACCATGCTGGTCAACGTAGGGCTTGGCAACCACGAAGACAAGCGGCAGAAACTCTTGCTATGTGCGAGTGAAATTCTTTTACTGAAATGTAACCCCAGGATGACCTGCCATAAAGGGCAACAAAACAGCACGTTTAATATCGTCGATGTACGGCTGTGCTGTAAGAGTGCCGTAGATGACAACCAAAAGCGTCCTGATATGCAAAGAAATGGCACTACAGACCACCACTCGTGGTTGTCGAGAAGTATGGCGAGCGACAGTCAGTTTGGTGTCCCACCGCTGTCCGGTGCGTCTCCAGGCACTTCTTCGGCCTGAAATCTCATTTATTGTAGAACAATTGTCTTCAGTGGTGAGTCCAGCTTCGAATTTAGCTCCAGTGATCAGTGAAGACGTATCTGGAGTTGCCCTGGATAGTCGTGGTATACCAGCCAGACTGTCGTTTGCCTTATAGGTCGACAGCCAGGAGTGGATGGTCTGGAGTGCCATTTCTTGTCATAGCAGGACACTTCTGGTTGGCATCCACGACACCTTTATAGCACAGCGTTACATTGACTATACTCTGCGCCCTGTTTTGTTGCCCTTCATGGCAAGCCATCCTGGGCTTACATCTCAGCAAGAGAATGCCTATACACGGTGATAATTTCTACTACTCGTGTTCGTGCTCGCCAAACCCCACATTGGCCAGCAAGGGCGCCGGATCCCTCTCCAATCGAGAACGTATGGAGTATCATGGGCTAGGCCATCCAACCAGTTTGGAATTTTGACGATGTAACGCGCCTAATTTCGCACGTGATCCCTCTGGAAGACATCCAACGAATCCATCAATCAATGCCAAACAGAATAACTGCTTGCATAAAATCCAGAGGTGGACAAACGCGTCACTGACTTTTTTAATTTTTGAAAATCATTCTCTTAAATAAATCAAACCATGAGATTTTTCTGAAATTGTAATTATTTGTTTCTTTGCAAATGTACATCACATCTATCGATTTCCGTCCCATCTGGTGGTGCTTTTTTTTTTTAAATATCTATGTGATAAAGAGGTGTTTTCATATGTATGCTCCAATAAAACCTTTGTACTGAAAATTTAAGTTGCTCTCCATTCCAATTACAAGGGTTGTGCGAATTGTTTAGTTTATAATGGAGTCGCATTACGACAAAACTAAAAGAAAAAATCATGACCTGAGATACAAGCCGGCCGCTGTGGCCGAGCGGTTCTAGGGGCTTCAGTCTGGAACCGCGCGACCGCTACGGTCGCAGGTTCGAATCCTGCCTCGGGCATGGGTGTGTGTGATGTCGTTAGGTTAGTTAGGTTTAAGTAGTTCTAAGGTCTAGGGGAGTGATGACCTCAGATGTTAATCCGATAGTGTTCAGAGCCATCTGAACCCTTTTTTTTTTTCTTTTTTTTTATTTTAGTACGGATTCTTTGCCAAGAATACGTTGGAATTAAGCTGTTACCTATCAAAAAGTCGACACAAATATTTTATTCATTGGCCTTCGTTCGTGTTACTGTTCTTTTTGCAGCCCCTCCTTTTTTAAGATCACATTTCATAGCAAAGGCTTTGGAACAATTCGCCTATTTTTTCTACGTTTTGGTTAAGTTACATGTAACGATACAGCCACCAGAGAACGGAGCGAGTAATTTGCAACGCTGATATGCGTGGATCCTCTGAACAAAGAGGCGCTCTGGCCACCACAGAGGTGCCCGCATCACGGCCACGCATGCGCGCGCCCGCCGCCGCCAACATTGTGCTCACCGACTGCCGGCCGCTGCCTTTGCCGAGATTTACTGGCGTCGTAAACGCCGGCTGGCGAGTCGCCAGGGCGCGCCGCTAGCGCCGGCATTTAATTCGCGACGAGAGAAAGCCGCGCCGCCGATCCCGCCGCGCTCACGCGGAAACATTCCTAATTGGCAAAACGCTCGCTCGCACCGCGGCAGGTTGGACGAGGCGCCTCTGCCGGGCCGCTTTTGAAGCTGCCGCCGGCGGATGCGGATGATGGGTATCTGCGGCGCCCGTAAAATCGACGCCGCCGCCGCGACGTCAGCAGCACAAAGCGGCCGGCGCGGCGCGCCTGCCTGCACCTTCCCGCTTTGACGGCCGCGTCTGCTGGTCGCTCTGTGCGCTCTGGTACTGGAGACCACAAAGTGGAGGAAGGCGTCCGAATTCCAGAAGAGAACTGCGACCGACTGCAGAGACAGACGTGTGCATTTACCAAGCTTCGTGGTTAGTTCTGGAGATCAGAAACGGAACGAGTACGAGTCTGATGTTGCGGGTTGCGTTCTTTACAAATCAAGGCACTGCTCTTACGTTAGTGTTATACCACCCGAAGCCTCGGCGCTTACGTCACAGCACGTGAAACTACAGGTCTTACGAGTGCCAGCAGCCATCTGAGGCGGGCAGCGCGTAACTATCTGAGACGAGTTCAGTAAATGTTGACTGCGTACTTAAATGCATACAAGTTCTCAATATCACACGACAAAATTAAGACCTTTAGTCGGTACCTTTTCAATTAAATATTAATTTCCCGTAGTCGCTGTACAGAGCTGAGAGTTCCCAATATGTGACCGACAAGCCTGCTAGTGTGACGTCACAAGTTCGTTCCCGGGCCCGTGTACATCCCTGGGGCCATGCAAAATATGGGCTTCGCAACAAACTTGTGACGTCACACTAGTCGCCTTGCCTGTCATACTTCGTAAAAGCTTGGCTCTGTGCAGGGTCCATAGGAAATCACTATGTCAATTAAAAGGTGCCCATTAAAGGTCTTAACTTTGTCGTGTGATATTGAGAACTTGCATGTGTTTGAGCTCGTGGTTAAGAATTATTGAAATTGTCTCAAATAGTTGCTTCCGCCGGAGACGGCTGCTGGGTCTCGTAAGGCCTGCAGTGTCACGTGCTGTGACGTAAGTACAGCCGCCTGCCTTTCTCGGGGACCTCGATACTGTCTTCCTTCCTTCCACCGTGCCGGCCGGAGTGCCCCAGCGGTTCTAGGCGCTACAGTCTGGAACCGCGCGACCGCTACGGTCGCAGGTTCGAATCCTGCCTCGGGCGTGGATGTGTGTGGTCTCCTTAGGTTAGGTTAGGTTAGGTTTAATTAGTTCTAAGTTCTAGGGGACTGATGACCTCAGAAGTTAAGTCCCAGAGTGCTCAGAGCCAGCCTTCCACCCTAGTTTCGCAAGTATGATAAATCAGAATGGTTGCGCTGCAATCGCTTTATACTCGTCGACTCCTCATGTCTTACTGAGGCGTGCAGGAGTGTATGACCAGTCATGAGTTAACAAGTAGTACCGAAGTTCAGTATATCATCTTCCTCCTGTTCGGGAACACTGAAAAGGCGAAATGATCTATTGTCGGGATCATATGCCCTTTAGCTAATCTGTGTTTTGAGAAACTGTGGATGGTGTAAGACGACGAGAGTGCTCAGAAAGAGTAGGTTTAACTTATAAAAATCGAACCTCCCGTTCCCGAGCGCTCACTTCCTGTTCAGGGTGCAAACGATAACTGTTTACAACGTACCACAGTGGTATAGGTCAAGTCGAGACGAACAAATTCATATCCGAACAGTAGTAGTCTGTCAATCCTTGAAACAGCCTCACGTTGCACTTACTAAAATATTCCGGTCTACTGTGCCGTGGTCGGGGGAATTTCTTGATGTACAGCGTTTCGTCCCCATCTACAGAGGACATGTTCAAGGGGACTCATCCGACCATGGCATAATAGCCCCCAATATTTCAATAAGTATTACATTTTTGGACGAGAAAGTCTGTGTTATGCAATAATTATTCTAACATTGGCCTCAAAAAGCCATCTAAGCTGCAGCACATCCGTGCTGCTCGACATTTTGACTAAGATCGTTTTTGGATTTCACACTGTCCACTCACAGTAATGTAATTATCTGTCAAAAGCCTAAATAACCACCTTTTGCAGGGCGTACCGCTGTGAGACGTGCAAGAAGAGGGTCAGTGAGATTCTGGAAGCTACCGACAGAGATATGGAACCATGCCGATTTCAGTTCCTTGGCCAGCAGCACTATGTTTCTCGGTTTGTGGTCCATGACGTGAACAGCCCTATCAAGGTGGTCCCACAGATTCTTGATTGGGTTTAAATCAGGGGAGTTTGGTGGCAGAAGAGTATGGTAATCTTGTCCTCTTTGAACCACGCACACACACTGCGAGCTGTGTGACATGTTTAACTGCCATACTGGTAGATACCACTGTGCAGAAGAAAAAACAAACAGCTTGTGGGATGACATGTTCCGCAAGGACATATGCATACGTCCGTTCATCCATTGTGCCTTCCAGAACGACGAGACCACCCAGAGAATGCGCTCCAGTCTGGACCCTTCTGCAGGGCGTTTGCTTTCAGACGTTTCACACCATACACACCAGCCGCCATCTGTTCGACGGAGCATAAAACGTGGTTCATCTGAAAAGGTCTCCAGTCGCCACTCAGTGCACGTCCAGTTGTGATATTTGCGTGAAAATTGCAGCCTTCGTCGCCGATGAACAGCAGTCAGCGTGTGTGCACGAACCATGCACTTGCTGCAGTGGCCCATAAGCAGCTATGTTCGCTGAACTCTCTTTGGGGAGACACTATTGGTAGTTCGTGTTTCATCTGGGCATTCAGTTGCGCAACAGTTGCTCGTCTATTCACCCTACGCATTTCCGCAGCCGTCGGTTCACCCCTGTCATTTATTGCCCGTGATGAACCACACTTGCTTCGGTGCCAGTTTTGGATACAGCCTTTTTTATATGCGCAGTATAACCATGACAAGAGGATAACAGTTTACAACACCCTTTTGGACGTCAGATAAATCGCTCCGTTTCCGCATTACAACAACGACTGTACTGGCGTCCATTCCCCCCCCCTACCCCCCCCCCCCAACTTTATGTACCCTCCACTGGTAGCGCAGCCACCTGACCTGCCGTCTGTGAGTGGTTACTGCACGTTGACATCGAACGCAGACGGTGGTCATATTAACGTGACTGGACCATGTAATAACTTCTTGTTGCTGCACTCACAAAATGTGAAATTGACGTTTGTGTAAATTTTACCTTAAAATACTGAGAGTTTTAAGAGTATAAAACTAATAAGACGGCTTCTTTGTCTGCATTTCTTACTACGGAACTACTTGTGCTTGTAGCGGTTAAGTTTAGAAAGAACTGTAAACATTGTTTTTGCGTGACGTGTATAACTGACCTTCCCGGATGTAATGTACTGATACTAAGTGTTATTGAGAGGCAGTGGTTGACTAAACACATTACTACTTCTCCAGTGTAGTTGAAGTCAATTTACTTGAACATTACTTGCTAACCTGTGCTACTGTCCTGTATCTTATCAACAAAACAAAGTTTAGTATCAAGCAAAGTCAACCCACATAGTTAACTTTCTTTATGAACCATGCTAATACTAGGGTACAACTTTGCCTAATTGGGCTGGCGACTGTTTCATTTTACGTAATTATAGTTTGCTTGATAACTAATAGAAACTTGGTTCGATTACCGTTTCTTTTCTTTTGCTTCCTCTCAATAATAATCTTTCCAGAGTCGAAAAACAGTTCTATACCTTTCCACTGCACACAGTCACAGTCACAAAAATGTTTTCCACAGAAATATCATCGGCATACTGCAAATTTAGTAGTAACCGGTAGTGCTGTAAGCGCCACAGTCATTTTTCTTCCTTATCCTTGTCGATACCGATCTGGTGCTCCACCACTTGTCATTTAAGTACGAAAATTAAAAATAAATTAAACTCTTTCCTTCTGTCTTCTTTATTTTCTGACCTAACTGCTTTTATTGAGGCTAAGATCCCTAGTTACTGGCTCATTTATGCCGTCATACAATGTTAGATGACATCGGATCAACTCAGTCTTAGAAATGTGTTCTCCATTTACGTGTTTATGCAAGTTCAACTTTTTTTCTCTAATTCTAACGTCCTCTCTATACAAGGAATAAAGTGAGGTAGAGCGCCACACAAGGCTTTCTAACAACATTCATGTTTTAAACACGTACCCGGCCTCTAACACACAGAGATATCCTCTCCAAAGTTGGTGATGAAAGCTCTAGGTCAGTGTACACTGTGGTTGTAGACTTCACTAAAATATATATGATCCGCAAGTGGCAGTCAAATGAAAACGAGACACACAAAAAAAAGTAGATAAACTATTGATAATTTCAAACGTAATCGTCATAGCTGTTAATACATTTATCCCACTGTGAGACAAGACGGTCAATGCATTCATGGAAAAATGGTTGTGATTACCTACGGAACAATGCCCGCCCGATTGGCCGTTCGGTCTAACGCACGGTTTTCCGGGCGGGAAGGAGCGACTTTGTCTCGAAGTCCGGTGAACCAGCCAGTCTGTAGATGGTGCTGGCCAATTTATGCGTCCTCCACGTCCTATGAAACGCATAAATTGGCCAGCCCGTTCTCCTGATCTTACACCTCTGGACTTCTTTCTGTGGGGTACGTTAAAGGAGAATGTGTACCGTGATGTGCCTACAACCCCAGAGGATATGAAACAACGTATTGTGGCAGCCTGCGGCGACATTACACCAGATGTACTGCGGCGTGTACGACATTCATTACGCAATTGTAGATTGAACCGGCCAGTCTGTAGATGGTGCTGGCCAATTTATGCGTCCTCCACGTCCTATGAAACGCATAAATTGGCCAGCCCGTTCTCCTGATCTTACACCTCTGGACTTCTTTCTGTGGGGTACGTTAAAGGAGAATGTGTACCGTGATGTGCCTACAACCCCAGAGGATATGAAACAACGTATTGTGGCAGCCTGCGGCGACATTACACCAGATGTACTGCGGCGTGTACGACATTCATTACGCAATTGTAGATTGCAATTGTGTGCAGCAAATGCTAGCCATCACACTGAACATCTATTGGCCTGACATGTCGGGACACACTCTATTCCACTCCGTAATTGAAAACGGAAACCACGTGTGTACGTGTACCTCACCCCTCATGGTAATGTACATGTGCGTCAATGAAAAAGACCAATAAAAAGGTGTTAGCATGTGGACGTAATGTGCTGTTCCAGTCTCTTCTGTACCTAAGGTCCATCACCATTCCCTTTGGATCCCTACGTAATTCGGTGCTCTCCGATACACACGATCGAACAGCGGAGGAGTGGTACTCAAGCGTCAACTTTAGGTTACAATATCTCCGGAAGTAATTAACATTTTACAATCCAACAAACGGCACTGATTACGTATTTGTTTATATGTTCAGATGTGCTAACAAAACTAACGGGGTTCCATTTAAAAAAACGTAGGTTTGTGTTAAAAAACATACTTCCGTGCATTTTTGTATGGTTTGTATTAACCAATTACACTAGCCCCTCTCCTCACGTTCGATCTGTGGAATAGATTCGTCAGTATTTGATGTGGTTTACGAAATATATCCAGCGGTAATGTTAGGTGACTCACCCTGTATATGGAACTCGTATGTGTAGAGAGAGAGAGAGTGAGAGATGGGCATAGAGGATGTATGGGCTTTCCTACGTGTTGCCCTGCTTATTACGCTGCAAAAGTTTCGCCGGGAAGCCCTTTCACATTCTCCATTTAGTCCTTATCTCTCCCCTTACGATTTTCATATTTTCGAAGCCCTCAAGAAAAATATCCGTCGCCGTCGATTTGTTTCGACCGCAGAGATGCACGCCTGGGTACTATCATAGATCCGTAGGCAACCTCAAACAGTTTTCCATGAAGCCATTGACCGTCTTGTCTCACAGAGGGATAAATGAATTAACGATATGTCGATTACTTATGGAATAATAAACAGTTTACGTACTTTTTTCTCGTCTGCCTCGTTTCCATTTGAGGCTCTTATAGTTTCACTCTCTCCTTGTTCTCTTATCAAACAACAGAAGGATGACTCCATGTATTACACATACCCTTCCCACTGAACAGTGATGATTCGTGCACTGCGAGAAAAGAGGCCATTGCGCGTGGAGGAAGGAAAAGCCTTTTCGATTAGTCATCTCAGCCTACCCCTCAAGCGTCCATGCCAACAATGCCTCATGACTGTCTTTCTTTATCGCAGTATTGATGTTGTTAGTTGTTGCTAAACCAAAGAAGTTGTCGTGCGAGTAGAACATAATTCTCCTATTATTTCTAACACCACATATAAACATGTCCGAAGGAATAGAAATCAGGCATTCATATAACTGATTCCGCTTGGTGGGCAATGAATCCACAACCTTTAGTGCAGATGCACCGATTTATAGTGGAAATTTCTTCGGTTGTTGAAGTATCTGTAACATCAAATTATTAAACCCTTAGCTTATTTATGGGAATTCGGATCCTCCTATTACAGCAATATCCTTAAGATGAATTTGTCTGAAGTTTGGGTGGAAACTTGGCTGCTGCTGCGACTTCAAAGCCAACTATGATTATGACCTTCAAGGACTGAGCGGTTCGTAGTCAATCTCTCACCACTAGCAAAATGAAAGCTAGAACTAAAGTTGAAGGTAAACAATCGACACGAGCAACTCGAGAGAAGGCGTTCGCAGAAATACGAGTTCTTGTCAGTCGTCACCTTGAGCAACCAGACTTCCATTCATTAGCGGCGCACGCTTCACTCCGCGTCCAGTCACTGCCTGGTGCAAACAGGAAATAAACACTGCACCTACGGGTGCAAGGCGGGCGCACTGCGGGAACCTACAGGTAGACAACTTTGTGAATAATCATATTAGCAAAAAATCGTTCAAATGGCTTTAAACACTATGGGAATTAACATCTGAGATCATCAGTCCCCTAGACTTAGAACTACTTAAACCTAACTAACCTAAGTACATCACACACATCCATGCCCAAGGCAGGATTCTAACCTGCCACCGTAGCAGCAGCGCGGTTCCGGACTGAAGCGCCTAGAACCGCTCGGCCACAGCGGCCGGCATCATATTCGCAAGTCCACTCTCGCTAAGTGCCCTGTTAGGCATGGAACAGTATAAGATTTTACTCCCGTATTCTGTGTCACAGGCAATTTCATTTGATTTCAGTTACATGTCGATACTGCTCGTCACTGTAAATTAACGTTTATACTTAACCTAATTATCCAAAACATCATGACCATCTGTTTAACAGCGTGTTGGACCACCTTTGTAAAGCAATTACAGCAGGGATTAAGTGTGGCATGGATTAGACAAGTCCTGAGCAAGTTTCCTGAGATATGCGGCATCTGCGCACAGGTCCGGCAGTTCCGTAAATTACGGTCCAGTGGTCAATAGGCGAAGAGTTTCGGGCGGAGATGGGGCCCGATAGCGCCCCAGATGTGATCCATTGTTTTCAGATCAGGTAAATTTAGTGAGCAAGGCATGAACGTGAGTTCAGTATGTTGTACGTCAAACCACTGTAGTATAATTCTGCTCTTTATGACACGGACAGTTATGCTCCTGGAAGATGCTGTTTTCTTCGAGGAAGAATCAAGCAAGAAGACATGCAGCTAGTCTGCAATAACATTCATTTGAACGATGAAGGTTTTCAATGACCGGATGGCACAGTCGCTGATGAGTCTTCCGGGGTAGTCGAAGAAACTTTTCGGTTTCTGACATTTCGTTCAGGGCTGCGCTGGACATCTCCGGAGGTGCTCCTGGTGCCGCTGAGTCTTGCCGACTGACTTTGGAAAGAGACATAAATACTGATAGATGGGCGTGGTTGAGATAAAACTTACCTATCGATTGTCGTCTGTAAGGATAAAAACTTACCTATCGATTCATCAGAGCCACTGTCTACTATCACAGCATTTTATAACTTCTTCTTTTCCGCTAAAATTACCACTATGTTATATGATATTTCGATTGCTTCTTTATCTAGTCACGGATGAAATGAAATGTCATGTGGCGAGAGCCTCTCGGCGAGTAGACCCGATCGCCTGATGCAAGTCTTTTGAGGTTTTGCCACTTCGGCGACTTGTACGTCGATGAGGGTGAAATGATGATGATGAAGACGACACAAACACCCAGTCCCTGAGTGGAGAAAATCCCCCCCCCCCCACCCCACCCCCTCCCGGCATGACAAGCCGGCACGCTGTTCACTCAGGTACGGTGGCGGATAATAGTCTGCCATAGTAGATAAAATTTTGGTTTCGGAAAACTTCACTTCATGAATTCCTGACTGAATAGTATACTCTGCTCCAGCTGGTTTTTTTACTTTTCGTAGTCGGCAAAGACTTTTATGTTCTTACAGTCTTGTATTCACGCTTCCCTTGGCAGTTCCAGTAGAGACCTTCCGACAAGTACACAGAATTTTATATGCTCCACTTGCTAACATGGGAAAGCGTTTTTCTTTCACAGATCTGAGTGCTTGACATATTTTCTTAGTTAGATAAAAAACAACAATGGTAGAACACGGTTTCTCTCCATTTTATCTAAAAATAACTAATCAGGTAACCAAGGTTTTACAGAAACATGACATCAGGCCGGTTTTTAGACCAACTTAGAAAATATGTCAAGTACTCCGATCTGTAAAGAACAAACGCTCTCCTCTGTCATCAAGTGGAGTATATAAGATTCCGTGTACTTGTTGGAAAGGTCTGCAGCGGAACTACCAAGACAAGTGTGAACATAAGACTGAAAAAACATAGAAGTCTTTACCGACTAGGGAAAACAGAAAAATTAGGTGTAGGAGAGCATGCTTTTCAATGTAAATACATAAAACTGCAGCCAGTCACTTTTTTGAAATAGTTATTTATTCCATGAGCCGGTTTTCGAACCTTTTCAGGCTCGTTTTCAGTTGGTGTACAGGAAGTTACATAGCTATTTCAAAGCAAAATGCTGGGTGCTGGGTAGCGACAGTATGCGCGGCTTTTGTTGTTAATATCCATGTGTCTGCTTCCATTGTGATGGCCGGTTGGAACCACATCACTCACTTTTACAGTATATGTTTGCATATACTCTACGATAACTAAACTTCGCCAGCTCCAGCATGTGCTATACAACTGTTCAACACCAAAAGCCTCCCATACACTCGCAAGCCAGCACCCAGTATTACGCTTTTAAACAGCTATGCCGCGCGGGATTAGTCGAGCGGTCTCAGGCGCTTCAGTCGTGGACTGTGCGGCTGGTACCGGCGGAGGTTCGAGTCCTCCGTCGGGCATGGGTGTGTGTGTTTGTCCTTAGGATAATTTTCGTTAAGTAGTGTGTAAGCTTAGGGACTGATGACCTTAGCAGTTAAGTCCCATAAGATTTTTTTTTAAACATCTATGTAATTTCGTGTACGACTTCTAAAGAAGAGCCTGAAAAGGTTCGAAAACCGGTTCTTGAAATAAATAACTATTTCAAAAAAGTGACTTGTTGTAGTTTTCTCTATTTACATTAAAAAAAGTCACGGGTTCTCAACCATCCGTAATGGATAAGCTTAATCTGCATGTTCGTCAGTCAGGACATCAAGAAGTAAAGTTTTCCGACAGCAAAGTTTTATCTACTATAAGAAACTATTATCCATGACTAGACAGAGAAGCAATAGAAATATTAGGTAAGAGTAATGATAGTTTTAACACAAAAGAAGAAGCCATAAAACTCAGTGGTAAATGGTGTAGATAAAAAGTAGTGCCAACGCGGTTATCATTCATAGCAGACGTTACCCACAGACGTTCACTGTACAAAATGCCCTCAGTATAATTGTCCTGCATCTCTATCACCCTCCCCCACATAGATTGAAGACGTCATACACCATCAGCGTATCCATCTCTGATGATGTCGTGGAAGCACCCCCCACTTGCACATATGATGTCTTCACTTGTGTAGTAGCACGAACGACGAAAAGGTTCCTTCATTTTGGCGAACGGGTCGCAACCGCACGGACTGATGTCTTGTGAATACGGTTAATGTACCAGTATCTGCCACCCCCACGAACGCAGCAGCTCATGCACAGTATTCACCGTGTGGCATCGTGCATTGTCATGAAGGACGATGGGTGCAAATGCCAGAAGGAAACACTGTCGTGCGCTCCGACCAGCGTCACTTGAATATTGATCCACGCACGTTGTTCATGTTTCCTAAACATACCGTAAGGGTGTTAGTTTGTTCGAACTGGTTTTGTCGCACTTTCAGACAGTACGCACAGCAATTTGCTGAAACAGAGCTGTCGCCGCTCACCGCACTACTTCAACTGACCTGCTACCAGATACAGGCAGCTTGAATGCCATGTGGCGCATATTCATCAGGTTACGGAGGTGTTGCCATTAGTTTGCATCCAATCTGCGTATATCGACAGTGGCTTTGCAGAATCGATACATAAGTTTTTGTCTTTGACAGGCGATAATCGATACTTAAGTTTTATCCCTGACAAATATTATCTCTGCTACGACGCCCCTTATTCAGTCTTTCTGTCGCTTTCCAACGTCAGACTCAGGTTCGCTGGGAGTACCTCTGAAGATGTTCATCGCAGCTCTGGACGAAACGTCAGGAACCGAAAAGTTTCTCCGACCACGGCCATATGGCCTGGAAGACGCATCAACGTTCATTTTGTCCACAGCCCAGGTGAATGACGCCCTTAGCACTCCCGGATCGGCCAGCGTCCGTGGCGCGGCATGTGTTGCGACTAGGCATTCATATAGATGGCGGTATTCCGAAGACTATCTTCGACGTGATTCACCCGAGCTGGCGACAAGTTTCCATTGACCACGGTCGTAATCTCACTGATACTGTGTCCACAGAACGATGTCTTTGGGTCAACATGGGAAGGCGAAGTGACCATCTGCTGTGGAGCCCCATATTCGACAACGCGTACTTAATAATGTGCTCCGAAACAATTGTACCTGCACCAGTAAGATATGCTGTCGCCGGATCTGCCACAGATTGCCAGCTATTCCTGGTTTACAGAGCGGATAAGCCTCTGACTTCCACATTATGTAATGAGGTGTATACTTCCTAAACCTAGTAGTCTACTGCTGGTTTCGCAGTCCTTTAAAAACTTTTCATAAATCCTCACAACAGTAGCAAGCAATTAGCTTTTCCGTTTCCCAAATGTTCGCTCCCTGGGATCGGGCCATAAAATACGTTCTTTTTCAAAGTAGTTATATCAGTGAATTTCCCCATTTGCGACCATTATCGTCGCTAGAATGATTCACATCCGTCTTTGCTCTGCTTCTACACTTTTCTTACGGCGCCACTTGCCCACAAAACGACCAGGCATTGGGCAATGGTCATAGTAAATACATACAACTGCGTAACAGTGAACTCGAGGCACATCAAGGGTGAAGAGTAATTTACGAAGTAGAGTCGACACGTATGAGGTCTTTCTCATAACTAAATATGGGGGAATGTTGTAGAATTAAATCAGGTGATGCTGAGGGAATTAGATTAGGAAATGAGACACTTAAAGTAGTAAATAAGTTTTGCTATTTGGGGATCAAAGTAACTGATGATGGTCGAAGTAGAGATGATATAAAATGTAGACTGGCAGTGGCGAGGAAAGCGTTTCTGGAGAAGAGAAATTTGTTAACACCGAGTATGGATTTAAACGTCAGAAAGTCGTTTCTGAAAGTATTTGTATGGAGTGTAGCCATGTATGGAAGTGAAACATGGACGATAAATAGTTTGAACAAGAAGAGAATAGAAGCTTTCGAAATGTGGTGTTACAGAAGAATGCTGAAGATTAGATGGGCAGATAAAAAAAACTAATGAGGAGGTACTGAATTGAATTGGGAGAACAGAAATTTGTTGCACAACTTGATTAGAAGAAGAGATCGGTTGGTAGGACATGTTCTGAGGCATAAAGGGATCACCAATTTAGTACTGGAGGGCAGCGCGGAGGGTAAAAATCGTAGAGGAAGACCAAGAGATGAATACAGTAAGTAGATTCAGAAGGATGTAGGTACTGAGAGATGAAGAAGCTTGCACGGGATGGAGTAGCATGGAGAGCTGCATGAAACCAGTCTCTGGACTGAAGACCACAACAAAAACACGTGGAAATCCCGATAACTTTACACTTATATATGATGTAATTGGAAAGTGTATCCACCTGCATTTAAGACTAGCTGCATCACTTGCATTCCGATCGTTCATTGTTGTCTGCTGTCTTATTTCTGTGACAGATGGCAACGTTCTTATGACGAACTTATTTGAATGTGGTTTCGGTCATTTATATTTAAACCATTTATATGGCATTATTGTCATACATGAAGCGGTTCAGAACACACTGAGTCGACAAACGTCATGGGATATCTCCAGATATCGTGTCGGACCTCATTTTACCCGGCGTAGTGCAGAAGGTCGAAGTGGCGTGAACTCAACAAGTCATTGAGAGTCACTTGCAGAAATATTGAGCCATGCTGCCTCCATAGCCATCCATAATTGCGAAAGTGTTGCCGATGCAGGGTTTTGTGCACAAGCTGCCCTCTCGATTATGTCCCATGAATGTTCAATAGGATTGATGTCGGGCGATCTGAATGGCCAAGTCATATCCTCGAACAATTGTGGCCCGGTGACATGACGTATTGTCCCCCATTAAAATTCCATCGTTGTTTGTGAACATGATGTCCATGAATTGCTGAAAATGGTCTCCAAGTAGCCGAACGTCCAAAAGACTCAGTCCATTCCATGTAAACACATTCGCAACACCCCGGATATTTTTCCTCAAGATTTCTCCTCTCTTTCCGTTCTCCATCAAAAAAAAAAAAAAAAATGTTTCAGTAACGAAAATCCTTTTGAAACATCATCTGAGGATTTTTTGAACTTCAAAACAAATGTGTAATCCAGAAATTGCTCTGACGTTGGTAGAGAGTCTAGAATAACGAAGGAGAATTGAAAAACGGTAAAGCCGTCAGCAAGCCGAGGGTTGTTTTAAACACCATAGTGCCTTACTAGGCCTGGGGCTGTTGGACGTGGTATGCCGTTGCCTTCCACCAGACTTTGAACCGACTTATCCAGCCAGTTACAGAGCGACCTACAGTTTAACGTAAACGGTGCACCTCGGCATTTTTCCACTAACAAACATTGCCACAGGTGAAAGAAGTGATAAGTGGTGGATAATAATGCTAGGACTGACCGTGGATCTAACCTCGGACCTCGAGATACGTAGTTTGTCACTTAATCATGGCACCACCTAACATTTCAGCTCGGTTCAGGCATTTTGCTAATTTCAATTCAAAAATTTTGTACGAGTTTTACTTCAACTCAAAGTACCGCGTCTTTCGAAATAGCAAAACGAGGAAACACTAGGAAGTGGACTAGAGTCAGAAAAGTAGTTGTATTCTATTAAAATCTAAATACATAGGAATAGGTTTGTTGTGAATGATAATTCGCAATTTTTCACAAACACAACTGTTATTGATGTAAGTTCACAAGGTTGAAGACTGAACAACAAACGAAAAGGTAACTAGAAGTCTCCTAATTGAGGCAAACAAAAGTTCACTTCTAATTTTGCACAAAGGTTCGTGGTAACACACACACACACACATACATACACACACACACACACACACACACACACTAGTAAGAGTCCAATTCAGATACGAAGACGTAATCTTCAGCGGCCGAAATACACGAGGTCGGCATCCGGAGTGAACTGAACTTTGGGGCTGGTTCCAGCCCCTAAATAGCTGTCTCTAGACAGTCAGGTTTTGGCGTAGTGATACTTCCTGCATGCCATGGCTTGAGCTCCCCCTGCATGAAGTAGCGCTCGGAATGTCTGTTTCCATTATCTTGTATGTAAACATCTGGTGTTTACCATGGTGCTTTTGGTACGCCTTGGGCATACACAACGCCGTCCTCTGCGGTGTAATATGGGTTGCCGGCCCTCAGGGGCTGCCTTGGCTCTGGCATAACAAGGTTTATTTTCTTGATTACAATTTAAGAACAACAAAAATAAAGTACGAGTAATTCACATATACAGACATTTACATACTTGCCGATCTATTATGACAAGGATGAGATAGGTAGCGGCCGTAGCCTTATAGTAGGAACCATTCCAGCATTTGCCTGAAATAATTTAGGGAAACACGGAAAACTAAATCAGGATGTCTGGATGAAGATTGGGGTCTGCAGACTCCCGAAAACAGACTGCATCATTCAGTTTATCCCTAATTTACAACAGTTTGATAAAGAAGTTATTTAATAGTGTAAAAGGCTAGCGCTACACTGTTCATTCATTTCTCACTCCCAGTTTCTGCACACACCACACACACTGAACACATATTATTTCATAGCACTACGCACTATCAGCTGACATCGGGACCACTTTCTATAGCATAACTTCTCATTTGCTAGCCAGAAAAATTAAGTCAGCTTCGCTCCATAATGGCTGAGATGTAGAGCTCTGAAAGATGGTGTTAGTATTATACATTGCATAACTTTGGAAGTTAGTTTTATCCAGAAATGAGAAATGAGAAGGAAATAACATACAGTGAAAGTTTTATGCAGAATGATAGAAGTTTCATCTACAACTCACAGACAAGTCGGTTATAAGATATTCGTCCCATTCAGGTATCTATCAGTCACCTATTTTCATTATTTCTGATACAGTGAAGGATACAATATTTTGAACAATCTTCGCTTTTTTTGTTGATGGATAGAAAATTCCTTTGCCGCTTTTGGGTTTCTCGTTTGCTGGAATTGGCCGTAGTTCGTTATATTTCGTTGCAACATAATTCCTGTGTTTATTTCTTTTCTCTGTTTCACCTCCACTCCCTCCAATATCTTTAATACGTTTGCCTCCAATGCATTTTTATTCATAACACTCCCACTACGCTCAGCTGTAATTCTGTTCAACGATTCGTAAAGGTTAGTCAGTTACTCACTAAGTTATATACATGAAGATATTGTGCTCGCCAATGTTTGTAACGCAAATACAGTTTCTCGATGACGATCAGTCATAGTTTGGAAACTACTGAAATAATGGTTCAAATGGCTGTGAGCACTATGGGACTTAACATCTATGGTCATCAGTCCCCTAGAACTTAGAACTACTTAAACCTAACTAACCTAAGGACATCACACAACACCCAGTGGAAACTACTGAAAACTAGTTCCTAAATATAAAATGTAAAATATCATTGTAGAAGTAAAATGCACTAAAAAGGGAAATCATCTTCCATTTCCTTGCATAATGGAATAAGAAGGAGAAATACTGGCGTGTAACGTCCCACATGAACCGATATGGTGGGACGTACTTGAGGGGGTGTCGTCAAAAGAGATGGCTATTTCACTGTCAGGATACAGCCATGGAACGTAAGAACACTTCTAAGAGGAGTGAAACTGGAAAATCTGCAGAAAGAAATGGACAAATGTGAAGTGAACATGATATGTTTAAGTGAAGTGAGTTAGGCAGGTAGTGGTGAAATAGTGTCAGATAATTACACAATGTTTTATTCCTGTGGAAAAAGTTTTGGACGTTGTGAAGTAACAGTGATGGGAAGTCAAATAGTACAAAGTATGACTAAAGTCGTGTGTCACAGTTATCGTTTAATTATTGTGAAAATAAGTGCAGAACCAGTGGACATTCTGATTGTTCAAGTGTACATGCCATCATCAGAACATGATGACGAAGCCGTGTAAAAAATGTACGACGAAATAGAAGACATCATCCACTCTGACGGCAGAGGAAGAGTAAACACCATGATAATCGTTGACTGGAATACTGTAGTTGGACTAGGTAGGGAACCAGACATTGTGGGACAATATGGATTAGGAAGAAGAAAGGATACAGGAGAGATACTAGTGGAATTCTGACTGCGAAACTTATTCGTGGAGCCGGCCGGAGTGGCCGAGCGGTTCTAGGAGCTTCAGTCTAGAACCGCGCGACCGCTACGGTCGCAGGTTCGAACCCTGCCTCGGGCACGGATGTGTATGATGTCCTTACGTTAGTTAGGTTTAAGTTGTTCTAAGTTCTAGGGGACTGATGACCTCAGACATTAAGTCCCATAGTGCTCAGAGCCATTTAAACCATTTGAACTTATTGGTGGGGACGAACATTTTGTTCAAGAAAAGTAAGAGTAAATTGTACACATGGAAGAGCCCAGAAGACATTAACAGATGTCAATTTGACTATAGCCTCTTCAAACAGAGATTTAGAGGCAACGTGGAAGATGCAAAGTCTATGTCAGCTGCCAATGTCGACTAGGATCACAACATTTTGGTTGTAGACATCAGTACAAGGTTGAAGAAGATTCGACAGAGTGGGGGAAGAAAGCAGAGATAGGACCTGGAAAAGCAAAAAGAGAACATTCAGGTAGCAAGAGAATCGTTGGAGCAACAGTTTCGTGAAGTGAGAGGTAAAAATGCAAGTGCGGAATTGCAGTGGCAAAAGGTCAAACTGATTTTGTGGAATACCTTAAACAGTGAAATTGGGAGGGAAGCGAAGAGAGCGGGGAAGCATTATATCACCGGTAAGATGCTGGAGAAGATGGAGGAAAGGAAGAAGTGTAAAAATAATGAGGAAGAATAAAAAAGACCTAACAGAGCACTCAGGAAAGAAACAGACAAAGCGAAGGGAAATTACATAGAAGAAATGTACAAAGAAATAGAGGAATTGCAAAGAAGAGGAGTATATTACTTCATGTACCAGAAAATGAAGAAGCTGGGAGTGAGCCAGAACAAAGGAATAAGGATCTTTGGAATGGAAGACTCTACAGGAGAATTGGTTACTGAGCAACCCGAGGTGCTAAAAACATAGGGAGAATACATAAAAGAACTCTGCGATAAGAAACATCCTTGGCAAGTCATCGAAATAGAGACAGAGATGGCTCTTGACGAAGGCGAAAAAGGGCCCAGCATATTGACAACGCAAGTACAGAAGGCGATTAAGGACATGAAGAAGAGGTAAGCTATAGGAGATGACGACATACCCGTAGATTTGCTGAAAGAAATCGGAAACGGAGGTTTGAGAGGGTTGACGCAACTCGTCAACACAATTTACGAAACTGGAGAATGACCTAAGGACTTTTTGAACATCACAATGGTTTCTCTTAAGAAGAACAAACAAGCCTGAAATGTAGTGATTACAAAACAATTAGTCTGATCTCACTCGTGGTGAATATCAACGCAAGAATACTCAACAGACGGCTGGAACACAAAATTGAAGAAGAAAAGGGAGAAGGCCAGTTTAGATTTAGGAAAGGAAAAGAAACACGGGACGTCGTCGGCGTGGTGAGGATTTCGTCGGAGAGAGTTTTGGCTGTTAGCGAAGAAGTTTGTGCTAGTTTTATAAACTGGAAGAACACTTTGGACGGAATCAACTGCACAAAATTGATGAACATCCTCAAGGAGATAGGAATAAAATGGAAAGACCGGATACTAATTCTCGCTCTAGGCGTTTCAGTCCGGAACCGCGCTGCTGCTACGGTCGCAGGTTTGAATCCAACCTCGGGCTTGGATGTGTGTGATGTCCTTAGGTTAGTTAGGTTTAAGTAGTTCTATGTCTAGGGGACTGATGAGCTCAGATGTTCCCATAGCACCTGGAAAGTTTTGAAATGTGGTGATGGAGAAGAATATAGAAGATCAAGTGGATAGATCGGGTGACTAACGACGATGTACTGAAAAGAGCAGGAGAGAAGAAAACTTTCTCAACACAGTTCTTCAGAGAAAGGCCAACCGCATCGTCACATACTTAGACACAGGGGTCTAATGCACGACGTCATCGAAAGGAAGATCAAAGGAACTAAAGGACGAGGAAGAAGAATAATTCAACATCTGGATGACGTGAAAAATGGAAGGAGTTACAGGAGACTGAAGGAAGAAGCTGAAGACAGGGAACATTGGCTTCAGAAATTCTCTGTATGAAGACACGGACCCGCCACTAGGCAGAATTCTGCATAATAATAATAGTAATGGTGAGAAGCGGAGAGCTGCCGCAGCTGTACAAGATTGATGAAGAATCTTACGTGAGAAACTTTTCCCCCATTCGCCTGAAGTGCTGTGAGGGACCATGGAAAACCTAAAGCCTCTCTAACAAGTGTCCTGTGCTTAAACCATTGTTTCACCTTTCACAGCAAATGAGAGGTCGTGGGATCGAAAGCGGATCGGATCGCGGACATTTTCAGTCCGCCTTTAATCTAGCCTTCACTCTCAGCGATGTGTGCAGTCGTCAGGAACGACGTGTGGCTCGGATTCCATGTTAAAAAGTAGGTACCCTTACCCCAGTTGAATAACTGGTGTCGGTTACGGACATGCAAATTGCCGAAGTGCAAATTGAAAAACTTCAACCTGACTATAGACATAAAAACGCATTTCTCGGTTCATTCAGTTAGCCAAAGTTAGGTAAGGAAGGCTTTCTTTTAAGAGAAGCAGTGATAGCACAATGTTCCATCCTCTGTGAAGCGAGCCGTCAGTACGTCTATTTTCCTCTTGTTTTTCCGTGGGCCATGTCTGGGTTCACTCTGCTACTCCGTTGTCAAATTCATCTTAAATTATTCATTTCTTCGCAAATTTCACAAATCTCAAAATTCATAATGCACACCCTAATCTTTCCTTCAGGAGAGAGCAGTACTGTGCAGAGTAACTCAGAATTGGAAGGGGGGGGGGGTGGGGGGGGGGGGGGGGGGGGTGGCGGGCTCTGTCCACAATGAAGTCAACTTAAGTAAGAACTATACCTCACCTTGAAATTGTATAGCATTTCCAGAAAGCTATAAATCTTCTAGTTCACTGTTTCTAAGTAATTATTTCGTGCAGAAGACATTTTCTTTAATGGACATTATGCTAATACTTTTCGGTAATAACAAGAACGCTTCAAATTTACTCTGTCTCTCTAGATAATCGCAACTCCCGCATTCGTATACAGAGACCATTCCGAAGCAATATAAATCTCTTCAAGCAATCTCACAAACGAAGAAATAAAACTCTGATCTACAGGAAAGAAAAGAAAAAATCGCAACGCTAGTCTCCTATCACGAAGACGTAATGTATGCGGACTTCCCCATAACTGTTAAGATTCTTAATCGACAAGATAAGCTTTCTTTGCTGCTCACGTCTGTAACAACATCGTCCCTTCAACGGCGTAGTTAGTATTAATGGCCCCTCTCATTCACGCTTCAGCCGACACACAACACGAATCGCCGCCTGAATACTACTTCTCTTTATCCTTTAGAAGGCACCTTTCTCATTTCTCAACGCGTAACAGTTAAATCTGGAGATTAGTGACTTCTTCAACCTTGCAAGTTGTGTACTCACAAGTTTAAATGCTGAGAGAATCTTAAAGAGACGATATTGGCCTTCATTGTGTATTACGTTACCATCAATAACAGAGAAAAACGAAGAAAACGGTGTGATGAACATACTTTTCCTCCATCACTATTTGTCTCTGTCGCCTCTCTTTTCCTCCTCCTTCCACAGCGCCCCATCTTGCCCCAGCACCAGACCAGGAAGAAACTTCTCGTACAATTCTGATAGGAGAAATGATCTGGAAACTTATTTGGTTTCTACAATTTAATCTCAGTAATTAACTTTCCGATGCACATACATGAGGACATTATGGCCTTAACTGATAATATTACAATGAAATGAACACCCTTAGCTGCTTACAGGCGTTGACATACATCAACGGGGACAGATGAAAATGTGTGCCCCGACCGGGACTCGAACGCGGGATCTCCTGCTTACATGGCAGACGCGCTATCAATCTGAGCCACCGAGGACACAGAGCATAGCGCTAGTGCAGGGATTTATCTCTGACACGCCTCCCGCGAAACCCACATTCTCAACGTATTCTAACGAGCTGCATGGTCATCGATGGTATTTGTTCTTTCGGACATGTCCGAAAGAACAGATCCGAGTAATGAGTATAATGGGCGGGGACACTACGAACGCAGTGCGGGACAATACGTTGAGAATGTGGGTTTCGCGGGTGGCGTGCCAGAGATAAATCCCTGCAGTCGCGCTATCCTTAAACTGAAAAAAGCATATTTTGGAACTCTTAAAACATCTTATTTCAGCGTCATCTGCACTTATAATCATTGCAAATCCTAGGGAGAGAGACATCATTAAGTCGACATATTTTGCATATTTCATTCAGTAAAGTCACATGAAATAATGTTCTGGGGTAGCTCATCTTTAAGAAAGAAATTCTTAATTGTTCAAAAAAGTGCTGTAAGAATAATATGTGATGCTCACCCACGACATCTTGATGACATCTATTTACGGAGCGAGGCTTTTGATTACTGCTTCCAGCATATTTATTCCCTCATGAAGTTTGCTGTAAATAATCTACGGTGACTCAAAAGGAACAATGATGTATACAATTACAAAAAAATGACGTTCTGTACTCAACATTAAGGTTGTCTTTAGCACAAAAAGGGGTGCACAATGCCGCAACCAACATCCTTAATCCTTTAGCCAATGATACAAAACGTCTGATAAACAACAGAGTTAAATTTAAAAGAAACTGAAAAGGTTTCTTCTTGATAATTCCTTCTGTTCCGTAGAAGGATTTCTATTATTATTATATGCGCACAGTATGTCCTAGTTCTGTTTGGATTGTGGCTATGAAAGATGAAAGTCATGGGTTATGTTCACAAAATCACTGTATTTATTCGAAATAGTCTCCCCCTAAGGCAAAACACAGCTAAAATCGTTTTAAAAGTGTTTTTAAATAGTCACTGTAGTCCTCTTTTGGAGTTGCATTTAATACAGCAGTACAATTTTTTGGCCGTCTTTAACTGTGACGTAACGGCGTCCTTTCGTTGGATTACTTCAATTTGGGGAACAACCAGAAGTCGGCTGGTACCAAATCCGGCGAATACGGTAGGTGATCGAGGACTGTGATCCATTTGCTGGGCAAAAGCACGCCCACAGTCTTGGCTTTGTGGTCTGGGGTGTCATCACTGAGCAACCAGGAGCTTGCCTCTGTATTCCGGTCGAAGTCGACGAATTGTCGCCCAGAAACGATGGAGGACTCTAAACGCTTGATGTTGCCTCACTGCTCGATTACCATTTTCCGAATAGTGTCAGACACGTACTGTTACATTCGTGGCCAGGATGCCTTCTGCAGGAATGCTAACGCATTGATTTCTACACAGCTGTTTTTGAAACTTCAAGGATCGCGACGCTGAAGTGCACCAGTCTGGAATTACACACTGGCAGTCCTAACGGGTCTGGGACACATTATGAAAATGTGGTGGGTAGAAATCACCAAATCACCTCTGTATGTTTTAAAACAAAGTCATCATGAATCCATATCTACAAATTAATTTGTTATATCAATGTAAAATGACTCGTTACGCATCATTACCATTTATCGTGCAAATGATCCATGGAACATGAGACTGGCTAACTAACTAACTAACTAATGAACTGAGAGAAATGCTTTCGGGAAAGCTCCTCCCAACTTATTTGTACTTCGAAATTCCTACAGCAACAAGAGTACAATGCCGTAGCCGTCAATAATAACGTTTTATTGCTACCAGCGAGCGAGTACTACAACTGATTCTGTACGTGCTCATCTTCGTTTGCGATTTTCAGCATTTTCGCTTTGAATGGATCTGTCTGGTTACAATTAAGAAACAACAGTAATTTCGTTTCCTTTGTGAAAATGTAGTTTAGGTTATCATACACTTACGGAAATGGAAGATGTGCACAATGAAACAACAGTCCGATATTTTTCAAACTTTGTGGAGATGTTCACGGCTTAACGGGTATTACATGATTAAACGTTAGGAAGTATGTTCTTAAATTATTTTTTGGGAGTGTAGACTTACAGGTATGACTACAGACGGGAAACGATAGGAGATTTAGGAATATGGTGCTAAAAAAATTGCTGAAAATTTGATGGATAGATGGAGTAACTAATGAAGAGGTACTGAACCGCAATGGGGAGAAATGAATTTTATGGCAGAACTTGACTAGCAGATGACTAATAAAGTGCATCCTGAGTCATCATGGAATAGTTAAAATGATAATGGAGGGAAGCGTGTGAGGTAAAAATTATAGAGGGAGACAGAGACTGGAATGCAGTATGCACGTTCAAATGAGTGTATGGTGCGATAATATGCACGTATGAAAACATTTGCAGGAAGTAGAACATGGTGGGAGCTGCATCGAAGCAGTCTTCAGACTGATGACTACTACTGCAAGTACAACAACGACGCATTGTCTTCGCTTCTTCACTGCGTAAGTATACGCTGAGGTGACAAAAGTCACGGGATATCTCCTAATATCGTATCGGACCTCCTTTTTCCCGGCATATTGCAGCCATTCGACGTGGCATGGACTCAGCAATTCGTTGGAAGTCCCCTGCAGAAATACTGAGCGATGTTCCCTCTATAGGAGTGCAAAATTGTGAGTTTTGCCAGTGCAGGATTGTATGCACGAACTGACCTCTCGATTATGTCGCAAAAATGTCCGATGGGGCCAGCCGGAGTGGCCGAGCGGTTCTAGGCGCTACAGTCTGGAACCGCGCGACCGCTACGGTCGCAGGTTCGAATCCTGCCTCGGGCATGGATGTGTGTGATGTCCTTAGGTTGGTTAGGTTTAAGTAGTTCTAAGTTCTAGGGGACTGATGACCACAGATGTTAAGCCCCATAGTGCTCAGAGCCATTAGTTAAGTCCCATAGTGCTCAGAGCCATTTTTTTGTCCGATGTGATTCGTGTCGGGCGATCTGGATGGCCAAACGATTCGCCCGAATTTTCCAGAATGTTCTTCAAACGAATCACGAGCAATTATTGGCCGGTGACACGGCGCGTTGTCATCCATAAAAATTCCATCGTTGTTTGGGAAGACCAAGTCCATGAATGGCTGCAAATGATCTCCAAGTAGCAAAACATGCAGAGCGTCCAGTACATTTCATGCAAATACGACCGACACCATTATGGAGCCAACACCAGCTTGCAAAGAGCGTTGTTGACAACTTGGTACCACGGCTTCGTGGGGTCTGCGCCACACTCGAAAGGCCATGGATTTGTATTCACCCACGTTCCAACCGGTAAGGTCACGATCCCATGAGAGGCTCTGCGGGCGATGTTACTCTCGCATTGATTGCTTCAAGCAGTGATGCTTGTCTGTTAGCACTGACAACTCTACGCAAATGCCGGTGCTCTCGGTCGTTATGTGAAGGTCGCCGGCCACTGCGTTATCTGCGGAGAAAGGAAATGCCTGAAATTTGGTATTCTCGGCACAGTCTTGACACTTTGGGTCTCCTCATATTGAATTTCCTAACGATTACCGAAATGGAATGATCCACTCGTCTAGCTCCAACTACACTACCGGCCATTAAAACTGGTACACCAAGAAGAAATGCAGATGATAAACGGGTATTCATTGGACAAATATATTATACTAGAACCGACATGTGATTACATATTCACGCAATTTGGGTGCATAGATCCTCAGAAATCAGTACCCACAACAACCACCTCTGTCCGTAATAAAAACGCCTTCGCATTGAGTCAAACAGAGCGTGGATGGCGTGTACAGGTACAGCTGCCCATGCAGCTTCAACACGATACCACACTTCATCAAGAGTAGTGACTGGCGTATTGTGACGAGCCAGTTGCTCCACCACCGTTGACCAGACGTTTTCAATTGGTGAGAGATCTGGAGAATGTGCTGGCCAGGGCAGCAGTCGAACATTTTCTGTATCCAGAAAGGCCCGTACAGGACCTGCAACATGCGGTCGTGCATTATCTGGCTGAAATGTAGGGTTTCACAGGGATCGAATGAAGCCTAGAGCCACGGGCCGTAATACATCTGAAATGTAACGTCCACTATTCGAAGCGCCGTCAATGCGAACAAGAGGTGACCGAGACGTGTAACCAATGGCACCCCATACCATTACGCCGGGTGATACGCCAGTATGGCGATGACGAATACACGCTTCCAATGTGCGTTCACCGCGATGTCGCCAAACACGGATGCGACCATCATGATTCTGTAAACAGAACCTTGATTGATCCGAAAAAATGGCGATTTGGCATTCGTGCACCCAGGTTCGTCGTTGAGTGCCCCATCGCAGGCGCTCCTGTCTGTGATGCAGCGTCAAGGATAACCGCAGCCACGGTCTCCGATCTGATAGTCCATGCTGTTGCAAACGTCGTCGAACTGTTCTTGCAGATGGTGGTTGTCTTGCAAACGTCCCCATTTGTTGATTCAGGCCCTTGGGATCCACCACGGTGTTCCGTTTTACCCTCCTGAACCCACCGATTCCATATTCTGCTAACAGTCATTGGATCTCGACCAACGCGAGCAGCCATGTCGCGATACGATAAACCAAAATCGCGATAGGCTACAAACCGACCTTTATCAAAGTCGGAAACGTAATTGGGCGCATTTCTCCTCCTTAAACGAGGCATCACAACAACGTTTCACCAGGCAACGCGGGTCAACTGCTGTTTGTGTATGACAAATCGGTAGGAAACTTTCCTCATGTCAGCACGTTGTAGGTGTCGCCACCGGCGACAACCTTGTGTGAATGCTCTGAAAAGCTAATCATTTGCATATCACATCTTCTTCTTCCTGTCAGTTAAATTTCGCTTCTGTAGCACGTCATCTTCTTGGTGTAGCAATTTTAATGGCCAGTAGTGTACTAGGCCGTATTCAAAGTCTGTCATTTCCCGTCGTGTGGCCATAATCACGTCGAAAACCTTTTCAGACGAAGGACCTAAGCGCAAACGATTGTTATGCCAATGCACTGCCCTTTTACACCATGTGTGCCGGTACGCGATACTATCGCCATCTGTATGTGTGCATTTCGCTATCCCGTGACTTTTGTCACATAGGTGTAGCATTTGGATAGCAAGCGTAAATTCTGGTGCGTTACTGATGCGTCTGTAAAAAATGACTCTGAGCACTATGGGACTTAACATCTGTCATCAGTCCCCTAGAACTTAGAACTACTTAAACCTAACTAACCTAAGGACATCACAGACATTCATGCCCGAGGCAGAATTCGAACTTGCGACCGTAGCAGTCGCGCGGTTCCGGACTGAAGCGCCTAGAACCGCGCGGCGACAACGGCTGGTTGATGCGTCTGTAGGTATCGTCGTTCTGTACACGTGACTCAAGCGTCTCCCATTCTTCACAATTCACACTGTTACAGTTCCGATTAAGGTCACCAATAAACACTCTACTAACGCGTTACACAAAAAGCTTTGTATTGAGTCCATGAGACGACGGAGCTTAAAGGCTGAGCGGCGGGCGGCGCTCGTCCGCGGCAGGTGTTGCGCGCTGAGCCCGCCGGCGGCGCAGACAGGTGTAGTGGCGCCAGCCGGCCTTCAGACGTGGACGTAGACGTAACGCACTCCGGCAGAGCGGCCGGCGCCGCCGGTAAACACGTCGCCCTACTCCCGGATACCCGCGTCGTCGCCGGCCTTTACCTGGCTCCTCACGTCGACAGCTGCCGGCACAGGCCGCGCATACGCGTCTGCTCGGCCGATGCGCTCCTATTGGCACCATTCACACGTCGGTATTGCGCGCGTCGCTGCAGCCGTACGATTAAACTTGTAGTCGTCCCTCGCTTTTACGCCGACACCGTAGCTGCGTTAGTACATACCAGTAGCCAACGATTGATTACCTCTCCAGTTGGAAATACCGGGTGATCAAAAAGTCAGTATACATTTGAAAACGTTATAAACTACGGAATAATGTAGATAGAGAGGTAAAAATTGACACACATTCTTGCAATGACATGGTGTTTTATTAGAATAATAAAAAAAAACTAAGTTCACAAAATGTCCGACAGATGGCGCTGGACAGCAAAACGTCAGTAACTGCTACCGTGACGGGTGAGAGGTACGCCGACATGTTACAGAATCGCGTCACCCCCAGCCTGGCTGATAAACACCTGCTGGAACGTACGATGTTTATGCAGGATGGCGCTCCACCCCATATTGCTAGACGCGTGAAAGATCTCTTGCGCGCGTCATTTGGTGATGATCGTGTGCTCAGCCGCCACTTTCGTCATGCTTTGCCTCCCAGGTCCCCAGACCTCAGTCCGTGCGATTATTGGCTTTGGGGTTACCTGAAGTCGCAAGTGTATCGTGATCGACCGACATCTCTAGGGATGCTGAAAAACAACATCCGACGCCAATGCCTCACCATAACTCCGGACATGCTTTACAGTGCTGTTCACAACATTATTCCTACAGCTATTGTCGAGGAATGATGGTGGACATTTTGAGCATTTCCTGTAAAGAACATCATCTTTGCTTTGTCTTACTTTGTTATGCTAAATATTGCTATTCAGATCAGATGAAGGACATTTTTGAATGTTTGTATTTTTTTGGTTCTAATAAAACCACGTGTCATTCCAAGCATGTGTGTCAATTTATACCTCTCGATCTACATTATTCCGTGATTTATTCAGTTTTTAAATTTATACTGACTTTTTGATCACCCGGTAGAATAAACTGGGTTGGAAAACTTCTGAATTTCTGAGGTAGAGCTGACTGAAAAGTCCTTTTTTATGGAAGAAACACTTATTCGCCACTAAGTTAAATAATTATATGTTTTTGAGACTTAGGTTTCCGATTATTAGCCGACTGTCTAGCATTACTGAGAAATATATAGTTGTACACAATGGAACATACACAAATAGTAAGGAATTTACGGTTCAAACGGTTCAAATGGCTCTGAGCACTATGGGACTTAACATCTGTGGTCATTAGTCCCCTAGAACTTAGAACTACTTAAACCTAACTAACCTAAGGACATCACACACATCCATGCCCAAGGCAGGATTCGAACCTGCGACCGTAGCAGACGCGCGGATCCGGACTGAGCGCCTGAACCGCGAGACCACCGCGGCCGGCAAGAAATTTACGACCACGAAAGAAATTAATTATGCAAAATAATTCAGTCACAAACTAAAGCAAATAAATAATTGGCACAACGATTTATGTGAGAAAAATCAGGTAACTCCAAATATTGCTGAAAAATACGAACAAACGACACAAGAACAAAGAATTTAGCATTATTACAGGAGGGACATCCATTAACTTTCTAGACATTAATACTGACATCGCTGCAGGAAGCCATCAGTTTCAGATATCCAGAAAATACACATAATAGCCTCCAACATTGTAGCTTCACCAGTGGACGCTACCTCTGATAAAATCATTTTATGACTCACCGTGTGGTATCAGTTCCAGTGCCCACTCGTACTGAACAAGAACTGCGTACATTCGAAACAATAGGTAAAACAATGGCTACCAGACCTCGTTTTTGACAGTTTCATTTTAATTTTCTTTTTTCAATAACAACGTTTCATCAAGTACCTATGCTGAAAGCAATATAATTTCTTTTATGTAAGGAAATTAGAAATTTGACGAAAAGGCTTACGAGCAAAGTAAAAGACGTAGTAAGACGTACGTAGCTGAAGCAAGCCTTGTGTTTCATGGCGAAATTTATCGTGAACGAAATTTCGGTCAGACGGGAAACTGTCATCTGTGAATCCTAGTGATATCGGAAAACGTAGTCCAGACGAGTCCCCACAGCTGTGACTGAAGTATCTCCTTTACAGTAACATGAAAAGTCGAATTTGGCTTGAAATGTAAGACATATTATTAGGTTTTATGAAATGTCTAACAGCAAGAAATAAAACATTTCATAGAAACATTTGATGCGTCCTTCATTGATGCTCGAAATCATGTACAGTAAATGAGGCGCATCGAATGTTTCCCTAATCTATTTTATGTCTTACATTTAGGCAAATCATTTCCCAAAACATTTGCCCGTTATTTTGTTTTTCAAAATTTCCCTGTATTTTCAAGTTTTGTTCAGAAACCATGCAATACAATATATTTGAACATCGACCTGTATTCCACTATTATTAAGAGTATATAGATCAATAGAAATATCAAAAGTTGCAGTTTATTCTATTTTTCGACATGAAAGAAATAATTCCACATTTTTACACCAATGTAACTTTTAAGCGCAAAAGAACTAGGCCCTGAGGAGATGAACTTTTTTGACAATTACTTTACATTGCTAGCAGCAGCTCTTCGTAAAATATTTCAATTTCCCCTCCAATCAATAATTTAGTTTTTCTTAATTATCTTTATCACTTATAAGCAATTAAATCTTTCTTTAAAAATCTATTACTCACGCTCGTCAGTGTGATATCCACTTGTAAATTTTCGACTCTTAGTTTGGCTGTCCGGTGCGTAACTCATATGGAGTCTTGGTTTTTCTCCTCTCAAACATTTGACCAAATAGGCTTTTCTGATAAGCAAAAACTTCCTACAATGACTTTTGTAACATCGTCCAGTAGCCTAAAAAGGTATTTACGTTCAACACATCAACAAGAGACGTAGAAAAGCTTCACTACGAAGCCTACACTTAATCATCGCGTATTACATTTTGCAGCCGTACGACAGAATCGGGTACGGATACGGAATACCGAATAAAGCTAATCCATCAAAGTGGAAATTGAGTACTAAGTCGACGCATATCTTCTTCATTTTGTAAAGTATTATCAACATTGTTTTAATCAGCATGACAACGAAGACTTTGCCTACCAAGATTTCCAAGATTATACGTCCTTGGGCGCAATTAGATTCTGCAATGTTTTTGAGTTATCGAGTTAGCAAACATTACCGCCACCATAGTCGTAAAATGTTGATGAAGAACTACCGAAGAATGCGCTGTTTGATTGTGAACGCTAGCTGTGCTCGGTATAATGGCAATAAGTCTCTTGGTGATCCGAGATAATCGTCCATTGTTTTAGGTTTAGCATACCGTAAAGCACTAGGAGAATGGCATGTTAATTCTACGCAAGCGAAGACATAATAATTTATTACTACATTAATATCTGCTTTGGTACTGCATGTTAATTGGTCCACACGAAAACAGCATATCATTCGAATAACGTAAGTAACTTCTGTTGCCAGTCGGTACTCAGTCTCTAAGAGATTACGAAAGAGGGTATCTGTTACATTTATAAATGTGTCAACATCTTACATTTCTCTAGTGTTAGCATTATATTACGGACACAGGACAATGTCGTGACAAAGCACAAAGCATCCTAGTTTAATTTGTTCAACTAGTTTTATGACAGTAATATCAAATCAATATCTTAGACGCTATTTTTGTATCTACAAATATTCCAAAGTTGTTATATTGTTGTCTCTTTGTCGAGAGTTTCTTACTATAGCACACTATTCCTAAACGCACTGTTATGTATTTCAGCTATGTCAATATTTTGTGTAAAGAGAAGCTCCACGCAACATACGTTCATAGAGGTCAAGTTAAGCAGTTGTTTCGTACACTTTACTTAGATTTGGACATACACACACACACACACACACACTAATACACAAAGCTAAGTGCTCGGAAATTGGGATGGAAATGAAACTAGAAGTTTGTATCACGTGACTTCATTACTATTTACAGAAAACCACATGCATCAGTTCCCTTTTTTTTCCCCTCACACACATGCACAAAGGTAAGCACCCTGAAAGCGAGGCGGATATGAAATTTTAACACTTGTGTGTGGAGGTCACGTGGCTTTAATTCGATAACTTGAAAGTCAGAAGAAATGGGCAATGCTGTCGCCAATACAAGATTACAGGTGGGAATACGAAGTAGCGTTCTTTGGTCTTGGATACATCCACCGACACAGTTCAGAAAGCAGTCCTGAAGTCAATGAGTCACACGTCCCCTAGCTGCAGCTACCTTCCCTCACGCCTCCTCTGTATCGTGGAGACTGGAACTAGGTAACAGGTTATCAGGAGACCGTGCTGGCCATGGGAAATAACCTATTCCGGCGCAGTTACTCCATAGACATGTCCGCTGTTCGCGAGCGAATGCTATCTTACTGAAATATTAGACGGGATAGACTCCTTGGTGAGAGTGAGGCACTTTAGAACGTGGCTTGTTTATGACTTATCACTTAGAACCGAATCTCCCAACTCACTACCACACCAGAGGTGACGTGGATTTGTGCATGATAGATGTAGGCACTATTGTGTCTAGGGATCCTACGTACTCGGTTCGTTAGACAAACAATCAAACAACGCGTATTGATGAGTTTTATTTGAACAAGGTAAGTACAAATACTTAACTTTGATACACTACTGGCCATTAAAATTGCTACACTAACAAGAAATGCAGATGATAAACGGGTAATCGTTGGACAAATATATTATACTAAAACTGACATATGATTACATTTTCACGCAATTTGGGTGCATAGATTCTCAGAAATTAGTACCCAGAGCAACCACCTCTGGCCGTAATATTGGCCTTGATACGCCTGGGCATTGAGTCAAACAGAGCTTGGATGGCGTGTACAGGTACAGCTTACCTATGCAGCTTCAACACGATACCACAGTTCATCAAGAGTAGTGATTGGCGTATTGTGACGAGCCAGTTGCTCGGCCACCATTGACCAGAGGCTTTCAATTGGTGAGAGATCTGGAGAATGTGCTGGACAGGGCAGGAGTCGCACATTTTCTGTATCCAGAAAGGCCCATACAGGACCTGCAACATGCGGTCGTGCATTATCCTGCTAAAATGTAGGGTTTCGCAGGGATCGAAGGAAGGGTAGAGCCACAGGTCTTAACACATGTGAAATGTAACGTCCACTGTCCAAAGTGCCGTCAATGCGAACAAGAGGTCACCGAAACGTGTAACCAATGGCACCCCATACCATCACGCCGGGTGATACGCCAGTATGGCGATGACGAATACACGCTTTTAATGTGCGTTCACCGCGATGTCGCCAAACACGGCTGCGACCATCATGATGCTGTAAACAGAACCTGGATTCATCCGAAAAAACGACGTTTTGCCATTCGTGCACCCAGGTTCGTCGTTGAGTACACCATCGCAGGCGCTCCTGTCTGTGATGCAGCGTCAAGGGTAACCGCAGCCATGGTCTCCGAGTTGATAGTCCATGCTGCTGCAAACGTCGTCCAACTGTTCGTGCAGATGGTTGTTGTCTTGCAAACGTCTCCATCTGTTGACTCAGGGATCGAGACGTGGCTGCACGATCCGTTAAAGCCATGCGGATAAGATGCCTGTCGTCTCGACTGCCAGTGATACGAGGCCGTTGGGATCCAGCACGGCGTTCCGTATTACCCTCCTGAACCCACCGATTCCATATTCTGCTAACAGTCATTGGTTCTCGATCAACGAGAGCAGCAATGTCACGATACGATAAACCAAAATCGCGATAGGCTACAATCCGACCTTTATCAAAGTCGGAAACGTGATGGTACACATTTCTCCTCCTTACAGGAGGCATCACAACAACGTTTCACCAGGCAACGCCGGTCAACTGCTGTTTGTGTATGAGAAATCGGTTGGAAACTTCCCTCATGTCAGCATGTTGTAGGTGTCGCCACCGGCGCCAGCCTTGTGTGAATGCTCTGAAGAGCTAATCATTTGCATATCACAGCATCTTCTTCCTGACGGTTAAATTTCGCGTCTGTAGCACGTCATCTTCGTGGTGTAGCAATTTTAATGGCCAGTAGTGTAGATGTGCCGCAAGAAAAGGGCGACATGCAAAATAGTCAATCTTCTTCAGAACAGACAAACACAAGTCTGTGATATGTGGAGATGGCTAATGATAGAGGCTACGATGCGTCGGCTAACGAAGTGGCTGACTTTGAAGCTGCTGTCGAAGTGGGCTGCCACCAGTCGGGCGCGGCGCTTATGTCCCCTTCACGTAGGGGCCGCTGCTGTCACGTTGTTGTCCTGGAGGGAGGTCAGTCAGCGTGTGATTGGCCGATCTCTTCTCACAGCCGTCTCTTCTCTGTCGTTCCCTACTGGCGTGCCAACGCTGACTTCAGGCCGTAAAAGACTCTGATGCCAGAAATAACGTCGTCGTGTCTCTCTCCATGAAACATAATACGGCCTAATCTTCTCTCTCCGCCATCACCAAAACTCTGCAGGAAACAAAAAATTGACAGACTCAGCATACGAATTCAGTAAGCAACAAACTCCAGTAGAGCTCTCACATACGAGTGCCTACAGTACGACTTTTGGTGTAATAGCCGGTTAATGCACTACTAACACTACATTTTAGTCATTTCTGAACAATTTTTTTCGTGTCGTTCTGTCTCTCCTGGTATTCTTAATTGTCATTGATATGTATGATAATCTTTCAGTAATTTCTCATCCAGATTTAGTTGTTTCATTATGCCTTTTCCGATGTCAGTGTCTTGATTTCGCGCTTTTCCTTAGTCTCGTTTTGTATGTATCTTAATGTTGCTGGTGTGGAACGCTATGTTTTTCCTAACATGTCATGAGAATTGCAGAATTGCTCGTGTACTATGCAAAACGTAGTTATCACTATAAGACATCATATTCATTCATGGTTTCTTTTAATATAAAACGCAAATAATGTCTTGCGGCCAGCAGTTTCCTGCATGGTGATTTGATTTTTGTGTGGTATATGCAACGTACTACCCAATGACCATTATCTCAGCAAATTTAAACAGGATTAGAGACTGATTCCTGGTGTTAATCATACATCATAATTTTAATGCAACGCTGCGCTGGCTCGTACAAACATTAAAATAACGCCAAAAGCGCACGTAAGAAGTTAGAAAGACTAAAACCATCGTTTCACTATTATTCAACACTTAAAACACCACAACCATCACTGCGTGAATATAAAATAAGACACGAAAATGTTGACAACAATCACAGAAAAATACTTCATCCCAATGCAAGAGAACCACCATATCTAGAAAGACACAGCCCAAAGCAAGAAATGGCTAAGTGGTCAAGTACGTATGTGGAATAAATATTGTAGAACTGAACTAAATGCAACAAAAAGCAGAGGAACACTAAATTCTTTGACCGTGGGCATTACGCAAAAGCGTTCAACAGTTGGTAACTCTATAACCCTAGAACATACTGACATCATATTGCGCTAAGAGAGTAGAAAATTCTAAATGCAATGTGTGTTCTGTGCTGGCAGGTGAACGCATAAAATTTCTTATCACAACAAAAAACGAAAATTACCCCATCACTTAGACCGCCAAGATACTGACAGATAAATTAGGAAATTCGCTTAATTTGACAACTGTGTACGGAAAACATACGAGAATATGCAGGGTGAACCATAACTCCACCGACAAAATTTCGGAAGATGTTCAGAGCATTTTGATATCAGAAACCCGTGGTCTCCGGTGCCTCGTTACATAGCGATTACATTTCGCTGATTGCTTAGCCCTTGTATCGTTATCGCATGGGAAACATCTAGAGAACAGTAGAAATGTCGACGGTATGTGCTGCATGTTTTGTTTGAAAACAAAATTGTTCCATTCGTTCACGGTACTTGCGGTTGACACCATGAGGTCTACTTCACTCTTGGACGTCAAGGTTCAAATGGCTCTGAGCACTATGAGACTTAACATCTGAGGCCATCAGTCCCCTAGAACTTAGAACTACTTAAACCTAACTAACCTAAGGACATCACACAAATCCATGCCCGAGGCAGGATTCGAACCTGTGAACGTAGCGGTCGCGCGGTTCCAGACTGAAGCGCCTAGAACCGCTCGGCCATGAACGTCAAGTATGCATTGCATTCAGAACTGCTCTGTCCAGTCTCGGGTTTGTTTTTCCGGCGGTATTAGTTGTACGTTAACAGTGAGACACAGTAATATGGATGTGTCCTGCCCAACCAACCTATCTGACGTTTTATTCTAGCCCAACCTACCACGCTACTTTCAACCTGTTAGCTTGGGACCTCTTTCTGACAATAAAGTAGCCCGCTAAATCCACAGTTGTTCATGGTGTGTCGTAAGTGAAGTAGTGCGAGAGGCTAAGAATGTGTTGGAGAGAAACACCGGTTAACTGTTTGTACACCCGCTAGCCGAAATGCCACACATTTACACTAATGGCTGCTGTCGAAAAATACTTTCCGACAAGTCGAATTCCTGATCGCAGAGTGTTTACCAGAAATGGAAATGAAATGAGCGTATGGCATCGTTGGCTGGGAGGCAGCCAAGTGCAAGTCTTATTTCATTCGACGCCACATTGGGCGACTTGCGCGCCGGTGATGATGATGAACTGATGATGAGGACAACACAACACCCAGTCCCCGAGCGCAGAAAATCTCCAACGCGGCCGGGAATCGAACCTGGGAGCACTTGCATGGGAGGCAAGCACGTTATAATCCAGCTAAGCAGGCGGACTGTTTACCATAGTCTTCAGCACATTGCGTAAACCTGACATTCTTCCAACTTCTCATTTTTCTCCTGAACTGGAAGTTCAACAATGTGCAGGAAAAGCAACGCATTGTTAAAATGGTGCAGTGTAGCCCTACTACCAGAACTCGGCTACTTTCTGCATGTATCAGTGTCCCAAGTACACACGTGTGGGAACATTACATCCGGGAAACTTGTACCCATTTCACATACAGCGTGTCTACAATCTTCACATTGGCGACAATGTCAAACGACTTGAATTTGGTCACTGGTAAAGTGACAATCATCATTCGCGTCCATTAATAATATTCATTGATGAAGCCATGTTCACACTGAATGGAGATACCAACGCATGTAATAATTTCCATCAATGTTCGGTGCGGCGTTTTCGGTAACACGTTGATACGCTCAGTCATTCCAGAACAGGAATTATGGGACAGAATTACTTGCATTTTTTGGAGAATTCGTTTGTTTAATACCTTGAAAACACTCCTTTGGCCACGAGGACTGCAGTGTACTTCCAGAGTGATGGAGCCCCTCCACATTCTACCGAACGCGTGAGACATCTCAGCCACACCTACTCTAATCACGCGTCGAGGTCAGGTGTGTAGGCCAGCCAGGGGATGGTTGTTAAGGCGGTTTTCCATCTACCTCGGCGAATCGGGGCTGGTTCCCTTTCTTCCGCCTCAGTTACTCTGTGTCGACGATTGCTGCACAAACACCGTTTCCACGTACGCGCCCGCATCTCGTGGTCGTGCGGTAGGGTTCTCGCTTCCCACGCCCGGGTTCCCGGGTTCGATTCTCGGCGGGGTCAGGGATTTTCTCTGCCTCGTGATGGCTGGGTGTTGTGTGTGATGTCCTTAGGTTAGTTAGGTTTAACTAGTTCTAAGTTCTAGGGGACTGATGACCATAGATGTTAAGTCCCATAGTGCTCAGAGCCATTTGAACAATTTTTCCACGTACGCATACACCATAATTATTCTACCGTGCAAATATTTGGGTATGAGACGTCCCAGGGGGTCCACTGGGGGGCCGAACCGCACAGTAACCCTGGGTGCGGTATGGGGCGGCGGTGGGGTGGGTGGACTGTTGTGGCCTGTTGTGGGGTTGTGAACCACGGAAGGCTCCGGCGGGACGAAGCCTCTCGTCATTTCTGCGTCCCCGGTTTAATACATACATACATACATACAGAAATACCCTAATCACTGGAATGACGCGAGATGAACTGCGTGGTCCCATCATGGACGCTGCTGGCTTCATTAGGCAACGTGCAGCAACACGACATGTACTCCTACGGGTGCACAAATGCACTGAAACTGACGGTGAGGTATTCGAACATTTATTGTGAACTGTATAACAGCTGTAATGTGACGTGCAGGGTAATGCTTAAAGGTGAATATGTTAAAGATACCTGTTTTTCAATTGATACTTCGTAAAGCGCTTGTTGTAATGTTTACTAACTGTTGTAAATGTGTAAACCTGACTATGTATTGAATAACACAGAAAATAAATAACAATGGATATTAAATGTGTTCTATCTCGGAAAACATTTGGAATAGGTCATATGTCCATATTTTTGCTGCCAATGATCGTTCATATCATATCCCTGACTATTTCCCATAAGGACATCTTGTATCTGATCGAGGAAATGATACAGGATAATCTTGTTTTCGTTGGGCATCTCTTCAACATATACCTCTCAGATAACAGAAAACGTACTTTAATTTGCCGTGGATAGCAGACGGCAGAAAAATGAGCATCGGAGAATGAATAATATGAAAACAACAGTTGCGACGCACAGTAGCAATATCAAGCGGAAACATTGACAATGACGGATTTTTGTAAATACAGAATACAGTTTCCTCGTCACGGAAATGTTTACCGTGTGTTGCCTAGTGATTAACGCCATGTACGAAAGTGCCTAGCAAATATTGGGGAGACAAAAAATAAACACAAAACGCAGGAGTAAATACAAAATAAAACAAAAAAGTAAAACTGATATGTTTTGTTCATTCTGAGGATTGAAGGTTTCTATCACCCTATTGTTATATGACGTGAAGACTACTGTAGACATTTGTAAAGACAACGTGCTTCAGGTTAGAGGTAAAAATTGTAAATTTGAACGCTCATTCTTAAACATATGCTTTTGCGCGTATTACATTTTCATATTTACTAGGATCATTTACCGCGTGGAGACTATCTTCATGAAAACACATCCAAGTTGCGACACAAATCTTTAGCTGACTATTAGAGCTGAATTCTATTTAAGAACAAAAAACTTGAAGTTTCACTTATTCCTTTTCAGAAATAAATAGTAAAATAGCAATTAATGCAGTAATTTACAATTAGCATCTCGGAGGGATGTATTATCTCTTTTTGGGCAGGTATAGAATTACTTTTACCTACGAAAGTCAAGCATTCAGATTGCATCTAACACTAACACTGTGTAAACAAGAAAAGATGTGCACGTAACTGCGTTAAATGAAATACGTTTATACCGTTCAGGTTTCCAACAGACATAATTCTCAATAATAATATGCTTTATATGCTACAAAAGTGTCCTCTGTCTTCAGTACTGTATCGAATCAACCATCCAGTACTGTAGATATAAAAATTCATTCTCTCTTTCTTGAAACCACAGATTTAGCATTTTTTTCTAAGTTAGCAGTTTCGGAGAGCAAGTAACGATGTTTTAATTACCATACATTGAAATACGCTTTCACTGGGGAGAAAAGATTAAATCCGCATTGCCTATAAATTAATTAGTCTCAGACAGGTGTTATTCTAAACACGCACAACGCACTTCTTTCCCCGAGTGCGAAATTACTGCAGGTCGTCATGCTGGCAAGGTAACAAGAACGCAAGTCTAGACTAAAGAAAGCTCGCGCGGTTATATTAATTGAATGGGCCACCTGAAAATAGAACGCAGTGACCTTTAAACACCAAGGCTAAAGAGATGTTGAGAAAAATTTGGCGTCAGCAGAGTGCTTCCATTGAAACTAGTCTGGTAACTAAATATGAAGTGCTAGGGAGAGCAGAACATCATTAAAAACTACGGGTGTGCACTATGCCTTTTACAGTAGTTGCGCACTATTATATGTAAAATTACGAGTAAAAGAAAAGAGTATCCCTGTACACTGACAGAACTACGTAATGTGTAAGTCATCATGCTATTATCATCTTTGGTAAACCATATTTAATTTAAAAAAGAAACGGAGGTAGCTACTCGTCTCGGAAATTATGGTGAAATAAAAACGTGACTGAAGGCTTATGACAGTTGGGTTATTCAGTTGCATTCGTTTGTTATAATCTGTTGTTTGCAGGAAAGTATTGTCATTGGACGATTGTAAGGACATACAGATAGAATTTGATGAAATTGCCACTCAGTGTAATGAATGAGAGCTTTCTTTAAAAGTGGATAAATATAAGATAACGCTTACAACAAAGGGGGGGAACGTTATAACATCTGATTACGAGATTAGTGGTGAACTTCTTGAGCTACTCGTCACATCGTAAATATAAATGGTTCTGAGCACTGTGGGACAACATTTGGGGTCATCAGTACCCTAGAACTTAGAACTGCTTAAACCTAAGTAACCTAAGGGCATCACACACATCCATGCCCGAGACAGGATTCGAACCTGCGACCGTAGCGGTCGCGCGGTTCCACACTGAAGCGCCTAGAACCGCACGGCCACACCGGCCGGCCTCGTAAATACACTCCTGGAAATGGAAAAAAGAACACATTGACACCGGTGTGTCAGACCCACCATACTTGCTCCGGACACTGCGAGAGGGCTGTACAAGCAATGATCACACGCACGGCACAGCGGACACACCAGGAACCGCAGTGTTGGCCGTCGAATGGCGCTAGCTGCGCAGCATTTGTGCACCGCCGCCGTCAGTGTCAGCCAGTTTGCCGTGGCATACGGAGCTCCATCGCAGTCTTTAACACTGGTAGCATGCCGCGACAGCGTGGACGTGAACCGTATGTGCAGTTGACGGACTTTGAGCGAGGGCGTATAGTGGGCATGCGGGAGGCCGGGTGGACGTACCGCCGAATTGCTCAACACGTGGGGCGTGAGGTCTCCACAGTACATCGATGTTGTCGCCAGTGGTCGGCGGAAGGTGCACGTGCCCGTCGACCTGGTACCGGACCGCAGCGACGCACGGATGCACGCCAAGACCGTAGGATCCTACGCAGTGCCGTAGGGGACCGCACCGCCACTTCCCAGCAAATTAGGGACACAGTTGCTCCTGGGGTATCGGCGAGGACCATTCGCAACCGTCTCCATGAAGCTGGGCTACGGTCCCGCACACCGTTAGGCCGTCTTCCGCTCACGCCCCAACATCGTGCAGCCCGCCTCCAGTGGTGTCGCGACAGGCGTGAATGGAGGGACGAATGGAGACGTGTCGTCTTCAGCGATGAGAGTCGCTTCTGCCTTGGTGCCAATGATGGTCGTATGCGTGTTTGGCGCCGTGCAGGTGAGCGCCACAATCAGGACTGCATACGACCGGGGCACACAGGGCCAACACCCGGCATCATGGTGTGGGGAGCGATCTCCTACACTGGCCGTACAAATGGCTCTGAGCACTATGGGACTTAACTACTGAGGTCATCAGTCCCCTAGAACTTAGAACTACTTAAACCTAACTAACCTAAGGACATCACACACATCCACGCCCGAGGCAGGATTCGAACCTGCGACCGTAGTGGTCACGCGGTTCCAAACTGACGCGCCCAGAACCGCACGGCCACACCGGCCGGCACACTGGCCGTACACCACTGGTGATCGTCGAGGGGACACTGAATAGTGCACGGTACATCCAAACCGTCATCGAACCCATCGTTCTACCATTCCTAGACCGGAAAGGGAACTTGCTGTTCCAACAGGACAATGCACGTCCGCATGTATCCCGTGCCACCCAACGAGCTCTAGAAGGTGTAAGTCAACTACCCTGGCCAGCAAGATCTCCGGATCTGTCCCCCATTGAGCATGTTTTGGACTGGATGAAGCGTCGTCTCACGCGGTCTGCACGTCCAGCACGAACGCTGGTCCAACTGAGGCGCCAGGTGGAAATGGCATGGCAAGCCGTTCCACAGGACTACATCCAGCATCTCTACGATCGTCTCCATGGGAGAATAGCAGCCTGCATTGCTGCGAAAGGTGGATATACACTGTACTAGTGCCGACTTTGTGCATGCTCTGTTGCCTGTGTCTATGTGCCTGTGGTTCTGTCAGTGTGATCATGTGATGTATCTGACCCCAGGAATGTGTCAATAAAGTTTCCCCTTCCTGGGACAATGAATTCACGGTTTTCTTATTTCAATTTCCGGGAGTGTAGTACGAGAAGTAGCCTCTCTCTCCCCCCTTCCCCTGTCAGGCGGCATTCGGAATGTAGATCTAGACACTGGTCTATAAACTAAACAGATAAAAATAATGTACAACCAACACATTAAAAACGAAGTAGTACAAATTAACACCGATGTTACTGAACCAGTTGAAGAGATTTTTTTTTTATTTAGACGAGTTGAAGAAAACGACTAGAATGTTAACAAAAGGAATAAAAAGAGAGTGAAAACGATCTATTAAGCCTTTCGTAAACTAAGAAGAGTTTTCAAACCTACGTTTCTTTCGTGTCTCCCTACAACTTTCGCGCAACGACGCTCTGAGCGTGTTTTTTAGGGAATTGACTAGTTTGAACCTGGGACCTGTTGCTGGTAAGGAGACGCCAGACCACACATGACATGTAGAATTCAGAAGAGTTCAGTCAGACTAGCGATGATATAATCAAATACTTTATGATTTCAGCGCCAGCACCACTGCACTCCCTGTAAAAGAATCTTAATACTAACTAAATTTAGTGGAAGGGGTTCAAGGCTTTCCTATTTTTAGTTAGCTGGTAAAATAACGTCGAAAAAGCAGTTAAGTTTACCATTGGAAATTTTATTCTACTCACAAAACATTGTTTATAAATTGCACTATTGATAAAAGGAAATGTTTTAATACAGGATGGTAAAAACCAACTGCGTTCAACAAAAATGTGAACGAATATTCCCTGAGTGGGTTTCAAAGTTCTACAATGGATCGAAGGATGACCTATGCCATATCACATCTATAATCTAGGTTTAAATTAAGTTTCACAAAAGAGAAAACCATCAAAATGGTCTACAGTTACCCTCAATTATCTTTAATTACTTATCTAACTTGTCGTAGATTACAGTGGCTGATGTGGCTTCTCAATAACTATACAACAGAAAAATCATCGCGTTTCAGATTTTTACTTCAAGTGGCAAATGTGAACACCATGAGCTTTAGTTGACGATCGACACTAGTATTACGCAAAAAGGGGGTGTAACAGATGAGACTTCTGCAGTTCTGAGTGAAGCTTTATGCGCTGTTATGCAGCATCGCGTGCGTTCATTACCTTGTCGGTGTTCGTCAGGGGGCGGCGGACAGCACAGCTCCGATCACCTCGCCGTCTCGGAAGTAACTCTGTCCTAACTTCTCCTTACTACAATTTACCGAAGTTGGTTTAAAAAAAAACTACCTGGCTGTGTTTTCATCTGACCAATCAGGGTCTCAATGTTAACCTTAAGCTCCGCCTACAAAAATTCTGTCCATCCATTCAGAAACGTTATACTTTTCGAGGTGGGGCAATGTTTTTTAAAGTTTGCAGCGTAACAGAGACGCGAAAAAGTCTCATGCTAAAACTTGCAGCTGGTGTGGTCCTTTTAGCGTTATCGTAACATCTATACTGTTCTTTTGGAGGGCTCTATCTTTTAACATGGGCTGGGGGGTGGTCCTAACGTAACAGAGACGCGAAAAAGTCTCACGCTAAAAACTTGCGGGTGGTGTGGTCCTAGCAGTTAGCTGGTGACGTGGGTGTCCGTCCGTCCCTTATCGTAGGGCCTTCCAGCTTAACACGGTTCTGCTCTCGGCTTCTGTTCTCGTTTCTCCCCTCGGAACTGCGTCTGTCTCACGGTGGGAAGGTATGACATGCATTAAGGCATCCTTGTGTTAGTCTGTGGTATTCCATTTGCTCACTCGTTACTCTTATTACTTTGGTTAATTTAATGTCACGATTTATTCGGAGCTATGTGACATACTGCTGGATTTGCTTATCATGTCAGGGTTTTCATGGAAGGTGTTGGATTGGCCTGACACCTTACAAGATCTGCAATGCGTGGAATAACAGCATACTATGTTTACATCATCACACAATCTTTTCCTTCAGTGCAGTAAGTGGTGGTATATACCATGTATACCCACGTTGCTGTCGTCAGCTATACTACAAGTCGATATGTCAGTTTTAAAATAACAGCTATGTACACACACGTTACTGCGCTGATTACAAGTGCTCACACCTAATCGATAATATCAATTCGTAATACCACTGCGCCATCTGATGATCCAATGCATCACTAAAGATGTTTGCGTTGGAATCTCTCGGTTGTGAAGAGGTGATGAATGTGAGCGCTTGTAATCGGCGCAATAACATGTGTGTGCGTAGCTGTTATTTTAAAACTGACATGCCGTCTTCTAAGAATAGCTCTCGATACCAACATGGATATACATTGTATAACACCACTTACTGTACTGAAGGAGAAGATTGTGTAATGATGTGAAGATAAGTATGTTGTTATCCTATGTATTGCAAATTTTGGATATAATTATGTGTGCTGTAATGTTAGATGCTGTTTCCTTGCATTTTCTGTCCTATCTTTTGCGGATACGAACATGGCAACAGAGAACCGTCGAAATCGGTTATCTACATGAATAGATCTTAGCGATATTGACAGCTGAAAATTTCTTCAGTGTTCATAATACTACAGATTGCTCTCACACTGACGATGTCAGAAGTGTGTAGGCATCTGAAAGGCAGATCACCTACGAGACGCAAGTGTCGGCAAATCTATAGTAGCCTTCCAGTGTTTGGAGTCCCCACCATGTAAACCTGATAACAGACACCGAAAGAGTTCACAGACATGCTGCTAGAGTCGTGACAGGTCGTTACAGGAAACATGGAAGCGTAACAGTAATGCCCAAGAATATTTCATGGAACACAGTCTGTTGGGTAAATCCCATATGTTCGAAGAAGACTGTGTGGCCGCCATGGTGCCACCACCTTATATATCGCGTAGAGATCGTGAGGAAAAGGTAAGAGAGATTAGGACGCACAGAGGCGTATAGATAGTCATTTGTCCCACGTTCAGTATGCGAATGAACTAGAACAGAAGATCGCTAATATTGGTACAATATACTTTCAGCTACATCTCTGAACAGTCAACGGGACTGTGTCTGTGATACAAAATCCACAATAAACGTCTATCTTCAGAAATCCTGGGAAGTGTACGCAGTAAGATTCGCCGAAAAGTCATTGATGGACACTGTTGCTAGCCCCATGGTTCATCTGGCTGTCAGGTGAGCAAGAGTTACAGTTGCACGTCTGTTCGCCAGTACCCATCTCCGCAGCTGTCGTTCACCCCTGGGATAGATTGCAAAGGGCTGTTTATGGACGACGTGACCCACCAACCACTATGATGGATCTACGCCGAATCGCCATTGAAGAGTGGGAAAATCTGGACCAATAGTGCCTTGAACTTGTGGATAGTACGCTACAACAAATACACGCATGCATCAATGCAAGAGGGCAAGAGGTACCGGTGCGTACAGAAATCTGGACCACCGCCTCTGAAGGTCTCGCTGTATGGTGGTACAACATGCAGTGTGTGGTTTTCGTGAGCAATAAAAAGGGCGGAAATCATGTTTATGTTGATCTCTGCTACAATTTTCTGTACAGGTTCCGAAACTCTCGGAACAGAAGTGATGCGAAACTTTTTTTGATGTGTGTATGCGGCCATTCGATAGGGCGACCACAGATTAGTCTAGTGCAACATCAGTTTTATCGATATGGATCAAAAGCGACAGTAAAACTCGAAGGAAACCAGCCCTCCAGAAGTCACGGCATTGCTCTCACACGCGCTGACTGTTACTGCCAAGCAGGAAGCGCTGAGTCGCTGCTACGTTGCTATTTATTTATAGTGTTTTACTGTCCCAGTTGATACATACCGATAAAACAGACTAATTTTGGTGCGCTATATCAAATGGGTACGAAAGATCCCGATTGAAAAAGAAATTTTCTTAAAACGAGAAACAAACTGACAGTGTCTGTCGACACTGGACGTCGGAAGAAAGATGTGAGGAGCAGTACTTATCTGATCTGATTCCTGCTACACAACGCAAAAACTAAACTGCAAATATCTGTTGAAACACCAGAGAAAATAGAGAAAATGTGCCTGACGCCTCTTAGGGGAGACGCCCAGTATAAACCACACTCTCTTTCATTTTTATTCTGACTTTTTTGTAGCTATATGTGTTGTATGTTTTTAGTACTTCTATCCCTGCCCCATTCATATTCAGTCAATATATTGTAAACAGGCAATCTATTACTGTTCCTGAATTATATTTTGGTCCACTGAATCACAATGACAACTGCCCTTTAGCGTCATTTGAAATTATACACTCATAATTTGATTTCTAGAGCATGTTGTAATTTTGACATACTGCTGGTTGACGCCATAACCATCTTAATAAATGAAGCTGCCTAAGCCGGCCGAAGTGGCCGAGCGGTTAAAGGCGCTACAGTCTGGAACCGCACGACCGCTACGGTCGCAGGTTCGAATCCTGCCTTGGGCATGGATGTGTGTGATGTCCTTAGGTTATTTAGGTTTAAGTTAAGTAGTTCTAAGTTCTAGGGGACTTATGACCACAGCAGTTGAGTCCCATAGTGCTCAGAGCCATTTGAACCATTTGAAGCTGCCTAGGCTGAAAGTGGACAGTTTTCAGTGAGTTAAGCCATTTACTTGCAGACTGACAGAAGCAACAGTTTCAGATGATTCGATACTACGAAAGGGTATAGTAGCAACGCTGACGACGCCAGCATATTGAGATGGAGCGGTTTTTGTTTTATTTTCTTCTGAATAACAATAAACAAACATTACCTAAAGTTTTTGTTTATAATTTAGAAATGTATGATCACATCAAACATTACATGAAACCATAGACCAGCAGCCTTGGACAAATCAGTGCCCACAAGATAAGTATCTCCACGAGATTGTACATCTGAGAATATGCTGAGATGCGGCTCGCTTTTCATGCCAAAACAATGCTCGTAGATAGGTTTTAAACGCTATTTAATGTCAACCATCTACGCTGACAGCTGATATCTACGCTGAGAGCCGCGCGAGGTTGCCGTGCGGTGTGAAACGCCTTGCCGCGTTTCGTGCGGCTCACCCCGTCGGAGGTTCGAGTCCTACCTCGGGCATGGGTGTGTGTGTTGTCCTTAGCTTAAGTTAGATTAAGTATTGTGTAAGTCTAGGGACCGATGACCTCAGCAGTTTGGTCCCATAGTAACTTACCACAAATTTCTACGCTGACACCTGGAGCATTTGTTCTGTATAATGTTCCGCCCTACATCTGCCACATTAAACCAGAATACACCCTTAACAGTTTTAGTAATCTCCTGTAGCAGTGTACTAACACGCTGTTATTTGTGTTTCAGGCTTATCCGAGGCTATACGGACAGCAAGGGGCGCCATTACCCACGGCTGCCCTACTATCCAATTGGTGAGTTGTTGTTGTTAATTTACTTATACAGTCGGATAAGATGTGAACTGGTAAATGTTCTATGAAAATTGAAGGTGGAGGGGGGGGGGGGGGTGCGTAAGGAAAAGAAAGGGTAGGAAATGATGTTGATGTCAGTTGCATCGGGACTTTATGTGGAATCAGCGGCGACTAGCGAAAATGTGTGCCAGACCGGGATTCGAAACCGGGATCTCCTGCTTATTACGCAGCTGTGTTAACCATAGCGCCATCCCGACACAGGTTTTATCGCAATTGCGAGGATTATCTCGTCACACATCCCGGCCAACGCACATTTTCATTTAGCCCCTCTTATCTGCAGTCCCCGTCCATGTCCTGCTTGCTCAATAGTTTGAGATTCCCGCAGGAGGTCGAACGTAATTGTGCATCTGCACTAAAGGTGCTGCATGCTTTGTCCATCGAGGCAACTCAGTTATATGAACGCGTGGTATCTGTTCCTTCGGACGGCATTTACAAATAATATGAGGATTTCTGCTGTCTTTCGCGACTGCATAATGTACTATTCACACCAAACGCTCTTCCCTTTATTTAAGCACATTGTCACTGATCATTGTAACAATTGTGATTTTATTTAAGTGTCAGTTTAACGAGATTACAAACACACTAGTGCCACAATAAAAAGCTTTAGCAAAGTAATAATCAGAACAGACACACACACACACACACACACACACACACACACACACACACACACACACAGGCTAGGACACATAGCCTTCCCCTCCCTCTTCCTCCCCTCCTCCCCACCCTCCTATCCCATTCTCCGTCACATGTGTAAAAAACTGTACATAAACACGTACACACATAGGCACTCACACGCTCACAGACTCGCACACACAAGTTACAACATGTCACTACCTCTTCCCCCTCTCCTTTCCACACCATCGGAACGAAATTCAAAATACACAAAACCAATAGGTGATGGTGAGCATATAAGCCAAAACACTCAAACGAGAAAATATTGTGGCTAGTGCAACGCAGTGCATTTAAAACTGGACATCTGCGTATAGTACGACACATTCGAATAATGTAAGCCAAAAAAATGTGATTTTCAACACGACAGCTGTTTGTCATCTCTTTACATCTACATGTAAACAGAACAACAAAGATCACTGATCTACCTGTTACATAAAGTGAAACTCGTTTGGTATAAATGAGACTCTATACAGTCGGTAATGACGATATAAGTCCCACATTAGATCTAAAAACTGCGACTTGAGAAGAGATGCCACAAGGGCAATATGTATACACTCAAAAGGCATATGATACCAACTTAATATAGTGCAAAATGTCCTTTTGTCCGTCTAAGTAAAAAACGGAAAAGGTAAGAACTGTACAATCATCGGCAGTCCGCGGAAAATTTGTTTATTTACCTCGTATCAGTCATCATCAGCATCATCACTACCAGCAACAACAGCTGCCATTGGTCTTGCATATCAGAATAAATAATTCTTCCAAACGTCCCGATGCATCAAATTCTTCAGCCATAGTATCCACATTGTTTCTAAATATTCCAATGTCATCTACCCAACTCCCATCATCGTCTCAGTTTCCTCTTATTTCTCAGAACCCAGCAAAAAACTTTGTAAGTACCCTCCTTGGTCTATTCGCTGTCCGTTCGCATGGCTATATGTCCTGTCCTTCGCCACCTCATTTTCCTCCGAGACGAATTTGTGTCGTCCACTTCTTTTCTCTGCTGTATTTGTTTATTTCCCGGCCTCTCCTGGTAGTTGTTCCCAAATTCATCTCTTCATCTCTTCACATGCTGAATATGTCTTGGTTTTTTCATGATTTTTGTACTAAAAATCCATGTCAGACTAGCAATACAAGCTTATCGCAAACTTTCAGAAACATTGGAAGCTTAGTTTTCGCTTCATTGTATAAGAACTTACAATCTGTCAGAACATTCTAAAAGTGGCATCCTTCGAAGTGGAGTACCGAATAAAAAATATATGGTGTTATTCAAGAATATGATGCTTCTGTTCTTATCTTCATAACAAAGTTACAAGTAAATCAATCATAATTGTTAATGCACAACCTGAGGATTTCAAAAATTTGCTTGCCTCTGAAAAATGTTTGCGGCCGAGCGGTTCCAGTCGCTTCAATCCGGAACCGCGCTGCTGCTACGGTCGCAGGTTCGAATCTTTCCTCGGCATGGATGTGTGTGATGATCTAAGTCTAGGGGACTGGTGACCTCAAATGTTAAGTTGGCTCAAATGGCTCTGAGCACTATGGGACTCAACTGCTGAGGTCATTAGTCCCCTAGAACTTAGAACTAGTTAAACCTAACTAACCTAAGGACATCACAAACATCCATGCCCGAGGCAGGATTCGAACCTGCGACCGTAGCGGTCTTGCGGTTCCAGACTGCAGCGCCTTTAACCGCACGGCCACTTCGGCCGGCAATGTTAAGTCCCATAGTGCTTAGAGCCATTTGAAATATTTGAAAAAAAGTTATTTGTGGGCGTCAAGTTAGGTACGACAACCTCTATATTTCACGCGTCTGTTTTTTTTTTTTTATCAGAGTTTTATCTTGCTGCTAATGTACTGTTCTCTCACCTTTGGTGACTTTGTTTGATATTTCTTCATTGATGCTGTGCTTGTTGCAAACAGACGTGACTCTCAACCTGAAAAAATAAAAAGCAGTTTTTCAGCATACACCTCCGACCACACAGCACTTTTCACAAAACTATCACATTTTCGCACTACACGTAATTGCAGGCTTCTCATCTTGCCAGGAGTAGATAGTTTATCTGTACTGTCTTTCCCTTTCTGCTCACCTAAAACACTGAGGTGACAAAAGTCATGGAACAGCGATATGCACATATACAGATGGTGGTAATATCGTATACACAACGTATAAAAGGGCAGTGTATTGGCGGAGCTGCCATTTGCACTTAGGTGATTCGTATGAAAAAGTTACCGACGTGATTGTAACCGCACAACTTAAATTAACCGACCTTGAATGGGGAGTGATAGTTGCAGCTGGACGCAGAGGACATTCCATTCCGTAATCCTGAGAGAATTCAATATTCTGAGATCTACAATGTTAAGTGTGTGCCGAGAATACCACATGTCAGGCATTACCTCTCACCACTGACAACGGAGTGGCCGATGGCCTTCACTTAACGATCAAGAGCAGTGGCGTTTGCGTAGAGTTGTCAGTGCTAACAGACAAGCAAGAATGCGGGAAATAACAGCAGAAATCGGCGTGACATGTACCACGAATGTATCCGTTAGAACAGGGCGGTGAAATTGGACGTTAATGGGTTATGGCAACAGACGCCGACGCAAGTGCATTTACTGACACCACGACATTGCCTGCAGCGCCTCCCCTGGGCTCCTGACCGTATCGGTTGACCCTAGACGACTGGAAAGCTGTGGCCTGATCAGATGAGCCCAGATTTCAGTTGGTAAGAGCTGATGGTAGGTCTACAGTGTGGCGCAGACTCCACGAGGCCGTGGATCCAAGTTATCAACAAAGCATTGTACAAGCTGGTGGCAGGTCCGTAATGGTGTGGGTTGTGTTTACTCGGTCCTCTGGTTCAAATGAACCGATCATTGACTGGAAAATGTTTTGTTCGACTACTTGGAGATCATTCTCAGCCATGTGTCCAAACAACGATGGAATTTTTATGGATGACAATGCGCCATGTCACCGGGCCACAGTTGTTCGCAACTGGTTTGATAAACATTCTGGACAATTTGAGTGAATTGTTTGGCCACCCAGATCGCTAAGCATGAATCCCATCGAGCATTTATGGGACATAATCGAGAATTCATTTCGTGCAAAAAATCCTGCACCGGCAAACTTTCGCAGTTATGGACGGCTATAAAGGCAACATGGCTCAGTATTTCTACATGAGACATCCAATGGCTTGTTGAGTCCTTTCCACGTCGAGTTGCTGCACTACGCCGGGAAAAAAGAGGTCCGACACGATTTTAGGAGGTACTCCATGACTTTTGTCACCTCAGTTTACACGCAACACAGATGCTCCGGTAAACTCAGATATTATTTCTGAAATCTATCGTGTCTGTAACGATGGATTTTTTTAGTTTCTCGAAGACATTAAGCACAGGATACTTCTTGCTGCGCTACTTTTTAACGGTTTTCCTCGTCTGAGTTTTACCACAGAACAAGAAGCAACTTTCACACGTATTCACAGCGTATACTAGCAAGACGCATGAGCACAAGTGGTGTGACACAAAAAATGAGTGAAAGAACTATATGTATTAAAGATGTAACACGCTAATTTGTAAAAAGAGTGAGATTTCACTTCTTTCGCGTGCCTCATTATGTAGCGCGTGTCTGAACAATGGAATAACTAATACATAAGTGGGGCCTATTTCCATGTCACCAGAAGATGGGGCGTAGGTGCCCTGAGCCCACAATCAATCACTAGTAGTGCTGCACCAGCGCTTGTTTACTTTAAGGTTAAACATGCGATGAACACCGTACAGTTTAGAAGCGCAGCAGATATTCACCTCTTGTGGAAAATATATGCTCTAAATGGCATATGTTATGATATTATTTCGTAAAAAAAAGACAGTAAAATTGATTTACAGTTAGGCATTATGCGATGTATGGCGCATGAGATTTTGAGAATGCTGTAACGATTTCAGAAGTGGTGATTAGGTTGAGATATAAGAGCAGAGTCTACTTTTTTTTCAAACGTTCCATTCCACCATTATATATCATCGTACGTGCAAGGATAAGTCCCTGCAGTCGCGCTATTTTCTGTGCCCTCGGTGGCTCACATGGATAGAGCGCCTGCGATGTAAGCAGGAGATCCCGGGTTCGAGTCCCCGTCGGGGCACGCATTTTCAGCTGTCTCTATTGAAGTATATCAACAACACCTGTTGGCAGCTGAGGGTTTCGATTAATTATCATTTCTTTCTAGAGAAGCTACATGGTCATCATTGGTATCTGTTCTTTCGGAACAGTCACTACTTTCATATATTTATATGTATTTTGTGTTGGCGGTGTTAGACAGCTTTTAAGAATATTAAGAACTGCATTATACAACATAGCTGTGCTAGTTGTTTTATTAACGACTATCGATTTCAGTCGACTTGAGACCATCCACTGGTATGAACCCCAATTCAACTGTGTATTCCACAATTGTAATGGTTTAACAGAACTTATCAGACTGAGTAAGAATTACAGTTGTGGAATTCATTGTTGAATAGGTTTTATGACCCGTGGATGGTCTTAACTAACTAAAATGAACAGTCGATAATAAAATAACGAATGTAGCTGCATATTGCATATTGCATTTTTTAATATTTACATTTCATTGTGCCGCCATGTACCTTCCCACAGGTAACATCACGATGATGTTTATCGAACGAAAGTCTGTCACTCATTCCGGCATCTTATATAGTCAGTCACCATCTCTGGTTGCCAAAGTTATTTCGCAACTGGGAAATTGTTCATTAAAGAAATATATTATTTTCATTGTGTGATAAGCTTCATTTTATGATTTGTAGCAGTAGATACACATCTTTCACACATTTCAGTAATACATAATGTTGTATGTAACATGTTTCTATGTTTTTTACTCGGTTTCGGACGTCTTCGAAAGTTTTATCCAACAATGAATACCCTAAGCCTAATATTTATTCGTAAGAACTATAATTTTAAATTTAATTATTTTGGCGGTATATTGCGGAGGGAGAGCTTCCCAAACTTTTAAAATTTTAAATGTAATGGGTCACTTAGTTGTGGTTGAAGAACATCGAATTCCCACGTCGATGATCCCTATACAGCCACCATGTAGCCCGCTCATTATGTTCATTTCAATCACCACTGATATTCATCAACTGTACAGGTTTATCTTGATCGCGGTAAACCGAAAGTTAATACATCTGTTGTTTTCTCCGAGCAGAAAGTAGTAGTAGTCGTGTGAACAGTTATTATGGCAAGACACTGACAGCTCACATCGCACTCGCTACCCATAATATGCTAAACGTTCCACAATATTACTATTTCGGTACCGTGACACTCAAATTATCATTTTAAAATAGAAACACATTTAAGTGTTTCAAAATGAATTCTCCTCCATTTACGTCACATGAGAGCAATCTCACATATATTGTGACAAGCGATTACTGTTATTCACTCTTTCACAAACATTTTGCTTTTACTCAAACGAAAATTGATAGTTACAATGTTCTCACTCTCTTTCGCAAAGTAAATCTAGCACGCAAATATTTAACACAATTTAAATAAAAGGAACATTTTGTAATAGAGACACAAACCAATTTTAAAAATTATGTACATAAAACAAAAAAATTTTGCTCAGGAAAGAGCAAAGTATTTGACAATCATAAAGACACAGAAACAAAAAATCTGTTACAACTCTGACTTAGGCTATTGGTGTTATCTTCACAAAGTTTAGATTTACATAAAAGTAATTCGTAGACGACGAGCAGTACGGGTAAGCTTAAGAAATGCAGTTTGCCACAGCACTGCTGAAGATGCGAGTAGATGGGTAGTTGGAGAATCTAAAGGTGAGGCATAAAATAAAGAATAGATTGGGAAGACAGATCTTGTGTGAACAAGGAATAGTTAATTTGGTAATAGAGAATAGCGTGAGATACTAAAAATTGTAGAGGAATAACAAGGGATGACCGCAGTATGCAGGTTCAAACTGATGCAGATCCTAATACACATGTGACGGTGAAGAGGCCTGTACATGACGGATTTGCGTGGAGAACTACAGAAAACCAGTCCTCAGGCTGAAGACCGCTAAAACATCAACTTTAACCTAGTACAATAGTTATTGTAAGGTCATCGTACTGCCTTAGACATTAAAATACGATTTTATTGTTGTGTTTTTCAACTTCATAACCTCATAAAAAATACTTGACATAACTGAATAATGATATTTTGTTGTATGACATGTGAAACACATGTTCATCGGCAGGATAGGTTGGAAAGTATTCATGAGGGTACGTCAAGTATAATTCCCAAAAGATTCAAATTATTACCCTCGAATACTCCACAGTGGGCTCCTGAGTACACCTCAATCCACGGAAAAGATGTGCTAGGACTAACCATCACGGAGGATTTCAGTAAATAACATCCACACTCACTATCCGTAGCATAAATGGAGGCAACTTGCACACCTGTCCTCTTGGTTTCTTCTCCAGTGGCCGCAGGCAGTAAAGTGCATGCAGTAAACAGTGCATAATGAAGTGGCAAATGGGGAAGAATTCGGTGCTATTAAAACTGAAATTGCGGAGTATTGGGATGCCACTGGATTTTATTTCTATTTATAGCAGAAAAAATTCTGAGAGCTAGTCTGTCGTTAATATTCATAACAAGATTCTCTACCGTTAATCATTTGTTGCCGAGCACCTCAAAACGCACAAATACTTCACATGATCCTAGAATCAACATGAGATCGCACAAATATGTATTGCGAAGAAAAATTTAACAAGTAATTCCGTCTTTACGTGGAGTTGCACTTCACATCCTAGTTCGTGTGTTGCCACATTTGTAACTAGCATTTCCCGATGAACTGAGTGATACTGAAATTATTATTAACAAGTTCTCAGTGCAAGTAGCGGTATCAGCACGGTTGGAGCTTTATATTAATATTTAAACAGTAAATATAAACAATAAAAGATTCCCTTCTTGGCGGCTAGTGTGGTATGTGAATCCTCTCTCTCTCTCTCTCTCTCTCTCTCTCTCTCTCTCTTTCTCTCTCTCTCTCTCTCCATCTATCTATCTATCTATGTCTGTTCACCCGGTCTTTCTCATGCTATGAGACCATCTGGTACGTCGTTCGATAAGTCTGATTTGTGATCTTACCTACTCGCTAGTCTCCCATAACAAAAGTTTCTTAATAGTGTGCATTAAAATATAGCAACTAAAAATGTAATGAACGTGATAAGTAACATGGCATAAACGGCATAACGTAATTGTCAGGTAAAGACTGTATACGTTCAAATACAACTGAACGTATAAGTTGCGCTACTAAAACATAAATATTATTTCTTAGGACGTTGACAAAGGAGGCGTGCCAGGTAGGTCAAGTGCACTCCAGAAACAAAACGTCGGAAGTGAGGCTAAGTTTCTGCAGAGTAGAAGTCCGCTGCTGACCTCGCTAACATGCCAGAGGGCTGACTCTCCCGTATGTGCGAAGTTATCTGCGCCAAATGAAATACGCACAGCGCGTTGAGATAAGTCACGAACCCTGTCCCTGGTGGCGCCTTATCAGACTGCACTACTTCGCAGTGCAGCTACAGATCCCTGCAGTAGCGGGCAGAATAGCGGTAGTGTTCCAAAAGATAGCACAGCCTCTTCTAAACGTACTTTAGCGGTCAGAGCGAAGTATGCAATGCTGCTCCTCTAATATTGCCTTTAGCCAACTTCCCTAGCAAGATTACAACAGAATCGTAACACGTTAGAAGGAACGATAACGTAACAAGCTATGAGGCGTGGTTAAAGTGGTGCACTGTCTTGCTATAACGCCACAAATTGCTCGTCATTGAATTAAAGCAGTTTACGATAGTGATCTTTGACCTTCACGTCGGAACTCGTTTCTCGGCAAGTTACAGCTTTCCGTGATCTGTAAAGGAGTTCCTCAGCGACTTAAGAGTCGGGCGGAATTTTATCGAAAATCTTTCGAGCGTGAACAAAATTGTCCGATTAAAAACTTTGCGAATACGATCGGTAACAACTGGTACTGATACACGCGATTTATACCACGATGAAAAGAAATGATTAGCTACAGAACTACCGTTCGTGATCTGTTCTGGTAGTATAGATAGATGAGTGTAACAGATAATTACAATACTGACATATTTCTTCTTCGCAACGTACAATTTTCTGGACTTACCACAGGTGCATAAAAGGTTTTCCTCTTCTCGTCGACAGTCCTGCGCTTCACTATCGGGAGCTCTCAACGGAGTACGGTCTATTAACCTTTTAGCACGTAAATTTCCTGCATCACTTGTTGGCAGCTATCTAACATGCGCACTCTATATCTCTCTGTTCATCGTTTCTTCTCCATTGTTGCTGCCAAAAAGGCGTGAGGTAAGCCCGTTGCTCAAAATGAATCCCAGGCTCTTCTTCTAAAGACAGTCCGCAGTTCAGATGGTTCTTGTGGCGGTACCTAACCTGCCTACCAGTCCCTCTAATAAACTGAACCCTCAGAAAAGGATCCCGTTCGATGTACCATCGGGAGCACGGTACTCCATCATACATGCAGACATGAATTCAACAATAAATCGACACATTGATCAATCCAGGTTAATTATGGGGATGTAGTTAAGAAGAGGCGTATCACAGTTATAACACCAGAAAAAGCCCAAATTTGAATCGATTATGAAATATGTCGTGCACCAAATATTTATGACTACTTAAACAAACAAATAGTTTGCAGAATGAACTTTTCACTCTGCAGCTGCGTGTCCGCTGGCAGATTAAAACTGTGTGCCGCACCGAGGCTCGAATTTGGGACCTTTGTCTTTCACGGCCTTGTGCTCTATCAACTAAGCTACCCATGAACGACTCACGATCCATCTTCATAGCCTTACTTGCACCTTTGCCTCATCTCATACCTCGCAAATGTCACAGAAGTTGTCCTGAGAAAGTTGCGAGATTAGCACTCCTGTAAGAAAGGATATTCTGGAGATATGGCTTAACCAAAGGTCCCGAGTTTGACTATCTGTCCGGCACACAGTTTAAATCTGCCAGAAAGTTTTTTATTGCGCACATTCCGCTCCAGAGTGAAGAATTCATTCCGGAAACAGTTCCCAGGCTACGGATAAGCTATATCTCCGCAGTATAATTTCTTTCAGGAGTGCTAGACTCGCAAATTTCGCAAGAGAACTTCCGTGAAGTTTGGAAGGTTGGCGGGATGTGGTAATGGCGGAAGTAAAGCGGCAAGTAGGGGTTGCGAGTAGTGCTTGTATAAATCGGTTGGTAGAGCACATGCCAGCGAAAGACAAGGTCTCAAATTCAAGTCTCGGTCCGGCACATAGCTTTAATGATCCAGGAAGTTTCAAATAGTTCGCACTCAATTCATAAGAATTAGGACACTAGCACTGATCACCAACTATCAGTTTTTATCAAAGACATCGACTATAAAAAAAGAAACAGATTATTTTTTGGTATCGAGGAAATTGCTGTGGGGTTGAAATGAAATAAAAATGATCGTGTGGCATTTTTGGCCGGGAGGCCCCATGCGGGGAAGTTCGGCCGCCGTATTGCAAGTTCTTTTTAGTTGACGCCACTTCGGTGACTTGCGAGTCAATGATGATAAAAGACACACAACACCCAGTCATCACGATGTAGAGAAAATCCCTGACCCCGCCGGGAATCGAACCCGGGACCCTGTGTGTGGGAAGCGAGAACGCTACTGCAAGACCGCGAGCTGCGCACTTTATTATATGCGACTGACCGAACACCGTAGAAATTTCTCAGCTTCATCAGTACATAGATCCGTATTTCAAGTTGTGCAAGACCCGGCTCAGAAAATATAAAGCAGTTTTGTTATGAGTGCAGTTCCCACGAAGTTACTGATCATGAAATAAAAAAGGTGAAAATTTGAGATCACGAGATGGGGAAACTATCGGAACTGTGAGATTATCCTGCACCTAATACGCTGGGCAGCTGCTTCTTTGGTTTCGCGATAAGCGGGAATGCACTGTCGTATTGCACCAGCATTTGTTGGAATCTTCTGTTTGTTTTCTGCATTTGCAGTAGTGAGGTGTCTAGAGTTCTGGGTAAAAGATGTGAGCAGTTATTGTCTCACGGTGAGAAACACTGTGTAGTTTATGACAGCGCCTTTTTCCACTTACCAGCCTTAGATCATCTTCTGTGAATCCGCAGAGACTTTTGTGCGGAGCCTTGTTTATTTGTTAGGTTCACAGTAATTTCTTTGTTTCTTCGTGTTGATGTCAGACACCTTTTCTCGATACCAATGAACATTCTTTAACAGGAATGGGCGATCATGTTCACGTGATAATTGATAACGAACCGCTAATTATCAGGTTAACTGTCAACATGGTTTAAAGTGTTCATAGAACTCCTACAGTCCTCTCGAAGTTGGCGAATCATTCACTTGAAAGTGACCTTGTCTAATGCGACAGAACTTTTTTTTTGCGTTACTTTCTTCATTGGCACCCGCCCCGTAAATACGACAAATATGTGTAGGCACTTCAACTCGTTGTGCATCTTTATTCCTCTCAAATAGGAAACACTTGTTAGAGGTATTTGTTTTTTTTTTTTTTCTTTTCATTCAAACGTTCCAGAAAACAAAATCTCTGGCATGCTGCCTGTTGGCTTCTGTCCCTGGTTCTTCGGCAGTTGGTTTTTCTAACGTTTCGCCAATACGAGTGGTTGGCATTCTCAAGGCTTCACGCTCCAGTGATGGTCCGTCATAAGCAATCGAGAGTGAAGCTTTGACAATGCCAGCCACTCGTGCTGGCAAAACGTCAAAAAAATCGGCACACAAAATTTTGAAACAGAACGCGGGCTGGAAGTCAATAGGCAATTGTCAACTAGTTCCCACGAAAGCCCCAGCAATTTTGTAGCAAAAACTTTCTTAAAGTCTGCAAAACACAAGGAGAAAATACAAAAATAACGCTTCAAATGATGAGTGACGGACGAGACATGGCTCTGAAGGTCCTAGAAAGATGTACCAGTGGTAATAAAAATTTAAACATACAAATAATAAATTCTGATTGTCAGTCAGTAGATGAACGTTTAAAATCACTTTTTTTTTTTTTTTTTTTTTTTTTTTTTTTTTTTTTTTTTTCCATTTGAGATCTCCCTACACTACCTACAGTTCTGCTTCTTGAAGACTGTCGTTCCGCTTTTACCTTTTAGAGAGGGCCAGATCTTCTCAAGGCGCTAAGTTTTAGCGTTTCTCTTCTCTGTGCTCCATCTTTGACCATGCAAACATAACTCTGTGCTTTGCACCCCCTGGCCTACTATGAAAGAGCATGAGCAGCTTTCCGCAGTGGACTAGTAATGATAGCGTCAGTGACAGAAAAACTCACATATTGGCACCTTCTCATGGGAATCTTACAGCTGGAAATGCTATTCATTCTTTTGGTCTTCAGTGTGAAATGTTAAGCGTCTTCCATTGCTAACTTCTCCCTACCATCACTGGGTGTCAAGTATATTCTGCGGACTGTGCTTCAAAACAGGTGACAGTTACTCCTGCTGGTCAATAGCTTACGAAGAAAACCTTGGGTGGCGACAGTGCATCGGATGGACCCAGGTCAGAACGAGCATTTAGAGAATTCGTTCTACTGAGCCATTCCCGTCGTTTCCACAACAGCGGCAACTTTTGAAGACCATTCTCTGGAAGAATATTACTTCTTCGTATGATTAATAGCGTTTACTGGTAGTTTACACTGTAGGCTTGCGGTTTCTGGTTCCTTCAAAAATGACCTATGAATTTGTGACGCTACAATGTACAATGAGGTGACAAAAGTCAAAGTCACGGATTACCTCCTAATACCGTGTCGAACCTCCTTATGCCTGGCGTATTGCAACAGCTACATGTGGCATGGACGCAAAGAGTTGTTAGAAGTCTGCCGCAGAAATATTGAGCCGGCAATTGTGGCCTAGTGGCATGCCACATCGCTGTTTGGTTACACGACGTCCATGAATGGCTGCAAATGTATCCAAGCAGCCGAACATGACCATTTCCAGCCAGTGATCGGTTCAGTTGGACCAGAGGACCCAGTCTATTCCATGTAAACACCACCAGCTTCCACAGTGTGGTGTTAACAATTTGGGTCCATGGCTTCGTGGGGTCTGAGCCACACTCGAATCCTACCATCAGCTCTTACCAGGTGAAGCCGGGACTCATATGACCAGACTACTGTTTCCTAGTCGTCTAGGAACCAACCAATATGGTCACAAGTCCAGGAGAGGCGCTGCAGATGATGTGCTGTTAGCAAAGACACTAGCATCGGTCGTCTTCTGCCATGTTCCACTGACGCCAAATTTCGCTGCACTGTACTAATGGGTGCGTTGATTTTTTTTTCCTTTATTGTAGTTTTTATCACCTATACAGGCGGGCTGGCAGCAGCATAGTACGCTGCTCTTCAGCCTTAAGTGGAACAATAAACATGACAGAGAGGTGATATACACAATACAAAAAACGGCGGGCAAAAAATGGAGATACAAAAAACAATAAACAAGAAGCCGTTCACGTTGGACGAAAAAAACACTAACACTTGGAGACACGGCGCACAAAACACGGAGAACGGCGACGGCACAGGTGAACAGTTGAGTTGTAACTGCACGAAACACAAAAACGATGCACACACACTAAACACTGATGGCGATGATCTCCGGCGCGCGAATGTTCACTGAGCGTGTACGAGTCTGGGGACCTGCCAAGAGAGGAGGTGGAGGAGGAGGAAGGGGAAATGGGAGAGGGGAGAGCAGAGATGCCATGGGAAAAGGAGAGAGGGGGAGGGAGGAAGGGGGAGGGGAAGCCCGGGGAGAGGGTAGGAGGGAGGGGGGAAAGGAAAGAGAAGGGAAGGGAAAGGGGGGAGAGAGGGTGCCTAAAGGAAAGGATACAGGAGGTGGGGGGGGGAGGATCAAAGTTGATAGGAGGGGTAGATGCAGGGGAGGAGGACATCATCAGGGAGAGGGAGCTGGCGGAAGCCACCTTGGGAGAGGGTAAGGAGGGTTGAGAGATGGTGACCGGGTGGGACATGGGAATACAGGCGCGGCAGCGGGCGGGGGTGGGTGAGGATCGGGGAGACGAGCGGGTGAGGAGGGTCGAGTTTACGGGAGGTGTACAGGATCCGTATCCTTTCAAGGAAAAGGAGGAGGTGGGGGAAGGGGATGAGATCATACAGACTCCGCGTGGGGGAGGGGAGACGGATGCGATAGGCGAGGTGGAGAGCATGGCGTTCAAGGATTTGGAGGGATTTATAAAAGGGAGGGGGGGGCGGAGATCCAAGCCGGATGGGCATAACAGAGGATAGGGCGGATGAGGGATTTATAGGTGTGGAGGATGGTGGAGGGGTCCAGACCCCACGTACGGCCGGAGAGGAGCTTGAGGAGACTGAGTCGGGAGCGTGCCTTGGCTTGGATTGTCCGGAGGTGGGGAGTCCAGGAGAGGTGACGGTCGAGGGTGACGCCAAGGTACTTAAGGGTGGGAGTGAGGGCGATAGGACGGCCATAGATGGTAATGCAGAAATCAAGGAGGCGGAAGGAAGGGGTGGTTTTGCCTACAATGATCGCCTGGGTTGTGGAGGGATTGACCTTGAGCAGCCACTGGTTGCACCAAGCGGTGAACCGGTCAAGATGGGATTGGAGAAGGTGTTGGGAGCGCTGTAGGGTGGGGGCAAGGGCAAGGAAGGTGGTGTCATCGGCAAACTGGAGAAGGTGGACGGGGGCTGACGGCGGCGGAATGTCCGCCGTGTACAAAAGGTACAGAAGGGGGGAGAGGACGGAGCCTTGGGGCACACCGGCAGAGGGGAAAAAGGTGTAGGAATCTGAGTTATGGATGGTGACATAGGAAGGCCGGCGGGAGAGAAAGGAGCCGATCAGACGGACGTAGTTAATGGGAAGGGCGAAGGTTTGGAGCTTGAAGAGGAGACCGGAATGCCATACGCAGTCATAGGCACGTTCGAGGTCCAGGGAGAGGAAGATTGCGGAGCGACGGGAATTAAGCCGTTCAGAAAGGAGATGAGTGAGGTGAAGGAGAAGGTCGTCGGAAGAGAAGGACGGCCGGAAGCCACACTGGGTGACGGGAAGGAGGCGGTGCTGGCGGAGATGCTGGTGGATGTGGTGGGTGAGGACAGATTCCAGGACCTTGCTGAAGACCGAGGTAAGGCTGATGGGGCGGTAGGAGGAGACGGCGGACGGCGGTTTGCCGGGTTTAAGGAACATGATGATACGGGAGGTTTTCCACAGGTCGGGGTAGTAACCGGTGGACAGGACTACATTGTAGAGCCTGGCCAGGGTGGAGAGGAAAGAGACAGGAGCTTCACAAAGGTGACGGTAGGTGACACGATCGTGACCAGGAGCGGTGTTGCGTTTTGTGCGGAGTGTAGCAATGAGATCCTGTGTAGCGATAGGGGCATTGAGTTCCGTGTGTGCAATGCTGTCCAAGTACTGGAAACCAGGAGCAAGGGGAGGGGAAGAGGTGTCAGTTCGATCGCGGATATCCGGGAAGAGGGAGTAATCGAACTGGGGATAATCGGGGATGGAAAATACATCGGAGAGGTAGGAGGCAAAGTGATTGGCCTTACTAAGGGAGTCAGGGAAAGGGTGATCATCATGGAGAAGAGGATAATAGGGGGAGGGTTTAGTTCCGGTAAGGCGACGGAAGGCCGACCAGAACTTGGACGAGTTGATTGGTAGGGTAGCATTTAAACGGGTGCATGTCTGTCGCCAGTCCCGGCGTTTCTTAGCCGCGAGCAAATTACGAATGTGTTGCTGGAGTTGCCGGTGGCGTCGTAGTGTGTCCGGGTCACACGTGTGGAGGAAGGCACGGTAGAGACGATGGGATTCACGGAGGAGGAGAACAGCCTGTGGGGGTAAGGTAGGACAGTGGGGGTGGATGGCGACAGTAGGTACGTGGGCCTCCACGGCCTCAGACAAGGTCTGCTGGAGAAAGGAGGCGGCATGGGTGACATCGTCAGGGTGGTGGTAGGTAAGAGGGTGGCTATCGACCTGGGTGGAAAGGGTATCCCGGTAGGCATTCCAGTTGGCTCGGGAATAGTCGTGGACATACTTAGGGGGAGGGTCAGTACGAGGGTCGGGGCGAGGGCGACGACCGTCTGAAACGGTGAGGAGGACAGGGAGATAGTCGCTACCAATAGGCTCCAGGACATCCACCGTTATGTGGCCAACGAGGTTGGGGGAGGAGAGGATAACATCAGGAGTGGAGATGGATTCGGGACGGGTGTGCTGGCGGATGGGAATGAGGTCGCCTTGAAGGGAGGAGAGGAACCGATGCCACCGCCGTAACTGGGCGGCGGAACGACTATGGATGTTGAGGTCGGCGGCGATCACATAGGAGGGGAAGGTACGGTCAATGTGGGAGAGGAAGTCGAAGGGAATAGGGGCGTTAGGGCGGACATAGATGGTGGCGCAGGTAACGGTAAGGCCAGGGAAGAAGAGACTAAGGATCAGGTGTTCGGTGGGGTCGGGAAGGAGAGGTTGGAGCCAAACAGGGATCTGGCGATGGTGCCCAATGGCAACTCCGCCACGCGCAATTGGGAGGGGATTATCGGAGCGGTGGAGGAGGTAGGGCGAAGTGTGGATGGTGTGGTGGGGTTGGAGGAAGGTTTCATTAAGGAGGAAGGCGTCCACGCGGTGGGTGGCAAGAGTATGGAGAAAGAGGTTCTTGTTGGCGGGAAGGGAGCAGATGTTGTTGAAAAGGATACGGTGCTGTCGTGCCATGACAGGGATTTAAACGAGGGTGTCAAGACGGGAGAAGGTGAAATGGGCCTGGTTGTTAGAGTAGGTGGCGTACATTTTGAGGTGGAAAACGGATCGGGCGGCGAGGGAGATCTGTTGGAGGGTGTGTGGGCGCTGAAAAGGATGTACATTCTGCAAGACAATGGTGAGGAATCGGATGATGTCCTCAGCGGTAGGGGGTGGGCGAAGGGAGTTGCCAGGAGGGGTGGGGGCGTCCAGAGGGCGGACAGGAACGGTGAGTTCAGGAGTGGTAGGAGGGGGTCGGGCCTTACACTTCTGGGAGTAGGTGGGATGAGGGAGGTTACAGGTATTACAGGAGGGGGGGGGGACTGGAGATTGGGGCAGTGCCGTAAAAAGTGGGCTTGCCGACAGTACGGGCAGGTGGGGGCCTCGCGGCACTCAGATGTTGGGTGCGCATTATATCGCAAGCACCTTTGGCAGCGGAGGGATTGAGGAGGGGAACGGGAGGGGTCAACTTTATAACGCTGGTTAAAGAGGAGGGCACCCTCCTTCAGGAGACGGTCTATGGAGGGGGCGTGCTCAGAAAAAACGCGCATGAGGCAGGTGGGGCCGGCAGCTTTATGGATCCGGCGAACCGCACGCACCTCCAGATGGGGATGGGCCTGAAACTCCGCCAACACCTCCTCCTCCGTGATCACTGGACTGAGCCGAGTGATCACGGTGGTGAGGGTCGGCGGGCGACGCGGAGGTTGGGGTTGGTGGGAGGGAGGTGGCGAGGGAGCAGGGGTGAGAGAGGCATGAGGGCCAAAGCGGGTGATAGGGATGTGGGAAAGGAGGTCCGTGTGGAGGGTAGGGCTGGGGGAGGAGATGAGTACCGAATCACGGCGAGGAGTGAGGAGGGAGATGGGGGCACCAGGACAATTCTGGCGAAGGAAGAGGGTGAGGTTCTGGGCTTCAAGGAGGGAGGGATCCGGACGGGAGAGGAGGTAGCGGTAGGAGGAGGGGGTAGATGAGGAGGAGGAGGAGGGGGCAGGGACGGGCGGGGAGACATCCATGGCATCAGGGGTGGGGGAAGGGGGACGAGGCGGAGCCTTTTTTGGAGCAGACGAGACAGGAGTGCCACTGGGGCGCTTGACGGCGGCGGAGGAGGTGTGGGGGATGGGAACAACTGGAATGTGGCGGGGAGTGGAAGGTCCCAGGTCTGGAGTCGGCGCCGGAGATGGTGACGGTGACGGTGAAGGCGAAGGCGACGGCGACGATGACGATGACGGTGGCAGTGGCGGCGGTGATGGCGAAGGTGACGGGGAGAGCTGGGCATGGACAGTGGCCCGACAGGCCACCACCCGAGCCGGAGCTGCAGTGACAGGCTGGGGGAGTGGGGGGAAAGGATCAGAACGAGAGGAGCGAGAGGAAGAAGCGGGAGAGGGGGCGACAAAGATAGAGGGTGAAGGGAGAGTGAGGAGATGTGGGATGGAAGGAGGGGGGGTGGGACTGGGCACACCAAGTTATAGCGGTGGAGGCGGCGGAAGGGGATGTATAGACGATGGCGGTGGTGGTAGTAGTGACGGTGGTGGTGGGGGCGGACATGACGACAGGAAGAAAAAACGCACAGCACGAAAAGGAAAGGACACAAACTGGGAACAGGCGAAGACGCAGACGGGCGAAGACCAGGGTCGGACGACCAGGGCGGACGGCGACGGCGGCGGCGGCGAGCACCGGCTGGCGGCGGCGGCGGCGGCGGCGGCGGCGGCGGCGAGCACCGGCGGCGGCGGTGAGCACCGGCGGCGGCGGCGAGCACCGGCGGCGGCGAACAGACGGACGGACAGCAGGCGGCGGCGGCGGCGGCGAACAGACGGACGGACAGCAGGCGGCGGCGGCGGCGAACAGACGGACAGCAGGCAGCAGCGGAGACGGACAGCGAGCAGGCAGGCGGACAGACGGACGGACGGACGGTCGAACAGCTACAACAGTAAGCGGCGGGCAGACGGGCAGACAGACAGACAGACGGACACAATCTTCGAAAGCGGTGATTCCAACCAGAGAGTAGCCCAGGCTTTGGAATCTGGCGCCTTCGAATGAGGGGATCCAACCCTCTGATGTGGGTGCGTTGATTTCTGCTGTTACACTCCTGGAAATGGAAAAAATAACACATTGACACCGGTGTGTCAGACCCACCATACTTGCTCCGGACACTGCGAGAGGGCTGTACAAGCAATGATCACACGCACGGCACAGCGGACACACCAGGAACCGCGGTGTTGGCCGTCGAATGGCGCTAGCTGCGCAGCATTTGTGCACCGCCGCCGTCAGTGTCAGCCAGTTTGCCGTGGCATACGGAGCTCCATCGCAGTCTTTAACACTGGTAGCATGCCGCGACAGCGTGGACGTGAACCGTATGTGCAGTTGACGGACTTTGAGCGAGGGCATATAGTGGGCATGCGGGAGGCCGGGTGGACGTACCGCCGAATTGCTCAACACGTGGGGCGTGAGGTCTCCACAGTACATCGATGTTGTCGCCAGTGGTCGGCGGAAGGTGCACGTGCCCGTCGACCTGGGACCGGACCGCAGCGACGCACGGATGCACGCCAAGACCGTAGGATCCTATGCAGTGCCGTAGGGGACCGCACCGCCACTTCCCAGCAAATTAGGGACACTGTTGCTCCTGGGGTATCGGCGAGGACCATTCGCAACCGTCTCCATGAAGCTGGGCTACGGTCCCGCACACCGTTAGGCCGTCTTCCGCTCACGCCCCAACATCGTGCAGCCCGCCTCCAGTGGTGTCGCGACAGGCGTGAATGGAGGGACGAATGGAGACGTGTCGTCTTCAGCGATGAGAGTCGCTTATGCCTTGGCGCCAATGATGGTCGTATGCGTGTTTGGCGCCGTGCAGGTGAGTGCCACAATCAGGACTGCATACGACCGAGGCACACAGGGCCAACACCCGGCAACATGGTGTGAGGAGCGATCTCCTACACTGGCCGTACACCACTGGTGATCGTCGAGGGGACACTGAATAGTGCACGGTACATCCAAACCGTCATCGAACCCATCGTTCTACCATTCCTAGACCGGCAAGGGAACTTGCTGTTCCAACAGGACAATGCACGTCCGCATGTATCCCGTGCCACCCAACGTGCTCTAGAAGGTGTAAGTCAACTACCCTGGCCAGCAAGATCTCCGGATCTGTCCCCCATTGAGCATGTTTGGGACTGGATGAAGCGTCGTCTCACGCGGTCTGCACGTCCAGCACGAACGCTGGTCCAACTGAGGCGCCAGGTGGAAATGGCATGGCAAGCCGTTCCACAGGACTACATCCAGCATCTCTACGATCGTCTCCATGGGAGAATAGCAGCCTGCATTGCTGCGAAAGGTGGATATACACTGTACTAGTGCCGACATTGTGCATGCTCTGTTGCCTGTGTCTATGTGCCTGTGGTTCTGTCAGTGTGATCATGTGATGTATCTGACCCCAGGAATGTGTCAATAAAGTTTCCCCTTCCTGGGACAATGAATTCACGGTGTTCTTATTTCAATTTCCAGGAGTGTATTTCATGCAGTGTTGCTTGTCTGTTAGCACTGAGAACTCTACGCAAACGGTGCTGCCTTCTGTCGTTAAGTGAAGGCCGCTGGCCACTGCGTTGTCCGTGGTGAGAGGTAATCCCTGACATTTGGTATTCTCGGCACACTGTTGTTGCTTTGGCTCTCACAGTATTCAATACATTAACGATTTCCGAAATGGAATGTCCCATGCGACTAGCTCCAACTATCGTTCCGCGTTCAAAGTCTGTCAGTTCCCGTCGTGCGGCCATAATCACATCGGAAACATTTTTACATGATTCACCTGAGTGCAAATCGCAGCTTCGCCGAAGCACTGCCCTTTTACACGTTGTGTACGCGATATTACCGCCATGTGTATACGTACATAAATATACAGGGTGCTGCAGGGGAGTTTGTACTCAGAATTAATTGTTCGGTTCTCTTCGTCGTTTCCGAGTTATTTAGCACTGAATTTGGCAAATCAGGTCGCCGCGCGCGCCATTTCAGGCAGCCTGCCAGACAGTGTCGCCAAACGTGTCCTTCGTTTGGTGTCCTCTAACCTAACAGAGGTAGCTTTTACTCATTTAGCTTAAATTTATCACTTTCGAAAAAGGCATATTTTAATTGGCAATGAGCATTTTGAGAAGTGATAACTCTCGGACCCACATACGTCTGTGCATTTTAGCGCGTGCAGGTACTTGAATTTCCACGTGCAATGACCTGTCTGGGTAACTTCAATGCGAAATGGCTCGGAAATGGCGCAACTTTCCAAATTTCGTCTTAACAATTATTCCTCAACACGACCTTCCCTGCCACACCCCTAAGAACTATTCAGACTGTGTCTCACCACCCTATATTTCATTTTTTTCGAAGAGAATACGGAATGAAACTTTATTACAAAGCTTCCTTATGATAAATGTTTGGGACAAAAGATAGTCATGTGATGGAGTTAACTGACGAGTAGGCCGGTGTTTCTGATTGGTCAGTTCCCTTGGATTATATTCGGTACTACCGTAGGAGTTCAGAGGCCAGCCAAAGTAAATAGAGTACTCGCTTATCTGTCCAAAGTAGAGATGGACGACTAGTGCGCTCTAAATAAGTGTTTCTGGCACTGTCATGTGATGCTATGAGGAGACCGAGTCGCCATTCCTAAGTATAAAGAAGGCAAATGAAAGCGTGTTCCATATGCATTGTGTGCCACATTTGGATGAATTTTCTGAGATACTACTCTGTTTAAAATGAGAACGTAAAATATTTCTTAGTTATTTTATTTGTCCACATCTGGCTTCGCACAGTTATCAGTAAGTATCTATGGCCATACGGGTAATCTGGCGTAGCGGTAATTTTTTTTTAACGAGACAATGCGGAATTATGGTGAAAATACAAGGAACATTAAGTAAGAAAATATCATAACAATTGTATAACTTCGCCGAACTAATCAGTACGTACGAGGAAAGTTCTCAAGAGGCACAAATGTTAAGAGTTTGATATTTAACTGGCACTTGGAGTGACATCTCTTGGCAGTGATGGAACTGCAAGCTACTACGCTGCCCAGTCCACCCCATAGCAATGCCAGTGCGATGCGAGCTACGGCCGCCCGTCTTCAGCGCCAGTCCAGCAAAAACAAAATTTTCTATGTGGCCTTCACACTCCTTAAACATCAATTGTATACCAAAAAAATCTGTTCTTATCAGCTTAACACCTGATATGTCCTGTCTAGCAGGTCGTTTAGTAAGTTGCTGGTAGCTCACGCCGACGTCTAGGTGGTGGCAGCTTGCACCAGCCTCGTTCTACATTTTGGAGGATGGATGATTCCAAGAAGTTCTGCCATTCCCACTGGATGCTGTAACATCGTTTTCACAGCAGTGGGGGACTTTAATTCAGCACAGTTCAGTCAATTAACATGAAATATTTATAAATTATATTAACAAACTTTCCTCGTGTATTAGTCCATCTGTTAGTGATAAACTGTACCAGAGTCCCTGCAGCAGTTCCTGAAATTAGCCTGAACATACAGACAGAAACTTTAATAATTCATATAAGCATAGATAGCAGATACAAGAAGATAGAATAGATGGAGATAGAAGATAGGCTGACTTAACCTAATCAGATAAAGGCAGTCACGCCCTCTCTTATATGGGACCAGAGTTTGCATCTAACAAACGTACTTAAGAAATAACAATAACTGTAGTATCATGAACAGTACTAAAATGGTTGATGAAATTTTGTCGGGATATCAGCCCAGTGGCAGCACCGTTTTTTAGCAACATTTTAACGAGTTTCCTACCCACCATCTTCAAGTGAAGTCTTCAGCAGAGGCCGAGGAGTAGGAAATTCATTCCAATGTTTCTACCAGACGTCGCTGCTAGTCGGTTGATTTCTCGAGAAGACTACATTGCTGACATTCGCCTAGAAAGCCTCCAATCCCATATAGTAATAAAATGATATTAACTGAATTAAAATGTTTTTAAAATCTGATTTGATGTATCTAATGACAGTATTAGTAACAATACTAACTGAGAACTAGTATCGTTACCAGCAGTGGTACTAGTACTACGGCTGTTGCAAAAAAGAATAATAATATGGTTCAAATGACTCTAAGCACTATGGGACTTGACATCTGAGGTCATCAGTACCCTTGACTTAGAAACTTCTTAAACCTAACTAACCTAAAGAAATCACACACATCCATGCCCGAGGCAGGATTCGAACCTGCGACCGTAGCAGCAGCGAGGTTCCGGACTGAAGGGCCTAGAACCGCTCGGCCACAACGGCCGGCGAATAATAATAATAATAATAATAGTAATAACAATAATAGCATTCGTGATAGTATCAGATATAAAATGTATTTGTTGATGTGCAAAGGTGATATTTTATGATATAGAGAGGTCTAAGGAAAAGAAATAGAGGTAGTCTGCATCAACTTAGGCCATTGGGAAATGATGATGGACTTGTTCGAAAGAAGGGTACTTATTTGATTTGTAGTAAGGGGTGCGTACAGAAACAAGGGCAGATGTTATTGTCGTTTAAGTAGATATATCACTGTCTTTTGAAGCTGGAGACATTATTCAATTGTTTGATCAGTAAGGGAGAAGATTCTAGAGCCCCGTCACTGATACTGAAAATGGTTGAGTGATGTAGTGGTACAGAAGGGACTTTGCACTGAAGGGAATCAGTGTTTCTGCACGTTTTTCAGACGAGAGTTTTAAGATCGAAGAGAGATATGAGGGACTGTATATTCTGATAACACGGTAGAGGAGACAGTATATGGAAATCTGGGCACTCGTCTGCACATAGCCGAACTAGCTGTGCATAACATGGTGAAATATGATAACAAAAGTCGAACGTCACAGACACATCGAACACATACTTCATCAATTCCAAACGCCTTGTGCTTTCCTGAGTTATATTAAGGAAAGATCAGATGAGTGTCGGTTTTTTTTTTAACTTAGTATCGAGTTAATTATTTTTTACTTAAAATTATTACTTAAAATTAAAAAAAAAAGATATAGAAGAAAAATAAATATGTGTCAGTGACGCCTGGCTCATGGAGGGATCACATCTCTGAGACGGACGACATCATACATGGCTGGCCTTAGAAGTTGGAGCTTGAGACGTGCAGGGGTTGTGCTTTTGCTGCACAAAACAGACACTGCAAATCGTGATTTTGAAGGTTATTCTTTAATGAAATTTAGGAGTACTGAATAGATTTAAAAGCCTATTGAATAATTAGTGAAAGCGTCGTTCTGCTCTTCATCTCTATTAACAGAGCTATGCTATACAATTTTCCTATAAATTACACATTTCGTTTGAAGCCAGTGTATCTTAATCAGTAGTTTCAACGTATTCTTTCGCACATAATCTCTCAAAGATTAAAACTGCCATGATTTGTTATTTATGCTCTGTTACCGTATGTAATAGAAATGAGTTCTTCGAACGAGGCGACTCTCTGTCATTAATTATTCAACCGGCTAACTTACCTCCGATTCTTCGGAATTCGCATCCTCTCGACAAATTGATAATTAACAGGAGCGCTCTTGCGCATTCCGGTCACGTATTCGCATCCACATTTCTACAGCGCTTCTCAATTCAAACGGGAACAAGATGATTAAATGGACGTATTTCGTTAGTAGTTTCGCTTGACACATTGTTTGAGCTTTTAATTAAACACTCAGCGTTATTTGGTTTTATGCGTGATGAAGCCATTCTAAAGAGCTGAAGTTTGTGACCTGACGAGGTGTGCCAGTCCACAACATTTGAAAACAGATGCAATGCCATCTGTTGATGTTACAAGTAAATGTCTTAGTTTTCTACATCTCAACGGCAAATATTCATAGATGCTATTTGCGTGGACGAATACCGATGACATACGTAGCTTGATGTTCCACAGAATACACAAATGAAAACTCCATCGTATTCGATACGATATTGAAGAATAACAATGCAATTTCCTTCGGACATGCATGCTTGTCCGAAGCAACAGGCGCTAAGGCGACTATGGCCCTTATGAAATACATCACATGTACACTGATCAGCCAGAACATTGTGACCACAGACATACAATCGATATAAACCTGGCGAAGCATGACTGCTAGTCAGACACAAGCAGGTGCATGTAGTATCAGTGAGAGTGCTGTCCGCGTGTAGAATGGGAAAGGTGCGCGATCTATCTGAGCTTGACAGAGGGTGAATTGTGATGGTTCCCGAGCCTCAACACGAGCATTTCGGAAGCTACACGACTTGTCGAGTGTTCGAGGAGTGCTGTGATGTCTTCAACATGTGGAAAAATGACGGTGAAACTCGTCCAGACGTCGTGGGGTTGGGCGGTCACCCCTCATTACAGATATCGAACGTCGAAGGCTGGGCAGACTGGTAAAAAACAGGATAGGGGGCCAGCTGTGCGGAACTAACATCTGGCTTTAATTCTTGGCAGAGGACAGGTGTGCCTGAACACACGGTGCATCGAACACTCCTAATGATGGGTCTCCGCAGCCGACGACCCATGCATGTGCCAATGTTAACCCCATGACATCGGCAACGACAACTAAAACAGGCACGTGACCATCGGCACTAGACGTGGCATAGTGGTAGAGCATTGCATGGTCTTACGAATCCCAATACCTTCTTCATCATACCGATGGCGGGGCGCGAATCCATTGTCTTCCAGGGGAATAGCTCCTTGACACCTGTACTGCGGGACAGAGACATCCTGGCGGCTGCTCCATTATGCTCTGGGAAACATTCAGGTGGGCATCAGTGAGTCCAGTGGAGCTCGTGCAAGACACCATGACGGCCAAGGAGCATCATACACTGATTGCAGACCACGTACACCCTTTCATGACGATCCTGTTTCCCGACGGCAGTGGCATTTTTCAACAAGATAATGCAGAGTGTCACAATACCAGGAGTGTGATGGAGTGGTTCGAGGAACACAGTGGAGAGTTCCAGTTCTTCTGCTGGTCCCCCAATTCGACAGATCTGAACCCGATCGAACACATCTGGGATGTGATTGACCGTGGCGTCAGAGCTCATCGTCCCCCTCCCGGAATTTACGGGAATTAGGTGAGTTTTGTGTGCAGATGCGGTGCCAACTTCCTCCAGCGACCCAACAAGGCTTCACTGCTTCCATACCATAACGCGTCGCCGCTGTTATCACCGCCAAAGGTGGACAATCCAGCTGTCAGGCAGGTGGTCATAATGTTCTGGCTGATCAGTGTATTCGGAGTTGCGAATACGAACAACCACCAGCTGTATGAGTGAATGAAAACAATGAAAATTTATTCCGAACCAGGATTTCCCGGTTTACGCGAGCGGTGGCCTTAATCGCTTAGGCTATCCATGCATGACTCAAGGCCAAACCCAAACTTCCATATGTCGTCGTTCCTGCGTCACGACCTTTACTCGTACACACATTGTGTAATTCCCATACAGGGAAGGCCATTTTAATTGAAAGTTTCTGCTTGGTATCGGTGGATAGATAAGATATTGCAGTGCCTCTGTAGTTAAGAAAAATCGCCGCAGTGCCTGTTCCTTCGGAATTACATAACGTGTGTACGAGTAAAGGTTGTGACGCAGGAACGACGATATATGGAAGTTAGGGCCCGCCCGCGAGTGGTGAGTGGATAGCCAAAGCAGTTAAGGTCACCGATCACATAAAGCGGGGAATCGGGGCTGGAGTCCCGGTTCGGCAAAAATTTTCATAATCGTCATTCCCTAACGCAGCTGATGGTTGACCATATTCGCAACTGCGAATACTTTTCATGTACGGCATCGTATTCCTTATAAGAACCGTACGTTAATTGATAAACACACACAGTCATTTCAGAAGATGAGCTAATAACAGGGCTTTGAATTTCCGTAACAGTATACTCTATATATTGCGGCTCCTGACTGCAGCTCTCTCCAAAGGCAACCACTAACACGTTGAACAATATCCCTCTATCGGTCAACCAGTATGGCTTTCGCTTCAACTTATCTGCAGATGATCAAGTTCTTCGCCTACTTCACCTACTAACCAAGCATTACAAGACGTCTTGTTGCTCGCTTTTCCTTTCACTAAATACTGAAAAAAACTAAGGAAGTATGCACCATTCCGGTCTCCTATACAAATTCCGCTGGTATGGACTTTGATTGACCTAACAGTATCTTTCTGAATCACCCTCCGTTCTGTGTAACAATAAACAAGACCCATCCCCGAATCTTATAATCAACTGCCGATATGCTCCAAAGACCTGTACTGTTGCCACTACTTAATTTTCTATACTGTCCCTCCCTCCCACAATCTACCAGAATATGCTGACTATGGAAACGTCCTCGCCACACACATATCCTTTATTCATCACAACAACCGCTACTGCTACATTTCCGCAACTACATCTGGTGGTATAAACAGTGTTACCTACCCACGAAACTCAAAACGAAACAGACAACATTTATAGGGAAAACCACTGGAGTCTTCCGTCGCGGAGACTAGTCCACTAAATTAAAACACTAAAAAGCTTCGAGCTAATACTCAGACAAATGCTAAACTCGAGCACGTCACGTCGGGCAAGTATTTGGAGGTGAAAGGAAGAGGTGATACGACGTGGAACGATGACGTAAATTCAGTGATAGTAAAGGTGAATGGAGGACTTATGATGTTGAAAGGGTGTTGGATACATATGGGGGGGGGGGGGGGGGGGCGTTCTATAAGTAACGCAACATATTTTTCTCTATAACAATTTCGGTTGAAAAAATGCGAAATCTATTGTGGGACATCGTGGAATATTTCCACTTTAGCCCCTATAGCAGCATGAAGTTCCGATTGGTGGTGGCGCTATACGTAGCCTTCAAAATGGCGTCTGCAACGGAGGTGCGTTCCAAGCAGAGACCTGTCATTGACTTTCTTTCCGCGGGAAACCAGAGCACCATAGATATCCATAGGCGGTTGAAAAACGTCTGCGGAGATCTAGAAGTGAAGAAAAGCTTGGTGAATCGTTGGGCTAGGCGTCTTTCATCATCGCAACAAGGTCCCGCTCACCTGTCCGATCTCCGGCGCGCCGGCCGGCCGCACAGAGCCATGACTCCAGCAATGTTGGAGAGTGCGGACACTCTCATTCGAGGTGATGGGCGGAAAACAGTCAAACACCTCGCTCCACAACTGGACATCTCTGATGGTACTGCCGACAAAGTCGTCCACCGCTTGGAGCATTCAAAGGTGTAAGCCAGCTGGGATCCTCGCTGCCTTACAAAAGAATATAAACAGCAACGAAGGGCCATGTGTTCAAAATTTCTTGCGCGTTACAAGGGAGGTTATTGATCCAGCAAGACGTTGGCTCCGACGTCGACCAGTAGAGTGACATCATGCTGGCATACAGGACGTCTCAGTAAGGTGGCGTAAGGCCAATGCATTGAACGGAGATTATGTTCAAGAATAGTGCCAACAATTCAGGAGTATTGTCTCAGTCCTTGGAGTCCTTTGACTCATCCTCGCGTCCATCTGCGTTGCAAGGACCTCCACTCTTCCGAAGTATTACCATTCGGTCCAAAATCCTGGAATGGCATGCACTTTACTTCGCTTGCAATAAGCGAATACGTTCTACGTCACGAATCCTGTACCTAGTCATAAAATTCCCACGCCTCTTAAAACACCTTGAACATCTTCGTCTGTCTTACACTTCCCGTGAACTCGAGTCCCGGCACCCTATTTCACGTCTCATCCACAACAAGCCACTCCTACTGGCGCACCTCTATGAAGACGTCCCACTTTCTCTCTATCTCCCCTTTTCCAAACTTAATATTACTCGCCTCTTTCCCCAACCACCCCCCACCCCCGCCCACTGCTCCCAGATCATGGTACCATCCACGAGATCTGCATTTCCTATAAAACATAACGGACCATACTCCTCTCACGCCCAAATAATGCCTTCAGTCCTTCTTTTCCCTTATCAAGTAGGCATGGCAACGGACATAATGTGAATTCAAAAGTGAACTGCTAGAATTGTATGAGGTAGGTATAGGACATCAAAAAGTATAGCAGGAATGCTCGGGAAACATAAATAGGAATCCTTGGAAAAAAAGGTCCTATCCGGTAAATTTAGGCAATCTGTATTCAAAGAAGACTATGCGACCATTGTGAGAAGATAAATTAGGGCGCATGCACAGAGATAGAGAGTCGTTTTACCCTAGCTCAGTACGCAAAATGAAGTAGGAAAGAAAGTAGACAATATTGGTACGATGTGTCGTCCGCCATGCTCTGTACACTAGCTTGTGGAGCATAAATGTAGATTTAGATGTAATAGGCAGGAGAGCAGTGTGCTAAGCCCTAGTTCCTCCGTTCTGATGTCCAGCAGACTGTATAAGATAACCCTCGCTCGGCATCCGGTGACCGTCTGCATCTGATCGCTATCTTCTGTTTTTGTTACATCAGACAACAGAGGGAGGTGGTTGGAAGAGGATATGGATGGAGAATATGTAGAAGGTTGAGATAAGACAAAGAAGAGCTAGAAGATAAATGCAATTACATATTCAGTAGATTTTACGTCCTTCGGAGTTAACATCCTGGTGAATACCGGTGACCGAGAGAGGATAACGCCACTTGGCACTGAGTAGTCTCTACAGGAGGAATAGGTCACGCTGCTCCATCATTACGTTGTACCAGTACACTCTCCGTCACAAATGACTTAGATGTTGAGGGAACCTTCCTTTTCTTATTGTTCTACCTCATTCGTTAATCCAGTCCCGAGTTAATGCAATGCTTTTCTGGGTGAATTTTTATATACACATTCTTGATTGTAATACTTGCGAATCCTATATTAATGGACCCTCAGAATACTTCATGACATTTACGTAATTGCTAGTACATTACCATTGAGATAAATAAGAAAATAGAGAGTCGTATGACTTGTATTTGGTTGGTGCATAATTTCGTAGCGTTTCAGTTTCTTATCCGGTTGCTATGGGTTTGATTATCGATTGCCAGTTTTTATTTGTAGTTCACTATTGTTATTTGAGTTTACATATTGTCATATCACCATTTGGAGTAAATGAGAGGAGCTGTTGACGCTAGAAGATGGAGTGACAAGTGCAGAAATCGGAACATTTCCGACATATTCTTCTGTCTGAGTTCAGTAGAGGGTTGCCAGCAGCAGAGGCAGCCAGAAACATTTGCGCCGTGTGTGGGGATAATGCCACTGGACAGAGCACGGCAAGAAAATGGTTTCCTTGTTTTAAGGAGGATCGGTTTGACATTAGTGACTCCCCAGGTTCGGAAAGACCTTCGGGGTTTTATGAAGGTAGTTTAAACCCATTAATACACAATGATCCACGTCAGTGTACTCAATAACTGCCAAATGTGATGAACTGTGATCGTTCCACAACTGTGCAACATCTGCATGCAATGGGGAATGTTCAAAAATCGGGTGTATGCTCCAAGCCAAAATCAGGTGGTGCATCTCTGCTTGATCATCATCAATTGGCTCGTGAACCTCACCGACCATTCCTATCCTGTATCGTTACTGGTGACGGAAAATGAAGTCTTTTTGCTAACATAAGGAAAAGAAAGGACTGATTGAGCCCAAACAGGGCAGCAACTCCTCGTACAAAGACCTGGGCGCATCCACAAAACATAATGTTACGCGTCTGGTGGAACAGCGACAGCGTGCTGTACAACGAAGTGCTTCCTCGAGGTGTAACCATCGCTGCTGACATTTATTCTCCACAACTAGGGAGACTGCGTGAAGTGATGCTACTCCACGATAACGCCCGCCCACGTTCTGCTAAACTGACAAAAAACGTTATACAGTAATTGGGTTGGGAAGTCATTTCGCGCCCATCTTATGCACCTGATCTTGAGGCCTAAGATTTTCACCTTTATTGCTCTCTGTCGAACAACCTTCAAGGAACTTCTCGGATAAAAATGCGCTCCAAACATGTAATTTCTACAGTCATGGAATCGAAAAGTTACCTGAGCGGTGGCAGACTATTGTAAATAGTGGAGGAGAATATATTATTGATCACTAAAGTGTCTCTTAAGTGTATCTGTTGTGTTTGTTAAACTTAGGCACGCTACGAACTTATGTGCCAACCTAACATTTGTATGGTCCTGAAAATTCGAAAAGGATGTATGTGATATCGCTTACTTCTCTCATTTTTAATGCAAAATGTTGCCATTTCTCCTACTGATACACCATTACAAGTGTGATTTGAAAAGGTCTTTGACTTTTGAAGAAGTATGGCCATTTTGATGGACTATACTCACGCATGCTTTCGAAAATGGTTTCACAGTCTAAACTGTTCAATAATGGAAACAAATTAAAATGAGGTATGATAAATTGTTACCATTCGAATAGTTTATGGTGGATGTGGATGCAGTTATAACCAAAATATGCAATTCTTTATCTTAGTAGAAAGTACTTGTCTGTTGTCATGTATGTACGCCAGTCTGTAGAAGCTGATTTTCACAGGTGAGCGGAACAGCGTGACGCATAGCGCAGAGAGCGTTGTCTCATGGGATATGGAGGTGAGCCACACCCGGATCTAGTTCGAGCGCAGGCTTAAGCAGTATTGGTTCGGTATAAGGGCCATCCTTAACGTGGTTTCTAGGCGTGTTTCCTGACTTGTCTTAACTAATACAGGACACGTTCGCTACTGCCGTCTCAGGAAGAAAATACATGAACCACCAGGAATGAAGCGTGTATTGTAAGCAGGCAGATAGCACAACCGTCTCCCTTAAATTAAATAAAGTCAGAGGTATTCGACCACAAAATTAATATAAAAACAAAGGCGAATACGTGCCTGAGTGATTTTTGTTCATTAATAGAATCTGAAGGAAAAAAGATAATTTACGTCATCTCTGAATTTTGCAGCGTGAGGTACCCAAATAACAATTAAAGCTAACGAAGGAATAACACACTTCATATCGCCGTATCATGATGTTACTCGCCCCGTAACCAACAGCAGTCACTCGTATTTGTGTTAACGACGCGTTAAATCTCTTGAATCTCGTTTGAATGCTGTTATAATGTGTGTATATTTGTCTGTCAAAGACTTCAAAGAAGTCGTGTGAAGTGAATGAATCTGTCCGCCTTCCAAAGACGGCAAGGCGAGCGGGAATGTCAATGGCAAGAGGCTCGGCTCGTGCATCACGCGGATGGCTCTGCTTGGCTGTGACATCAGCTGCTTGCGCTTCCATCCACGTATAGCCGCACAACAGAGTGAAGGCGCATCGCCCATAAAGTATACGAGACGTACCCGTGTGGCCCACGCGATGGATGCGTGCGGTCTAGCGAGAGTCATAAAGTCGTCTTATGCACAGACCATAAAAAAAAGAAAAATAAATTGAGCGGCTCGACGGTGGTACGTCTTTAAAATCCTCACCCTGTACTAATCTACATCTAAATGTCCATAGATACTACACAAGCTACCGTACGGTGGGTGGTGAAGGGTGCCCAGTACCACTAATAGTCACTTCCTTTCCTGTTCCACTCGCAAATAGAGCGAGGAAAATCAACTGCTTATACGCCTCCGTGTGAGTCCTCATTTCTCGTATCTTCGTGGTTCTTACGCACAGTGTACGTTGGAGATAATAGAGCTGTTCCAGTATTGTTTCTCTAAAAGAAGGTCGCCTCCCGTTCAGGAATTCTCGTTTGAGTTCGCGAAGCATCTCCGTAACCGCTGCATGTTGTCGGAACCTACCGGTAACAAATCTAGCAGCGCATCTCTGAACTGCTTCAATGTCTTTCTTTAATCAGGCCTGGTACGGATCCCAAACACTCGACCAGTACTCAAGAACTGGTCGCGCTGGCGTCCTACATGCGGTCTCCTTCACAGATGAACAACAGATCCCTAAAATTCTCCCAATGGCGGTTTGATTTCTAAGAAAAAGATACGCCCACTAATTCCTCATCACTGCCATATATGACCACGTGTCCCTTCTCTAATGATCTTGTCGCTGACGGCAAACTGCAAAGAATCTTCCTTTCTAGAAGCTGGAAGGATAGCATCAGTCACGTATACCAGTAATAACTCGAAAAACGTACAAGAAGCTTCCTGCTCTAGCCTGCTTGTGTATGAACATAGACGAACTGTACATTGCTGTTTAGCTTACTCCGGGACTGTCCCGACCTATACTCTACGAACATACGTTGAGACGATCCGCTCAGTGTCTTTATTTAAGACGTGTCGCCTGACCTACTGACTCAACTCGTTTCACTTGAGACAAGAAAACTCTGTCGCAACAGCCATGTCAAAAATAGAATCTGTTTCTATATACGAGGGCCGTTCAGAAAGTAACCTCCGGTTGATTTAAAAAAATACACCAAGTTAAATAAAAATATTTTAATATATACATCTTACAACTACATCTTTGCACTATTTTTCTACATAGTCTCCATAGCGATTGAGGCACTTATCGTATCTCTTCACAAGCTTTGAAATTCCTTCTGCATAAAAATCACCCGCTTGTGCCTGGAGCCAGCCTGTGACCGCATCTTTGAGCTCTACGTCGTCATCAAACCGCTGTGACCCGACCCATTTCTTCAAATGCATGAAGAGGTGATAATCACTTGGCGCCAGGTCTGGGCTGTAAGGTGGATGGTTGATAACGTCCCACTTGAAGGACTCAAGAAGGGCCGTTGTTCTGCGAGCAGAGTGAGGACGGGCGTTATCGTGCAAAAAAACGATACCGGAAGTCAGCATACCACGGCGTTTGTTCTGTATAGCCCGTCGTAACTTTTTTATTGTTTCACAGTACACGTCTTGATTACTGGTCGTACCACGTTCCATGAATTCAATCAACAACACCCCTTTGGCATCCCAAAACACCGTTGCCATCAGTTTTCTGGCAGAAAAATCTTGCGAGGCTTTTCTTGGTTTGGTAGGCGAATTTGAATGTGCCCACATCTTTGATTGTTCTTTTGTCTCAGGGTTCACGTACTTAATCCAGGTTTCGTCACCGGTCACGATTCTGTTTAACAATGGTTCTCCTTCGTCCTCATAATGTGACAGAAAGTCTAATGCAGAGGCCATTCTTTGAGTTTTGTGGTGGTCGGTAAGAATTTTGGGCACCCATCGTGCACAGAACTTACGGTAACCCAATCTTGCTGTCACTATCTCGTACAAGAGAGTCTTAGAAATCTGTGGAAAACCAGTAGACAACTCCGACATTGAGAAACGTCGATTTTCACGAACTTTTGCATCAACTGTCTGAACGAGTTCGTCAGTCACCAATGATGGTCTACCACACCTCTCTTCATCATGAACGTTTTCTCGTCCACTTTTAAATAAACGTACCCATTCACGGACAACTCCTTCACTCATAACTCTTGGTCCATACACGGCACAAAGCTCACAATGAATAGCTGCTGCAGAATATCCTTTGGCTGTAAAAAACCTTATGACAGCACGCACTTCACATTTGGCGGGGTTTTCTATTGCAGCACACATTTCAAACTGCCACAAAAACTAAACTAGCGCAGGTACGACGTTCACTCGACCACGGCTTGATGCCGACTGACCTGTTGAGTGCGTGAACGCACAGATGGCGCCGCTACTCCCCCCACAACCCGCACTGTGACCAATCGGAGGTTACTTTCTGAACCGCCCTCGTATAATTTCTCAGGTTCAATCATTTGTCTTATCCGATATTTACTCTCAAGACACGTTTTGGCAGCATGCGTCCATCATCAGGTGCCTACCTGCTACTTATAAATCAAGTATTAATTGCCAGTGCATGTGAAGAGATGAGAACATTTGTTGCTAGGTGTACCAGTGAGGTTATGTTCCGAATGTTACTGTCCCTGTCCAGGAAAATTATTTTAATGTGCAATATATGTACAAGGTCTGAAATGTTCTGTAGGTGATATCAAGACTTACAAACAAAATACTTTTACTGGCCTCAACGTAATCACCGGAAGTTTTCAACACATTTCTGACATCGTTTGTAAAGCTGTCGAAAACTGTCAGGAAACGTTTTTTGTGGAATCTCTCGATGCACAGTGGTCACGAGTCACTGGATATTCGCATCAGTATAGGAAATGAGTCGTGGTGCTTCCAATAGGATCCGGAGACCAAGCGATAGTCAATGGAATGGTGTATATCGTCTTATCCGCCTGCCAGAGGAAGCTGGCTCCCAAAATCCAAGATTAAGATGATGTTGATCGCCATTTTCGACAGCAAGGGCTTGATCCATCACGAATTACTGTCGGAGGGAGGTGGAGAGGACGAGAAAAACAATGCTATTGACTGTCGCTTGGTCTTCTGGTTGTATTGGTAGCGCCAGGTTTTATTTCCTGTAAAGATACAGATATCTAACAATGCCTGATAATGGTGCTTCGAGTGTTTTCATGAGAAGCGTTTGCTAATAGTATCCAACAGCTTTACAACCGATGTAAGAAGTGTCTTGTAGCTGAAGGTGATTACTGCGAAGGCCAGCAGAGGCATTTTGTGCGTAACTTTTATCTCGTATATTTTCTGATACCATTCACCGAAATTTCCAGGCACATATTATGCATGTACACTGCGCAATACAATTAAAGGATCACTTTTCGAAACCCCGTAACTGTCTCCCATTGCTACACAAAAGTTTGAAATTTGGATCAAAGGTGCCCTACCACATTCCTCTGTAATGCTGCAAATGCCTTGTGCATGTGACGTCACCGTTTGGCTCAGCTTCAAACAAAAATGGCTCTGAGCACTATGGGACTTAACATCTATGGTCATCAGTCCCCTAGTACTTAGAACTACTTAAACCTAACTAACCTAAGGACAGCACACAACACCCAGTCATCACGAGGCAGAGAAAATCCCTGACCCCGCCGGGAATCGAACCCGGGAACCCGGGCGCGGGAAGCGAGAACGCTACCGCACGACCACGAGCTGCGGACGGCTTCAAACAACAAGGTATAGATACATGCTAAAAAAAGACCACATCTCAAAAGTTCATGTGAGGTGTAAGGTGAGTTAATGATGTCACATTAGCAAAGGACGTGAAACTGGAGAACTGAAAAAGCATAAAAATCATTTGCTGCTTGAGATCACGCTCAAATTTCGTCGAATGGTTTTGAAAGGTCCCTAGGTGGTTGTACCGTGTATACCAGAGCAACAGTCCAAAGGAATGCGTCCCCGTTCATTGAGGTTCTACATCTACATCTACATGGTTACTCTGCAATTCACACTTAAGTGCCTGGCAGAGGGTTCATCGAACCATTTTCATACTACTTCTCTACCATTCCACTCTCGAATGGCGCGTGGGAAAAAGGAACACCTAAATCTTTCCGTTCGAGCTCTGATTTCTCTTATTTTATTATGATGATCATTTCTTCCTACGTAGGTGGGTGTCAAAAAAATATTTTATCATTCGGAAGAGAAAGTTGGTGGTTGAAATTTCGTAAACAGGTCTCGCCGCAAAGAAGACCGCCTTTGTATGAGTGACTGCCACCCCAACTCGTGTATCATATCAGTGACACTCCCACCCCTATTGCGCGATAACACGAAACGAGCGCCCTTCTTTGCACTTTTTCGATGTCCTCCGTCAAACCCCCCTGGTAAGGATCCCATACCGCGCAGCAGTATTCCAGCAGAGGACGTACAAGTGTAATGTGGGCTGTCTCTTTAATGGGTTTGTCGCACCTTCTAAGTGTTCTGCCAACAAAGCACAGTCTTTGTTTCGCCTTCCCCACAATATTATCTATGTGGTATTTCCAATTTAAATTGCTCGTAATTGTAATTCCTAGGTATTTAGTCGAATTGACAGCCCTTAGATTTGTGCGATTTATCGTATACCCAAAATTTATCGGATTTCTTCTAGTACCCATGTGGATGACCTCGCACTTTTCTTTCTTTAGTGCCAATTGCCACTTTTCACACCATACAGAAATTCTCTCCAGTTCATTTTGTTATTGGAACTGATCGTCTGATGATTTTACTAGACGATAAATTACAGCTTCATCTGCAAACAATCTAAGGGGGCTGATCAGTTTATCACCCAGATCATTTATGTAAATCAGGAACAGCAGACACTACCTTGCGGAATTTCGAATATCACTTATGTTCTACTCGACGATTTACCGTCTATGACTACGAACTGTGACCTCTCTGAGAGGAAATCAGGAATCCAGTCACATAACTGAGACAATACTCCATACGCACGCAATTTGATTAATAGTCGCTTGTGAGGAACGGTAACAAAAGCCTTCTGGAAATCTAGGAATATGGAATCGATCTGAGATCCCTTGTCGACAGCACTCATTACTTCATGGGAATAAAGAGCTAGCTGCGTTGCACAAGAACGATATTTTCTGAATCCGTGTTGGTTATGTATCAATAAGTCATTCGGGTTGCAGGCCCACGATGTGCTTAGAGAAGGGTTGAATCGACCGGGAGGTGTCAGGAGTGTCCGAGGTTGTCAAGAACGTCTTCCTGTTATTCGCCACACTGCAAAGTGTCGTTTTCGATCGCGAAATGTGTGGATACCAATGCCACAAGGAAGGGATGGTTTCATTGACGTCCCTTATGCCACACCCTCATACTTTTTAGTATAGTTTCTGAGCGACAGAGTGTCTGAAATGTTTTCCTCGGTCATCCATAAGAAAACTACCCGATTTCAACGCCGGGTACCGCAAATCTGTCTTCCATCGAAGAGACGTGAAGAGAAGAGGTGAAATGTCGGTCAGAGAGCGTGTATGACCATTCCTTCATGTGACAGGTGCACAGTAGCATTGGCCAGAATTGTGGTGAAATTTGGAGCTAATGTGACATCATTAACTCACCTTACACCTCACTAGAACTTCTGAGCTCTGGCGTTGTTTCCGCATGTGTCGACACCTTGCTGTCTGAAGCGTCGCCAAGCCCCAGGGTGACGTCACAGGGTGGCACGCTTTTTCAGCATTACAGAGGAAGATTGTAGGCACCTTAGAACCAAATTTAAAATTTCTGGGTAGACTATTACGGGGTTCCGAAAAAGTGAGCCTTTGGGTTGCGCGGTGTAAATTTAGATACTGTTGACACTATATTGACTTACGCCTTGTGGGAATATATCATTATCTGGTACACGAACCCCAGGAAGAAACACAACACCATCACCTCACGCAGTTGTTTACATGCCACGTATTCACCAATGCTGAGATATTATATACTCTTAACTGCTATGAGAATGTGTACACTAAGAATATAAGCATTATTTGTACAAGCGCATTTGCATATGGGAGTACTGGGTGTCCTCTGCCTAATGAATATTGCATAAGATTTCCTTAATTTTCAAAGATCGCGATTCAAATTTCAATTGTTTATTTTTTATATGTTGCAGACGACGACGACAATATGGACAACCGCATATCACCGCCGTCTGCGTCGCTCTACGAGAGGTGAGTGCGCAGCCACGCAAAATGAACCGCAACAACAACCAAACAAGTTGTTGAAAGTCTCTTCGGGTTTGCTACCGGACCCTAAAATCAACCTTGATTCAATATTTCCACGACCCAACTGTTCGCTGTCTTCGGGAGAGTGCTGCTTCGCTGGTAACTCCCGCTGAGAACTAACGCCAGGCTGCAAATACACGTCCTATACAGGCATCCGTACCGTGCACAGCACACGCGCCGCCCATCACAGTTGCTGCCCTCCAGGACTTGGCAGGTGGCACCGCCCTAAGTAGAACACCGGCGGCAGTGATATATCGCACTCAGAGACGATTTTCAAACACTCGGACTGCCCGTACCGTTCCGTTTTGATGCGGGGTAATACATGATTCCACGTCTCTATTAATTAAATTATCTCCCAACCTAATTTCAATTTCCTCTTTATAGACACTGTTCCAAAAACCGAAAATGTTGGCAGCTATCACAGTTTCGTCAAATTTCATACCGTGTCCCCTCACTTAAGCAGTGTTCTACTACTGCCCATTTTTCCGGCTGTTGTAGCCTCGTATGACGGCCATGTTCCACACACCTGTCACGAACTGTGCGAGTCGAACGGCCTATGTAAGCCTTCCCACATTGACACGGAATTTTGTATACACCGGGTTTCTTAAGTCCCAAATCATTTTTCACAGAACCGAGTGGTGTCCTAATCTTGGAAGGTGAACGGAACACACTCTTATTGTTAAAATTCCTTAAAACACTTCCAATCTTAAAAGATATGCCCCCAGAATAAGGAATAAAGACAACCGATCTATGTTCCTCTTTATGCACCTCCGGTGATGGTGCAAACTCTATAATCTTGGAGGACAGCAACCGTGATGAGCGGCGCATGCGCCGTGTACGGTACGGATGCCTATCTAGTACATCCATTTGCAGCCTAGCGTCAGTTCTCAGAGGAACTCATCAGCGAAGCAGCACTCTCCTGAAGATGGCGAACAGTTGGATCGCTGAAATACTGAATCGCGTTTATTTTAGGATCCGGCAGCAAACTCGAAGAGACTTTCAAGACTTATTACGCAGGGAAAGCCTACGAAGACACAACAAAAGAAGTTGTTTCCATTGTTCGTAAATGGTGAATGTGGCAGCTGTCGGACGCAATTGCTTAAGCATTGTACTATATTCAGGTATAACAGGATTCAAATCCCCTTTCGGCTACCCTGATTGAGATTATTCGTGACTTTCCCAGTCGGATTGTAGCCTATCGCAATTGCGGTTTATCGTATCGCAACATTGCTGCTCGTGTTACTCGAGATCCAATGACTGTTAGCAGAATACGAAATCGGTGCGTTCAAGAGGGTAATAGGAAATGCCGAGCTGGATCCCAAAGGCCTCGTATCACTAGCAGTCGAGATGACAGGCATCTTATCCGCATGGCTGTAACGGATCGTGCAGCCACGTCTCCATCCTTGAGTCAACAGATGGGGACGTTTGCAAGACAACAACCATCTGCACGAACAGTTCGACGACGTTTTTAGCAGCATGGATTATCAGTTCGGAGACCATGGCTGCGATTGCCCTTGACGCTGCATCACAGACAGGAGCGCCTGCGATGGTGTACTCAACGACGAACCTGGGTGCACGGATGGCAAAACGTCATTTTTTCGGGTGAATCCAGGTTCTGTTTACAGCATCATGATGGTTGCATCCGTGTTTGGCGACATCGCGGTGAACGCACATTGGAAGCGTGTATTCGTCAGAGCCATACTGGCGTATCACCCGGCGTGATGGTACGGGGTGCCATTGGTTACACGTCTCGGTCACCCCTTGTTCGCATTGACGGCACTTTGAACAGTGGACGTTACATTTCAGATGTGTTACGACCCGTGGCTCTACCCTTCATTCGATCTCTGCGAAACCCTACATTTCAGCAGGATAATGGACGACCGCATGTTGTAGTCCTGTACGGGCCTTTCTGGATACAGAAAGTGTTCGACTGCTGCCCTGGCCAGCACATTCTCCAGATCTCTCACCCATTGAAAACGTCTGGTCAATCGTGGCCGAGCAACTTACGCGTCACAATACGCCGGTCACTACTCTTGATGTACTGTGGTATCGTGTTGAAGCTGCATGGGCAGCTGTACCTGTATACGCCATCCAAGCTCTCTTTGACTCAATGCCCAGGCGTATTAAGGCCGTTATTACGACCAGAGGTGGTTGTTATGGGTACTGATTTCTCAGGATCTATGCACCCAAATTGCGTGAAAATGTAATCACATGTCAGTTGTAGTATAATATATTTGTCCAATGAATACCCGTTTATCATCTGCATTTCTTCTTGGTGTAGCAATTTTAATGGCCGGTAGGGCATAACATTTATTATACCACTAAACGTTCCTACGGGTCACACCATGATCTCAGATGGAAAATTACGCTGTGATGTGAAAATCTGTTTCATTTGCATTTAATTATCAAATGCAACCCTCATAGCGCCGTCATTTATGGAGGAAATAATTACAAGGGCCTCCAGCCACCCGTCTCCTATACTGTACAAAAAGTGAAACAGTCACGATTTGTTTATTATTACAGATATTTCAGTCTTGTGTTAGGGCCGGATAAAAATTCTCCTCACTTGGGTTGTTCTGAAAATCAGACTTATGCAAACACCATTTGTTTATTTTTTATTTTATATATTTACCCAGACTTGTTTCGATACTTACTTGTAATCACCTGTGGGTCAATTTTTTTATTTCTGTAAAGTATAACATCAGATTTATAATAATTTATCTATTTTAGGTAGAATTACAATATGTGGACTTTGCTTTTTTAGACGCCTACCTTAAAATTACATCGCTAAATGAACTGCATTACATCGGTTTTTGTGAATTTTTTCATCGTTTTTTTGACAGCATGTCATCTGCAAACTAGCCATGCAGAAAATTATTGTGTATTTGTGAAGTATTGTTTCGTGGGTAGAGCTTACCTCTACTCACGGAACAGTTCTTCACAAATACGGAACAATTTTCTTCATGGCTAGTTTGCAGGTGACATGCTGTCATAAAAAAGCTACCAGAAAGGGCACAAAAACCGATGTATAAAAATTCAGTTCATTTAGGGTAAGCCTACAGTCGATAAATTATTAGAAATCTGATATTGTACTTTACAGAAATAAAAAAAAATGACCCACAGAAGATGACACATACGTGTCGAAACATGTCTGGGTGAAAAAATAAATAAAGTAATTGTGTTTACATAAGGCTGATTTTCAAATCAACCCAATTAGTCGTAAACATGGAAGAAACCTTAGTAAAACGAGTCTATTCCTCACTTAAAATTGACTTTTATTTCGATCGCATTTCATTATGTAAATCAAATGAGTTAACTGCGATTTTAAAAATCATCCAGGATCACTAAAAACTTTAGGTGCTGTATATACAAACTGTAGAGGATCCAGAATTAACTATTTTAATGTAACGAACGAATGGCCGGTAATGAAATCTCCAGACAGTAGGGAATCTTGAATGAACAACGTGTGTCACGTATTTGTTTGTAAACTGCTTATATTTCGTAAGAAAAATCAGTCTCTGCATCGACATTTGTGTCACTACTTCAAAAAAAAAAAAAAATTGTCCGGGTGCGAATAGGACTCGCGCTCTGATAGTCCCGTAAAATTAATTATGTCTATAAACAGGTCATCCATCCCGAGCTCGAGAATCTCCACGATTTTTGCCTTTTATCGATACTGAAACTAGCAAGATCTCGGTCCCGGTAATTCCAAGACTTTCGAAAATATTTAATTTTAATTTTGAAGTCGAATAACAAATGACAAAAGAAATAGTTTTTCGTCTGATGTAATTAAAAATTAACAATTTTCTGATTTTTTTCCTTTGTTTGTACTGTGAAAGCTTGCTTCTTGACAAATTCCATGATCCTAGGTCCACAGGAAATACCCTATCGGTTTTTATGAGTGAGTTTTCGAGTATCAATATATGTAACATAAATGACCGTATCTTTTGATCTCATTGACTTAGAAGCTTGATTTTTTTACACCGTCAAGGAACTATATCCCTTAACATTCTACTCTGTACGTCTACTAGTTTCTGAGAAAAAGCGGTCTTAACATACGGACGGACAGATGGATAGTTCGATAAACAATGACAATTTTTTCGTGTGATATAATGACAAATAAACAGTTTTCGGATTTTTTTTTTCTTTAGTTGTACCCTGAAACCTTGCTTGTTGCCAAATTTCATGATTCTAGGCCAACGGGAAGTACGCTATAGGTTTTGACGAGTGAGTTTGCGGGTATCCAAATATGTGACATAAATGGCCGTATCTTTTAATTCCATTGACTTAGAAGCTTCCATTTTTATACGACCAAGACACCGTAGATCTTAGTATGTGACATAAATCACGATGACGTCCTCTATTCCTTACAGTTTATGGGTGAATGTAGATTGTGAAGTATTACTCATAAAAAGGATTTGAAGACGTGCTTGTAACGTATGGCGTAGCATTTAGCAGGCTGAAGGTCCGAAAAACCAAACGAGTGTACCGACAAATGTTCAGCTGCAGGCGTCATCCTAAGGGGGAGAAATGTATCGTCATCGATAGAAAGTTACGAAAAACTTGGTGGTCAAAGCTGCAGAGAGGTGGCCAAAGTTCTCGACAAATAATGGTTCGCACAGCAGTATTTTTAGAAGATCATATTGTGTCATTAGGGAGAAAGTTCATCAGCAAGCCTTAATGCGGAGAGTATGGAGCAACAAGAACACAAGCAATGTGGGCATGCAGTGGGGTCAAACCAGGGTTCAGTTTTGTCAATAGATTACCATATAATGCACATGTTGAGAATACTGGTCGTCACTTCCATCATTTGCTATGAGCTTAAGTTGTAGCATTACGGCGAAAGTTGTTTACGTTACAAAGAAACAACTAAATATTCATTTCTGACCATCAGTCCCTTGTGATAAAGTACTCAGTTTAGGGCCGTCTACAATCTAAATAATTTTGAATCTATAGGTATTGTTGTCAGTGGATTTTACGGGACATTTAAAAGTACATTAAGATGTTAAATCAGTGTCCGGAGGTAAAAGGTAAAATAGTCCCCCATTCGGATCTCCGGGGGGAGGGGGGGGGGGGGACGACACAACTTGAAAGGAGGCAAAAAAACAAAACGAGAATTGGTACCTGGAATGTCAGAACTCTGCTACAAGCAGGAAAACTAGAAAACCTTAAAAGAGAGATGGAAAAGAATCATATGGAACTCGTAGGAGTTGCTGAGGTAAGATGGAATGGACATGGAGAGTTGCAGTCAGATGAATATGTATTCTACTACTCAGGAGGAGAAGTAAAAGGAATTAATTGAGTAGGAATGATTATGACAAAGGAATTGGCTAAATGTGTGGAATATGTAGACTATGCAAATGACCGGGTTATTGGTGTAAGGCTGAAAGGAGCACAAAAAGATTTACTGATTGTCCAGGTGTATATGCCAACTTCAGAACATGATGACCAAATTGTAGAGGAAACGTACAGTGTAATAGAGAGAATAATGGACGAAAATAAAAAATGCTGCAAAATAGTAATGGGAGGCAAACAGATGTTTTCCGCAATGTGTACCCTAAAAATACATAAAGTGGCATTTAATAGTGATTGAGAAATGGGAAATGAGGAGGAGAAAGGAGAAAAGAAAGGATAAGAAGAGGCTAGGGTGCAATGTTGTTGGTTATTGTTGATAGAAAATCAGTATATCAGGATAGATTGGGAGACAGCTGGAGCTCTGTCGGACAAAGTGGATAAAGCATGGACATTCATGGAAAGTGGGATATGTCTGTAGTATACCAGCAGGTTACTTGAGTTGGAGGATATTGGATGCGGAGTATATTCACAAGTCGCCAAATATGATTAGTCGATCACGCAGCAGTCTTAATGTATCGTTCACCATTCACATACATTGCACCAGCAATCTTCTACCCATCGGCAGGATATCAAGGACGTTTTGAGAAACAGATTATGTTTTATGAGCATCCTTTACTAGCACCCATTAACACCTCAATGGTGGCTGTGTATTTAGTTGATATGCCGTTGTGAGCAGTCACCGCGATCGTCATCAGAATGACGTTATCTATTGCCCCTAAAGGAAATAAGTGTCATCTCAACATAATGACAGAGATACATTATATGAAGACGTCATCACAAAAATCAAAACTTTGTTGTTGAGTGTAGCACTGCAAGAATGTAAGTCGTCCTGGTGTGAGATAATAGATTTCCGATCTCAAATGCTGGCTATCCACAAACGAAGTTTATTCATAGGATCCATGCAACTGAATGTTCTCCGTCCTTAGGTAAGTCAAAATTTTTGTCAGTTTCAAACGAATGAATTCCGGTCCCAGATAAAACTGGTGCCCTTCGACTGCTTTCAAAACGAGAACATGTTGATTTGACCTGCAAGTTCTCCAGGCCCGTACACATTGGGCGTCTTGAGGAGTATATAGGCCGATAGTTTCTAGAAACAACCAATTTGTCGAGTCTAAAGTACTAGCAGCAACTTTATAGAATGATCATCCTCCACTCGTCTCTTGAATCTTTGTCCATTCTTACCTCCTCATCTCATTGTGCAGGAGCTAATTTAATACACCCACCCGATAGATCACTGTTAGCAGTATTACATACCATGACTTCCGCAGACACCAACGCGCGGTTTGGAACTTAGCACATGCTACTAGTGCCACTTCCGGTGATCAGAAAGTGCTCGACAGCAACGCCCCTTTAGTTTCGTTCTTTGCTGACTTCTGAGGATGAAGATTTTTCCACCACTTTGATTCCGAGCAGATATTTCCAAGTCGAGTGTCACCGTATTAGTGTGCGTTAGTGGTCCCAGCCACGGCAAGTGGTGGCTCAAACCACGTGCGTCATTATAAAAGGGAACTGCTGGTTGGGACAAATAAAAGTGTCCTAAAGAACAGAGTTTCGGAGTACAAAGAAACACAGCAGAGGTAAGGAAATACAGTACCAACCTGACTATAGCAGATGCTGATGTGATCACCATTCATTTCTTGGCACTTTTAGGACCAGGTCAGTAAGTTGCTGAAGGCGGATGGAACCTGGGCTGCTGGAATTTCTGCAGCCGTATCCGAAATGCTCTGTTGCAGTTCTTGAAGACTATGAGGGTTGTTGCGATACACCTTGGACTTGAGGGCTCCCCACACAAAGTAATCGCACACTAACAGATCGGACGACCTGGGTGGCTAGCTAGGCTCTGATAACAACTCTGTCAGACGTGAAGATTCTGTAAATATACTCCAAAGTGAGGCCGGCTGTATGGGCAATTGCTCCATCCTGTTGGAAGTAACTGTAGGTTTTTTCCTCCTCCGTTAATTCTGCCACAAGTGTTTCCAAAATGTTGGAAATGTAACGCGCCGAAGTCAGCGTCTAATGAAAGAATGTGGGACCAATAATACGGCGTTCAGACACTATACAGCAAACCCCAACCTTCTAATCATGCAGAGGTGTTTCGTGGAAATTATGCGGATTCTCCACTGCCAAGAACCTGTGACTGAGTTGACGTAACCAACGTAACCACTCAGGTGAAAATAGGCTTCATCAGCCATAAAAAGCAGATCCATGTCCAAGCCATTTAGTGTTATCTCAGTGATCAGCCACTCATAAAGCTGCAGGCGCTAAAGAGCAGTTACTGGTTTTAATGCATGAACAACAGATACTCGGTAGGAATGCACGTGCAGGTCCACACATGGGCAGGTGGAGTATTCGTCCGTATGATTTGTGACAGGCGTTGGTTTGATGTAGTAGGACTCTTAGCATCCTTGGCGATCTGCAGCCACATTTTCTGGTATTTTCTGGTGTGCGGGCACGTTTCCAAATGTTTTTTGACTTTATCAAAACAGATCCTATCTGACGCCATTTTCGGACTAAGCGTCGCATGGAATTCTTTGCTAGCACATGGACACCACTAAACTTCTCAGCAAGCAACTGACCATACTCTTTTCATGACTTTGTTGTCACGTAACTTTCCACAATGAACACCTGCTGTTCCAGCTGAGTACCGTCATCCCCTTTGCACTGCTCCACTCACTCTGACACAGCCTGCACTCTGCTTTGAACCGATGTATATCACGTGGGGGGCGTACAAATGGTGAGCTCGTCATAGGGTGTGGTTGTATGCATACATTCACGTACAATCGTATCCACTCGTACGAATCACTTTTATTTGCTCCCACGCTGCACTTAACCGAGGATAACAGAATGTGAAGACCCTTCTATCCTATCCTAAGCAAATCTTTCCATTTTTGCTGTAGAGCACTTAAAATCGTAGTTCACCCCTAATGAACAATCATCGGTATACTTTGCCTTCTATAAAATTAATAAGCATCGTTATGCATCCTCCAAAATGTACAAGCGTCGTAAGTGTGACATGTTCATAAGTGGAGTTATATCACTGTATGCTTGATAACTAAGACTGAAAACTATTAAACTTATATCGTTAATTTGTGATTGCTTGTGCATTCATACACACCAAAGCTTCTTTACACTTGAACATGTATTAAAAGTGAACGTTCAGGACGAGTTTTACATGCCTGATAAATGTCGATATTATGTCCAATAAGTAATGGAGAAAGAGCGATCATTTTCCGTAGTTGAGTCTCAAACCTATTGGGTCGATTACAGTAAACATTTTAATGAGCGATTCAGGCTTCTAACTTGACATCTTCAAATACACTCTACAAACTGCAGCTGTAACGTGTCATTCAGTATCTGCTAATTGCCGTCATATAGCATGCTCTGTAGGAGCATGACGACTCTAATTAGGCGGTATGAATTGACACTTCATAGGTGTAACGAAGCGAAGACAGCTAATTAGCCATGAAAGGTAATTATTGTGATCATGACAGTAAATAAATTTCGTATTTATATATATCTGGATAGGTTTTATGGACAAAGAAGCACTCCATAAAAAGCTGCTTTGACCTAATACTAATTTCACATTTAAGCGGCTCAATCGAAGAAGGCTCTTTACCCTTTGTCAAAGCCCAGAAAATTAGTCCAGGAAATCCAATTAATATTTAAGGAACTCCCACCCCCCCCCCCCCCAGGGTGAGTACGAGTTTCTGAAGACAGCAGAATCAACAATACTGAAAGGCCCAAGGGTATGGAAACCACTACAGTTACATCCGTAGGAGATTCTTTCTGCTCATTTGTATTATCTGTTTTATTCCAGAAAAAGTTTCTGAGCGTAAACAAGCTCACAATCTCTAGATAGGAACTGAGCAAGGAAATCACAAAGTTAAGAATTAAGAAAAGAGAGAGAACGAGAGAGAGAGCATATTGATCGGACGCTTATTAAGTAACAGTTCCTTAAAGTATGATGTAACATAAGCAAGCAAAGCGAAGGACTGGAAGATTTAACACAACCTGAGCTATTGCTAACAGTTTACTGACGAACTTTATTTCGCTGAACTGAAACTGAAAAATCTGGTAACATATTGTTGTACATGCGACCAGTCGTTCTCGCGATTGATGGTTAATTCTCAAGAAGAATCTTTCTGACCATTACGCTTTCATTCATTACGAAACATCATTAACGGCCTGCTATATAAGGAATGAAGAACAGTTTATAACACCCGTGGACAATGAGTTCGTCAAGGAGGAAGCAAAAACTCGAGTAAGGTAAGGATAAGAAGTAGCAGCTGCGACATTAACAAGAACTACGACTCAGAGGCTTTCTGAACCGGTTCCTAACGTCATCTGGAACCTCTGATTTGAAGATGCTCTTATGGACTGAACCGGTTACCCAAATCAAAAATAAGCACTTCATTGTGATTTTGACTGATCTTTATGGTTCCGTGCCACACTCTTTAAAAACGGAAACCTTATAGGATCGCTTTCTTGTCCATCTGTCTACCTGTTTCTGGAATGAAATTTTCACTCTACAGCGGAGTGTGCGCTGATTTGTCTACCTGTTTGTCTGTCCCACTGTTAAGAACCTTTTTGTATCAAGTTCAAATTTATGTCACGTATTAAGAGCTATGGTGCCTTAGTTGTGTAAAGATTTTAAGCTTCTACGTCAATGCAATCAAACGATACGGCCATTTATGTTACAAATTTTGATACTAGAAAACTCATTCATCGATCCTAATAGGATGATTCCAGTTAACCAGTTGAGCTAGATAATGAAATTTGGCAACGAGCAACGTTTCAGAGTAAAACTAAAGCAAAAATACGAAGATGGTTAATTTTTAATTGTTTAACACAAAAAATATTTTTGGTCATTTTTTTATCGGTCTGCCTGTCTGTCTGTTAAGATCCTTTTTCTCTATGTACATACTAAGGTCTTTGGTCCCCTAACGGTGAAAAACTTTAGCCTTCTGAGTCAATTCAGTCAAACGATATGGCCATTTATATCATATACAATGAAGCGCCAAAGAAATTGGAATATGCATGCATATTCAAATACAGAGATATGTAAACAGGCACGATACGCCGCTGCGGTCGGCAATGCCTGAAGCATTTGTTAGATTGGTTACTGCTGCCACAACGGCAGGTTATCAAGATTTAAGTGAGTTTGAACGTGGTATTATAGTCGGCGCACGAGCGATGGGACACAGCACGTCCAAGGTAACGATGAACGGGGAGATTATCCCGTACGAACGTTTCATGAGTGTACCGTGAACATCAGGAATCCGGTAAAACATCAAATCTCCGACATCACTGCGGCCGGAGAAAGACCCTGCAAGAACGGGACAAACGACGATTGAAGAGAATCGTTCAGCGTGACAGAAGTGCAACCTTTCCGCAGATTGCTACTGATTTCAATACAGGGCCACTAACAAGTGTCAGTGTGCGAACCATTCAACGAAACATCTTCGATATGGGCTTTCGGAGCCGACGGCCCACTCGTGCGCCCTTGATGGCTGCGCGGCACAAAGCTTTACGCATCGCCTGGGCCCGTCAACACCGACATTGGAGTGTTGATAACTGGAAACATGTGATAAAAGTGCAACCCTTCCGCAAATTGCTGCAAATTTCAAAAATGGTTCAAATGGCTCTAAGCACTATGGGACTTAACATCTGAGGTCATCAGTCCCCTAGATTTAGAACTACTTAAACCTAACTAACCTAAGGACATCAAACACATCCATGCCTGAGGCACGATTCGAACCCCTGCGACCGTAGCAGAAGCGCGGTTCTGGACTGTAGCGCCTAGAACCGCTCAGCCACACCGGCCGGCGCTGCAGATTTCAGTGGTGGGCCATGAACAAGTGTCAGCGTGTGAACCATTCAACGAAACATCATCTATGTGGGCTTTTGGAACCGCTCGTGTACCTTTGATGACTGTACGACACGAAGCTTTACGCCTCACCTGAGCTCGTCAACATCGACATTGGACTGTTGATGACTGGAAACATGTTGCCTGGTCGGACGAGTCTCATTTCAAATTGTATCGAGCGGATGGACGTGTACTGGTATGGAGACAATCTCATAAATCCATGGACCCTGCATATCAGCAGGGGACTGTTCAAGTTGGTAGTTGCTCTGAATGGTGTGGGGCGTGTGTAGTTGGAGTGATATGGGACCCCTGATACGTCTAGATACGATTCTGACAAGTGGCACATGCGTAAGCATCCCGTCTGATCACTTCATCCATTCATGTCCATTGTGCATTCCGACGGACTTTGGAAATTTCAGCGACATCCCAAACGTCCAGAATTGCTAGATTGCGGCTCCAGGAACACTCTTCTGAGTTTAAACACCTCCGCCGGCCACCAAACTCCCCAGACATGAACATTATTGAGCATATCTGGGATGCCTTGCAAAGTGCTGTTCTAAAGAGATTTCCAGCCCCTCATACTCTTACGGATTTATGGACAGCCCTTTAGGGTTCAAGGTGTCAGTTTCCTCCAGCACTACTTCAGACGTTAGTCGAGTCCATGCCACGTTGTTTTCCGACACTTCTGCGTGCTCACGGGGGCCCTACACGATATTAGGCAGGTATACCAGTTTCTCTGGCTCTTCAGTCTATTTTAAGACTTGGAAACTCACTCGTTAAAACCTATAGGGTACTTCTCGTTGCCGTAGAATCACTATATTTGGCAAGAAGCAAGACTCACAGCACAAGTAAAAGGAAAAAATTGGAACCTGTTGATTTGTTATTAAAAAACACGAAAGAATATTTCTTATGTCACTTGTTATCCTACTTCAGACTTGAAGTTAAAACTTCTCGTAAGTCTTGGAATCCCTTGGGCCGATATCATGCGAGTTTCAATGTCGATAACCGGCAAAAATTGTCAATATCCTCGATTCCCTGAACTGATAAACTCTACGTAACCTTCAGGTGTGAGTCCTACTCGCACCTAACCAATTTTTATTTCAAAAAATAAAAAAATAGAATTTTATTGTTGTGGTGCGCGCCCATTTGGGACTAGGCAGCCTGCGCTTATATGTGAAACTTCTTCATTTAAATGTGTGTATCTGTACTTAAATAGCTGAATGACTGAGAAGATGAAACTTCTACGTTATTTGATTCTGAAACAGCTGAGTAAAACTGAACGTACTGAGCCTACTTTCTCTTTACTTTTTTTATCATGCCAACACTGACCCACAATATTCTGTAACGCAATCTGACTGCTCAAAAAAATTACAACCTGACTTCAAATAATTAATACAAAAGAATGGCCCTGAATAAGAAGCAATCCTGACAATAACCTGTACATTTCATTAAGCATTTACCTCACAAAAATCTTCATTACGCGAACTACTGCGCTTCAGTCTGGAACCGCGCGACCGCTAGGGTCGCAGGTTCGAATCCCGCCTCGGGCATGGATGTGTGTGATGTCCTTAGGTTGGTTAGGTTTAAATAGTTCTAAGTTCTAGGGGACTGATGACCTCCGATGTTAAGTGCCATAGTGCACAGAGCCATTTTTACGCGAACTACTGCAATACAGCGAGAGTCAGCACTGCCAGCTAAATAAAAGGTTCTAACTACTAAAGCCACTAACTACGAATAGGCATGTGGTTATCAAAGGAAAGATTTTGTTGCAAACCAAATAATGTATTTTTTACCTTAACAATGTGACATCCAGTTCAAACACGAATATAAATCGCCATTGACATCCTGTACAAAGATATATAATCATGAATAATGTTCAGTCTCCAAGTCGGATACTTCCAGATCGTTAGCCTATGCTAACACTTCAGACCTCTATGCTCCATCAATGATAACTTCTCACATTTAACATCCATGACTGCTGGCTGTTCATCCCCAACTGCCCAACAGTATTTCCATCACTGCTGGCGACTAACTTCCAACTGCCTAACACTTCTGCCGATTAACTTCCAACGACGAGTCCGACCAGCCAGAGTCTCTAACAAAGAAAGCGCAGTCAGAGATCCAATGCAAAGCGCTACACCGCGCTACCAACACAGAAGCAGCCCACTTACAAATGCAGCTCTATGTAGTGGTGTGCAAAGAACAGGTGTATGGCTGTCGCGTGGCCGACGACGGAGATCTGCTTGAGGATAGGACTGGTTACAACAGCAATGTTTGCGAAGTCGTGGCAGGAAATCGAGTATTACGTAGAAATAGGCTTACTGGTGCTCACGTGGAAGCCTAGTAAAGTTCTCGGAGTAAATACAATGAAATAAACGCAATAGTTTCGAAGATATGTACGTTTGTTTTTCGTCACATCATTCCCGGCCACCCTGTACTTTAAATGGTAGTTGCTGCTGATGGGAAGAGTTCAGTTCTTTAGCGAACACTCTGTAGTTTATAGGTAGCTAGTGTCATCAGCTTGTAAGCACTGTGCTGGTGAGCAGTTTAGAGAGCCGGTGGTGTGACGTGTCCGCAGGCTGCCGTCGCCGCCCCCGCAGCGCCGCCCACAGCAGGCACGCAGACGGATGAGGCCGGCCGGCTCTCGAGAGGGCGTCTTCCGCACCTCCGGCCACGGCAGCGTGCGCATCCCTTACCCGGGGGCCCACGTCCACGTCAACAACGACGCCCCTTCGCGCAAGGTAAGCACGCCAAAATGCCGCATCAAATGTGTGAGCAACCGATACCGACTCTCTCCTAATCGTCTCCAGAAACTAAGACTACCATCTTTGTGTTTGCACTAACCATTTTACAGGGCACTTTGCCAAATGGAACGAAACTGGAGGAAACGGTCCGTAAGACCTTAAGGTAAAATAAAAGGTCAATATGGGCGCACATTGAGCGATAGCGATATGTACGAGGGCGGTTCAGAAAGTAACCTCCGATTGGTCACAGTGCGGGTTGTGGGGGGAGTAGCGACGCCATCTGTGCGTTCACGCACTCAACAGGTCAGTCGGCATCGAGCCGTGGTCGAGTGAACGTCGTACCTGCGCTAGTTTAGTTTTTGTGGCAGTTTGAAATGTGTGCTGCAATAGAAAACCCCGCCAAATGTGAAGTGCGTGCTGTCATAAGGTTTTTTACAGCCAAAGGATATTCTGCAGCAGCTATTCATCGTGAGCTTTGTGCCGTGTACGGACCAAGAGTTATGAGTGAAGGAGTTGTCCGTGAATGGGTACGTTTATTTAAAAGTGGACGAGAAAATGTTCATGATGAAGAGAGGAGTGGTAGACCATCATTGGTGACTGACGAACTCGTTCAGACAGTTGATGCAAAAGTTCGTGAAAATCGACGTTTCTCAATGTCGGAGTTGTCTATGGCTCGGGTCACAGCGGTTTGATGACGACGAAGAGCTCAAAGATGCGGTCACAGGCTGGCTCCAGGCACAAGCGGGTGATTTTTATGCAGAAGGAATTTCAAAGCTTGTGAAGAGATACGATAAGTGCCTCAATCGCTATGGAGACTATGTAGAAAAATAGTGCAAAGATGTAGTTGTAAGATGTATATATTAAAATATTTTTATTTAACTTGGTGTATTTTTTTAAATCAACCAGAGGTTACTTTCTGAACGGCCCTCGTACATATACAGATGACGGTAGTACCACGTACTCAAGGGTAAAAGGGCAGTGCATTTGCTGAGCTGCCATTTGTACTCAGGTGATTCATGTGAAAAGTTTTCCGACGTGATTATGGGCGCACAGCGGGAATAAACAGACTTTGCACGGGGTATGGTAGTTAGAGCTGGACGCATGTGATATTACATTTCGTAAATCGTTAGGGAAATCTATATTCCGACATCCACAGTGTCAAGAGTGTGCTGAGAATACCAAATTTCAGGTTATTATCCCTCATCACTGGCAATTCAGTGGCCGACGCCCTTCACTTAACGACCGAGAGCAGCAGCATTTGCGTAGAGTTGTCAGTGTTAACAGACAAGCAGCACTGCGTGAAATAACCACAGGAATCAGTGTGGGACGTACGCCGAACGTATCCGTTAGGATAGTGCCGAGAAATTTGGCGTTAATGGACTACGGTAGCAGACGACCGACACAAGTTCCTTTGCTGACAACACGACACCGCCTGCAGTGCCTCTGTTGGGCTTTTGATCACATTGGCCAGACCCTAGACGGCTGGAAAACTGTGGCTCGTAAGATGAGTCCCGATTACAGTGGGTACGAGCTGACGTCACGGTTCGAATGTGGTGCACACCCCACGAACCGATGGACCCAAGTTGTCAATAAGACAATGTGGAAATTGGTGGTGGCTCCATAACGGTGTGGGCTGTGTTTACATGGAATGGACTATATCCTCTTGTCCAGTTGAACCGATCATGGACTGGAAATGGTTATGTTCGGCTACTTAGAGACTATTTACAGCCAGACAACTATGGAATTTTTATGGATAACAGTGCGCCATGTCACCGGGGCACAGTTGTTCGTGATTGGTTTGAATAACATTCTGGACAATTCGAACGAATCATTTGGCCACCTCGACATGAATCTCTTCGAACATTTATGGGACATAGTCGAGAGGTCAGTTCACAAAATCCTGCACCGGCAACAGTTTTGCAATTATGGGCGGCTATAGATGCAGCCAAGGAGGAGGATACCATGAGGAAAAGCTTGAGTAATCAACGAAAGGATAACTTTCTACGAGTCGGGGCGTGGAATGTCAGAAGCTTGAACGTGGTAGGGAAACTAGAAAATCTGAAAAGATAAATGCAAAGGCTCAGTCTAGATATAGTAGGGGTCAGTGAAGTGAAGTGGAAGGAAGACAAGGATTTCTGGTCAGATGAGTATCGGGTAATATCAACAGCAGCAGAAAATGGTATAACAGGTGTAGGATTCGTTATGAATAGGAAGGTAGGGCAGAGGGTGTGTTACTGTGAACAGTCCAGTGACCGGGTTGTTCTAATCAGAATCGACAGCAGACCAACACCGACATCGATAGTTCAGGTATACATGCCGACGTCGCAAGCTGAAGATGAACAGATAGAAAAAGTGTATGAGGATATTGAAAGGGTAATGCAGTATGTAAAGGTGGACAAAAATCTAATAGTCAGGGGCGACTGGAATGCAGTTGTAGGGGAAGGAGTAGAAGAAAAGGTTACAGGAGAATATGGGCTTGGGACAAAGAATGAAAGAGGAGAAAGACTAATTGAGTTCTGCAACAAGTTTCAGCTAGTAATAGCGAATACCCTGTTCAAGAATCACAAGAGGAGGAGGTATACTTGGAAAAGGCCGGGAGATACGGGAAGATTTCAATTAGATTACATCATGGTCAGGCAGAGATTCCGAAATCAGATACTGGACTGTAAGGCGTACCCAGGAGCAGATATAGACTCAGATCACAATGTAGTAGTGATGAAGAGTAGGCTGAAGTTCAAGACATTAGTCAGGAAGAATCAATACGCAAAGAAGTGGGATACGGAAGTACTAAGGAATGACGAGATACGTTTTATTAGAATCGGAATTTAAAACAGCTTTGGAGGACTTACGGTCAAATAAGGCAGAATTTCTAAAATCATTGGGGGAAGTGGCAACAAAACGACTATTCACGTTGGTGTGTAGAATATATGAGTCAGGCGACATACCATCTGACTTTCGGAAAAGCAATTCCGAAGACGGCTAGAGCTGAAAAGTGCGAAATTATCGCACAATCAGCTTAACAGCTCATGCATCGAAGCTGCTTACAAGAATAATATACAGAAGAATGGAAAAGAAAATTGAGAATGCGCTAGGTGACGATCAGTTTGGCTTTAGGAAAAGTAAAGGGACGAGAGAGGCAATTCTGACGTTACGGCTAATAATGGAAGCAAGGCTAAAGAAAAATCAAGACACTTTCATAGTATTTGTCGACCTGGAAAAAGCGTTCGACAATATAAAATGGTGCAAGCTGTTCGAGGTTCTGAAAAAAGTAGGGATAAGCTATAGGGAGAGACGGGTCATATACAATATGTACAACAACCAAGAGGGAATAATAAGAGTGGACGATCAAGAACGAAGTGCTCGTATTAAGAAGGGTGTAAGACAAGGCTGTAGCCTTTCGCCCCTACTCTTCAATCTGTACATCGAGGAAGCAATGATGGAAATAAAAGAAAGGGTCAGGAGTGCAATTAAAATACAAGGTGAAAGGATATCAATGATACGATTCGCTGATGACATTGCTATCCTGAGTGAAAGTGAAGAAGAATTAAATGATCTGCTGAACGGAATGAACAGTCTAATGAGTACACAGTATGGTTTGAGAGTAAATCGGAGAAAGACGAAGGTAATGAGAAGTAGTAGAAATGAGAACAGCGAGAAACTTAACATCAGGATTGATGGTCACGAAGTCAATGAAGTTAAGGAATTCTGCTACCTAGGCAGTAAAATAACCAATGACGGACGGAGCAAGGAGGACATCAAAAGCAGACTCGCTATGGCAGAAAAGGCATTTCTGGCCAAGAGAAGTCTACTAATATCAGATACCGGCCTTAATTTGAGGAAGAAATTTCTGAGGATGTACGTCTGGAGTACAGCATTGTATGGTAGTGAAACATGGACTGTGGGAAAACCGGAACAGAACAGAATCGAAGCATTTGAGATGTGGTGCTATAGACGAATGTGGAAAATTAGGTGGACTGATAAGGTAAGGAATGAGGAGGTTCTACGCAGAATCGGAGAGGAAAGGAATATGTGGAAGACACTGATAATGAGAAGGGACAGGATGATAGGACATCTGCTAAGACATGAGGGAATGACTTCCATGGTACTAGAGGGAGCTGTAGAGGGCAAAAAATGTAGAGGAAGACAGAGATTGGAATACGTCAAGCAAATAATTGAGGACGTAGGTTGCAAGTGCTACTCTGAGATGAAGAGGTTAGCACAGGAAAGGAATTCGTGGCGGGCCGCATCAAACCAGTCAGTAGACTGATGACCAAAAAGCAAAAATAGATGCAGCGTGGCTCAGTATTTCTGCACGGGTTGTTTAGGCAAAAGGAGGTCACACGCGATATTAGGAGGAATCTCATGACTTTTCTCCCCTCAGTGTACGGCCAGAAATGCATTCCAAGTTACGTACACACTCAGGGTGAGCTGCAGTATGTGGGATGGTATCGGCACTGAGTGGCTGCAAGAGGATGCAAGACAGTGTGTTGCTTGACAGGGTAACTTCGATTAAACATCTAACCACTACTTTGTAAAGCAATATGAAATAGAACGAGCACTTTAGGTTGATAGCAGGGAAGGCGAAAGGTCGACTTCGGTTCACTGGGAAAATTTTAGAAAAATATAGTTCGTCTGTACACAACACCACATGTACAACACTGGTATGACCCGTTCTTGACTAATCCTCGAGTGTTTTGGATCTGTTGTGCCCGACGAAATAACATTCGTCGGCACAGTGGAGGAGGCCGAGTTAACACTACAAGGGAAGTTCAATAAGTAATGCAGCACATTTTTTTCTCGGCTAGTTTCGGTTGAAAAAATACTGAATTTCTCATGGGAAATCCTTGAATACTCCCGCTTCAGCCCCTACAATTTCTTGAAGTTCTGGTCTGTGGCGGCACTACACATAGCTTTCAAAAGGACGTATGTAATGAAGATGCGTTCCAGGCAGAGAGCTGTCACTGAGTTTCTTTGATAAACCCGCCGATCTCCCGTGTACTGGCTGCCCGTACACTGTTGTGCAAAGTTGGAACGTGCGGACACTCTCATTCGAGGTGATCGACGGAGCACAGTCAAACACCTTGCTGCTCAGCTCGACGTCTGACAAGTCTGCGGACCCGAGAAGAGCTTACAGAGCGTCATTGGACTGTTTTTCCTTATCACCCGGCAGTCCGGGTCTCACACATTCCGACTTCCACCTGTTTGGTCGATTGAAGCACGCACTCAGCGGGAAGCAGTACATGGATAAAGGGGTGGTTATTGATGCCGCAAGACGTTGGGTCGGACGCCGACTAGTAGAGTGGTACTATGCGGGATTACAGGCCCTTCCAGTAAGTTGTCGTAAGGTCGTCGCATTGATCGGAGATTATTTTGAAAAATAGGGTTTTGTAGCCAAAAGTGTGAGAAACAGTAAGATGTATTGGAATCCTGAATAATACCTACCTCCTTTCAGAAAAAAACCGTTGCATTAGTTATTGAACGCCCGTCGTGCAACACAGAAAATATTACATCACTTTATTACAAGTTGATCAAGATGAAATACTTAATATCGAAACTGTCAATGTCTACAGGAATGTCTTTAGTATTTATTACTGTCTATCTATTGCTTGCGCCTTTGTCCCGCCTTGTGTGCGGGGTTGGCGTGGTTACATCGGATTTGGCATGTTAATTTGAAGGGGTGGCCGGATGCCCTTCCTGCCGCCATCACGTACCCCCCGAGACGGAATCAGAGTACCCCATGAACCATGGACCTTGCCGTTGGTGGGGAGGCTTGCGTGCCTCAGCGATACAGATGGCCGTACCGTAGGTGCAACCACAACGGAGGGGTATCTGTTGAGAGGCCAGACAAACATGTGGTTCCTGAAGAGGGGCAGCAGCCTTTTCAGTAGTTGCAGGGGCAACAGTCTGGATGATTGACTGATCTGGCCTTGTAACATTAACCAAAACGGCCTTGCTGTGCTGGTACTGCGAACGGCTGAAAGCAAGGGGAAACTACAGCCGTAATTTTTCCCGAGGACATGCAGCTTTACTGTATGATTAAATGATGATGGCGTCCTCTTGGGTAAAATATTCCGGAGGTAAAATAGTCCCCCATTCGGATCCCCGGGCGGGGACTACTCTAGAGGACGTCGTTATCAGGAGAAAGAAAACTGGCATTCTACGGATCGGAGCGTGGAATGTCAGATCCCTTAATCGGGCAGGTAGGTCAGAAAATTTAAAAAGGGAAATGGATAGGTTAAAGTTAGATATAGTGGGAATTAGTGAAGTTCGGTGGCAGGAGGAGCAAGACTTTTGGTCAGGTGATTACAGGGTTATAAATACAAAATCAAATAGGGGTAATGCAGGAGTAGGTTTAATAATGAATAAAAAAATAGGAGTGCGGGTTAGCTACTACAAACAGCATAGTGAACGCATTATTGTGGCCAAGATAGACACAAAGCCCATGCCTACTACAGTAGTACAAGTTTATATGCCAACTAGCTCTGCAGATGATGAAGAAATTGATGAAATGTATGACGAGATAAAAGAAATTATTCAGGTAGTGAAGGGAGACGAAAATTTAATAGTCATGGGTGACTGGAATTCGTCAGTAGGAAAAGGGAGAGAAGGAAACATAGTAGGTGAATATGGATTGGGGGGAAGAAATGAAAGAGGAAGCCGCCTTGTAGAATTTTGCACAGAGCATAACTTAATCATAGCTAACACTTGGTTCAAGAATCATAAAAGAAGGTTGTATACCTGGAAGAATCCTGGAGATACTAATAGGTATCAAATAGATTATATAATGGTAAGACAGAGATTTAGGAACCAGGTTTTAAATTGTAAGACATTTCCAGGGGCAGATGTGGATTCTGACCACAATCTATTGGTTATGAACTGCAGATTGAAACTGAAGAAATTGCAAAAAGGTGGGAATTTAAGGAGATGGGACCTGGATAAACTGAAAGAACCAGAGGTTGTAGAGAGTTTCAGGGAGAGCATAAGGGAACAATTGACAGGAATGGGGGAAAGAAATACAGTAGAAGAAGATTGGGTAGCTCTGAGGGATGAAGTAGTGAAGGCAGCAGAGGATCAAGTAGGTAAAAAGACGAGGGCTAATAGAAATCCTTGGGTAACAGAAGAAATATTGAATTTAATTGATGAAAGGAGAAAATATAAAAATGCAGTAAATGAAGCAGGCAAAAGGGAATACAAACGTCTCAAAAATGAGATCGACAGAAAGTGCAAAATGGCTAAGCAGGGATGGCTAGAGGACAAATGTAAGGATGTAGAGGCTTGTCTCACTAGGGGTAAGATAGATACTGCCTACAGGAAAATTAGAGAGACCTTTGGAGAGAAGAGAACCACATGTATGAATATCAAGAGCTCAGATGGCAACCCAGTTCTAAGCAAAGAAGGGAAGGCAGAAAGGTGGAAGGAGTATATAGAGGGTTTATACAAGGGCGATGTACTTGAGGACAATATTATGGAAATGGAAGAGGATGTAAATGAAGATGAAATGGGAGATAAGATACTGCGTGAAGAGTTTGACAGAGCACTGAAAGACCTGAGTCGAAACAAGGCCCCGGGAGTAGACAACATTCCATTAGAACTACTGATGGCCTTGGGAGAGTCAGTCGTGACAAAACTGTACCATCTGGTGAGCAAAATGTATGAGACAGGCGAAATACCCACAGACTTCAAGAAGAATATAATAATTCCAATACCAAAGAAAGCAGGTGTTGACAGATGTGAAAATTACCGAACTATCAGTTTAATAAGTCACAGCTGCAAAATACTAACGCGAATTCTTTACAGACGAATGGAAAAACTGGTAGAAGCGGATCTCGGGGAAGATCAGTTTGGATTCCGTAGAAATGTTGGAACACGTGAGGCAATACTAACCTTACGACTTATCTTAGAAGAAAGATTAAGAAAAGGCAAACCTACGTTTCTAGCATTTGTAGACTTAGAGAAAGCTTTTGACAACGTTAACTGGAATACTCTCTTTCAAATTCTGAAGGTGGCAGGGGTAAAATACAGGGAGCGAAAGGCTATTTACAATTTGTACAGAAACCAGATGGCAGTTATAAGAGTCGAGGGGCATGAAAGGGAAGCAGTGGTTGGGAAAGGAGTGAGACAGGGTTGTAGCCTCTCCCCGATGTTATTCAATCTGTATATTGAGCAAGCAGTAAAGGAAACAAAAGAAAAATTCGGAGTAGGTATTAAAATTCACGGAGAAGAAGTAAAAACTTTGAGGTTCGCCGATGACATCGTAATTCTGTCAGAGACAGCAAAGGACTTGGAAGAGGAGTTGAACGGAATGGACAGTGTCTTGAAAGGAGGATATAAGATGAACATCAACCAAAGCAAAACGAGGATAATGGAATGTAGTCAACTTAAATCGGGTGATGCTGAGGGGATTAGATTAGGAAATGAGACACTTAAAGTAGTAAAGGAGTTTTGCTATTTCGGGAGTAAAATAACTGATGATGGTCGAAGTAGAGAGGATATAAAATGTAGACTGGCAATGGCAAGGAAATCGTTTCTGAAGAAGAGAAATTTGTTAACATCGAGTATAGATTTAAGTGTGAGGAAGTCGTTTCTGAAAGTATTTGTTTGGAGTGTAGCCATGTATGGAAGTGAAACATGGACGATAACCAGTTTGGACAAGAAGAGAATAGAAGCTTTCGAAATGTGGTGCTACAGAAGAATGCTGAAGATAAGGTGGGTAGATCACGTAACTAATGAGGAGCTATTGAATAGGATTGGGGAGAAGAGAAGTTTGTGGCACAACTTGACTAGAAGAAGGGATCGATTGGTAGGACATGTTTTGAGGCATCAAGGGATCACAAATTTAGCATTGGAGGGCAGCGTGGAGGGTAACAATCGTAGAGGGAGACCAAGAAATCAATACACAAAGCAGATTCAGGGTGATGTAGGTTGCAGTAGGTACTGTGAGATGAAGAAGCTTGCACAGGATAGAGTAGCATGGAGAGCTGCATCAAACCAGTCTCAGGACTGAAGACCACAACAACAACAACAACAACAACATCTGTCTGCGTCTAGTGAAATTTATGGAAAAGTGTGGATGTGTGTCAGATGTCTGAGTGTCGTGTAACTGAGGCGGGATATGGGGATCCGCTCGGTATTCACCTAGAGGGATGTGGAAAACCGCCTAAAAACCACATCCAGGCTGGCTGGCACACCGGCCCTCGTCGTTAATCCGGCGGGCGGATTCAATCCGGGGCCGGCGCGCCTACCCGAGTCCAGGAAGCAGCGCATTAGCGCTCTCGGCTAACCTGGTGGGTAGTATTTATAGTATTTATTACTGTCTCTGAACAATTATGTATTACTTGATACCGGACAAGATCCAAGTCACTTCTCACAGAGTACAGTTAACGGTAAACAGTTTTGCAGTGTTCTGTCTACTAGAGCTACCGCACTGCTGGCTAGATAGGGAGACCACGCTGTCTTCTTTGGCAATTAATGCAGACTGTGCTCAGCAGCACTGCGCTGAGGCGTAGATAAGCGTGCTGATGCTGTGGCGTATGGAAACTCTTCTGAGCCTGCCTACTCCGACGCCGCTCATTGGTGACTGCGGCTGGTATCGACTACGTTTACTTCTGGTTCCGCCGCGAGGTACCAACTTTGTCTTGGTAGCTCGCTCTTCGGACTACATCACATGTTCCCCCCCCCCCCCCCCCCTCCCCCGGTCAAGTCGGACTGAAGGATGACATCTAAGCAATTCAGGAGCATGCTATTAGATCTGTTACTAGTAGATTCGATCACCACTCGAGTGTTACAGAGATCATTCGCGAACTCAAGTGGGTATCCCTGGAGGGAAGACGACGTTCTTTTCGCGGACTGTTACTGAGAAAACTTAGAGAACTGGCATTTGAAGATGACTGCAGAACAATTCTACTGCCACCATATACTGCCGGAGGCATATAAAACAAACACAGTCCGAACAGACCATGAAGTGCCAGCGGTACTGACCGGAGGCCGTGTCATCCTCAGCCCTTAGGCGTCACCGGATGCGCATATGGAGAGGCATGAGGTTAGCACATTGCTCTCTCAGCCGTTGTCAGTTTTCGTGACCGGTACCTCTACTTCCCAATCAAGTAGCTCCTTAACTGACCACGCAAGGGCTGAGTGCACCCCGCTTACCTACAGCACTCGGCAATTCCGGACTGTGACCCAAGTGCTAGCCAAGCCCGGCAGGATTTCGGTGATCTGTGACAAGATTGTTGGCATACGGAGGCATACAGACTGTCATTTTTCCCTCGTTCTGTTTGCAAGTAAAATAGGAAGGGAAACGACTGGCGATGATACATGGTACCGTCCGCCATGTTCCCATACGGTGGCTTGCGGAGTGTGGTGGACATAAAAGATCTTTGACAGCGATCCCGCTATCAGCACCAGGTAGCTGGCCCGCCAGCATGGGGTACGCCAGATTACCGTATTGGACGTTCTCCTCATCTGTCACTATCCGTATCGCTTACAGCTCGTCCAGGAGTTGTTACCTACGATTCTGTCTCTGTGGCGAAGGTTTTGTCGCTGGTTCATTGTACAGGCCACCGCCGTGTGGGTTTCTGTCATTGAGCCCATTAACAGATGAGACTACCTTTACGAGGGGTAATTTCATCAACTTTTACAGCTCCCACCTGTGGACAATGGAGATTCCCCATGGTAAGGTGGCAGCGAACCACCAGTATCAATTGAGCCTGAACATGTGGACGGCGATTATTGGCGACTGCCTCGTGGTGGCAGTAATCCTTCCACAACGCCTCACAGGCGAGGCATATCTGCACTCCCTGGGGCTGACCAAATCTCCCCTGCTGGAAGAGTGCCTTTGGTGGTACTAAGGGTGGTGTGAGCACTACATGGTTGAGTTCCACCCCTCTGCCCTCCTGAGTGTGGAACTGAAACACTACTGCACACAGGACATTAACCACTTGCCTGGTTTGTCCTCATATCTTCTTTCAATCATGGAAACCTACACTGACGAAGATCTTTTATATCCACCTTAAAGTGGGTGTACCTCCCTTGGATCGCAATTCCGGCCTTATGCCCATATGACCTTCTTGTTCCTTGTTCTCATAAGAAACGTTTCCTGCATTTTGTTTCCATGTAGCAAAATCAGCCTGTATAAACAAAAACCTTTCACTGTCGCTTTTCTGGGTATATTGTTAGTCGAGGGCAAACAAAACATTGACAGGAGGAGTATTACGGTTGTACTCAGTTTCATGTCTTTACAAGACGTCAGTTGACGGTGTGGCTATCCATGAGGGACTGCTAGCATTCTCTCAGTAGACGAATTGCGATGTTTGACTTGCGGCTGTGGTCAGAGCTTGACCTGAATTGGCAGCGACCAACTACGATCCTCATGGTCATTGCATTCGGAATAAAAGTACTGAGCAATTTCGGAGCTCTAGTAAAGTCCCTCCATTATAACGATCTCACATTTACCGTTCTGCAAAAGTTTTGAGTGTACCTGATTGAGAATCTAAATTTTTCTTCTAACAAATATAAATATTTAGCATCACCTTTTGTAACTGCTCCATAACGGCCTCTTTTCTCTACCAAAAATATAATTTACACTCACCAGCAGAGTTCTATTCTTAAGCATTTCATAATCGTAATTTTATTTTTGCTGTTACTTGCAAACTCCGTTTCTGGTGTCAGTTTGTCATCTTTGAGAAATGCCTTTCTTCGCATAAATTTTTGCGCCACAGCGGCCTACAAAACAAGTACTGGGATGTACATCTCCGAGGTGTGTGAGAAAAGTAATGAGACTGATTTTTTTCCTACCAAAGTTTTTACTTCTTTCAGAAAACAAAGTAGTTCACTTCGGTAGCTGTACAACGGCGGAGTCCTTGTTCCCAGTCTTGGTAGCAGCTCCGAAAGGCTTAGACAGGTAGGGCCTTTAACATGTCAGTCACATTCTTTTCAGTGTCGTCCAGAGTCCAAAAACTACGCCGTTTTAAGACATTTTTCAATTCCGGGGAAAGAAAAAAAGTTACAAAGGCTCAGATCAAGTCAACTGGGGAGGGGGGCGGGTGCTGTGGAACAACAAGAACGCCTTTTGAGGTAAAAAATTCCATGATGGAAGTGGCCGTCTGACATAGGGCGTTGGCATGATGCAGCATCTACTTGTCTGCAATGTCCGCTCTCACTCGATTTACCATTTTTCTAAGCCTTTGAAGCACGTCTTTGTAGAACTCTTGGCTGACAGTTTTCCTAGAGGAACAATCTCACAAGAACACGCGAATGTTCGACATGTTCGTCGGGTTTTGAAGTTGAATGTCTCCCTCAGCGAGGTTCATCTGCAGAATGTTCTCGCTCTTCCAAAAACGATTTTTGCCAACGAAAACCTTTTGCTCTTGATACGGTTCCCCATCGCCCTGTTTCGACTTTTTAAAACTCACACTCGCGGATTCCCGAAGTTCAACACAAAACTTGATGGCATAACGTTGCTCTAAATTCCGCTGTTCCATTTCGTGACACACAACAAAAACACAAACTTCACGAATGGCGTTCTCAGAAATCACGTGAGAGCTGTACAAAGCTAAAACTGAGCATCTTGAAGGGGTTAACACACCAGTCTACACAAGTAGAACAACACAGCGTTGCCAGATAGTTCGCAGCGTTGTTAGTCTCATTATGTTTCTCACGTTGCCACACAATAGTGCTTGTCTGCTCCATGCTCCAGATGCTTCCTGTTCGCTAATGCACATCGCTTCTGGTGTCGCCTGGGATTCGCTGCACAGACTCCAGACGGATATCCGTTTATTGCTCAGAATGGCTATGCCTCCTCTCTGGTTCCCTGTTTGGCACGCCATCTGACCGATATACACTGCCTCAAAAAAAAAAAAAGAGAAGCAGCCAGAAGACATGGTCGGATGTCAAGGTAACTTTGTACACGGTTACATCATTGGCGGAAATGTAAATGATTAGAGTTGGAACCATCTGCGGCAGATAGAATGGCCACCAGCGTGGATTAGTGTTGTTCATGTCTAGTATTGATACTAAGCATGGTAGGGCGCATAAGGTGCCTGAGCAGCGTCAGATATCGAGTGATCGTTGTGAATGACAAAGAGTTGCTTCGTACTCGTGTGAGACAATGTTATCGGCACATAACAGAGTTTGAAAGGGGCGTCATTGTGGGCCTCCATTTGCCCAGCAAAATGAATTGTGCATTATCCAGTTTTGTGGGCATACGAGTGTGACAATGGCGCGATGTTAGACTGCATAACAACGTGAGGGCAGGAACACTCGTCATTAAGGTTTTGCTCGGCCATGTCTGACAACAAGATAGGATTGCCGTATTGTGCCTCAAGCGCATTGTAAGGTCTCATCTGTGCCTGCCATCCGAGAACAAGTACTAGGGATCCATGCATCATACTGTGTCATTCTGCGCCATTGGACGGGCCGCTGTGGCCGAACGGTTTTAGGCGCTTCAGTCCGGAACCGCGCTGCTGCTACGGTCGCAGGTTCGAATCCTACCTCGGGCATGGATGTATGTGATGTCCTTAGGTTCGTTACGTTTAAGTAGTTCTAAGTCTAAGGGGCTGATGACCTCAGATGTTAAGTCCCATAGTGCTTAGAACCATAGGTCCGAGACCAGCAGCCGTCGAACTGTCCCACGAGTAGGTTGCCTCTAACACCACGGCACAAACTGCTACGTTTGGAATGGTGCAGTGATCGGGAAGCATGAACTGCTGATGAATAGCATCTCATTGTGTTCAGTGATGAATCGTGGTCGTGCACTACCACGGACGACCATCGTAGAGTGAAGCAGCCACCTGAGGAAAGGTGCCATATTTCCAGTGTTTTAGAGACGCACAGCGGTGTTATTCCGGGCGTCATTTTGTTGGGAACTATCGGCTATGATTTTAGGTTACGGCTGATAGTGATCGACGGTTCTCTGACCGCACAACAGTACGCCACGGCGTCTTCATCCGTTACGTCTGACGCGACAGTGTCGTGGTGGCATTCTTCGACAGGACAGTGCTCGTCCACACAGGGCACGTGTCTCTATGAACAATCTGCGTGATGCTAAGGTGTTCCTGAGGCAACAAGACTGTCCCCGACAGAACGTTTGAGCAACCAGTACGGATGTCAACTCCATTCCGGAACTACTGTCCAGGATATGAAGGACGAGTTACAACAACTGTGGGCCAGCTTGCCTCAGGACAGGATACAAAGGCTTTGTGACAAAGTTAACAACCGAATCAGCGCTTGTACTCAGTCCAATGGCGGTAACCTCGTCGTATTTATGAGTGGGTTCATTTTTATAAGTACCGAATAAATTAGACTCGATTTTTTAAGGACTGAAATAACATCGCATACCCTGTCAACCCGTGAAGTTTCACTTCGTTTCCTCCTCACCTTCTACCTGCTCCACTTTTTTTGTCAGGCAGTATATTACAACCATATTATTAAAACCTTATACAAAAAAAATCTGGAGGAGTGGATACAGACACAGACAATACTAGCGGAAAAATGCTACTATAGAAGCACAAAAACGGCGAGTATGCTCCCGTTTATTTAAAAGAACCTGACTGAAAAGTGGAGTACTAGCTGCCTCATTCTACCTTCCGCGGCTCCTTTAAAAATTCTCTGAAAAATTTTGGTACACGAACACACTCGCTCTTTTTTTAACATGCAACTCACCTCCGACTCCCACAAGCTCCGCACTCACACCCACTAATCAATCGCTCTAAGTCGCTCATAGCCATACACTTGGAGTTGCCCTTACTCACTCGCTCATTTATCCCAACTACTTGTCATTATCTCTCTCTATCACTGTCTCCTTTGTAAAAGCCACAGACCCCTTCGTTCTGTCCTACTACTACAGTCCCCTATCACTGTCACCGTCACCCTCTTGTTCTCTCTTACTGCTAATACCTCATTCCTTCCTTCCTACTGATGTTTTTTAATCTCACTTTCACTGTCTTTCTCGCTGTCACTGTCATATAATCTGTCTCTCATTATCACTAGTTTTCACCTACTTCCACTTTTCTCTTTCTCTTTATCCCCCCCCCCCCCCTTCCGGCAATATCTCCTTCACTTGTTTCCTAGCAGTGTTCTGTCACTGTCAACTATGTTCCACTGCCACTGTGTCCCTCTCTTTCTCTCACACAGCCATTCTTCCCTTTGCTCTTTCTATAACACAACAACTGTCTACTATTTTCCAGCATTTATTGCTTTACCGTTCTTTGCCACTACCACTGTCTTCTTCTCCCTCAGCACAAAAAAGCGCGAATAGGTTCAAATTCCAAATTTTTTGAGAAAATTTTTAATGTCCTGAGAAATATAGAATGAGTTAGCTGGTACCCCATTTCTTAGTCAGTCTCTTAAATAAACAGGAACATATCCGCATTTTTAATGTTCCGACAGGAGCATTTTCCCGCTGTTTCCCTTCTTTTCCCTGCTGCAGTAGGGCATGTGACTCATATGAAAAGAAATGGTACTTTGGAACTAAAACATAGGGTTCCGAGATGATAACGGAGTCACTTCTCCGTGCTGCGTCACTTCATAAACTACGTATGAGAAAACATCACATTTTACGTGCGTGTTTCACTTGTACAAGTATGGTAACTTTGAACCTCTGTATCTTGGAAACGAATAAAGGTACCAAGAAAATTTTCAAGGGTTTTAGAGATATGGATCTAAGAAAAATATCGTAAACATTTCAGTCATTTGTTGTGCATGCCGTCTTGGAATCCTCGGCTGTGTTTAGGTCCGTTGGAGACGGCGAAAATTTAACAAAAAAATTTTTTGGGGATTTTCCGGCGGTGCCTCCGTAAGTCCCATCAAGCCCACTGTAAACCACATCAATCGCAAAAAGAACCACCCGATTTGCTCCGTTTGCCTAAGCAGTAATAAGTGTATAATATTTGTACTTTGACCCTGTGCTGTAAGATAGTGACACTAGGACCTAAGACGCTTCTTCTACTGGGTATTGAAATGGTCCCTAGCCCACGGGCTACCCAAAATACTTGTCCCTACCTTTTTACTACCAGTAGAGACCGAGGTATGAACACCGGAAAATCCAGTTTTTATGCGCGTCGTTTTTGAACATATTAGGTCGCCATGATGTCGCATGCTTACCGATATGCCAAGGGCAGTCATCATAGATTAAAAGGAAACGAGGGGTCCCAAGGAAAACTAGCAGTCTGGGGCATAAGTTCTAATACAAGAACCACATCCGAACAACAGTTCAAGTACAAAAAGTCTATGACTATGATCCAAAATACTAGCGTACCGACAAAGTAATGATGACACCCACCTTCAGCACAGCACTGATCGTAGGCTGCAGGACCGCCCGAATTATTTTCTAGCCACAGTCAGAGAAGCTGCCACAACACGCGCTGTGAGCGACACGTACAGCGGCGTGTGGAGTTGATAAAAGTAGATATTAAGCCACGAGAACATAGAGCATGTATAAAACTAATTTCAATGCCAATTACGATAAAAGCTTAAATTTTGGCATGTAATTTTTAATATTGTCTTTCCTTCTTGCAACCTGAAACATACAGATAGACCAACGTACGAGGGCTATACCCAGAGTGAGGTCCGATCGGTCGGGCTTATGAGCAGCCGCTCGACCATGAAATCCAAGTTTTCTCACCTCCCACCTAACTGTCATGGTACTTGCAGTGGATCCAGATGCAGTTTGGAATTCCTTGTGATCGAGTGGATAGATGTCTGCCTATTACACATTACGACCCTCTTCAACTGTCGGCTGTCTCTGTCAGTCAACAAACGAGGTCGGCCTGTGCGCTTTTGTGCTCTACGTGTCCCTTCACGTTTCCACTTCCCTATCACATCGTAAACAGTGGACCTAGGGATGTTTAGGAGTGTGGAAATTTCGCGTACAGACGTATGACACAAGTGACACCCAATCACCTGACCATTTTCGAAGTCCATGAGTTCCGCGGAGCGTCCCATTCTGCTCTCTCACGATGTCTAATGACTACAGAGGACGCTGATATGGCAGCACAATGCACGTAATATGAAAAACGTATGTTTTTGGGGGTGTCCGGATACTTTTGATCACATAGTGTAGTTGATTGAGAAGTAAAGGCTCCGGTCTCGTAAACTGACATACGGCCGGAGGGCGGTATGCTGACCACATGCCCCTCCATATCCGCATCCGGTGACGCCTGTGGTCTGAGGATGACACGGCAGTCGGTCGGTACCGTTGGGCCTTCAAGGCCTGTTCGGACAGAGAGAGAGAGAGAGTTTTTAAGTTCAGGGAGAAGAAAGAAAAACGTTGAGGTTTGCCAATGATAGTGCAATTCTGTCAGAGACAGCAAAAGTCTTGGAAGAGCAGTTGAGTGGAATGGACAGTATCTTGAAAGGAGGATATAAGAAGAATATAAACAAAAGCAAAACAAGGATAATGGAATGTAGTCGAATTAAATCAGGTGATGATAAGGTAATCAGATTAGGAAACGAGACACTTAAAGTAGTAGATGAGTTTTGCTGTTTGGGCAACAAAATAACTGAAACTTCCTAGCAGATTAATCTGCCAGGAAGTTTCATATCAGCGCACACTCCGCTGTAGAGTGAAAATCTCATTCTGGAAACAAAATAACTGATGATGGCCAAAGTAGAGAGGATATAAAATGTAGACTGGCAATGACAAGAAAAGCGTTTCTGAAGAAGGGAAAATTGTTAACATGAAATATAGGTTTATATGTTAGGAACTCTTTTCTGAAAGTATTTGTCTGGGGTGTAGCCATGTATAGAAGTGAAACGTGGACCCAAAACAGGATTGATAAAAGTAGAATAGAACCATTCGAAATATGCTGTTACAGAAGAATGCTGAAGATCAGATGGTTCAATCACGTAATTAATGATAAATTACTGATTATAATTAGGGAAACAAGAAATTAGTGTCACAACTTGATCAAAAAGAGCGATCGGTTGATAGGACACATTCTGAGAGATCAAGGGATCACCAATTTTGTACTGGAGCGAATTGGGGGGGGGGGGGGGGGGGGGGGGAAAGAGTCGTAGAGGGAGACCAAAACATGAATACAGCAAGCAGACTCAAAAAGATGTAGATATTTATGTAACATGAAACTTAATTAGAGATTTGCTGTTTGAAATGAAAATACATTAAGCGATCTTGACGCATTATTCACAGAAATTCAGAAATATCGCTGACGCTTTCAAACGGTTTATTGCCTTCATTAATTATTCCACTGCAGTTCTCACTGAAGTATTGGGAGGCGGATAATGTGAGAATATACAATGCACCGTAACTATTTTTCGATCACGTTTTTTAACACTTAATCATCTACATAACGTAATATCTTTGACACTTCACGCCGACGTTATTTCAGTAGTGGCAGCCTTTTAAGTACGTGGGGCGACTGTATGTTTACATGATTCGAGGAATTCGCTGGACCTTCGATTGGCAGCAAGTTAACACGATGCTCCGTAAATAATGGCGACCGCAGTCATGTCGCAGCAAGTGGCGCCGCCCAAATGTCTCCTCGGGACTCCAGCTCAGAGGTCGAACATGGCCAAACAGGCGCTCATTCTGGACGTGACGCTATCGTCCAGTTTATACGCCGTGCAGATCGCGACACCACAACAATAAACTAAGTTACGTTCTCTGAATCTCCGCACCATGATGTCAGCCTTACATTTTTGATCTTATTAATAACGCATTAGTCATCGAAATGGAAACATACATGGACCGACAAGCTCATATCCGACAACAAACTGCTGGCACTACCAGTCTGTAAGTCACGTTACGACTATTCTCCACCACACTGGTTCTCAACCTTTCTGAGTCCATTACCCCCGAACGAGATTAAACAATATCCAATACCCGAGAAAAGTTAGCCACCTAGCAAAGCTTTAGATTGAAAAAAATTGCTGCTATTTCTTAAGTCATTAATAATAAATATTACTCAGGTCACGTACAAACAAATCAAATTCAAGTGTTTTTGCAGATTTCTTGCAAAGCCAAGAAATAATAAATGGAAGGGATGGTTGCTTCTATTTGTTTCTAATCTTTATATGCATGGTTTGGTGTCGGTTAACGCGAATTGTACGCTGTTGACCAATACAATTGCGTTATAGTGTAGGTAATGTGAAACAAACGTCAGATTGGAATGATGTGTACCACATCCTTGGAAATGCAAATGATCAACGTGAATGCACATTGTGACGGCAGGAACCAAACGACATAATTTTTGTTACAGAATTAGAAAATGAGATCCTTTCTTGGCTATTTGGCTATCATCTTGTGACTCACTTCCCTCTAACTATCGAAATCCTTCAAAATGCTGCACCAAGAGATGTGGCGCAGTGGTTAGCACACTGGACTCGCATTCGGGAGGACGACGGTTCAATCCCACGTCCGGCCATCCTGATTTAGGTTTTCCGTGATTTCCCTAAATCGCTCCAGGCAAATGCCGGGATGGTTTCTTTGAAAGGGCACGGCCCTTCCCCAATTCGATGAGACCGATGACGTCGCTGTTTGGTCTCATCTCCCAAACAACCCAGCCCAACTCAAAATGCTGCGTATTGGGTATTCTTCATTGACTTAACTTAAATATTGTGCAGATTTATTTCTCGAAAAGTAATCGAAATATTTACAATAAGTTATCACATATAACCCTCAGTTCAAAACTGTAGATATCGAGTTCGTTATGGATTTCAGCGTAAATGAATAGTGCTTGTTTAGAGATTCCAGCAAAATTAGTCTGAAAGCAGAACTTCTCCACAGAGGGAAAATTTCATTCTTTTTCTGATTACTTATAAAGTTAATCTGAAGCAGATACTTGACAACTCTGAAGTGGTACTCTTGTATGAATAGAGTTTGCTCCATGAAAACTATGGTTCGGTAGCTTTGGTGCAATACACAGATGACAGTAAATGGCAGGATTACCGGTAGTATTGGTAGCTTTGGTAAGGAAAGAAACGTGATTGAATAAGAGAGAGGAAGACTGAGAGCCGACGACTTTTCTTTGTCTTTTGTTTGTTTGTACATAATTAGAACTGCGCATCGCTTACTGTCAGTTCACTGTGTGTTTTATATCCCTATAAAATATAAATTGCATTTTATGAGTAATTAAAATTTGTTGACCGAGTAACGTCTGGGCATTTATGTAACCAAAGCAATTACTTCTGAAGCAAGTACAGTTTACATGCACAAATATTTAAAAAAATCTGTACAATTATTGTTGCTATTCTGTATTCAATAGAACGTTCTTCAGAATGATCAAAGGCAATAGTCTCCTGTTATTATTGATAACAGTGAAGGTAGTTTACTAACAACAGAAACATGTTTTATACAAGCTGGATGAAGTATTGAAGCGAAGTTTGATTTACGTTTTTCTTTTTTTATTTAATTTAACCGTTACTCAGGAAATTGCGTTTTATAGCGCTATATCATTAAGAGGTGTATTTTTCTTATTTTTACAACATCTCTCTGTTTCACTTCATCAATCAACTATTTTTGAATGAAATCTGGATTTGCCTCGGGCATGGATGTGTGTGATGTCCTTAGGTTAGTTAGGTTTAATTAGTTCTAAGTTCTAGGCGACTGATGACCTCAGAAGTTAAGTCGCATAATGCTCAGAGCCATTTGAACCATTTTTTGAAATCTGGATTAAACGTTGACAATTTCAACTTTGCTGTATATACTGTTTATTTTTAACTAACAGTCTGGTTGATAATTACATAGAATAAAAATTTTCCATATATCACGCTGGCCCTTATATATCCTTACTTAATTTTTAGACGGTTTTCTCTTACGGTTTTCAGTTGTATCTAGTAAGACACTGATGGCATAGAGAAACAAGAAGACCGAAATCAGGTAACGCCCAATCGGTATGCAACACACTTAACATACATGTAACGTGATTGTGATAGTAACAGACCAATGCTACTAGGAAAACTGCCGTAATTTACGCTTACCTACACTGATGAACCAAAACATTGAGACCACCTGCTTAATACCTTGTTTGTCCGTCTTGAAACGAAGTACATCAGTGATTCTGCGTATCAGGAATCTGACAGATTGTTAGTAGGTTTGTGGAGGTGTGTGGGATTAGATGTCTACGCACTGGTCATGTAATTCGCGTAAATAACGGACCGCTGATTTGCGTACGCAGTGATAGCGCCCGATAGCGATCCAGATGGGTTCCATAGGATTTACATCAGGCGAATCTGGTCGCCGGGACATTGACGTGAGTTCAGTATAATGCTCGTAGCACGGTTCTGGCTCCGAAACACGGACAATTATAGTGCTGAAAGATGACATCGTCATCGGGAAAGACATCAAGCATGAAGGGATGCAGGTGGTTCGCAGCTGTCAGCGTGTCTTCGATTACTGCCACAGGTCCCATGCAAGCGCAGGAGAACGTCTCCCATAGCATAATACTGCTCCCACCAGCCTGCGTCCGTGGCCCGCTGGACGTTTCGAGCCGCCGTTCACCTCGATGACGGCGTTTGTGGAGACGAGCATCAACCTAGTGTAGCGAAAATGTGGTTCGTCCGAAGAGCCGACACGTTTCCATTGATCGGCGGTCGAATCTCGATGGTCCCGTGCCCACTGCAATCGTAATTAACGATGTCGTTGGTTCAACATGTGAACACTGCTGTGGAGCTCCATGTTCAACAATGTGCCCTGAACGGTGTCCTCCGAAACCGGCGTGCGTGCAACCAGCATTGCGCTCTTTCGGCAGAGATGCCACAGATCACTATCTATCGTATTTACAGAACAGACAAGCCTCCGAACCACACGTTCTGTGAAGAGTAGTGGACGTCCAGTCTTTTAGCGCGGAGTGGTAGTTTCGCTGCTTCCTCCTCTTGCTTAGATGCTCACGATAGTAGCACGTGAACATTCGACCATCTTCGCTGTTTTCGAGATACTCGTTCACACACTCTGCGTAATGATAATCTGCCCTTTGTCAAAGCCGCTTACCTCAATTGATTTCCCCATTTGCAGGCGATATCTTCGCTAGGGCGATTCTCCGTCCGTGTCTGCTCCGCTTATATACTTTTGTTACCACGTCACTTGCCCGCAACGCCACCAAGCAGCACCCAACGTAAGGGTGGGCAGTGGTCGCAATCTTTTGGCTTATCAGTGTACGATAGTGTTCGGTAGCCTGTGGTAGTTTCACAGCTCTATGCATGAGCAATACAAATGGCACATGAGATATCAAGGTAACTGCAATTTTTCTCGGGGTGCAGATCGGGTGCATAGACTATTTCCGTTTTCTATGCGAGTGTGATAGCGCAGGCAGAAAAAAAAACACTATTACGGGAAACAATGCCCTGGTCAGTATGAGCTACTCCCCGGACAGAAGTATGTGATGAACACTGTTGTTGACCCTAAAATCTGGTACCTACTTTCGATGAACATTGAATCGCCTTGTCAAAAATATTGTGAAAGTAATGGATAAAACCTCACGTGGATTAATGCACTTGCGAGAGAAGATTCCAGAGATCAGTGAACAAAAAATAAAGGAAGATATATTTGTAGAACCAGAAATTAGGAAACTGATGACTGATAAGCTTTCCTATAATTCATTGAGTGATGTTAAAAGAAGACACGACTTTATTTCACAATTGTTTGCAAGAACTTTTTAGGCAACCATGGGGCATAGAACTAGCACAATATTGTACGACTGAGATCATACTACCTTATTACATATAATACGTCACTTAAACCACATTTCTTGAATCATCATTTGCACGTCTTCCCGTACAATCTTCGCGCCACTGGTGAAGAACATGGAGATAGGTTCCACCTGGACATTTCTGAAATGAAATAGCGTTTCCAAATCAAATTGAGTACTACAATGTTGACTGATTACTGCTGGTTCCTACAGAGCGGCGTTCCTGAGACAAAGTATCCAGGAAATCGGGACAGAAATACTTTTAGTTGTAATTTCTTATTTTTCTCTACTCTTATATTACTGCTTCTCGTTCCTTCGATTCTTTTGTGTGTTGACAGATATTTGCTTTCTGTTTCGATTTGTAAATCTTGTTGTGAGGGCAAATCATTTTACCAAACACATATATAATAGATGGAGGTAACAAAAGTCATGGAATACCTCAGAATATAGTGCCGGAACTCCATTTTTCCAGCGAAGTGCAGCAGGTGGATGTGGTATGGACCTAACTAGTCGTTGGAGGTCCCTTGCAGAAATATTGAGCCATGCTGCCTCTATAGCCGCCCATAATTGCAAAATCGTTACCAGTGCAAGATTTTGTGCACGAACTGACCTCTCGATTGTGACCCATAAATGTAGATGGGATTCATGGTGGGCGATCTGGGTGGCCAAATCATTCACTCGAAATGTCCAGAATGTTCTTCATCTACATCTACATGACTACTCTGCAATTCACATTTAAGTGCTTAGCAGAGGGTTCGTCGAACCACAATCATACTATCTCTCTACCATTCCACTCCCGAACAGCGCGCGGGAAAAACGAACACCTAAACCTTTCTGTTCGAGCTCTGATTTCTCTTATTTTATTTTGATGATGATTCCTACCTATGTAGGTTGGGCTCAACAAAATATTTTCGCATTCGGAAGAGAAAGTTGGTGACTGAAATTTCGTAAATAGATCTCGACGCGACGAAAAACGTCTTTGCTTTAATGACTTCCATCCCAATTCGCGTATCATATCTGACACACTCTCTCCCCTACTACGTGATAATACAAAACGAGCTGCCCTTTTTTGCACCTTTTCGATGTCCTCCGTCAATCCCACCTGGTAAGGATCCCACACCGCGCAGCAATATTCTAACAGAGGACGAACGAGTGTAGTGTAAGCTGTTTCTTTAGTGGACTTGTTGCATCTTCTAAGTGTCCTGCCAATGAAACGCAACCTTTGGCTCGCCTTCCCCACAATATTATCTATGTGGTCTTTCCAACTGAAGTTGTTCGTAATTTTAACACCCAGGTACTTAGTTGAATTGACAGCCTTGAGAATTGTACTATTTATCGAGTAATCGAATTCCAACGAATTTCTTTTGGAACTCATGTGGATCACCTCACACTTTTCGTTATTTAGCGTCAACTGCCACCTGCCACACCATACAGCAATCTTTTCTAAATCGCTTTGCAACTGATACTGGTCTTCGGATGACCTTACTAGACGGTAAATTACAACATCATTTGCGAACAACCTAAGAGAACTGCTCAGATTGTCACCCAGGTCATTTATATAGATCAGGAACAGCAGAGGTCCCAGGACGCTTCCCTGGGGAACACCTGATATCACTTCAGTTTTACTCGATGATTTGCCGTCTATTACTACGAACTGCGACCTTCCTGACAGGAAATCACGAATCCAGTCGCACAACTGAGACGATACCCCATAGGCCCGCAGCTTGATTAGAAGTCGCTTGTGAGGAACGGTGTTAAAAGCTTTCCGGAAATCTATAAATACGGAATCAACTTGAGATCCCCTGTCGATAGCGGCCATTACTTCGTGCGAATAAAGAGCTAGCTGCGTTGCACAAGAACGAAGTTTTCTGAAACCATGCTGATTATGTATCAATAGATCGTTCCCTTCGAGGTGATTCATAATGTTTGAATACAGCATATGCTCCAAAACCCTACTGCAAACCGACGCCAATGATATAGATAGATTACTCCTACTACCCTTCTTAAACATTGGTGCGACCTGCGCAATTTTCCAATCTGTAAGTACAGATCTATCGGTGAGCGAGCGGTTGTATATGAGTGCTAAGTAGGGAGCTGTTGTATCAGCGTAATCTGAAAGGAACCTAATCGGTATACAATCTGGACCTGAAGACTTGCCCGTATCAAGCGATTTGAGTTGCTTCGCAACCCCTAAGGTATCTACTTCTAAGAAACTCATGCTAGCAACTGTTCGTGTTTCAAATTCTGGAATATTCCATTCATCTTCCCTGGTGAAGGAATTTCGGAAAACTGCGTTCAATAACTCCGCTTTAGCGGCACAGTCGTCGGTTCTTCAAACCAATAGCGAACAATCGTAGTCCGGTGACATGAGGCATTGTCATCCATAAAAATTCCTTCGTTGCTTGCGAACATGAAGCCCACGAATGCCTGAAAATTGTCTCCAAGTAGCCGAACGTAACCATTTCCAATCAATTATCGATTCAGTTGAACCAGAGGACCTAGCCCGTTCCATGTAAACACAGCCCACACCATTAAGGAGCCATCGCCAGTTTGTACAGTGCCTTGTTGACAACTTGGGTCCACGGCTTCGTGTGTCCTGCACCACACTCGAACCCTATCGTCAGCTGAGGTGTCCGCCTGCTTACCTGGGTGGTAACATGCTTGCCTGCCATGCAAGCGGGCCCCTGTTCGATTCCCGGCTGGACTGAAGATTTTCTCCGCTGGTGGACTGGGTTTTGTGTTGTCCTCATCATCATTTCATCCTCATCACCGGCACGCAAGTCGCCCAGTGTGGCGTCGAATGAAACAAGACTTGCACTTGGCGGCCGCACTTCCCGGCCAACGATGCCATACGCTCATTTCATTTCATTTTACCAACTGAAGTTGGGACTCATCCAACCAGGCCACGGTTTCCCAGTCGTCTAACACTGACAACTCAACGCAAACTCTGCTGCTCTCGGTCGTTAAGTGAAGGCTAGCGGCCAAAGCGTTGCCCATAATTGAGAGGTAATGCCCGAAATTTGGTACTCTCGGCACATTCTTGACACTGTGAATCTCGGACTATTGAATTCACTAACAACTGCCGAAATGGAATGTCCCATGCGTGTAGCCCCACCGACCATTCTGGTTCAAAATCCGTTAATTCCCGTCGTGCGGCCATAATCACGTCGGAAACCTCTTCACATAAATCATCTGAGTACAAATTACAGTTCCTCTCTGCACTTCTAATATCTTGTGGACGCGGTTACTACTGCCATCTGTGTATATTCATATCACTATCCCATGACTTCTATCACGTCAGTATTCACTGATGAGTCAAAATATTACGACCACTGCCCACAGCGAAACAGAACGCCGCCTGGTGGTGATTCAGTCACGTGAAGTGACAAGGAAAAAATATAAGTGGAGCAGGGGCGAATAGGAAATCATTCTAGCGAGGATGCAATGTGCAAATGAGAAATCCATGAATATAAGCGACTTTGACAAAGGCCGTAACCCGACGCCTGGCAGCGAAGAAGGTCGACTGTTCGCGTGCTATTGTGTTCAGCACCTACGGGAAGTGGCTGCAGGACGGTGAAATCACGAGAGGCCGACGAGGAACTGGACGTCTGCACCTCATCACAAAAAGAGGAGATTGGAGGCTTCCCCACTGTGTAGAGCAGTATAGACAGCGATTGGTGCCAGATCTGACGACAGAGTACAACCATGGTGCAGGCACAAGTATTTTGGAGCACAGCGTTCAGCACACATTGTTGAATGTGTGTCTCCGCAACAGACAACCCATATTAACTCAATAACATCGTCAATTACGATGGGGTAGGCACGAGATCATCGAGACCGGACCGTTGATCAATCGAAACATGTCGCCTGGTCGTATGGATCACGATTCTTGTATGTACGAATCACGATTCTTGTTGCGCAAGATCAGTGGTGGTGGCCAGACGGACACGCGTCATACAGTCGAGAGGCTGATCGTAACGTACGCAGGCCGGTGGGGACAGTATTATCCTATGAGTGATTTTCATCCAGACTTCCACGTAACCTGCGGTAGTAATCGAAGGCTGCATGACAGCTGTCGACTACGTGAACATTATTGCGGACCACCTGGGTTCCTTATGCGTGATGTCTTTCGTTAGGGCGATGGTATCTTCCAACAGGATAACTGTCCTTGGAAATTGGAAATTTGTGGTAAGTTCCTATGCGACCAAACTGCTAAGGTCATCGGACCCTAGGCTTACACACTACTTAAACTAACTTACGCTGAGGACAACGCACACACCCATGCCCGAGGGAAGACTCGAACCTCCGACGGGGTAATTGTCCTTGTCGCAGAGCCAGATCCATGCTGCAGTGTTTTGAAGAAAGTGACAGCGAACTCACGGTGATACCTTCGCCAACAAATCCGCCTGAACTGAACCCAATGGAAAATATCTGGGACGCTGTCGGGCAGCAGCCCACAAACAACCCGTCCATACTATACGGCATTGCTTAGAATACAGGGAGACACTTGCTGCCACGTACCTCCAGAGACTTAACAATGGCCTTCCCAATGCAATCGACGCCGAGTTGCTGTTTTATTAACTTCCAAAATTGAACAAATACGCTATTAAGCAGGTGGTGATATTGTTTCTATTCGTCTGTGTTACTGCTGATAACTGAAGATGAAATTCATCACCGAAATGTCATAACGTGCTTTCAGTCTCCTAAGTGCCTATTTTGAAAAATTAACTCGCTTGCATTTTATAATCACTTCAGGAAATATTAACACTCGTCAGAGGAAAAGTGAGTATGTATCATTTGTTACACAAAGTTGTACATCATGACGTAGTGACGAAACACACAAATTAATTTATTAAATAAAATATTGTAGATTAAAACGTTATTGTACATTCTCTTCCCTCTCAATGAAATTTATACTACTGGCCATTAAAATTGCTACACCACGAAGAGTACGAGCTACAGACGCGAAATTTAACCGACGGGAAGAAGATGCTGTGATATGCAAATGATTAGAATTTCAGAGCATTCACACAAGGTTGGCGCCGGTGGCGACACCTACAACTTGCTGACGTGAGGAAAGTTTCCAACCGATTTCTCATACAAAAACGGCAGTTGACCGGCGTTGCCTGGTGAAACGTTGTTGTGATGCCTCGTGTAAGGAGCAGAAATTCGTACCATCACGTTTCCGATTTTGATAAAGGTCGGATTGTAGCCTAACGCGATTGCGGTTTATCGTATCGCGACATTGCTGCTCGCGTTGGCCCAGATCCAATAACTGTTTGCAGAATATGGAATCGGTGGGTTCAAGAGGGTAATATGGAACGCCGTGCTGGATCCCAATGGCCTCGTATCACTAGCAGTCGAGATGACAGGCATCTTATCCGCATGGCTGTAACGGATCGTGCACACACGTCTCGATCCCTGAGTCAACAGATGGGGACGTTTGCAAGACAACAACCATCTGCACGAACAGTTCGACGACGTTTGCAGCAGCATGGACTATCAGCTCGGAGACCATGGCTGCGGGGACCCTTGACGCTGCATCACGGACAGGAGCGTCTTCGATGGTGTACTCAACGACGAACCTGTGTGCACGAATGGCAAAACGTCATTTCTTCGGATGAATCCAGGTTCTGTTTACAGCATCATGATCGTGGCATCCGTTTTTGGCGACATCGCGGTGAACCTCTTGTTCGCATTGACGGCACTTTGAACAGTGGACGTTACATTTCAGATGTGTTACGACCCGTGGCTCTACCCTTCATTTGATCCCTGCGAAACCCTACATTTCAGCAGAATAATGTACGACCGCATGTTGCAGGTCCTGTACGGCTCTTTCTGGATACAGAAAATGTTCGACTGCTGCCCTGGCCAGCACATTCTCCAGATCTCTCACCCATTGGGCAATGGTGGCCGAGCAACTGGCTCGTCACAATACGCCAGTCACTACTCTTTTATGAACTATGGTATCGTGTTGAAGTTGCATGGGCAGCTGTACCTGTACACACCATCCAAGCTCTGTTTGACTCAATGCCCAGGCGTATCAAGGCCGTTATTACGGCCAGAGGTGGATGTTTTGGGTACTGATTTCTCAGGATCTATGCACCCAAATTGCGTGAAAATGTAATCACATGCCAGTTCTAGTATAATATATTTGTCCAATGAATACCCATTTATCATCTGCATTTCTTCTTGGTGTAGGAATTTTAATGGCCAGTAGTGTAACTGGAAGCAGAACCATCTGAATGGTACGAACAGTTACGAATATAAAAAGTTAATACTGTTTTGTAATCAAATGTCGGTGGGAAAGGTCTACCCTGGAAACACTCTACGTTCACAGTAGCCCACACTTTTTTTTTTCTTTTTGTAGACTTCGAAAGTAAGGGTCCTGTTGGAGACTGTCCTTATAAGTAAGTAACATTTCTCAGTACTTCGTTTTCCAACGCAGGGATACTGTGGTCAAGTCATTCTCTAATATAATCCTGGGCTGCATACGCGGAATTGATGTAGATACACCGGAAGATCTCGGACAGATTATATAGTCCGTAAAATAAAAATTTCGGTATCAGATTTTAAACTGAAAAACATTTTCTGGGGTATAAGTGCACTCTGCTCACAGGTTACTGATTATGAACTGCAGATTAAATGTGAAGAAGTTACTGAAAGATAGGAAAAGTGGCTTGGATAAATTGAAGGAATCAGAGTTCGTTGAGAATTTGAGAGGGAGCATTAAGCAACGATTGGCCGAAACAGGTGAAAGGAATACAATGGAACACGAATGGGGAGCTTTGAGAGACGGAATAGTGAAGGCTGGAGGGAATAAAATGGAAACAAAAACAAATCCCAGAGGAAATCCTCGGATAACACACGGGATACTGAATTAAATAATTAAATGAAAAAATACAAAATTTTAGCAAATTAGACAAGCAAAAGGGAATACGAAAGTCTATAAAATGAGATGGACATAAAGCGCAAAATATCAAAGCGGGAATCGCTGTAGAAGCAAGCGTTACTAGGGGACACTTAGGTGCCGCCTATAGAAAAGTTAGAGAGATCTTCGGTGAAAAGAGAAGCAGCTACACAAATATCAAGACCTCAGATGACAAGCCAATAGCCGGCCGCGGTGGTCTCGCGGTTCTAGGCGCGCAGTCCGGAACCGTGCGACTGCTACGGTCGCAGGTTCGAATCCTGCCTCGGGCATGGATGTGTGTGATGTCCTTAGGTTAGTTAGGTTTAAGTAGTTATAAGTTCTAGGGGACTAATGACCACAGCAGTTGAGTCCCATAGTGCTCAGAGCCATTTGAACCATTTGACAAGCCAATACGAAGCAAAGTAGGAAGGCTGAGAAGGAAAATAGAGCGCCACTGTACAAGGACACTAAATTCTAGAAAGAGAAGTGGATTAAAATGAGATAGAATATAAGAATTGACAGCTACGGTCGCAGTTTCGAATCCTGCCTCGGGCATGGATGTGTGTGATGTCCTTAGTTTCGTTAGGTTTAAGTAGTTCTAAGTTCTAGGGGACTGATGACCTCAGATGTTAAGTCCCATAGTCCTCAGAGCCATTTGAACCATTTGAACATAAGAATTTGCAAGAAAAATTAGAGCGCTGAAAGACCTAAGCTAAAATAGGGCTCCAGGAGTATACGACATTTTCTTAGAATTAGTAAGACTTTTGGGAGAGCCAGGAATGGCCAAACTATAGCAACTGTTGTGCAAGGTACGTGAGACAGCCGATATACTCTCAGAATTCAAGAACAATATAATAATTTCCATACTAAACAGTGTAGGTGCTGTCAAGCGTGAATATTAGCTAACGATCAGTTTAATTGGTCGTAGTTGCAGAATACTTGCTTCAGTTATTTAGGGGAGAATGGCAAAACTGCTAAAGGTTTACCTCGGAAATGATCATTTCGGGTTCCGGAGAAATATAGGAACACATGAGGTAATGCTGACACTACTCTTATCTTAGGAGATAAACTGGAGAAAGGCAGACCATCATCATAGCATTTGGTGGTTTAGCGGATGCTTTTTGACAAAGTTGACTGGAATATACTTTCTGAAACTTTGGAGGTAGCAGGGATAAAATACAGAGTGTGAAAGATTATTTACAATCTATACAGAAACCATTCTGCTGATCTACGAGTCAAAAGACATGAAAGGGCATCAGTAGTTGAGAAAGGAGTGAGACAGGGTCGTAGTAGCCTATCCCTGGCGTTATTCAATATGTACACTGAGCAAACACTAAAAGAAACAAGGAAAAGTTTGAAAAGAGAGTAAATGTTCCGGGAGAAGCAATTAAATCTTTGAATTTTTCCGATGACATCATAATTCTGTCAGAGACGTCAGAGGACTTGTAAGAGCGGTTGACCGAAATGGGTGGTGTCTCGAAAAGAGATTATAAGATGAACTGCAACAAAAATATAAAAAGCACACTGAAATGAAGTCGAATTAAGTCAAGTGATACTGAAGTAATTAGATTAGAAAATGAGACATTAAAAGTAGTAGACAAGTTTTGTTATTTGGACAGCAACTGATGATGACCGAACTAGAGAAGGTAAGAAATGCAGAGTATCAACAGCAAGAAGAGTTTTTTTTTAATAAGAAAGTTGTTAACATCGAATAAAAATTTAGTTGATAGGAATTCATTTCTAAAGGTATTTGCCTGGGTTTTAACTTTATAGAGAGGTGAAACACGAACGACAAACGTTTCAGAGAAGAAGAGAACAGAAGCGTTCGGAATGTGGTACTACAGGAGAATGCTCAAGAGTAGATGGGTAGATCGAATAACAAATAATGTGGTACCTCATCGAATTGAGGAAAAAGAAACGTTTTATCTTTGTATCACGTGCACTGTATTCCGCATCTTTTCATTTGAATCTTGGTGTAACTGTGGGCCAGCTTGGTACTCATTTAAGAAGAGATTTAAAATATTTTATTCCACTACGAAATTGCCGCGCACGATTAGCCAAGCGGTCTAAGGCACTGCAGTCATGGATTGTGCGGCTGGTCCCGGCGGAGGTTCGAGTCCTCCCTCGGGCATGGGTGTATGTGTTTGTCCTTAGGATAATTTAGGTTAAGTAGTGTGTAAGCTTAGGGACTGATGACCTTAGCAGTTAAGTCCCATAAGATTTCACACACATTTGAACATTCCACTACGAAATTAGTAGTCATAAAAGTGTAGTTGCTGATTGGTTACATTGTAAGTTGAATTAGGATTCTAAAGGAAGAACCAGTTTGTATTTTCCAGCGTCTATCCCGTCGTAAGGAATCCGGTGTTTTCATGCTTAGCAAATTTCTTTCATATCAGCTTTTCGGCTGCATGCTTTCCCTGTCGGCATAGTCATCAGTTACCTTAAGGAAGGGAATTCATATGCGCTGGCTGTCAGTGAACCGAGTAAATTTTATTCTGTGTATAATCGTATTTTAACTGTTTATGTACAGTATTTTCCGTGGCAGAGATTGAGTATAAGCCCAGCGTTTGCCTAAGGAGCGTCGAAAACCGCCTGCAAACCGCACTCTGGCGGTAACCCACCAAGCGGTTTCGATCCTTATCTGTCACGTCTTGATAAGATTTCAAAGTGGTGCATAGATTGGCAACTTGCTTTACATATTTCGAAATGTAAAACTGGCACTTAACAAAACAAAAAACCTAGTGTCCGATGACTATAACATCGATGAGTCACAGTAGGTATCGGCCGACTCATACGAATTCTGTGTGTAAGACTTTGTAGGGATATGAACTGGAATGATAACATACATTCAGTTTTGAGTAAAGCAGGTGGTAGACTTCGATTTGCCGTGCAGGCCTTTCCCGCTGGAGGTTCGAGTCCTCCCTCGGGCATGAGTGTATGTATTGTTCTTAGCATAAGTTAGTTTAAGTAGTGTGTAAGACTAGGGACCAATGACCTCAGCAATTTGGTCCCTTATGAATTCACAGACATTTGAACATTTCTTTTGAAACTTCGATTTATTGCTAGAATACTGGGGAAGTGCAATTAGTCTACAAATCACTCGTGTGACCGGTTCTAGAATATTGTATAAGTGTGTGAGGCCCGTACCAAATAGGACTAACAGGGGATATTGAACATCTACACAGAAGGGTAGCACGAATGGTCAGAGGTTTGTGAGAGTTTCACATAGATACTGAAGAAACTGAACTGGAAGACTCTTGAAGGTAGACGTAAACTATCCCTAGAATATCTATTAAGAAATTTTCTGGAACCGACTTAAAATGATGACTCCAGGAATATACTGCAAGCCCCTGCGTACGGCTCACATAGGGATCCTGTGGATAAGATCAGAATAATTACTGCGCGCACAGAGGGATTCAAACAATCGTTCCACGCGCGCTCTATACGTGAGTGAAACGGGGAGAAATCTTAATAACTGGTACAATGAGACGTACCCTCTGCTGTGCACCTCACGGTTGTTTGCAGAGTGTAGATTTAGATGTCTGATATTCCTGTCTAGCAAGTTATCAGGCTTGGTTTTAAGTTAAATGAGCGCATCACCCGACGATGAAACAGTATTACGTAATATCATCAATCCGTTAAATACATCAGCAACGAAACAATATTGCAAAAAAGGCTGGGATTGTAGTGAACACAATTAATAATCATTTCTGCTCTGTCAGCCTATAATGGCATCAATATCTGCGAGTAAGGAAATATTACGAGGCGTAAATAATTGTTTCTATGTAACTTAATTTCAATCACATTTACTTCCAAACTTACGAATGTAATATCGGAGGAAATGATAGTTTATCTTTTCTCTAGCAGTGCAATAACTCCTATGAAATTCTCTAGACTTAATTGAATTTTAAGATATAGCTACGAGCTCTTTAAAAGTACGATTATATAAGATTCTGCGGAATTCGCACCCCGAGGTTTCAAAGAGACCGACTGAAAATTCATGGTATTGGTTTATCATTTCCTTTTATACACAAACAGAAATAGCAGGTATTTTGAGTGAAAGGGCTTAACTTTTACTGGCGAATTTTAACTGTAGGGCACTACAAAAACACACAGTTACGTAAAATACATCATATTTCTTCCAGTAAGTTTCACGTTTCATATCACTCATACGAAGTCAGCTGCTGAACAACTAGTAAGAATCGTTCGCGATTCTTTTTTTGATTTTGCATTCACGAGAATAATTAATTTCTATTTTCATGAGTATTCCAAAAGCAGCCCCATTAACTTGAGTTGCCCCATTTATTTCTCCTTCTTTCTCTGTAGGGGATCGTTACTACGGAAATACGTTGCCTTACAACAGAAATTAAATATTTACGAGCAATAAAACAATACGACCCCTCATTTCTTCTTTTCCTGTCCATAAAATTTCTCCGTTAACATAAAACTTGGACGACTGAGGAGGGAGCGGGGGGCGGCGAGGAAATAGGCAAAGCAATATTGCGCCTCGGTTGAGACACTGGACTCGTACCACCAGAGACGGTATTCAGACACACGTTCAGGTGTCCTGATACAGGTCTTACAGTTTCCCTGAAAATGACAGCAGTAATGACGACAAGCTTCTTTGCTAAAGTCCGTAACTAATGTCTCTTCCTAATTTGACCAATTGAGGTAACGCTCCGTCTCTTAAAAACATCTACATCGGTGTTACGTTGAACTGTTGTCGTCGTCCTTGTTTCCTTGTTCATATTAGAGTGTTATCTCTCTTAATCAGTTCTAATAAAAATTAAATCCCAATCTTTTTGCCCGTGGACTTCTCTGCAAAATTTACGAAAAAGTCATTCTCTAATAGTCTCATCGGCACTTCATTGTTGAGTATAAATTAAACTCTGCGATCAGTGTTAGGAGGCCGCCCGAATGACGATTGACCTCTGTGACGTCTTCCACTTCTGACGTCACTGGACATCACAGAGGACTCGCATACGGTTAACACAACACTCTTACGGCAAATGATATCGGCTTTGTCAATTCAGAGCCAACAATTTTTCTTCAGACAGGCGCTCATAATCCTCACGAATCTAAGTAGATCCTCCTCCAGCCCCACCATCAAGGAAAACGCCTAGCCAGTGCTGCGAATCAAACCAGGCACTCTGCAAGGCAAGACATGGCAGCTGCAGTGCTGCGGAATCGGATAATTTTATAATTGTTTGCCAGGTGCTAAATACGACCCTTTAAGCCCAACTATTGGTCTCACCTACAGATTCAACTTTAATTGCATCTTACTGCAAGTAAATAGTATGTTGTAATGTTTAAGAAATATTTGAGAACAGCAAGCGCAAGATTTATTTACTTATCATTTGTTCGGAGTGGTCTCCACGAAAGTTCATTGTTGTCAGATGATTTTTAGTTTCAGTTATAATCGCGGAATTATGTCGAATTTTTTAATACTGTAAGGGGAACCTGCAATTTTTTTTATCTATAAATTAATTTTGGTTGTTTTCGTCAGACACATTAATTGCTTTTAAGTATAAAATGTTGCTTTTTGCCACAGATCTAAACTTTTCAATTGATTCAGACTAATTCTGGACTTGAACTCTAACTAAATTCCCACACATCTCTTCGCCAGAGATGGTGTACTAATCAGCGATGTTTACATTATTCAAAGATGCTCAGCGAGTGTTTAAAACAAATTAACCTTCTTAAATAAAATGAGCTACAACTTTAATTTTTGTATATTAATATGTGACAAAAGTCATGGGACACATCTTCAGCAACTCAACGAGGTATGGACTCAACAACTCGTTGGAAGTCCACGGCACAAATATTGACCCGTGCTGCCTCCCCTCTATAACCGTCCATAATTGCGAAAGAGTTGCCCGTACAGGATTTTATGCACGAACTGACCACTCGATTATGTCCCATAAATGTTCGACTGGATTCACGTCAGGGGATCTGGGTGGCCAAATCAGTCACTCGAATTGTACAGAATGTTCTTCTAACCAATCGCGAACAATCATGACCCAATGACATAGTGCATTTTCCTTCATCATTTGTTAGCATGAAGTCCATGAATGGCTGAAACTCGTCTCCAAGCGCTGAAAATAACCGTTTCCAGTCAATGGTGGGTTCAGTTGGACCAGAGCTCCCAGTTCATTCCATGTAAAAGCATCCCACACAATTACGGAGCAACCATCAGCTTGCACAGTGGCTTGTTACAACATGGATCCATGGCTTCGTGCGGTCTGCACCGCACTCGAACCCTACTATCAGCTCTTAGCAATTGAAATCTGGACTTATCTGACCAGGCTACTGTTTTCCAGTGATGTAGGGTCCAACTGATATGGACACGAGCCCAGGAGGGGCTCTGCAGGCGATGATGTGCTGTTAGCAGAGGAACTCGGGTCGGTTGTCTGCTGCCATAGCCCATTAACGCCAAATTTAGGCTCACTGTCCTAATGGATACGTTCGCTGTACGTCCCACACTGATTTCTGCTGTTATTTCAGGAAGTGTTGCTTTTCGGCTAGCACTGACAACTCTACGCAAACACAACTGGTCTCTGTCGTTAAGTGAAGGCCGTCGACCACAGCATTTCCCGAGGTGAGAGGTAATATCTGATATTTGGTGTTCTCGGCACTCTCTTGACACTGTGGATCTCGGAATTTTGGATTCCCTGACTTCCGAAATGGAATGTCCCATACGTCTAGCTCCAACTACCATTTCGCGTTCAAAGTCTGTTAATTCCCGTCGTGCGCCCGTAATCACGGAGGAAACCCTTTCACATGAATCACCTGAGTACAAATGACAACTCCGCCAATGCACTGTCCTTTTATACCTTGTGTACGCTATACCATATCCGTCTGTATATGTGTATATCGCTATCCTACGACTTTTGTCACCTAAGAGTACGTTCTGTTGAAAAAAGTATTGATAAATAGTTTTTGATGTGGCGCAAAACACCCACAGGCGGTATTACACAACTATTACTTCAGAAAGAAACATGTAATAATAAAACTGAACACCATGTTACGAAAATAACATACCACGTTAGAACATTTAATGAAGAGACCGATACCCCATGGAATCGCGGTATCTACCTCCAAGCCCCATTATATGCTGCGCTTTGAGAAGCTATTTCACGTCATAAACTGTACAAATAACAAGCAGAAGTGAGTGTTGTTAACTACTGCTCTAGCTACTGCCTAATTCGAGCATTCTTCCAAGCAATCTCTTATAGATCAGTCTGGAGTAGAAACTGAAGTTAACAGACAAAAATTAGAAATACCAAATTTCGTATTTAAAAATTCATTCCCGCTTGAGGGTGCTACCATAACCGTCCTAGGCCCGTGCACACTCACATATGAGGAACGTTGAAATAAGCTTATAAGATATAGAAAAATATTTGAACTGAAAAAAGTGAAAATGAAAAATGAAAAATGAAAATGAAAAAGAGACAAGACCCTGACGGCGGTCAAGTTAGATTTATCGCATGCACGGAATTACAGTCCAATGTCTCTGACGTTGATCTGTTGCAGGATCATAGAGAATTTTACCAGCTCAAACATTACAATATTTATAGAGGAAAATTAGACTCTTACAAAGCAGAGGATCAGTTCAGCGAACATTGCACCTGGAAACACAGCTCGCTTTTTCGGCACATGATATCTTGCAATAACGATGCAACTGACTAGATAATTCCCGTCGCCCTAGATTTCTGAATAGTATACGACACTATATAACATTATACATTAATAACTAAGATACAATCATAGGGAATTTATTATCAAATGTCTTATTATCCCGAAAAAATTTTGATTAACCCTTTAAGTGAAAAACATTTTTACTACGATGGCGACGACAGAATCCATGCCAGTATGTAATCTCTGGGAACAGTAATCAATAAAACAAATCAATTTATTATGTATTTCTAAGTCCAATTTAAGTTATGGGGTGGTAAGTACTCATACCAATGAATTAAGATGGATTCAGATTTATAAGGGGCAGTCAATTTAAAACGAGACAGACGAAAAAATTAAGAAAACTCTTTATTACTTCAAAATTAATCACCTAACCGTTATACATTTATCCCACTGTGAGACATGACGTTCATTGCCTTCAGGGAGAAATGTTTGCGGCTGCCTACAGAAGCATAATTCTACACAGACGAGATGCTCTTCGTCCGAGGCAAATTGGTGGCGACGAAAGTCTTTCTTCTGGGCTCCAGAAACACGTAAATTGCACGGGGAGAGATCGGGACTGTACGGGGGATGTGTAAGGGCTTCTCAGCGAAACTACGGCATCGTGGTCCAAAGGTCCATATATGTTGATGGACGGCATCATACCGTTCCTGGATAATGTCTGCCCACATGGCTATGTTTGGCCATGGATAATGTCTGCCCACATGGGTAATGTCTGCCCACATATCACCAAGGTTGTTCGAGTACATTGCAGAAGTTTCGCTAGGAAGCCCTTATACATCCTCTACAGAGATCCGATCTCTCCATACGCTATTTCCATATTTTTGTAACAATGAAGAAACACATTCGTGGCGGTAGATTTGCTTAGGACGAAGAGGTTCACGCCTGGATACGATTATTGTTCTGTAGGTAACCGCAAACAGTTTTCCATAAGGCACTGACTATCTTGTCGCGCAGTGGGATAAGTGAGTAACGTTTTCTTATTTTTTTCCTTTTACCTCGTTTTCATTTGACTACTCCTTATAGTTGTGAAGTAGTGCGAAACAACGCTCTTGGACCATGTGGCTATGTGGTTTACACAGTTGCAGGGGAAAGTACCTAGAATTAAAGAAGCAGGGACAGATCAGTCAAATCTAAAGACCGTAAATTCAACTAAATACCTAGGAATTACAGTTACGAATAATCTAAAATGGAAGCAACACATAGAAAATATTGTTGGGAAGGCTAACCAAACACAGCGTTTAATTGGCAGGAAATTTAGAAAATGTAACACACCTACTAAAGAGACCGCCTACACTACGCTTGTCCGTCCTCTTTTACGATACTGCTGCGCGGTAAGGGTACCTTACCAGATAGGATTGACGGAGCACATCAAAAAAGTTCAAAGAAGGGCAGAACGTTTTGTATTATCGCGAAATAGGGAGAGAGTGTCACTGAATCCTCTGTCACGTAATTAAATATGATTTGCCGAGTATTCATCTAAATGTAAATAAAGGGAGAAGGTACAAATCGATTTTTTTCTGTTTTGAGGGAAAAGGTGTAACTGAAGAAAAGGAAAGCAATTCTGATAGTCGACCGTAAAGCAGGAAGGTGTGTAGCGCGTAGGAGGGAATAGAGTAAACACATAAATGTGAAACAAGTCTTGAAAAGTGGAATAATAAAAACGATTGTACTCTCATTTCCATATTAGTGTTAAATAATTGCACGTCTTTTGTATAAGACCACAAGCAGTTCCTGTCAAACTATTAACAAGACAGATTTCATATCACGTAGTCTACAGTCAGAGAATGAAATAAAAATTACACCTAGAACAGGAGTCGAAACCTCGAACCCGAATATTCAAGCGCAAAACTCTACCCACAGCAGTGACTGACCAGCACAGGTACAGAGTATTGAATGATACATTTGATTACGTTTACGAACATTGATCAGAAAAGGATTCAGAGGATTTTTGGTTGCTGAAGGTTTTTTCAACTCTTGCAGTACAATTCAATTCAAAGCTATGTTTGATTTAAGTGCCCTCTTGTACGAGGGGTAGTCATAAACCTTTAGATATCATCTCGAAGTAATAAAGTTACGTAATAGTTCATCTGCAGGTGGATGTCAAAGTCCTGGTGCACATAGAAATTCCCACGGTACAGTGCCGTAACATGTCGCTAGAGGAGTCAAAATAAAATGACGCAAACAAAACATATGAACTCCTGGTGTACGCGTAAATGTATTTATATGCATACAGAGTAAAGTCGGTGACTTGCTCGACAAGTGCAGTTTGCTTCACGTATGTCACCACTGATCGCGTGTCATGTTGAATCACACGGAACGAATAAACCAAGTACTGTTCAGTTGGGAGTCTCACTTGAGAGAGGCAGAACTGACACCGAACTACATCACGAAGGCGCCAGACGAACGTATTGCGGTAGTTCTTAATGACTGTTCGTGTATGTGGGACGTAGCGACAACTGCCAACGTTTCGGCAGTAGAAAAAGCGACCAGTAACTGGCTTTGGTTTTGCTTCGCACATATAGTGGCCGTCTGGCCTTGAATATTCTGAATACCGCCACTGTTAAGTCCATACGTTTGCTTCTGAGTCGGGTTGGCGCACTCACTTTTTATCCACCGTTGTCGCCCTCTGGAAGAGCTCCGAATAGTCATTGACAGTATCTCGTACGTCAGGCGTGACCTGAAATAGCGGTTTTTCTGTGATCGTATTAGCACCTCGAGCATAATTTATGCTAAACTCTGTCACCGTCACTCTCAATTGGCGTAGAGCTTCGAAAAATCTAACGTCTGAGTCAGGAAACGATAACAGTGTGCTCACACTCTCCACAATGTCGCTGAACTACGTTGACATGCTTTCAGGATTACTTCTCTGTCTTTTTTGATACCTGACCACGTTCTGAATCCGTTGTACTCCTCCCTTAAACGTAGAAGTTTCAGAACATGGTCACCGAATAACTTACGAATCAGACGAAATGTTTCAGTCTAAATGGTCAAACACTTTCTGAATTGTGTACTGCTGTAATGTAATGATACAGCATGATTCGCACCTATGTTCTTCCATTTCTCAGCAATTGCTTAGTTCAACAGTTAAGGGTGCACATTCTTCCTATAAGAATCGGTTAACTTACTTGAAATCCTACACGGTCCTGCAGGAAGTGTATGAATATCATCAGAAAATAAAACATAACCAAACACATAAAAATTTTCTAGAACACTGTATTCTTATATTACGTAAATAATATTTATCATACAGCTGTAGTTACTTTCTGTTTAATCACCATTAGTTTCCATATTGTTTGTGACTCCTGATGTGAGCTTTTCCTTTCCATTTTCGCAAAATTAATCCGTCTGCGTTTCATTCGCTTCATATCGCTACTTCAGAAAAACTCACAGCCATCTGTAATGTAGCGTGATCTGTTGCAACTTCCTACCATTTTTGTTAGACTTGAACCTTATCTTTCCGAACGATGTTCTGATGGTGAACAATGATTACTACTGCTTTCGGGAAATTTGACGTAGTTAAATTTAAGATCACGCGATGTTCCTGTATTGTACAACACTTTCTAATACGTCTAGGTCGCTACAGTTGTTACGAGGCTGTCGGTTTTAACCGCTATACGTACTCCTCTTTAGCCCATACAGTGGTTACCCTAGTAACTCGTCATAGTTGTCTAATCTTGAGATGACCGCCTATAATTGTCGAAATTTGTAATAACTGCAGCGATCTAGATTGATTAGAAAATTGTATATGTACTATTACTACCAATACGTTCTGAATATTAGCCAACATCGTCACTCATACACGGAGGTCATACTGTGTTCGGATACTCATACTATATATTATTCCTTATCGAATATTGCTTTACAAACGCTATTTATGTTATGTCATTACCAACACTATCCTAACAAATAAACTATCGAACTATCACCAATACCAGCAGCACTATTAAGCTTATTAGGTTTTAATCAGTCAGGGTACACCGCAAAACACTCCCTTGTACGCGTTGATCGTTTGGACGCTTGACGAGTTGTTTTGGTGATTGAGGAACACGGTGGATACACTTTAGGAAGTAGGGCTCCTTTCATTTTTGTGGAATCAGGACATAAGTTAACGTTGTTGTCAATGCGATCGCAAGATATTTTGAAAACATTCTAGGCAATAGCACGCTTACAACAATGTAACTATAATTTGGAATCGGACCTTTTATGTATCTGCTGCGGCCCCAAAAGAATCATAACTAGAAGAAAATAACATGGACTTGTTAGATTCATCTGCTCGAGACTGCAATTTGAAACGTCAGTGTATCTTTGGAATGAACTATAAAACATCGGTTGCGTACCAGATCAGTTCCGCCAGACACGCGAAAATAACTGTCCACTGCGCCACTAGGAAAATAGGAACAAATTTCACTTCAAAAGCATAAGGAGCTGTTGCGAAGCCTTCACCTAAGATTAAACACTGAAACAAATATACTTAGGAGGTTTATAGCTTACATCAGCAAAAGTGACCATAATCAATTTCGTATGCAGTAATCTGTTTTCAGACGCTTCTATAGGCTTTTTTGCTGCACCTCTAATGGTATGCACCTGAGATGTACAAAATATTTTTGTTTCGAATTGAGTAATTAAGTGGAATTGCGTTTCAAATTGAATAATTACAATAACAATGAATCAGTTCACACAATTGCTGCACAGTTGAACCAGCAATTTACATGGAGTATCTTCCTGATCAAGATAGTCCTCATGTATTCCGAATGTGGCTTTCGAGATAGTACTATTACAAATGCATTAGATACGTGTCTGTGCAGTTCCCCTATTAATGTAGTAATACGAGCTGTTCTACTTTCTAGGGTGTCAAATACTATCATGAGACTCATAACACGTGCACTAACTTCACCTGAGAAATAAAAACAATAATTACGAAGACGCTGATGTACGGAAGACATTAGATTACAGAAGACGTGAATGTAATAAGTGAATAATAAAATGTCGTTGTTAGGACGGTGCAGATTCTAAATTGTGGAAGTCAGTCAGATTTTATATTTATCAGCTCAGTTTTACAAAAAAAAAAAAAAAAAAAAAAAAAAAAAAAACGAGCACCTACAGCATTTTGCATTGTTTAAGTTGTTGCTGTAGCGCGTTATTAGAGGAGAAACTCTTTGCAATACTCCTACTTTTGCCAGGTTCGTAATTTTCTGTGAAAATGGGCCAATATATGCAGTGACTGCATATTTTTGCTGTTCTGTGTGTGTCGTATACTGCTTCGCAACATGGTGTTTGTTGACGAGACTTATTGTTTGTGATTTTTGTTGTCGTTCGCTTGGAAAGTTTATGAGTTATTACAAATTCATACCAATTATTAGGAGCAACTGATTTCATTATCATGATTTCTTTTATTTGTTTTATGTAGCTGAGTGTGATCTGATGCATGTGACAAGATTTCTCACTGATTTTTACATCTATTGTTCTCCGTTATACCAAACTGATGTTGTTTTATTGGATACTATGTGACAAACCCGACATTGGCAGGCACAGTATTCATTTTGAAAATTTTCTATTAGAAACGGACGAAAATGGACTGCATTTGTAGTGTAATATAGAAAAAATTCTCGTCGCCATGTATTCATGAAAACATCTTTGAAATTATGAAACAGTCGTCCAAATAAATGTGCATAATATACGAACGTATACGTACAACTCCTTTGCGTGTCTAGAATGCGATATTGTAAACGTCGCTATGGCAACGCCTCTCGTAGATCTATTGACGGCTATTGTAGGAGTGTCTTAGTAGTAAAGCATACATGTACTGTATTAACACTTCATGTATGAGGTGGCAGTTTTGCACGCATCTCAGTGTGTCGTACAATGATGTATTTATGTAGGTAGATTCAGCGGCATATATGGATACTGTCAGCGAAATATGTTGCGAATAGAGTCTGCAGCAAAGAAGTAATACACTTGAACGTCATGCATGATGCGACAGTTTTCTATACATCTCAGTGTTTACGACGTCATATGTCCTGAATTACGTGTGGTACCATAATATAAATTTGTAGGTGCATTTAGCGGCATATGTGAATACTGTCTTCGAATGTAGCGAGTAGCGTTAATAGAAGTAATAAATTTAAGCATCATGAATGTAGGTAGAAAATCAATGTCGTTATTGAGTTCATGCTTCAGTTGTGTGATTCTGATTTGTATGTCATTCCTTAGGTCGGAAATTATGACATAGATTTCACTGCTGATGCCATCAAATAGCATAATTGAGTCAACAGTATATCGTCTGCTGTAATTGATTTTCTCATTTATTTGACTACTGGTCAACAAAAATTTTTGTGGAGGTGTTTCGCGTAAATTTCAGCTAAAAATACATTTAAACTAATTCGCACAGCATGGCCATCACTTTGCTTAATAGAATCTGTAGTTGAAGGCGAAATAATTATGAAGTGCAAATGTGAGAATCTCTTTACATACATAGAAATTAGCAAGCTGACCCTTTTATGTTTTGAGGTTTTTTAATTATATTGACAGTTTCTGATGCTGAAAATTGGTACAGTGATTTACCACATTTAGAGATGGAAATCTATCTGTTGCTTGTATGTTGATATCTTCATATGATTTCTCAGATTTTCTCGCCGTGATTGATTGATTAATGTCGTGTTTCCGGGTGTTCTGCCCAGTTGTTGTTTCCATCTCATGCACAATATTTCTGCGAATGATCCAGTCGTCTTCCTCAGATGTTGTGAGTTGTGCTGTAACTTATACTCGCTGCGTCGAATCAAATCAGACTTAAATACTGTTGGACTCGCGGTGCTATTTATAGCTGAGTTCGACTCCAGACGCGCACTATACCCTTCGATGTTCTTTGTCTCTCAGAGCCCGCACTAATACACTCCTGGAAATGGAAAAAAGAACACATTGACACCGGTGTGTCAGACCCACCATACTTGCTCCGGACACTGCGAGATGGCTGTACAAGCAATGATCACACGCACGGCACAGCGGACACACCAGGAACCGCGGTGTTGGCCGTCGAATGGGGCTAGCTGCGCAGCATTTGTGCACCGCCGCCGTCAGTGTCAGCCAGTTTGCCGTGGCATACGGAGCTCCATCGCAGTCTTTAACACTGGTAGCATGCCGCGACAGCGTGGACGTGAACCGTATGTGCAGTTGACGGACTTTGAGCGAGGGCGTATAGTGGGCATGCGGGAGGCCGGGTGGACGTACCGCCGAATTGCTCAACACGTGGGGCGTGAGGTCTCCACAGTACATCGATGTTGTCGCCAGTGGTCGGCGGAAGGTGCACGTGCCCGTCGACCTGGGACCGGACCGCAGCGACACACGGATGCACGCCAAGACCGTAGGATCCTACGCAGTGCCGTAGGGGACCGCACCGCCACTTCCCAGCAAATTAGGGACACTGTTGCTCCTGGGGTATCGGCGGGGACCATTCGCAATCGTCTCCATGAAGCTGGGCTACGGTCCTGCACACCGTTAGGCCGTCTTCCGCTCACGCCCCAACATCGTGCAGCCCGCCTCCAGTGGTGTCGCGACAGGCGTGAATGGAGGGACGAATGGAGACGTGTCGTCTTCAGCGATGAGAGTCGCTTCTGCCTTGGTGCCAATGATGGTCGTATGCGTGTTTGGCGCCGTGCAGGTGAGCGCCACAATCAGGACTGCATACGACCGAGGCACACAGGGCCAACACCCGGCATCATAGTGTGGGGAGCGATCTCCTACACTGGCCGTACACCACTGGTGATCGTCGAGGGGACACTGAATAGTGCACGGTACATCCAAACCGTCATCGAACCCATCGTTCTACCATTCCTAGACCGGCAAGGGAACTTGCTGTTCCAACAGGACAATGCACGTCCGCATGTATCCCGTGCCACCCAACGTGCTCTAGAAGGTGTAAGTCAACTACCCTGGCCAGCAAGATCTCCGGATCTGTCCCCCATTGAGCATGTTTGGGACCGGATGAAGCGTCGTCTCACGCGGTCTGCACGTCCAGCACGAACGCTGGTCCAACTGAGGCGCCAGGTGGAAATGGCATGACAAGCCATTCCACAGGACTACATCCAGCATCTCTACGATCGTCTCCATGGGAGAATAGCAGCCTGCATTGCTGCGAAAGGTGGATATACACTGTACTAGTGCCGACATTGTGCATGCTCTGTTGCCTGTGTCTATGTGCCTGTGGTTCTGTCAGTGTGATCATGTGATGTATCTGACCCCAGGAATGTGTCAATAAAGTTTCCCCTTTTTGGGACAATGAATTCACGGTGTTCTTATTTCAATTTCCAGGAGTGTATTTCGTGAAACGCACATTGTGCCTGCGTTTTCCAACTCAATAGGATGTAATGGCCAGCGAGATATTGATAAATTGAGTGCTCAAACCCAAACTGCACCCTCCGTGCGTGTTTATAAGGTTTTTCCGACTTCTTTGTTTCGACAGACTACCTAATTACGCTGTCCCAGAAACTTGGCGCTTGTACGACGATATTGATCTCATCCTATTTCATTTCATGATTACATTCGAGATTAGAACAGTCGCAGAACGGGTGTAATGGGCGTCGGAATTGAAGTCACTCGAAATCAGGGGCGCGAGAACAACGACATTTCACGATCTGGCTGGAGTACCTGGCAGCGAGTATACATAACAGCAAAATGCGTAGCACCTGAAGAAGACGACTGGGTCGACCGTCGAAGCGTTGTGCATAAAATGGTAACGGCAACTCGGCTGAAGACCCGGAAGGTTACCATTGAAGCCTTAAGATATTCTGTTCAGACGACTCTCTTCCAAATTGTGTAACTGCTTTCAAAAAACATAGTAAAAGGTAGTTCTATACGTTGTTAGTCACATGATATACATCTCTGAAACGGTCAGCAGTGGATGATGGGAAACTTTCTACTGAAAAGTGTAGTTGTTGGTTTTTATAAACTCTCAAACAATTAATAATTTAAAAAAAAAGTGTTGAAGGATGGCTTGCATTGCATGAAATACTAGGCCGTGCTGAAAAGTAATGCTCCGATTTTTTATTCTCTTCTCAATTTCGGTTGAGGTATTAGAAGTCAGACATTCCCACTTCGCATAGTTGTAACCCTCTGCCGCTAGAGGGCTCTGAATTGTAGCGTGTAACATGGCGGTATTTAACGTAATAACGTCGGTGAGTGAGATCATGAAAAAAACTGAAAGTACGAAATCTAAGAGTTCGTCCATATATAGAGCATCCTCTCCTTCAGCATGAAAACGCTAGACCACATACGAGCGCTGCTGCAACAATCCGACGCCTTGGGTTCACTGTCAGCGATCATCCTCCATACAGTCCCGGCTTAGCCCCTGCCTGTTTTCATCTTTTTCCAGAACATAAAGAACGTCTTCAAAGACTTTACTTTCATAGTGATGAAGCAGTGCAAGCAGAGGTGAGGTTGTGGCTCCGTCAGCAAAGCCAAACGCTCTACAGTGACGGTATCAACAAACTTGCCTCTCGTTGGAAGAAATTTGTTCGTCGACAGCGTGACTATGTTGAGGAATATAGCAAATACTGTATGTAGACATGGAGAACAACGATGTCGAATGTTAATAACGTCTGTTTTATTTAAATAGCTTTCAGAGTTATATAAAAACTCCGGAGGCATTACATTTCAGCACGCCCTCCTAATAATTTAAGGTAGCCGTATTCCAGTAGGAGTACAGGAGTCTGCGCTGTTTTCCGTTAGGAAACATCGTAGCGTTGCCTTTCTGGTGTATTTAGCACATCTACCAGAAGCCAGATTAAAACGCAGTCCGTCCATCCTGATTTAGGTTGTTTATGTTTTCTGTTAATCGGTTAAGATAAATATTTAGATGGTTTCTTTGAAAAGGGCAAGGTCGATTTCTCTCCTCTTCTTAGTCAGAGCTGAGGTTTTTCTTCGTCTTAACAGCTTCACCGACCACAGGATGCTACAAACTAATCTTTCTTCTTGCAGGGCTTGCCTAAGTCCTTCTGCAGCACCTCACTACTGCACAACCTCATTTGTCAGTCGCAGCGTGGATCCCTACAAGTTAATAATTTTGATTGCCTTTTCATTTCTTTCAATACCCAGTCGTTCTACCCAGTTACACGTCCCGCTATAAGCGCACTGATTCGATGAACCAAAGTCTACGAGCAACACAAAGTCCGCACTAAGACGCAGCACAGCCCAGCGTTCCTCAAATAACTAATCAGGAAGTGTGGGAGAGAGGCAATGTGACTGCCTCCCTCCTCTGCCTACAGAGACTCATTCCTGAATTATGTTTGTAATGCCATCAGGTCAATAACACAATAAGAAACCTATAGTACCAGTGAGTATCAGTATCTCCAACTGGATGTAAATAACTTCGAATATAGACATACTCATATATTTCAATATTTATATTTATCCGTATTTAAATTAATGTTGGAACGTTTTATTTGAATTTCGGTAAATTCATCCATATTGCTTCAATGATGTATCAGCCATTATTATCGACAAAGCTGTAAACTCTTTGCTTTCATGTTACTCCTCTCTTCTTCCTCGTTGAGCACAGTCTTTGCGGGAGAATAATTGTAAATGGACAGTCTTGGCGGGAATCGAATGTGAAGTGAACAGTCTTGGCAGAATAGCTATTGTTAATGGAGATAATGTGTTTCTGTAATACTGCTGAACGCAGAAGTATCTTTTATTAGTAGTTCAGTGTGCGCAGATATTAGTGAATACGATTGTTCCAAAGTTCAGAAACTTTATTTCATTGAATAATCATTGCAAGCCACCTGGATAAGGCAATTACGAGGCCTGTTCAGAAAGTAAGCTCCGATTGATTGCCAAATTGAAACCACAGTGAACATCAGAAATGTTTTACTTGTAACAATTAGCTACACCTTTCAGCTACTTCTCTACGTAGTCGCCGTTCTGACTCAGACTTTTGTCATAGCGTTGTACCAACTTTTCAATAGCCTCATCATAGAAGGCAGCCGCCGGTGCTTTCCGCCAATTCTCCACGCTGGCCTACACCTCGTTGTCTGTGTCAAAATGTTGTCTTCAAAGACAGGGGTTCATGTGACCAGAGATGAAACTCAGGGGGAGACAATTGCGGACTGTATTGTGGGTAATCTCACATTTCCATTTGAAAACGATGCAGGAGCATCTTCATTGCCCCTGCAGAATGCGGCTGAGAATTATCTTGAAGAAGAAACAGCACGACAGTTATGTAATGTTAGCTGCATAGCTTCAGGCGAAATTTCTCACCAGGCCCTCGTACTTGGCGGCAGACACTATTTTCTAGACATCTTTACGCACTCACTGCGAGCTCAGAAATGAGAAGAGCGACGTGATGCTAACTGGGGTTATACTAGAGACACTACCCAACACATCTGTGCAAAGCTTTATCGGATTTTCATAGTCGTTTCCATTTCGCGACCGATCGGAGCTTACTTTCTGAACGCCCCTCGTATTTCACGAGTTGATGTTTCTCCACATCAGAAATAGGATCTGAACAAACATCATATCCCACGGAAGACAACGAGGGCACCATCGAAATAAGAAAATAAGTAATATATTTTAACGCTAGGTGTGGATGAGGGGTCCTTTGCAGTTTCATTGAAATAAATGATTAACGTTTGTTTCTAAAACGTATCATTGAACTTTAAGCATGAAGACTCAGTTACATGCTGGCTTGTGTTCTGCATCTTCTCCTGCCTCTGTTGCATTTTGGCGCCTCGTACAGGAGAGACAGCTAGACGCCGCCTGTCTCTGATCTCTCTCGTAACATGCGTCTGCTCCTCTCTCTACCACTCAGCTTTCGCCCTTCCAATTTCACTGTTCCTTTTCTAAAATCTTTTAACTTTTGGCCACGCACCCCTTTTGCCTATGCGACTGGCGCGTGGTGAAGTAAACCTGTGCTGGAAGGTCTCAATGTAGACACTAAACTACAGTAAACGCAGTCTTTTCTTTCAGTGTATGACTTTAATTCGTCCTGACAACCAGATCTTCCATTCCACCCACATCCCACTCTCGCGTTCGTATACAACGTGCTGATGATACCTGGAACTAGTGATGATTATAAAGAGAGAGACATTAGGCGGGCGAGTAATCCAGAAGTTCTGATTAAAATTTCCAAGAAGTGCTGCGTTATGAACATGCAGTACATTGGCAGTTAGCTGTAATTTTTTCCTAGGTCTATCAGAAAGGCTACATTTGCTGTTGCAAGTGGTGGCCAAACCGTTAGCCTTTTAGGCACACTTACGATGTTGAGCGTTTCACTGAAGATTAAGGACAGCGCTTCTCTTGTAATCTCACAAACACACTTTCTCAGGACTCCACGTCTTAATTTTCTTACACTGGCTGCATCTCCACAGCCCTTGCCTCTCCCCCCCCCCCCTCTTCCCCCACTCTGCTCACAACAAGGCGCTGACTGCGTGGGATTTCTGTGGCTGACTGCTCGCGACCCTACTACCACTTGAGCCACCCTTCGGCCGTCGCCAAGAGCTCTAATGGAACACTACGTCATCCTGAGATTAGCCATTGGTCAAAATGGCGCTATTGGCGATAACGATGGTTCTGGCTCTGGAGAGCTCCCCTTCCACCGGAAGGCTTAGCAGGCCTCTCTGGTCTGGTAGTGGGGTGGAGATCTTGGCCCTTTGCCTTTTAACTACCGAATAAATCGTACTCCTTGGCAATTTCGTCGTAACTGTAGTATGAAGCATCATTTCGGCTTGTTACCTCTCCCCAGGCCCGAAAAGGGGTCATCAAATGCAGAACCTCATTATCGGAGCGAGTGTAGGTCTACTACCATCGCTGTAAATGAATACGTCGGAAATGCAGGTAACCAACTTGGAGTTCATCAGTATTTTTAATTATTCATACAAACAGAACATCACAATGTGCCGTTAATCAAAAATTCAGCCATAAAATTTGATGTTACAGAGCTGCAGTATTTACAGCTCACACAGATAAGACACGTCAGACGTTGTTATCTGTATGTATTTAGGGGCAGCTCGGAAGTCGAATAATTGTTACAGTATAAGAGAACAAGCCCCAAAGTATGTGCTACACTCATCTCGTTGTCGTAGACATAGACTATACGTAATGTGTACGAATCAGCAATTCATATTCTGATAAGCCATGCAGCGCGCACGTGACGCGGTAAAAAAGTAAACATGGAGAGCAGGGACAAATGGAGAATCATTCCAGCGACGATACGGGCTGCAAACGAGGAATTCCACTGACTTAAGCGACTATGATAAAGGGCAGATTGTTATGGCCTCGCAAATGGAGGGGCTGGCCGGCTGTTCGCCTTCGACCGTCACCAGGCGATGATCCGCCACTGATCTAAAAGCAGAGTACAATGCTAGTGTAGGCATACGTCTTTCGGGGCACGCCGTTCAGCAGACGTTGTTTAACATGGGGCTCTGCAGTGTACGACGCTCAAGTGTTCCCATGTTGACCGGAAGTTCAAATGGTTCAAATGGCTCTGAGCACTATGGAACTTAACTTCTGAGGTCATCAGTCTCCTAGAACTTAGAACTACTTAAACGCGCGGTTCCAGACTGTAGCGCCTAGAACCGCTCGGCCACTCCGGACGGCTTGACCGGAGGACATTGTCAGTTACTATTGCAGTGGGTACGGGATATCGAGATTGGACTGTGAATCAATGTGAATACATCGCCTGGTCGGATGACGCACATTTCTTGTTTCACCAGTTAGATGGTCGCGTCCGTATAGGTAGTCATGCAGATTATCGCCAGCTCAAAATATGCACAGAACCGCGGATGCAGGCCGGTAGAGCAGCGTTATACTATGGGCGACATTCTCCTGCGCTTGCATGGGACCTGCGGTAGTAATCGAAGATCGAAGGCACCAGCTCAGCTGTGGAATACGCTGACTTTATCGTGGACCACCTGCAGCCCCTCATGCGTTACATCTTCCCATACGGTGATGGTATTTTCCAGTAGGATAACTGTACGATTCACAAAGCCGCAATCGTGCTACAGTGGTTTGAAGAGCATAATAATTATATCAACGTTGATGTGTTGGCCACCAAACTCGCCCGACCGGAACCAAGTGCTAATTTCGTACCCACAAACCACCGGCCAGTAATTTACGGGAACTGTGTCACGTGTGCGTAGCATTCTGGTATGACGAACCATGAGAAATCTACCAAGGATTTATCGAATACACGTCACGCAGAATCGCTGCTGTATTCCGTTCCACAGGTCGACGAACACGCTGTTAAGAGAATGACCATAATGTTTTGGATATCGGCTACTTTTGTTGATTTGTAAGTATTTTGATTCACCGAGCTTTAGACAATTGGCCATTTCATCCTTACTGACCGTTCTCAAGCACTATCTACAAATCTAAAGAACAAATTACAAATGTAGAAAATTTCGTTAAATGTGTTTTCTTCCCGACACGGCTTGGCAAATCAAGCGGGTGTACGTACAGAAACGATCAGAAAAATACCCATTGTAAATCTTGTCACATAAATTTGTAAGTGCAATAATTCTTCTGTGCATCCACGGAGTCTTTTCATAGAGATATGTCTGAATAAAATGCTTCCTGTTTTCAAGCTGCATCAGTTCAATTACAAATCTCGATTCTACGACCGCTGTCTGCACAATACTCTTTCTCATCATTAGTGAACGATACCAAAGCCCTCCGAAGCTTATCAAAGCCTAATTTTCATTAATCATGACATTTCGCTGTCCAAAAACTATCTTTATGCAAAGCGTCAAAAAATTGTCGAACTCCGCCACTTTTGCAGAATTAACTTCAATCAGCAAACATCCAGACCGATTAATGTTGATAAAATAATTTAAATTGTCACATTTGAAATGTTAATCAGTAATTCACAACTAAGCACCGAATAGCATTATAATTAATTAACTAGAGACACTTTGCTCAAAGATGGATCACAGCTATAATAGCGTGCAAGGAACGGAGAAGGTGTAGAAGGAAGAGAAGGGGATGTGTGGCCCGGTGTACGTATTGAATGCGAGACCTGTACAACTTTCGTTGATGCGGAAATAGACATAATTCAACGAACAGTGAATACTTACTCTTAAATCTCAGCTTCTCACTATTCTATGACAATTGTCCATTTGCATACGAGTAAATTATATTGCACCAAATTCGGACCAGTGTGGTCGATATCTGTGTTACATTACTTACATATCGGACGGAAGATATCAGTTACTGTTGGCTTTTCCGTCTTAAGCTTATTGCAAGAGTATTTTTCACCAGACGCCTTACGCTTTTGTTTACAAAGCATCTTCTGCGGTGATTTTTGAAATACGGTGTACATAGTAAGTCCCTACAGTACAGTGTTTATAGATTAAAAATAAATAAAAGCGAACAGCGTCTGATGAAAAATACTCTTTAACTGCAGTAATCTTAAGACGAAAAAACCAAGTGTAACTGATATATAACAGCTACTGCGGAACACTGCCCGCAAACAAACGTATTACAATGTTAGACTTTGGCAGCATAGCGAGTCCCCTGCAGCATTATGCAATCCACAATACGCGCCAGCAGCGCACTACGGTCGCGACTCGTCGGACAGGCGCAACGGTTGTTCCTCACGAGTCTGGTCGTGGTAATTATTTTCTGTCACTCAATTTAAAACTGTCATATTCCATACATTATTAAATTTTCAATCTTATGATGAAAATAACAGCCAGTGGAAGTGATATTTTCTTGATTAACATTATAGACAAACACAAAAATAAATGTCACTCACGGATTAGTCCAGAGGTCTGTTCCGACTAGCTGACTGCTGGCTTCAACGCAGTACGAGGAGCAGCTTGTGATCTTGGGATATGTGATCAGCACGTCGCCAATTCCTCCTGAAGTTGTTGCCAATACATAAACCCTAGTGATACCGCTGCTTCTTTATACAAGCAGCTCTTCATTTGCCTCACGAGGCTGATTAGAACACTTCGTTTATATCAAAATCTTTCTATATCTCTCATGTCTCTTTGGAGAGGTAAAATGAAATCGATAAATAGAAGGTAGTTATAATATACTCAACTGGCATAATGTTTTTTTTATATATAATAACTGTCACAGAAACATCAAAGACGATTTCTATAACTTTTTTTCAGATTCCGTGTTTTTTCAAATAAAATTGCGAAATTCTTTTTGAGGTTCGGGGACTGTTTCATTCCCCAATGCGCCTCTTCCACATAAACTTGAAATGTGTTAATGTTGTCTTCACTCTTTCTGTATGTTATATAGTTCACTTAGCTTCCGAGTGTACACATCACAGTATTGTTTTTCGTCTGTGGGTAGAACTCCGAGTCAGGCCAGAGGAGTATTGTATTTATGAGTGTTGTAATTGGTTTCCGCGCTCCTTACGAGGATCGCTGATCTCTTCCTGACCTATTTCCAGTTCATTAACTGCCCGCAGCAAGTGAATCTATGTCGCAGCATATCAGCTAGACCACATTTTGAGGATTCGTTAGTATCGCTTAGTCCAGTCCAATAGAGTTTTTCATTAGTAGCAATTGCATTTTTTCACTACTTTATATCATGTTGAAGCCACTTCTAATGAATGAATTTGTAAGCTAATGTTCCCCACATTGTCTTTTTCGTTAATTGTGGGTACTTCTACTTGGCATCTGTCTAGTTCCATGCATCAACTAAAGCCTTAGTCATTAAACTAGTCTTTCGTAAAGTGGCAAGTAATCTACGTAACTCAATTCAAGACAAAACTCACTGATGTGCTTTAGTTTAAAAGTTAACTTGCCTGCTGCTATTGACGGTTGTACATATGCGGACCGTGCAATGTTGAATAGTTTCGAAGTGGTGGTATTTGGCTCCTTGTTAATGATCATGAGTGTTCTTTTTATGAATAACACATTGGCCTTCCTACTGATTCCCGTTAATTCCTAGCCTCCCTCTGCTTTGACTTTGTGATAGTGTTGTAGTTTAAATTGAAGATATTGCCTATCCACACATACCTGCTGGACAATTGCATTATCCCTTTGGCTTGGATTTTTGGTACCAGGAATAACTGAGCCCTATAAAAAGCTTTACATAGTACGTAAGTGTCTAAAACTATTTTTTATGAGATTGGTGGACTCCAGGCATTTTCTGTTATGGTGCCTTGTATGTTGTCCGTTCTGTGTTTCCAATTGTTCGTGTTCATGTTTTATGGACACCTACGTATTATAATTGTCAAGGTTTTGTGGTCTGCCACCATCACCGCCCACGGTACATTGACAATTCCAATTCCTCTTATGTCTCCCTTGTTCATTTTTGTGACTTCTTCGAGTCCTGTTTGTTTCAGTAATTGTTCTAGATAGCGATGATTAAGACAGTCATAAGTATTACAGAAGCCAACAAAGAGTTTAACGCATTTCATGTTAGTTACTACAGCTAATGACATAATGTCTTCATAGTCTGAGATTGGGGTCGTGCTGAACCATCTCGCAAGGTAGGATTGATGTTTTATTGTCATATTCTCAAGCAGATGCGCCATTCTGCTATTAACTGCTGTGGCAATAGTTTTATAATAAAAATTCAATAAAGTTATTTATTGTATGTTATCTATTTTCTTCTGACTTTTACCTTTAGTCCTAAAATATTTTTACCTTCTTTGAAATCTCATTATTTCGTTTAAAATCGCTGTAATAGTTGTCCTGATAATATTCCAGAATCTAAGACAAAATTCCTTTGAAGGCCCACTGGCAAGTGTGATTTGTTTGATGGTGACTGAGTAATTAACTCTAAAAGTTCGTCTGCATTAACATCAGATAAAAATTCACTATTCTCATCATACTTTGTCTCTCCATGAAAATTATGTGCGATTTCATCCGTAGTGGCTTCATCTGCTTCATCATAGGAGTTCAGTTGTTCGTAATTTTGTTCGATTTGTCGGACAGTTTCGTTCTGGTTTGTGAGTAGCCCCCCAGTGTCTGCCGGCCACGGTGGCCGAGCGGTTCTAGGCGCTTCAGTCCGGAACCGCGCGACTGCTACCGTCGCAGGTTCGAATCCTGCCTCGGGCATGGATGTGTGTGATGTCCTTAGGTTAGTTAGGTTTAAGTCGTTCTAGGGGACTTATGACCTCAGCTGTTGAGTCCCATAGTGCTCAGAGCCAGTTGAACCAACCCAGTGTCTGTTTCTAAGCTTCAATGAATGTATGTCTGCAGTTTTCCTGGTGTCTCAATAAATGGTACATTGAAGTCAATCCTTCTTGTAAAACAGCTTTGAGTTTAGATTTTATCTTGAGTCCTTCCTTTGTTTCCGTTTGATACTCAGTAGTTTAGCCTTTTTTCGCGTTATATGCTGAACGCGTGTGTCTGTCACTCTGGATTTATGAATTCAGCTCTCTCAGTTCTGTATGATAGAACTTGTTACTTACTTATTGAGATGCATAACAAATTAAACTTTGCCTATCTTTCCTTATGGCTAAATTGTTCTGTTGTAGAGGAATATTTATTTACTGTGTGTAGATCGGTAGTCCACGTCTCCCTTATAAAATCGACACTTCTCTGTCTTCCAGATGTGAAACGTTGACCTTGCACTGTGATCTATGCACTTTCTTGGGCTGTTGACTATAATGGCCCAATGGTTAGGGGAATAAGCGAGTATCACATCAGCTGTAAGGATTCTTTCATTTGTTGTTTCGGATGCTTACATTACTTAGCCGACTGCATGAAGCTGAGATGAAAAATGTATATTTCACTATGATGGGGTGCTTTAATTCCCAAGTGTTTCCAGTTTTATGTTGTTAACTAGCTCATGAAGCTCGGGGACTGGTCCTTTTTGTTTATTATACAGTTAAAATAATATGCTATTAGAAGGCTTTGGAGGCTTCTTCTTAAGAGATAAATAATATCTTCTTCTTCAAAAGTGGATCTTTCTAACCTGTTGCTGTTACCGGAGAGTAATTATAGGATAATTAAATTAAACTCTCTCCGAAGGCCGAACATTACCGACTGACCGCAGTGTCATACTCAACCGACAGGTGTCAATGGATGCGGATTCGCAGGGGCATGTGGCCAGCACACCACTCTTCCAGCTGTTCTCATTTTTCGTGACCAGAGCAGCTACCTCTGAGCCAAGTAGATCCTCAAATGGCCTCACAAGGGCTGAGTACACCTCACTTGCCAACAGCGCTCGGCTACCCGAACAACCACATACCCACGTGCTAGGCAAGCCCGTCAGTGCTTAACTTTGGTGATCTGACTGGAATCGGTGTTACCATTGCGGCAAGGCCATTACGATAGGTTAATTGAGGTGACGTCATAAATTGTAAGGCCTATTCCTAGAATTTAATCTAAAATCTCGACATTGTTTACTGGAATTCCATCTCTTAATAAGACAGCTGTGACTGTACTTTCTTCAGGGGCTACGGTTGATACTGTTTTAAATCCGGTATCGATAAATTGAAAATCCTCCTGTAAAATAACTACATTTGCTTCTGAGTCGTGTATGAAATGTTATAGAGATGCAATGTTTAACTCAGATTTAATTCTATTTATATTCAGAGAGAGTATTATAAGCTTGGGCTATGGCCACAGAGAAACTCAGTAATGCTGATTAAATGATGCTGATCTCATTCCATCTACATTTGTTTTTCAGGCTGGGATTCTTTATGTCGAGTAGCAATACTGATGTCTGGTCATTGTGTTTGTTTTTCTTCCGAACTGCAGTGACGTTTTGCTGAATTCTGATTCTACGTCGTCCGCTCGTAATGAACACCTAGGCAGACGGAGGCAACGGAGGGATTTGACAGATATCGAAGTAGATCTACTCCGAAATCGCTTACTGTGTCTGCGTCGCAGACATATTTTCCTCTACAGGCAATCTGCCTTGATATGCCCTCTCGTTTCTTGCTTCTTTTTCGTCACGAAGTCCCTCCTCTTGTTTGTTTTTCAGGCTCATACACTCCTGTTTATACACCTGCTCTGCTTTCCTTGTTGTACTTATCGAGAGTTCTTGCTATCCGAAGACAATATTATTCCACTTGGCCTGCAGTGGCCGTTATCAGAAACACACGATGACTTTACAGTAAAGAAGTGCAGTGGGTGCCAAGGAAAATACTTCTCACTGCGAATGAGCTCAAGACATCTCTGCATATACTAACAAGTGGTTCAGCGTCTCCTTGTGAAATATCACGATAAAACTGAGCATAAACCGACCGAAGCGCCCTCGCGCCCAGATGCAGTGATAGTGTGGCCGTTAAAAACATTAAACAGCCTAGATCGCATAAAATATTTCTTTATTCGAGACAACCGATTTCAACCGACTTTTCTGACATCTTCAAGTTTTACAAATGTTTTCGTTGTGTAACTTGTTCATTTTACATTGGACCTCACCCCAAGTTGTAATGTAGATAAAAATCAGCACATTATAAAAGGTTTGTCATAAGTAAAAAACATAAAGCACCTTGTGCAAACTACATGCCCATACGTACATCGCTCACAGATGCTTGTTACATCATAAAAATACAGTGCACATTAGCACATCTGTTTACATAAACTGGACATAGTCTAAACAGCAAAAATCTACTTTAAACGGCATTTAAGGTACAATTGATTTTATACGCCGCTTAAAGTTGACTTTCGCGGTTTAACCTATGTCCAACTGCTCCCAAATCTAGAATTCTTCTATTGAGGGCACGGTAAGTAATCACTGTTTGACTTCCTATTCATTTTTTGTTTTAGTGCAGCAAACATTTATTTCCATTGCGCAATTCAAATTCAAACTGTGATGCTCTATTAATCTGATTTTGCCAATTTATTTTTATTGTTTCCGTGGTACGGCCTTTTATATTGGTTTAATGAGTAATAAATAGTTGAAATAAATTTTGACTGAAATTTCCTAAATAAGAGCCCAAGAGTTGAAATAAAAATAATGAAAATACTAGCGATTTTTAACCCACTTGCCTCTAGTGTACCCGTAGGCGAATGGTCGTTTCTACTTGAAACGTCATGGAGCTCGGATATATTACACCTCCGCTCCGCCGTAGCGTTTGGAAGTCGTAAATACTGTTTGTTAACTCTGTGTTCTGCCTAAACGTCCGGTGCCTACTAATTGTCGTTCTGTTGTAGCATTTGTGTTTTTCTTTGTTAGTGGTTACGGCTGCTTTATAGCCGTAATGATATCAGGAATGTTTTCCAAGAAATGCTCACTCTGCGTCGAATTCGACAAGGCAACAAGAAACGTTCAGCTAAGTTCGTTAGAAGTGCACGAATGGATCGAGAAAGTTATCCGAATCGAATGAGATCAAGTTCAAACTGCTTGCTATTACACAGAGCTTAAGTTGTAAATCCACTTTTGACTACCACAAACTATCATAAACAAGCCTAGACTACGGCAGTTTCCCTAGTAGCTTTGGTCAGTTAAGGTCGTACCCGAGTGTACGTTAGGTGCTTTGAATACCTATCGGGCGTTTCCTCGTAACGACTGCTTTGTTTACGTATGCGATCAGTGTCTTACTAGATTCCCACATAAACTGCAAGCGGTAGACCATCTATAAAGTAAGGGCTACAACTGACAGTTGCAACTTGTACACCGTTTAAAGTGGAGTTTCGCTTTTTGTCCACCATATGTGAACAGATGTTCCATTGCGTACTGTCTTTTTTTGTGTTGTAGCAAGCATCTGTGAGTGATGTATATATGGACATGGGCTTTTGCGCAAGGTGCTTTCTGTTTTTTTTAGTCATGAAAACCTTTTATAATATGCTGATTTTTATTCACATGACAACTTGGCGTGAGGTCCAACGTAAAATGAACACATTTCACAATAAAGACATTTTAAGACCTGAAGATGACAGCAAAGTCTGTTGATACCGGTTGTCTCGAATAAATAAATATCTTATGCGATCTAGGCTGTTGAATTCTTTTAGCAAGTGAAAAAGATCGCTCCTCCATTATTCTCAAAATGAGAAAATTCAGTCAGACAGTCTGGTCGACTAGTATTTGTTGCACTTCTGCTTGTTTTGATGTAAGGACTTGCTTCGGCGAACGCGGTCTTTTATAACGTGCTGATTTTTATCCACATTTCAATTTTGGGTCAGGTCCAACGTAAAATGAACAGGTTTCGCAACAAAAACATTTTTAAGACCTGCTTGTCGTGGTTCTGGCGCTGCATGCACATTGGCCAGTGTGACGTCCTGTGCGGCTACTACCCCTGCTGGTGCTGCTGCTGCAGCAATTTTTGAAGCGTTCGTTTCAGCTGCCGATCTGTTCCAACTGGGGTGCGTCTTTGTCCGTGCTCCTCCCATCACACATCCGACGCCTGTTGTTGTTTAGCGGCTGCGTATCAGTTTTGGGGGGTAGCTTTTCGGTTTCCGGTTTTTAGGGTAACAGAGGATATTCTGCAGCTGGTAATTGTGACTCCTGATGTTATTATAGCTCGCCAGTGATTGCCCCTTCTGTGTCCATCATTTGGTTGTACGTAACAAGTTCAGCTAACGTCAGTTTCCTGCGCTGCTCTAATGACTTGAGTCAAAATATCAATTCGTTCTTTGATGGCCACTTTCATTACAGATAAAAGACGCTCCTATCAGTTCACTATAAACAGCATTCACCTTGTGTCCACAAACGCTGGGATGGGAGGGAATATTGTGTTTGACATGCATTTCAACGGGCCTGACGCCGCTGAAACTTTACAATTTATGCTGGATAGATCACTGTTTGTTACGGACTTGTTTCACTTCCCTATACTCGGTCAAAACCTCTTTCAAATAATAGGTCTCACCCTCAGGAAGCAGATTAAACAGACGTACATTTTTATATTCCACGTCAGCGTTGGAAATTATGGCAGTACTTAGTGAGGCGTCACGGTGAGCGAATCCAGTATGCCTTCCATGTTTGACCAGAATCCTTCCCTGCAACACAGGGTTTAACAGTTCCACTGGAAAACAGTAGAGCTCTGAGTCCTAGTAAGCAGTGTGAACTTTGATGTGATTCTGATAACTTCCTCAATCCAATCGTCTATCTCTGACGGACAGTTAGTTGAATATTTCTTGTTGCTTTGTCGAACTCGAAATAGAGATTGCGTTTCCTGACGTCGTTACTATGATAGAGTGGCCGAGACCACTTAACAAAGAGCAATACAAAACACTATAACAGAATGACAATGAGTAAGCACTGGACGCTTACGCAGAACACAGAGTTAACAACTGGTATTTGCGGATTGCAAACGCTACGACGGAACGGAGGTTCAATACGTCCAAGCTCCGTGACGACTCAAATGGAAACGGATACGGCTACACTAAAAACAAGTTACTTGAAAAGTCTAGATTTTTCATTATTTATATCTGAACTTTTGGCCTCATATCTAGGAAATTTCAGGCAAACATTTATTTAAACGATTTATTGTTATAAAAACAATATAAAAGACCATACCAGGTAAAAAATAAAAATATATTGACAGAATTAAATTAATCGAGCAACACACTTTGATTTTAAATTGAGCAATGTAAATAAATGTTTGCTGTACTTAAATAAAGAATGAATAGGAAGTCAAACAAGAATTACTTACCATGCCCTCGATATAAGAATTCTGGATTTGGGAGCACATGCAGGTGGAGTAATGTAGTATGAAGCGTCGTAATGTACCACTTTATAAGAAAAAGACAAACGTCATTCTCTTTACCACATGATGCTATTACGGCGTTCCTTCACTCCAAAGATGCACTAAAACTCTACAGGATGAACGATGAAGTACAGCGAGAAATACTTTAAAGTTGCCTGGAGTGCTTCTAGCACTGCTCTTACTGGCGTCTTGATTATATTAATGGATATACACACATAAAAAAAAAGTTTTGCGTCACCTCGGTTCCGAGAGTTCCGGAACCTGTCCAGAAAATTGGAATACAGATCAACATAAACATCATTTCCGCCCTTTTTATTGCTCATGAAAACTACACATTGCATGTTGTACCACCATACAGCCCGACGTTCAGAGGTGATGGTCCAGATTGCTGTACACACCGGTACCTCTGATACCTAGTAGCACGTCCTCTTGCATTGATGCATGCCTGTATTCGTCGTGGCATACTATCCACAAGTTCATCAAGGCACTGTTGGTCGAGATTGTCCACTCCTCAAAGGCGATTCGGCGTAGAGCCCTCAGAGTGGTTGGTAGGTCACGTCGTCCATAAACGGCCCTTTTCAATCTATCCCAGGCATGTTCGATAGGTTTCATGTCTGGAGAACAAAATGGCTCAAATGGCTCTAAGCACTATGGGACTTAACATCTGAGGTCATCAGTCCCCTAGACTTAGAACTACTTAAACCTAACTAACCTAAGGACATCACACACATCCATGTCCGAGGCAGGATTCGAACCTGATACCGTAGCAGCAGTGCAGTTCCTGACTGAAGCGCCTAGGACCGCTCGGTCTGGAGAACATGCTGGCCACTCTACTCGAGCGATGTCGTTATCCTCAAAGAAGTCATTCACAAGATGTGAACGATGGTGGCGCGAATTGTCCTCACCAATATGCGCCGATATGGTTGCACTATCAGTCGGAGAATGGCATTCACGTATCGTACAGCCGTTACGGCGCCTTTCATGACGACCAGCTGGGTACGTCGGCCCCACTTAATGCCACCCCAAAACAGCAGGGAACCTCCACCTTGCTGCACTCGCTGGACAGTGTGTCTAAGTCGTTCAGCCTGACCGAGTTGCCTCCAGACACGTCTCCGACGATTGTCTGGTTGAAGGCATATGCGACACCCTTCGGTGAAGAGAACGTGATCCCAATCCTGAGCAGTCCATTCGGCATGTTGTTGCGCCCATCCTTACCGCGCTACATGGTGTTGTGGTTGCAAAGATGGACCTTGCCATGGGCGTCGGGAGTGAAGTTGCCCATCATACAGCCTATTGCGCACAGTTTGTGTCGTAACCCGACGTCCTGTGGCTGCACGAAAAGTATTATTCAACTGTGGTGGCGTTGCTGTCAGGGGTCCTCCGAGCACTGCAGTAGTAGCCCTTGGACGACCTGAGCGAGCCATGTCATCGACAGTTCCTGTCTCTCTGTATCCCACCTATGTCCGAAAAACATCGCTTTGGTTCACTCCGAGACGCTTGGACACTTCCCTTTTTGAGAGCCTTTCCTGGCACAAAGTAACAATACGGACGCGATAGAGCTGCGGTATTGACCGTCTAGGCATGGTCGAACTACAGAAACAGGAGCCATGTACCTACTTCCTGGTGGAATGATTGGAACTGATCGGCTGTCTGACCCCCTCCGTCTAACGGGCACTGCTCATGCATGGTTGTTTACATCTTTGGGCGGGTTTAGTGACATCTCTGAACAGTCGAAGGTAGTGTGTCGGTGATACAATATCCACAGTCGACGTCTATCTTCAGGAGTTCTGGGAACCGGCGTGATGCAAAACTTTTTTTGATGTGTGTATATAGTACGCTTGAAACGGAAAAATAGTTCAGTGAACAAAATACGTGCTTACCGAGCATCGGACCAGATTTGTGACTGGATTCAGGACTTCCTTGCAGACAGAATGAGCAGTCGCTCTTAACAGAAAAAAAATCGATAAAGGTAGTTTCAAGAGCACTCGAAAAAAGTGTGATAGGACCGTTACTATTTACAGTATATATAAACGATCTAAAGGATAACGTCGAAAACTTCATGACGCTGTTTGCAAATAATGCAATTGTCTGTAAGAAAGCAGCAAAATCAGAAGACTGTAGTGAATTACAGAAAGAGCTACTGACGATTGATGAATAAATGCAATGTGTTGTACAGAAACAGACGAAGATAAGCGTTACTCTACGATTATTCTGTTAGTAACAAATTGCTGCAAACAGTAACTACCGTAAAATGCTAAGGTGTAACAGTCTGCAGTGACCTTAAGTGGAATAACCACATACAAAAAATCGTGGGAAAAACAGTTGCCAGATTAAGTTTCATAGGAAGAGTATTAAGGAAATGTACTTCATCGACGAAAACAGTTGCTTGCAAATTTATTGTGTACCCAGTTCCTAGTCATGAGTCTGGGAATTAACATAATCTAACGAAGATCGTTTAGTTGGCACGAGGGCGTTGCGGAAACGTTCATAATCTAGAGTGGTAGATGCTACGAGAAGGATTTTGAGCATAACGAATAGATTTACTGTTGAAATTCAGAGGGACTAAGTTCCAGGAAAAGTCGGAAAGCATATTACTTCTTTCCACACACGTAACAAGAAATGAGAAAATGCTAGAAATTGGAGCCAATACGGAGATTTACGGACAATCATTCTTCCTACGCGCCATTTGCGAGTGGAACAGGGAAGGGGGGATCAGTTACTGGCACATAGTCAGGTGTCTTGCTGAGTCCAGATGTAGATGCATATCTAGAACACAGATTTTAAATTATCCACCACAGATAATATACAATAATGAAACTGTTCCGCTTTATCGGCTGATATGTACGGTAATTAAACTGGTTTTCGTTAAAATACCAGCAGTAGACCCAGGGGCTTACGAACGGCCAATAGCTGAAGACAGCGCAGAGCGCTATTAATTTTTGTAGAAACTACAACAAATGCAGAAAGCACAATAACACACTTAAATGGAGCTCTCTCCCAGCTACATACTGCCATTTTTCCACAAAGTCACCACCATGCTTTGTGCACTTCCTTCCAGTAGTGAACACAGACCTGCATTCCGGACTCGTAGAAATCTGAACCAGCTGACGCTACCACTCTGTTGTCAACATATGAGTCTGGAAAATGTTGGTCACGTATTCCACCAGTCACAAACCCAAAGAGAGGGACCCATTTCGCACACAGATCCTGTTGTATAACATTTGTTTAAGGCATTACAGTCAACATTCAGCTGTAGACACAATTCATTATTCACCATCTGCCGATCATCACACATGAATTGATGGAGACGCTATTCGTTATGAGGGAAGGCAACTGAGCAAGGTCGATCGCGGCTTGGCTTGTGTAGATGGTTTTCACCAATACTGAAATTCAATACCCATCGCTTCATGTTAGTCGTATCTAGTGTATCGTCTCCATACACCTTTAGCAAACATCGATGGATTTCAGTTGGCATAATTTATTCAGCAGTGAGCAATTTAGAGACCTATCTCTGTCTTATTCGCACTTCGTTCCATTTTCGAACGCTTCCCTCTTGCTGCTAACTGTTTCAGAACAACGAAACCAGCATTAACAGAGACATTCAAAAATTAGTACTCCACCAATATAATATTCTGGAAGTAAAATAGTCCCCCATTCGGAACTCCTGGCATGGACTATTCAGCAGGATGTCATCAGGAGAAACAAGACTGGCGTTCTACGTATTGGAGCGTGGAACGTCAGATCCCTTAATCGGGCAGGCAGGTTAGAAAATTTAAAAAGGGAAATGGATGGATTGGGAATTAGGAAAGTTCGTTGGCAGGAGGAACAGGACTTTTGATCAGATGAATACAGGGTTATAAATACAAAATCAAATAGGGGTAATGCAATAACGACAAAGACATTGGGAATGCAGGTAAACTACTATGAACAGCATAGTGAACGCATTAGCATAGCCAAGACAGACACGAAGCCCACACCTACTACAGTGGTACGAGTTTATATGCCAACTAGCTACGCAGATGATGAAGAGATTGAAGAAATGTATAATGAGATAAAAGAAATTATTCAGATAGTTAAGGGAGACGAAAATTTAATCGTGATGGGGACTGGAATTCAATAGTATGAAAAGGATGAGAAGGAAAAGTAGTAGGTGAATACTGACTAGGGAAAAGGAACGAAAGAGAAAGTCACTGATATAATTTTCCACAGAGCATAATCTAATCGTCAACATTTGATTTAATAATCATGAAAGAAGCCTGTATAAAAAGAACAGGGGAAAGTAATATGGTAGAAGACGAATGGGTAATTTTGAGAGATGAAACAGTGACGGTGCACAGGATTATGTAGGTAAAAGGACAAGGCCTAGTAGAAATCCTTTGATATCATAGGAGTTACTGTATTTAATTGATGAAAGGAAAAAATATAAAAGTGAAGTAAATGAACCAGGCGAATGAGAATAAAAACGTCAAAAAAATAAGACTGCAAGGGCAAAATGGCTAAATAGGAATGCCTAGAGGACAAATTTAAGCATTTAGAAGCATATACTGTATCACTAGAGGAAAGATAGGCAGCGCCTACATGAAAATCAAGAACACCTTTGGGGAAAGAGAAGCAGCCGTATGAATATCAAGAGCTCAGATGGAAAACCAGTCCTAATCAAAGAAGGGAGAGCAGAAAGGCGTAAGGAGTATATAGGGAGTCCATACAAAGGAGACGTACTTGAAGGCAGTATTCCAGAAATGGAAGAGGACGTAGATGTAGACGAGATGGAAGATGTGATACTGCGTGAAGAATTTGATAGAGCACTGAAAGACCTAAGACGAAACAAGGCCTCTGGAGTAGACGACATTCCGTCAGAACTCGTGATAGCGTTGGGAGAGCCAACCATGACAAAACTCTTCCATCTTGTGTACAAGGAGTATGAGACAGGCGAAATACTCTCATAGTTTAAGAATAATACAGTAATTTCAAAGAAAGCAAATGCTGACGGGTGTGAATATTACCGAACTATCAGTTTAATAAGTCATGACTGCAAAATGCTAACACAAATTCATTGCAGAAAAAAGGAAAAACTGGTAGAAGCCGGCCTCGGGGAAGATGTGCTTGGATTCCGGAGAAATGCAAGGCGATACTAACCCTATGACATCTCTCAGAAGATAGGTTAAGGAAAGACAAACATACGTGTATAGTATTTGTAGACTTAGACAAAGCTTTTGACAATGTTGACTGAAATACTGTCTTTGAAATTCTGAAGGTAGCAGCGATAAAATATGGAAAGCGGAAAGCTATTTACAACCTGTACGGACAACAGAAGTCAGTTATAAGAATCGGGAGGCATGAAAGGGAAGCAGTCATTTAGAAGGGAAAGATACAGGGTTGTAGCCTATTCCCGATGTTATTTAACCTGTGCATAATGCAAGCAGTAACGGAACCAAAGTAAAATTTAGAGTAGGGATTGAAATCCAGTAGGAAGAAATAAAAACTTTCAGGTTTTTTTCCGGTGACATTGTAACTCTGTCAAAGTCAGCAAAGGACTGGGAAGAGCGGTTGAACGGAGTGGACAGTTAAAATGTTTTTAAACACTATTCCAGGTACTAGAATGGCCAGTGTCTTGAAAGGAAGACATAAATGAACATCAACAAAAGGAAAACAAGAATAATGGAATTCAGTCGAAATATAGTCGAATTAAATCAGGAGATGGAGAGGAAATTATATTACGATGGCCGAAGAAGAGAGGATATGATACGTAGACTGGCAATGGAAAGAAAAGCGTTTCCGAAGAAGAGAATCTTGCTAACGTCGAATATAGATTTAAGGGACAAGAAGAGAATAGAGGCTTTTAAAATGTGGTCCTAGAGAAAAAGGCTGAAAATTAGATGGGTAGAGCATGTAACTAACGAGTAGGTACCGGATAAAACTTGGGAGAAAAGAAATTTGTGGCACAACCTGGCTAGAAGAGATCGGTTGACGGGATACGTTCTGAGATATCAAGTGATCACCAGTTTAGTATTGGAGGGAAGTGTGTGTGTGTGTGTGTGAGAGAGAGAGAGAGAGAGAGAGAGAGAGAGGGGTCGGAGAGGGGGTGGGAGGGTAAAAGTCGTAGAGGGAGACCAAGAAATCAATACAATAAACAGATTCAGAATAATGTAGGTTGCACTAGTTATTCGGAGATGAAAAGGCTTGCACAGGATAGAGTATCATGGAGAGCTGCATCAAACCAGTATTCGAAATGAAGACCGCAACAGCAACAATATTTAGGAATATACTTAGTAAATGTGTTCATAGAGCTAGCAGTTACACACTGCTAAAAATTTCTTTTGATTGGTGCAGGGAAACTCTGGTTCACTTTTGTCCTGATGTTTCACTGTGACACAAAACCCATGTTGTTGTTGTTGTGATCTTCAGTCCTGAGACTGGTTTGATGCAGCTCTCCATGCTACTCTATCCTGTGCAAGCTTCTTCATCTCCCAGTACTTACTGCAGCCTACATCCTTCTGAATCTGCTTAGTGTATTCATCTCTTGGTCTCTCTCTACGATTTTTACCCTCCACGCTACCCTACAATACCAAATTTGTGATCCATTGATGCCTCAAAACATGTCCTACCAACCGATCCCTTCTTCTAGTCAAGTTGTGCCAAAAACTCCTCTTCTCCCCAATTCTATTCAATACCTACGAATTAGTTATGTGATCTACCCATCTAATCTTCAGCATTCTTCTGTAGCACCACATTTCGAAAGATTCTATTCTCTTCTTGTCCAAACTATTTATCGTCCATGTTTCACTTCCATACATGGCCACACTCCACACAAATACTTTCAGAAACGACTTCCTGATACTTAAATCTCGATGTTAGCAAATTTCTCTTCTTCAGAAATGCTTTCCTTGCCATTGCCAGTCTACATTTTATATCCTCTCTACTTCGACCATCATCAGTTATTTTGATCCTCAAATAGCAAAACTCCTTTACTACTTTAAGTGTTTCATTTCCTAATCTAATTCCCTCAGCATCACCCGATTTAATTTAACTACATTCTATTATCCTCGTTTTGCTCTTGTTGATGTTCATCTTATATTCTCCTTTCAAGACACTGTCCATTCCGTTCAACTGCTCTTCCAAGTCCTTTGCTGTCTCTGACAGAATTACAATGTCATCGGCGAACCTCAAAGTTTTTATTTCTTCTCCATGAATTTTAATACCTACTCCGAATTTTTCTTTTGTTTCCTTTACTGCTTGCTCAATATACAGATTGAATAACATCGGGGAGAGGCTACAACACTGTCTCACTCCCTTCCCAAACACTGCTTCCCTTTCATGTCCCTCGACTCTTATAACTGCCATCTGGTTTCTGTACAAATTGTAAATAGCTTTTCGCTCCCTATATTTTACCCCTGCCATCTTCAGAATTTGAAAGAAAGTATTCCAGTTAACATTGTCAAAAGCTTTCTCTAAGTCTACAAATGCTGGAAACGTAGGTTTGCCTTTTCTTAATCTTTCTTCTAAGATAAGTCGTAAGGTTAGTATTGCCTCACGTGTTCCAACATTTCTACGGAATCCAAACTGATCTTCCCCGAGGTCCGCTTCTACCAGTTTTTCCATTCGTCTGTATAGAATTCGCGTTAGTATTTTGCAGCTGTGACTTATTAAACTGATAGTTCGGTAATTTTCACATCTGTCAACACCTGCTTTCTTTGAGATTGGAATTATTATATTCTTCTTGAAGTCTGAGGGTATTTCGCCTGTCTCGTACATCTTGCTCACCAGATGGTAGAGTTTTGTCAGGACTGGCTCTCCCAAGGCCATCAGTAGTTCTACTGGAATGTTGTCTACTCCCGGGGCCATGTTTCGACTCAGGACTTTCAGTGCTCTGTCAAACTCTTCACGCAGTATCTTATCTCCCATTTCGTCTTCATCTACATCCTCTTCCATTTCCATAATATTGTCCTCAAGTACATCGCCCTTGTATAAACCCTCTATATACTCCTTCCACCTTTCTGCTTTCCCTTCTTTGCTTAGAACTGGGTTTCCATCTGAGCTCTTGATATTCATACAAGTGGTTCTCTTTTCTCCAAAGGTCTCTTCAATTTTCCTGTAGGCAGTATCTATCTTACCCCTAGTGAAATAAGCCTCTACATCCTTACATTTGTCCTCTAGCCATCCCTGCTTAGCCATTTTGCACTTCCTGTCGATCTCATTTTTGAGACGTTTGTATTCCTTTTTGCCTACTTCATTTACTGCATTTTTATATTTTCTCCTTTCATCAATTAAATTCAATATTTCTTCTGTTACCCAAGGATTTCTATTAGCCCTCGTCTTTTTACCTACTTTATCGTCTGCTGCCTTCACTACTTCATCCCTCAGAGCTACCCATTCTTCTTCTACTGTATTTCTTTCCCCCATTCCTGTCAGTTGTTCCCTTATGCTCTCCCTGTAACTCTCTACCACCTCTGGTTTAGTCAGTTTATCCATGTCCCATCTCCTTAAATTAGCACCTTTTTGTAGTTTCTTCAGTTTTAATCTACAGTTCATAACCAATAGATTGTGGTCAGAGTCCACATCTGCCCCTGGAAATGTCTTACAATTTAAAACCTGGTTCCTAAATCTCTGTCTTACCATTAGATAATCTATCTGATACCTTTTAGTATCTCCAGGATTCTTCCACGTATACAACCTTCATTTATGATTCTTGAACCAAGTGTTAGCTATGATTAAGTTATGCTCTGTGCAAAATTCTACCAGACGGCTTCCTCTTTCATTTCTTCCCCCCAATCCATATTCACCTACTATGTTTCCTTCTCTCCCTTTCCTACTCTCGAATTCCAGTCACCCATGACTATTAAATTTTCGTCTCCCTTCACTACCTGAATAATTTCTTTTATCTCATCATACATTTCTTCAATTTCTTCATCATCTGCAGAGCTAGTTGGCATATAAACTTGTACTACTGTAGTAGACATGGGCTTTGTGTCTATCTTGGCCACAATAATGCGTTCACTATGCTGTTTGTAGTAGCTTACCCGCACTCCTATTTTTTTATTCATTATTAAACCTACTCCTGCATTACCACTATTTGATTTTGTATTTATAACCCTGTATTCACCTGACCAAAAGTCTTGTTCGTCCTGCCACCGAACTTCACTAATTCCCACTATATCTAACTTTAACCTATCCATTTCCCTTTTTAAATTTTCTAACCTACCAGCCCGATTAAGGGATCTGACATTCCACGCTCCGATCCGTAGAACGCCAGTTTTCTTTCTCCTGATAACGACGTCCTCTTGAGTAGTCCCCGCCCGGAGATCCGAATGGGGGACTATTTTACCTCCGGAATATTTTACCCAAGAGGACGCCATCATCATTTAATCATACAGTAAAGCTGCATGCCCTCGGGAAAAATTACGGCCGTTCGCAGTACCAGCACAGCAAGGCCGTTTTGGTTAATGTTACAAGGCCAGATCAGTCAATCATCCAGACTGTTGCCCCTGCAACTACTGAAAAGGCTGCTGCCCCTCTTCAGGAACCACACGTTTGTCTGGCCTCTCAACAGATACCCCTCCGTTGTGGTTGCACCTACGGTACGGCCATCTGTATCGCTGAGGCACGCAAGCCTCCCCACCAACGGCAAGGTCCATGGTTCATGGGAGGGACAAAACCCATAGGAGAAACAATTTTGTGTGCTATGCTCCACAGAAAACTGGTCATTGTACTCAACTTCAGTTCCTTCGCCATTTCACCAAATTTACAAAAAGCAAAAACAAACGATGTTCAAGGTTGCATTTGTAAGTTTTATAGTTTTCACAAATTCACTATCCGGGCAAGAGCGGAACTCTGATTTCCCAAGGCAGCGGTATGATAGGTTTTTCGGTACTGCATTAGCATGAAGCCTCTCAAAACGAAGTTGCTACAAGCACTAGTTCCTAAAACAGCGAAGGTTGACTTTCATGCTTCAGCTCTGATAGATGAACGGAAGGTGCAAAATTTTCTTTTGCGGTAGTCTTTCTCAAATGAATAGTAAGTTGGCCTTAAAATCTAGAAAACTGAACGTCTTGAATTAACGCTGAACTTGATATAGATTCTTCAACTGTGTTTTACTTCGTTGATGCTGGTTGTCTGTTAACACACATTCTTTGCGAGTAAAACCGGCTAGCGTTATTTAACTAGACTTCCTTGTGTAACAATTGATTACTTTGCTTAAGGAACTCTGTAATTTAGGGACAGTCAGCAAGTGTAGCACCGATTTGATGAAAATCTCACTAAGCTCGGTGCTAAGGTGAAATACATGAATACAGGTATGAAACTTCAGTCCTCTTCCTGTCATTTTGTCCATAATAAAAGCTTTTTTGTGTCTTCGTCGGTAATAATAAAAATTTAAAATTTTCTTTTCTTTTAGAAGACACTGACTATTGTGCAATAAAAATATAAACGGGCAGAGGTAAGATAATGAGGATCGTCTCATCTAGTGAAAGAGAAGTCGGTTTGAGCAGATACGAGACCATAGAAAAAGGGTAAACAAATCTTAAGGCAGTAGTAGAAGTATTCACTCTGGTAATGGTGGTGGCGGCGGTGGTGGTGGTGGTAGAGGTGGCTGTGGTGGCGGAAAATTTCGATAATAGTGGTAGTGATAAGAAAGTTTGGAGATGGTGGCGATGAAGTGTAGTGTTGGTGGTGATGGAGGGACACTGTGGTGGTGATGGAGATGGTGGTGGTAGTAATGACAAAGTGTGGTGATGATAACACGCTTTACTTTGAAAAGGAAAAAAGTGAGTTTAGGAGAACAGAAGTCAACCACATGACTATATTACTGAGGCACGGTTAATCTCATAAGGAAATAAAAATTATTCTTTAAGAATCAAGAGGTGCACATAGATTTCTTTTTCGTTTTCACAGTTGCACAACCTTGTACTATTATGTAACTCTATTTCCGCTTCATGTTCGTACTGTGCGATACCAACAATTAAAAAAGTCGTATCAGTCACGCGGATTGAGTTCCTTTGTATCGTACTAAAAATGGTATGAAACCTGAGGCAATTTCGGAGACTGTAGTAAGCCAATCAGTTTTATAATCAATGGGTATATTATATACACCGATTTCGCTGAAAAGAGGAAAATCTGTTTGACATCTGCTTGAGTTAGTTCTTGTGAATGAATGATTATACAGTATTAATGGCTCACGGCTTTCAAAATTCACCTTCAAAGAAGAGGATTGAACCTAACGGTACCATTTATATTGGATTATATCAGTTATAAATTCAAGTGAATACAATTTATCAAGTTTCATTACCGCAATACATATATTTATCACAGTAGCGCACAAAAAAGTTAATATGTTTTCCAACATAAACGTGCAAGAAAATGCATCCTCCGTGTACATGCCGATGAGTTATTTTCATCAAGATCAGCGTTTAAGGTAGCAATGAATCGCTCTTAGGAAGCAGCTTACCGCTAACGCCCCCCGCTAATCTGGCTACTCTCAGGGGTTGCTGGTCTTTCACTCGTTTTTCCTTTCTCATTGACGTCACCGTTTGATTGATTCGACGTGAAGTGTTCCAGATAATAGCTCACGGGATATATATTCCCGGTGACGTTGACTAACGACCTCTTACAGAAGGTGTCGAAGATTTGGAGAACGAGATGGTAGTTCTTGCAAGCTTACATCCCCAAGAGTTCAGTCTGAAATTGGTTGTATACAAATTTATGTGATGAAATAACACTGTCTCATTTTCGCTAGTTTCCAAAGGTCTTTTACCAAAATTACATAATGTTTTTGTTGCAGAATTCCTCTTACTGCTTGAAAGAAGTGTTTCCTACATCGGCTGTTACTGATTTCCATTTTATTTTTACTTTGTGTACTGCGACATTTCAGTTCTCAAGCACTGCATACACATCAGAAAACACGTAATTAGAGTATAACTTACGAAGCAAATATTGATTACAGTCACATGATTAACAACAAAATAGAAAGAGCACTTAACAATGTTTAACCTATTAAGTGCATATGTTCTCGGTTACAAGCATATTTTTTTGTGTTGGGAAGTCCATGGCACACAGCCAAGCTATTTACTGTTGTGAGGGATCGCTGAATTGTGTGCAGCGCCACCTCATGGCAAACAAGTCAAAGATAAGCCTGTGACAGGAAAGCTCTATGTGTGGTCTATGTTATCTAAGATATTAACATAAAAATTAGGAAGGGAAGAACAGAAAGATTATTTTCTCTTTTTTCTGTGTACATTCTATCGAAATTTAAGTTGTTCCAATAATACCATTTTTAAACAGTTGTTATACATATTTTACTGTAGTAAAATGAAGTAAGATAATTACATATTCGTATCTTCCTTCTTAAAAACAGAGAAATTAGAAACATGAAGATACAATGATGAACTATATAACTACACGTGACACTATTTTTGTGACATTCTTGCCTTGACGTCGTGTGTAATACAAATACAAAAAAATTATAAAAATCAAAAATATGAAACAACATAAAACCGGAGGCTTAGCCCCTTAACGACTTGGAAATTTTATTTGAACTTACTGAACCAATACGCGTGCCCACATTCACTTTTCTTATCTCTTATTCTACCAATGAGCCCTTGCAGTAGAGAGAAAGACGGAAATAAATAAATTAATTAAATTAACCAAACTGATTGACCACTACATATTTTTAGCCCACCACTACGCTTAAAAAAAATATCATCCTATTGTTACCAATGTAACTACCAGCACCACTAAATCTTATGATATGAAGAAATAGGTTGTTCATTGGCGTTACAGTGCGTCATTATTGTCGTCAATCATTAGCCAATACACATCCACTGCTGGATAAAAGTCTCTTCCATAATTCTACGTACGTACTTTCTTCTTTTACATGCTTTTACGTTTCTCCTCAGTGTTTCCTAATGTCATCTACCCACTTTCCATTAAATCGTCGTCTCGGTCTTTCTTATATACTGTAAATCTACGGATCAAATTCTTGGTGTAGTTACTGTCAGTTCACTTGCTGAAAGCTCTGTCAATCTACGAATCATTTCATTACAGTCGTAACTACGTCTTCCGTTCCAGTTTATTATCTGATTCATTTACTTCTTTTTCTCTCTCTCTCATAGCAATTCCTAACATTCATTTCTCCATTGCGCTGAACAACCCTTTGTTTTTGCATGGATTTCGCAGTAAAAGTCCATTATCACTGCCGTGAGGCGAGACAGACAAAAAACATTGACTCAGATACGAAAGAAACGGAGGTTTGAAAACTCTTCTTAGTTTACGAAAGGCTTAATAGAACGTTTTCACTCTCTTTTTATTCCTTTTGTTAACATTCTAGTCGTTTTCTTCAACTGGTCTAAATAAAAAAAACTCTTCAACTGGTTCAGTAACATCGGTGTTAATTTGTGCTACTTCGTTTTTAATGTGTTGGTTGTACATTATTTTTATCTGTTTAGTTTATAGACCAGTGTCTAGATCTATATTCCGAATGCCGCCTTACAGCGGAAGGGGGGAGAGAGAGGCTACTTCTCGTACTACAATCTTTTCCTCCCTTCCATGTCCCATTCACGAGCAGCGTGTGGGAACAATGATTGTGTGCAAAACAGCTCCGTGTGAGCTCTAATATCTCCAATTTTATCGTCGCGATCCTTTCGAGAGACTTACGTGAGAGGAAGTAACTTGTTTTTCGACTCTTCTTGAAAAGAAAACTCGACAGTAAACATCCCCGTGATGCAAAACGCCACTCTTGTGCCTTCTGTCACTGGATTATGTCGGCCATCGCTGTAAGTAAGCGAATTCGTGACGAAACACGCTGTCTCTTCTATTAATACAACTTTGTAACAGTCCTAGATTGTTGAACGTAGTCAAAAATCGGCCGAACGAGTGCTTCGTAAGCCAATTCTTTTACGGATGAATTACATTTCTGTAAGTTTCTCCCAGTGGATCTCGGTCTGGCATCTACTTTTCCTACTATTTGTGTTATTTGGTCACTCCACTTTGGGTCGCTCTGGTTGGTTACTGTTACCTGGTTTACACTAGTTAGTGTTTCCACTGATTTGTCACCAATAGCATACTCAAACGGTAGTGCATCTCTTCCGCTATTTATGCCCAACACGTCACATTTACATTCAGAGTTAGCTTCCATTCTCTGCAGAAAAGGTCGACCCTCTGAAGGTCTTCTTGCATTTCGCTGTAGGCTTCTGGCGTTGCTACCTTCTCACAGACAACAGCATCGTCCGCGAATAGCCTCACGGAACCTACAACATTATCCACTTGATCATTTGTACACAGTGGTCAGGAGCAATCTGAAAAGCTTGTAAGGATGTTGCAGGATAGGTTGTGCCGTGAAATAACTGTTAAGAAAAAAATTATATACGTTGAGCCGTTTGCGAGCTAATTAGCATTGAAGTTGGCCAATCAGGCCGTTTGGTGCCCAAATTCAAGCGGCCCGCCAGAGACGGTGTCTTCGAACGTGTTCTTCGTTTGACTTCCTAAAACCGAACGAGAGAACGATACAAAAATTAGACATGGGACCGCAGTAAGGATCGAACCCGAGCCAAAGGCTGAGCAGTCTCGTGTGCTATCATCTACGCTACGAGAACAACTGGCATTAATTGTATTGACGGGCCCTTGAATTTGCTCGCACAACTACCTGATTGGCTAACTTCAACGTCAATTACATCGGAAACGACGCAATGTATCGAATTTTTTTCTTAACAATTATTTGCCATCACAACTTACCTTGCAACGCCTTCACAAACTTTGCACACTGTTCCTGACCACCCTGTATATATTGTAATGTCCCTAACACACTTAATTGAGCCACTCCCGAAATTACCTTCACATCTTTGAACTTTTTCTGTAAAGAGTGATGTGACGAGTTCTATCTACAAGGGACTCCTCTATCCAGTCACAAGTCCGGTCCGATACTTGTTAATTTCGTATTTTGTTAACTAAATGACATTGCGGAACTGTATCGATTATCTACCTGAGGTCAGGGAACACGGCAACAACCTGAGAACCTTTGTCTACTGCGCTCTGGATCTCATGAGCGAATAGAGAGAGCTAAGTTTCGCAATACGTACTCTTAAACGTGTTGTATAAATATATTCCGTTCATTGCTGACGTGTATTTGCGTAGGCGGCAATCAGCTTAATGTCAACAGCGAAAATAGGTAGTTAGTTTCATTAACCCGTATGCCTTCATCGTTTTACCAGTTTACGGATCTCAACTATTGGTCTGAGGCTGGTGAGAAGACTTTTGGTGATATGCAATTATCTTTCCGAGCTTCTGTTTCAGATCTTAATTTCCCACAATCCTGATGGAACCTAATAGAAGCGTAGCTCCGACTACATACACTCCTGGAAATGGAAAAAAGAACACATTGACACCGGTGTGTCAGACCCACCATACTTGCTCCGGACACTGAGAGAGGGCTGTACAAGCAATGATCACACGCACGGCACAGCGGACACACCAGGAACCGCGGTGTTGGCCGTCGAATGGCGCTAGCTGCGCAGCATTTGTGCACCGCCGCCGTCAGTGTCAGCCAGTTTGCCGTGGCATACGGAGCTCCATCGCAGTCTTTAACACTGGTAGCATGCCGCGACAGCGTGGACGTGAACCGTATGTGCAGTTGACGGACTTTGAGCGAGGGCGTATAGTGGGCATGCGGGAGGCCGGGTGGACGTACCGCCGAATTGCTCAACACGTGGGGCGTGAGGTCTCCACAGTACATCGATGTTGTCGCCAGTGGTCGGCGGAAGGTGCACGTGCCCGTCGACCTGGGACCGGACCGCAGCGACGCACGGATGCACGCCAAGACCGTAGGATCCTACGCAGTGCCGTAGGGGACCGCACCGCCACTTCCCAGCAAATTAGGGACACTGTTGCTCCTGGGGTATCGGCGAGGACCATTCGCAACCGTCTCCATGAAGCTGGGCTACGGTCCCGCACACCGTTAGGCCGTCTTCCGCTCACGCCCCAACATCGTGCAGCCCGCCTCCAGTGGTGTCGCGACAGGCGTGAATGGAGGGACGAATGGAGACGTGTCGTCTTCAGCGATGAGAGTCGCTTCTGCCTTGGTGCCAATGATGGTCGTATGCGTGTTTGGCGCCGTGCAGGTGAGCGCCACAATCAGGACTGCATACGACCGAGGCACACAGGGCCAACACCCGGCATCATGGTGTGGGGAGCGATCTCCTACACTGGCCGTACACCACTGGTGATCGTCGAGGGGACACTGAATAGTGCACGGTACATCCAAACCGTCATCGAACCCATCGTTCTACCATTCCTAGACCGGCAAGGGAACTTGCTGTTCCAACAGGACAATGCACGTCCGCATGTATCCCGTGCCACCCAACGTGCTCTAGAAGGTGTAAGTCAACTACCCTGACCAGCAAGATCTCCGGATCTGTCCCCCATTGAGCATGTTTGGGACTGGATGAAGCGTCGTCTCACGCGGTCTGCACGTCCAGCACGAACGCTGGTCCAACTGAGGCGCCAGGTGGAAATGGCATGGCAAGCCGTTCCACAGGACTACATCCAGCATCTCTACGATCGTCTCCATGGGAGAATAGCAGCCTGCATTGCTGCGAAAGGTGGATATACACTGTACTAGTGCCGACATTGTGCATGCTCTGTTGCCTGTGTCTATGTGCCTGTGGTTCTGTCAGTGTGATCATGTGATGTATCTGACCCCACGAATGTGTCAATAAAGTTTCCCCTTCCTGGGACAATGAATTCACGGTGTTCTTATTTCAATTTCCAGGAGTGTATTCTTCGGTATACTAGAATAGGAGTTGCATCAGTATCTGGTTACTTATGTTTGTTAGTGCCGATTTTGTTGTCAGAACCTCTCTCAATACGTGCGAGTATAAAACCCAGGCATACGTTTTATTCATACTTAGTGCTCCGATCCACAACTTCGCCTTGGACTTTGGAATGGTGCAATGTATTTGCGTGTTACTTTGCCTGATTAAATTACATAAATTACATAAACCTGTCGTCATACAGAATTTTAAGAAAAAATTCCTCCCCCAAACTTACATATCGTTCGTCAGGCACAATGATAATTTTCGTGCAAATGGGAACATACAAAGGTGCATAGACTTGCTGTACCGAGGTTATTTCTTGAACGGAATAGAGAAATAACTATTATCTTCGAAACACCACAGTATAGTTCGTAGAACATAAATGTCGTCGGAAGTGACATTGATGTCAGTGGCCGGGAAGGTTATTTTTGGCTCTTATAGTGATCAAAAATGGTTCAAATGGCTCTGAGCACTATGGGACTTAACATCTATGGTCATCAGTCCCCTATAACTTAGAACTACTTAAACCTAACTAACCTAAGGACAGCACACAACACCCAGCCATCACGAGGCAGAGAAAATCCCTGACCCCGCCGGGAATCGAACCCGGGAACCCGGGCGTGGGAAGCGAGAACGCTACCGCACGACCACGAGATGCGGGCATATAGTGATCGTCAAAGTTACTATACTGATGTCCGGCATGCCTCTTGTTTAAATAAATTTAATTAGAGGGCATTGGCTTTCAACAATGTGTTCTCTTCTTTTACAGATGTTCTCGTCCTCATTATTTTGCCACCTGCATTTCCAACGCAGTGATTCCGTTGAGTATGGTACCGTCTTTTTGGGTCAACTGGAGTTTCTAGACACTAAAGTGACAGTGCGCGAGGATCTGCTAGCCAAGCATATTCTCTTCCCTTACTGTGAGCTAATTCTACAAAACGAGGAGCCTACGTTAAACTACTCTGATATGCAGTCTTTGATAACTTAATATTTGTACAAATATGTTTAATATTCCCACCAAATTTTTTTTTCCTTATTGTCTCCGCCGATACAACAGCGCTATTACTAATTCCAACAAAAGTGGGTTCAGCTAAAGGGAAAAAGAGCAAGTCTTTGTATCATTTTCTGAAATTAAGTGTACGCAAGAAGAAATAGAGTTTAGACGCTCGTATGAGACAAAACACTGACGTAAACAGTATAAAAAGTAGCTTCAATGGATATTTCTGGACAATGATTATGTTTTGGATGGATCCGGATTTTGTTTTCGAAAGGAACGGTGCAGGCCGGAAATGAGAAAATAGGGAAGAACGCTCTTTAACGACGCTTCATACCAAGGTCATTAGAGACGAAACGTGTATAAAGCCCGATTGAGTAGAAAATCGGTCGTTGTTTTTTTTTCCAAAGGACTAACCCTGTGATTTACGGAAACCATCAGAATCTGTACGGTCAAATGAGAATTTGAACACCCGTCCTACTGATTACGAGTACATTGGTTCAAGCACTACGCCTCGTAATTCTGTTCGGTAACGCCTGTACGAGGACAAATGGTATGTAGCATTCTCAGGTCACTCATCCAAAATTTAAGGAAGGGACCTCCAGACATACGTACCTCATATATCATGTTATGACTCGTGCGTTCCATTTTGGGACTTTTTGCAAACAGACGCTACTCCCCCCCCCCCCCCCCCCCAAGACACAGACACAAATTTGAATACAGCGAACAGACACGCCAATGACCGGACGGGCAGTTCACAATTTCGTGAAAAAAATAAGTATGTGGGGCACGACAGAGATCTGAACACGGATCTCCCTCTTCGCAGTACAACGGCGTGACCACATAACCACGATGCCATGGCTACTGAACTTCCCTCGGTGTTGCACATCTTGAGCTTGGACCGATCACTGTTTTTGTTTTGCTTCTTTTTTCACAGGTCAGTACACCTTCTCCCCGTTTTCGTGCATGATCTGTGTTCAGTGTTTGACGCGCTACCCACTGGACCATCTTACCACTAAATCTGAGGGGGGCGCGATGGGGAGTTCCCCTAAGTCAGGGGCAGTTCGTGTGTTTACCTGTGCGCTTCAAGCCAATCAGTTTCTGATGTGCTCTTGTAGCTACTAGAAAATTTGCTCGTAAAACTCTTCCGACTTTCACAGTGTACACGGCAATCGAAAAGTAGATAAAGCTTTCGTTTATGGTGAATGTTGGCAGGCTGTTAGAGCAACGGTGTGGCTGTATGCTGGCGGTATCCTGCTCGTGTCAACCCGTTGCACTCTGTCTTTGAAAACACAAAATAATCAAGAAACTAGAAGTTTGAAAACGTACTTAATCTTTTTCACAAGTCACTCCATTAGCAGCTTCGTGGCAAAATCTGTTTCAATAATCCGAAATGTGTCTATGAAAACTGCTAAGTGTTGTGGCGTTATTAGGCAAGATATCACGGGCACTATCGAGGAATGGTGATGTGTGCTCCGTATTGTCTGAGGCTATAGATATTCTGATGATGAATTCCACCGTAGACAGTTCAAGTGGGGAGGAATAGACATCACTATAAAGGGAAATCACATAAGTTGAACAGACAGATATGGTACTACATTATTGTCTTCAGATCTAACACCGGCTTGATGCAGCGCTCAACGGCAGCCTGTTCTGTGCAAGCCTCCACGTCTCTTCCTGACATATAGCCACTCTAACCTAATGACCGTAGTCAAACCTTGGTCTCCCTCTACAAAGTTCATTTCTCCACACTTACACCGATTACTAAGTTAAGTTTCTCTTGATGGTTCACGTTGTGTCCTATCAACCTATCCATTCTTTTAGTCAAATTGTATCACAAACCTCTTTTCTTCCCAGTTCGATACAGTACAGACTTCAGCCAGTCACTTTTTTGAATAGTTATTTATTATTCCATTAGCCGGTTTTCGAACCTTTTCAGGTGCATGTTCAGATTGTTTTCCAAAAGTTACAAATCAATTTATAGCGTAATGCTGAGTGCTGGCTCTGTGACAAGAAGATGGAACATGCTTTAATGTATCGCCATGAGTATTGTTTATCTGTTGATATGAATGCAAATTTTAGTTTTATACTTAGTGTCCATCTGTCTATTTCCATTTTGATGGCCTCTTATTAGTTGCTGATTCCACCCATCTAATCTTCAGCATTCTTGAATGAGATTTTCACTCTGCAGCGGAGTGTGCGCTGATATGAAACTTCCTGGCAGATTAAAACTGTGTGCCCGACCGAGACTCGAACTCGGGACCTTTGCCTTTCGCGGGCAAGTGCTCTACTATCTGAGCTACCGAAGCACGATTCACGCCCGGTCCTCACAGCTTTACTTCTGCCAGTATCTCGTCTCCTACCTTCCAAACTTTACATAAGCTCTCCAGGAAGTTTCATATCAGCGCACACTCCGCTGCAGAGTGAAAATCTCATTCTGGAAACATCCCCCAGGCTGTGGCTAAGCCATGTCTCCGCAGTATCCTTTCTTTCAGGAGTGCTAGTTCTGCAAGGTTCGCAGGAGAGCTTCTGTAAAGTTTGGAAGGTAGGAGACGAGATACTGGCAGAAGTAAAGCTGTGAGGACCGGGCGTGAGTCGTGCTTCGGTAGCTCAGATGGTAGAGCACTTGCCCGCGAAAGGCAAAGGTCCCGAGTTCGAGTCTCGGTCGGGCACACAGTTTTAATCTGCCACGAAGTTACAGCATTCTTCTGTAGCACCACGTCTCGAAACCTCCTACTCTCTTCTTGTCTCTGCTTCTTATCGTCCACGTTTCACTTCCGTATAAGTTAAAAACTTCGGAAAAATACAAACTTTCTAAGATTTTCCAAAAGTAAGCAACTTTCCAACACTTGAATGCGTTTGTTTGTGTGGCCATCCTCCGCAGCAAGCATATAAATACTTGTTTTGCAAATCAAACTGCCTTTTCCTGCTGCTAGTTATTTTATTTATCCCATACGCGTTTCGCCTTCTCCTTTTCTCAGGCATCATCAGTGGGCTCTATAATGATACAGTTTTGTTAGTTATAGATTATCAAACAGTTCACTTCCCGATTTTTTTCTAAAAATGTAATTACTTACGAATTTCTGATCTGCGTTTCCTCACATTTGGTCTGGAGGTCGCACTACTACTTTTATCACTGTTCTATATTCACATCTTTGTATTTTCGCTATCCACACACTGTTCACCATCTTTCTCACTGTTTTTGTGGTGGAATGTCTTTCTTCTGTCACTTGATACAACTATTTCGTCGTACACTTCTTTTCACAGCGTAAATATTGCGACTCCATTACGTGTTTCATCGTCTTTGGTATGTTTACCTGTGTTGCCACTCTAGCGAAGTATATGTTCGTTACTAACTTCTGTTTACGATGTTTATACCGTGTGTGTGCGCATGAGTGACAGCTGTTTTGACTTTTCGTTTCAATATTCTGGGTAGGGGTCATGGATGAGTGAGTGTAAAGATGTTGGGTTCTATTATTATTACATTGAACAGTATTATTATATTTATCCTTTTTGCGAACATTATTCTATTATTTTATCTATTAGTGTAAATAATGAATTGCTTTGCATGTGTACTTGGTCATTCAAGTCATTTCCCCTCTGCTTTGGTTTTGTGTGTGTAGTAATTTTGTTGCATGGTCAGAGGGTGCTTTTTATTGTTGATTCTAATTATTCTCATGTCATCTTCTCTAATGGTTGGTTTGTGCACATTTTCTCTCTCACTCATACGCACACACACGGTATAAACATCGTAAACAGAAGTTAGTAACGAACATATACTTCGTTAGGGTGGCAACACATAGGTAAACATACCAAAGACGATGAAACACATAATGGAGTCGCAATATTTACGCTGTGAAAAGAAGTGTACGACGAAATAGTTGTATCAAATGACAGAAGAAAGATATTCCACCACAAAAAACAGTGAGAAAGATGGTGAACAGTGTGTGGATAGTGAAAATACAAAGATGTGAATATAGAACAGTGATAAAAGTAGTAGTGCGACCTCCAGACCAAATGTGAGGAAACGCAGATCAGAAAATCGTAAGAAATTACATTTTTAGAAAAAATCGCGAAGTGAACTGTTTGATAATCTATAACTAACAAAACTGTATCATTATAGAGCCCACTGATGATGCCTGAGAAAACGAGAAGGCGAAACGCGTATGGGATTAATAAAATAACTAGCAGCAGGAAAAGGCAGTTTGATTTGCAAAACAAGTACTTGAATTTGTATTGGATTTTAGCAAATTTATCTTTTTCAGAAACGCCTTCCTTGTTAGTCTGAATTGTATGTCGTCTTAACTTCGGTCATTATCATTTATTTTGTGGCCAAAATAGCAAAACGCGTATCCTACTCGAAGCGTCTCATTTCCAATCCTCAGATGAGTGTTAGTAAACACTCTATACTTCGAAATACATAGAGTTAGTAAACAAAAATCTTGTTTTACGCTATGAACTTTCTACATGTATATTCGCGCAATCACGCTCATATTTATTTTATTCCCTTAGTGAGGTGTCGTTTTGTGTTCCAGCTGTACTGGGGCGCCATCAATGCGTCTGTGACGCCACCGGAGCAGGCGCCTCTACGCAGGTACCCGCCCGAGAAGCGCAGTGGGTCAGGTAAGCATCCAGAGCGCGAAAGCGATGCTGCATTTCGTGCAAGTGCTACTCATCCGAACGTCTGCATCTCTGCTGTCCAGGGTGTGAGAGAAACGGAATGCATGGCTATTACTGAGTTTTCATTAAAAAGCTTACAGAAGATTCCAGTTTTTCTGCAGTATCGAACCAGTTTCCTTTGGTCGGAATGATCTCGGTTTCAGACTCTGCTGAATGTGACGGGCAGTACCGTTTGCTTTTAGTTCAAGTTAGTTTCGTATGTCGTAGACCACATACACTACAAACATTATGAAGCGAAACGTATGGTTTACACAAAATTTACACAAAGTTAATGAAATATTTTACACAGATAGTACTGGTGTCAATCTTTGATGGCTCAGTTTTTGACCTATCAACCAATCTTTTTCTTTGTTCACCGTATGCCATAAACCTGTTTTCTCCCCATTTCGATGCAGTAACTCTTTCGGTGGCTCGATTTACCCATCCCACTCCTACATATAATTGTAATTACCTTATTTTAAGTAACGAACGCGGTTTGCTAAATCAAGTGTCCCAAAAATACTGTATCACGGAATAATAATGTGTAATATATTTAACTTAGAATCTAATAGCTTTAAAGAGCACTAAAGTATATTTGTCTGGGGATTATGTAGACCATGCAATCTGCTGCTGTGTGGCCTTGATATATTTCTATCGTCTGCACCCTAAGGTGTAAAAAAATTCCAACAATTTTTCAGTCTCAGAAATTTTTCAATAAAGAATCCTTCGAATATCAGCAGACAGACAGCGTTTGGCGCAGGAAGTAATGTCTCCCTTACAAGTGCTGTCGACATTGCTCTTGCTCACCCACTTTTCCAGATAAAAGGAAGAAATTTTGAACCGCAAATCAGAGAGCAATTCCAATCGAACTACGGATTCTACTCACAAGGAAACATCAGCATATTTGTTGCATATTTCTGGGTAAAAAAATCACACTTGTAAAATATCAGCCCCAGCAATCTAACTAAATCGAAAATTTGAGCCATAACTGCAACAGTATGCAGTTACTACTTTCTGAATGTTTTGTATTTATACAGTCGCGCGCATCTGTTTGTCACTCGTACCATCTCACTGCAGCTGCCTAATGCCCGAGCGCGAAGTACTGTACAGAAGAATCAGAAAGGCGTTCGTGTTCATAATGTCCTTCAACCAACAAGCGATAGTGTTTTGTTCATTGTGTCGAACTGCGCGGTTTCTAATCTGTACCTGGTGCCAGAGATCACTTTGCTTTGAACACTTTCGCGTTGTGATTCACAAATGCAGTGTAAATTAATCAAATGTGCCATTAAAGAAGTAACATCCGTCCATCCTCGAGGGATGACGGTGTAGCATGCTTGGTTCAGAGTCTGCAGCGTCTGCTGTGGCTCAAAAGTCCCACTCGAGAGTGGCAGTCCCTACTGCAGTTTGGACATGTGAAATTTGAGGGACTTCGAACAGAAGCGCTCTGTCTCTTCGCTTTGTCCTCTTCCTGATTTGTTCCTGTGTGCGTTCGTCCTCTGAGAGCTTGACGCCGTTGCGCACAGTTACTCGCCATTTGACACGGTCATCTGCAATGCTTTCCCAGCGACTTGGGTTGATTCTGGTCTTGGTCAGGTCTCTCTTGCAGACATCCTTGAAACGAAGATGCGGTCGTCCCACTGGTCTCACACCCTCCTGAAGTTCTCCGTATAGCAGTTGTTTCGGTATCCGTTCAGGATCCATGCGCCTGACATGTCCCAACCATCTTAGACGTGGATGACTCAGGAGTGAAAAGATGCTGGTTGTGCTTGCACGATGAAAGACTTCGGTGTTGGGTACTCTATCTCTCCAAGAGATCTGAAGGATCTTCCGGAGACAGCGGAGATGGAAGCTGTTGAGTCGAGATTCATGCCTAGAAAGAATTGTCCATGTCTCACAGCTATAGAGAAGGGTACTTATAACACAAGCGTTGTAGACTTTTAATTTAGTTTTTGCGGTAAGCAGCCCGTTGTTCCATACTCTGTTTTTCAATCTAGCCATGACAGATGATGCCTTTGCGATTCTGTTAGTAATTTCAGTGTCCATGGACAAGTTGCTACATATTGTGGATCCCAAGTAGGTAAAGTCATCAACTACCTGGAGAGGATTGCCATCAATGCTGATGGATGGAAGGTTGCTAGTGCTCTGCGCCATGATCTTAGTCTTTTGAAGGCTCATGAGTAGACCAAATTTTTCGCAAGTAGCGTTGCGCTATATACTTGTTAAAATCTTTGCTGTACGCTTTTTTCTTTAGATTGAAAAGCTGAAATTGTTAAAATGAAGCACATTCCCAGAAGTTGCGCTATTCTTCAACGTGATTGGCATAATTGAATTGTAAATCCATAATCATTAATTCCATTTGGTACCATATTACGTATTCTTTTCGCGTAAAATAACGTGTTGTGGAACAAGATTTCATAACACATTTGGGAGACGTGACTCCCTCCCCACGTAATCTTCCATCACCTTCAACATCTCACAAACAGGAGGACGCGAGTGACAAACTACCGTTGCACGCGAATGTTTGAAAGATGTACATTCAAGTCACAACTACGTACCATTAGAATTACGGTCCAAACTACCACGCGTGATCGATTGCTGAGATTGATAACTTGCTTCTGTACTTTTTTATTTTGAAAATATAAGGTCAAGTTAGCGTTGTTTCCTTGTTAATGCTCCTTCTGCATCAGTAACGAATGAGCCTTCTAATTGATTTTTTTATGATTTTAAACATTTAAATAATTGAGTTTGCTTATTTATGCCAACCATATACTTGGTTCAATGTTCGAATTAAAAATTTTAAAGGTTCGGTTGTTGGATATTGTCACACGACTCAGTGCTGCTGTGTGACTATGACATATTTCTTTGATGCGTAGCAATAGATGTAAAAAAGCTTCAACAGAAATACTAGAGAACCAGATGCATTTGCTGAAAGAGGTAGTACATCTCTTCGCATTGCTCTTGACAATATTTTTTTGTTCACTAACGTTTGTCACTAGAAAAAAATTAATCAAAAGAATGCAATAAAAGCCGGCCGGTGTGGCCGAGCGGTTCTAGGCGCTTCAGTCTGGAACCACGTGACCGCAACGGTCGCAGGTTCGAATCCTGCCGCTGGCATGGATGTGTGTGATGTCCTTAGGTTAGTTAGGTTTAAGTAGTTCTAAGTTCTAGGGGACTGATGACCTCAGATGTTAAGTCCCATAGTGCTCAGAGCCATTTGAACCAATGCAATAAAATTGGAATCTGCTGTCAGATATTAGTTGAAATCTGTTGTCGAATTTCACTCAGTTGTCACCTTACGTCAATAACACAGTTACGAGCATCTCAGCTGCTAAAGTTAAAAATTTGCATAGCAGTAGCAAACCCGTCGGTAAAATATGTAGCCGCTTGACTTCACATAGCAGTCGTATCTCAAGGCAACATAATGGCAAACTGCACGGTCTCCATAATCCACCAAACAAATATCTTCTAGTATTCTTCAAAATTCTAAATTAAACACGGAACTTTAAATTCTCAATCAGCGGCTCATTTGCTGTACATTATTTCGAGCACTATACAAAGTCAAGTCAATATTTCTCTATACTGAGGTGACAAAAGTCACGGGATACCTCCTAATATCGTATTGGACCTCCTACTGCCCCGCGTAGTGCAGCAGTTCGACATGGCATACACTCCACAAATCGATGGAAGTCCCATGCAGAAATGTCGAGCCATGTTGTCTCAATAGCCGTCCATAATTGCGAAAGTGTTGCTTGTGAAGGATTCTGTGCACGAACTGACCTCTTGATTACGTCCCATGAATGATCGATGGGGCTCACGTCGGGCTATCTGGGTGGCCAAATCATTCCCTCGAATTGACCGCAATGTTCATCAAACCAGTCGTTGACAACTGTGGCCCGGTGACACGACATCGTTGTTACGAACATGAAATCCATGAACACTTGCAAATGGCCTCCAAATAGCCGAACGTAACCATTTCCAGTCAATGATGGGTTCAGATGGACCAGAGGACCCAATCAATTCCATGTAAACACACCTCACACCGTTATGGAACCACCGCCAGCTTGCCCAGTGCCTTGTAGACAAATTGGTTCCACGGCTTCGTGCGGTCTGCGCCACACTGGAACCCTACCACCAGCTCTTACCAAGTGAAATCAGGACTCATCTGAACACGCCGCGGTTTTCTAGTCGTCTAAGATGCAACCGATATGGTCACGAGCCCAAGAGATGCACTGCAAGCAATGTCTTGCTGTTAGCAAAGGGACTCACGTCCGTCAGCTTCTGCCATACATTAACGTCAAATTTCGTCACACTGTCCTAACGGATACGCTTATCGTATGCCCCACATTGATGTCTGCATTTATTTCACACAATGTTGCTTGTCTGTTAGCGCTGACAACTGTGCGCAAACGCCGCTGCTGTCGGTCGTTAAGTGAAGGCCGTCGGCCATTGCGTTGGCTGTGGTGAAAGGTAATGCCTGAAATTTGGTATTCTCGGCCCACTCTTTACGTTGTGGATATCGGAATATTGAATTCCCTAACGATTTCCGAAATGCAATGTCCCATACGTCCAGCTGCAACTACCATTCCTTGCCGTGCATTCATCGTCACGTCAGAAACCTTTTCACATGAATCACATGAGCCGGCCGCTGTGGCCGAGCGGTTCTAGGCGATTCAGTCCGGAACCGCGCTGCTGCTACGGTTGCAGGTTCGAATCCTGCCTCGGGCATGGATGTGTGTGACGTCCTATGGTCAGTTAGGTTTAAGTAGTTCTAAGTTAGGTGACTGATGACCTCAGATGCTAAGTCCCTTAGTGCATAGAGCCATTTGAACCACACGAGTACAAATGACAATTACACCAATGCACTGTACTTTCATACCTTGTGTACGCGATACTGTCTCCAACTCTACATCTGCATATCGTTATCCCATGACTTCTGTCATCTCAGTGTAATCTATTTTATTTCTTACTTTTAGACAAATCATTTCCCAAAACATCTGAATGCTTTTTGAGATTTTTTCCATTATCTCGTCTTAAAGTTAACGTAGCTTTTTGCGCCCTGCATGTGTACTACCAATTACGTCTGACGTATTCTTCTTACGCAACATTGTTTTGCCTAGGTCCTTGCATTCATTTTCAGCCAATAAAAATTTGCCTCATTTCTCAGTGATCGCAGTCTCACATTTGTTTAGAAGTATTTTTCGGTAGTCCTGCAAGTTCATTTCTAACAAGACCGCCTCTACTGAGGGTATAAACCCAGAGTGCTCGCTTCTGTGGACGCCGTCTGTGTGCTCCAGACTGTTGTTTCCTCGTGGTCGGTCACATCGTCTTGGAAAGGCGGCGGCGCTGCACAGATGCAGGACGACTGTAGAGGGCGGTCTGTCGCGTTGGTTTAACGAGTCGCCTGCCCTGTGTATGGCGTATAAAGGCAGTGGCGCGGTGCCTTTATCTCTGCAGGGTCCTCATCAGCAAAGTGTAGGGCGTCTGCAGTGCGGCCTGCGGCGCAGAAGACAGAGAGCACCTGCACTAGCGACGACGGGTGGCGCAGAGGGTAGCCCGGTGTGTGTGTGTTTTGCAGGTGCGCGGCCGTGCGTGAGGTGCCCGGGCAGCCGTGCAGTCGTGGCCAGCCGCGGGAAGCGGAGGGTGCTCGTCGAGCAACCAGAACTGTCGCCCTGCCCCAACAGGTACTGTACGCCTTCTCCCTGCCTGCAGCTGCTTATCCTCTACATCTGCAATGCCCACTCGCCTCCAGGCGCGGACCCAAAGTGTGTGGGCGAAGCGCCAAGTGGAGTCATGCATCTCCTGGCAGTTCGTATATAACTGACAGAACGTCATTGAGTAAAACAGAAGTGATTTTTGGCGTTATAGACCCTCTGGCGTTATAGAAACCAGATGGCAGTTATAAGAGTCGGGGGACATGAAACGGAAGCAGTGGTTGGGAAGGGAGTGAGACAGGGTTGTAGCCTCTCCCCGATGCTATTCAATCTGTATATTGAGCAAGCAGTGAAGGAAACAAAAGAAAAATTCGGAGTAGGTATTAAAATCCGTGGAGAAGAAATAAAAACTTTGAGGTTCGCCAATGACATTGTAATTCTGTCAGAGACAGCAAAGGACTTGGAAGAGCAGTTGAACGGGATGGATAGTGTCTTGAAGGGAGGATATAAGATGAACATCAACAAAAGCAAAACGAGGATAATGGAATGTAGTCGAATTAAGTCGGGTGATGCTGAGGGAATTAGATTAGGAAGCCATAGAAGTACCAAATTTGCCCTACTAACAGTTTTTTCCCCAGAACAATTTGTCTTTTTAATTATTGAATGACCCTCGTACCAACAACCTGAATAAAAAAGAACACATATAAAATGTTGTGGGAAGGCAAACCAAAGACTGTATTTTATTGGCAGAACACATAACAAATTTAACTGATCTACTCAAGAGACTGCACGTAAGTATGATTTGCAGTCCGCCCCCGGTAGCTGAGTGGTCAAAGCGACAGAATGTCAATCCAAAGGGCCCGGTTTCGATTCCCGACTGGGTCGGAGGTTTTCTACGCTCAGGGACTGGGTGTTGTGTTGTTCTAATCATCATCATTTCATCCCCATCGACGCGCAAGTCGCCGAAGTGGCGTCAAATCGAAAGACTTGCACCAGGCGAACGGTCTACCCGACGGGAGGGCTTCGTCACACGACATTATTATTTTTAGTATGATTTGCAGAGTACACATGTAGATGTAGATGTAGACTTAGTCTGTTCAAAATTGGTTTAGCAATATTAGGAAAAGGTTAGACTGCCACTCACCGTAAAAATGACCCTCTGACAACGGAAGGCCACGACGTTGGGATCACGGGTTTACTTCAGACTTTGTACACCTTTAGTGGGCCATTAACACAACACAACGTGCAAGTAGAAAGGTGCACTACTCTGGCAATTCCGAGAAAATCGCACCAAAAGTTTTACACGTCTATTATGTAACTGATGCATCTGTGCGAAGGCACCGGCTGTAAGAAGTCATTGCGGTCAAGTGTTTAACGTTCGCGCTTTGCAAGAGGGTCGTAGACGAGGCTACGGTTTCAACCCCGCTAACACTTACTTTTTAAGCTATCTTTTTCATCACTGGTCACTTTCTTGTCATTTGACTATTTACTATTTGTAATTAAATTTTCATAGACGAGGGACAGGTTGCAAAGCCCAAATCAAACATCGATAAATAATAGTGCAAATGACATTATTCACAGTCAATAATATATTGACTCACAGTGTGCCAGACCACAAGAGTAATGTGCAATTACTCGTTGGATGTCCTCTCTACATCATACGTTTCAGGATGGTATTTTTCATACAGACTTGGAAAACATAAATAAAAATTTCATGCAAATACACGTCGTTTTTTGCATTATATTACCTTTCCAATGTCATATAAATTAAAGAATATGACCAGTGATGAAGAAAGTAGATTAATAATTGTCCTACGAAGCTCGTACGCTAATAACTTGATCACCGTGAACTCTAACGTCCGACGCCTACGCACAGATGCATAAGCCACATAATGCACGAGTAAAACTTCTAGTGCCATTTTTTCGGAACTTCCAGAGTAGTGCACCTCACTGCTTGAACATTACGTTGTTTAAATGACCTAATAAAGGTGTACAAAGTTTGAAGGAAATCTGAAAGTCCAGCGTCGTGGCCTCCCCTTGTGAGTTGCTGACAGGAACGACGAAAAGACTGTTACATATTATAGCTTTCAGACAAAGCCTTCATCAGCAAAGAAAAACGCCACACATTCACACAAGCACCGACGCCTCCTCCACATGTGACCGCCATACCCGGCAGCTCCGACCGGAATGTAACTGTCACATGAATAGCAATCTGGAGTGGTGTGGTGAAGGGGGAAGAATAGTAGGGTACATATGGAGAGCGGGAGAGGGGGGGGGGGGGGTAAGAAAGGCAAGGCACGCAGGGACTAGAGACTGCCACGTGCACCATCAGGACGTGGGAGAAAAAAATGTGCAACAGAAGGTGATAGTACGAGGAGACAGAAACTGTTGGGTGAAATGTGCGCTGCCGCAAGTTACCGTAGGTTGATGGCAGGTTAATTTTGAGAGTGTAGAATATGTTGTAAGGATAATTCCCATCTGCACAGTTCAGACAAGCTGGTGATGGAGGCGAGGATCCAGATGGGCCGGACTGTGAAGCAGTCATTGAATTTTTTATTCCCCACACGCCATCTCCCGTCGCTTTGCCCTGAGGTGTCTATTTCCTGCATGCCCCCACAGACAGCGCTCTTCTCTAACCCCACATGTTCCCTGATATCCCTGCCCCTTCCCCACGGTACTCCAGATTACTGTTCATGTGACAGTTTCCCGGTCGTAGCTGTCGGTGATAGCGGTCATGTATACATGAGGAATGCTTGCTTGTACGAATGTGTGTGTGTGTGTGTGTGTGTGTGTGTGTGTGTGTGTGTGTGTTTTCTTTGCTGATGAAGGCTTAGGCTGAAAGCTATAATGTGTAACAGTATTTCCGTTGTGCCTGTCCACAAGTCAATTGGTCATCTTTACAGTGAGTAGTAATCTATCCTTTTCCTAATACTGCTAATATTCCGACCTGGTGTTTCCATTCTTCAAAATTACTTGAGGATCGATAGCTGTGACAGAAGTAGTAGGGGGAGATACTGTGTTGTAGTCTGGTACAGAATAATGTCAGTTAGTTATGAATGGAAAAGGTCTACGTAATTATATTGATCAGGGCATTGCCATACGAGATCAGTCGAGATAAATGGTTTGCTCACTAGGTGCCTACTTTGAGCCTGAAAAACGTAAAAGTGCCCCACTGCTCTACTTTAACAATGTAATCGATAGAAATACTGCAGCTATGAACTTAAACAAAAACGCTATTTTGAAGATTGGCAAAGGAATGCTCGAGTGATTAAAGGAATCTGGAGAAACAGAAGCTTGAAACTCTTGAGGAAAAAACGTTCTGTGGATGCATGGATTACCTCTACAGATTAATTTACTGAGAATGCGGTTCATCGTTGTATTTATGATTATTATCACAGAAAGGAAAATCCAACAGTTATTGGTAACCCTTAAGGACTCAGCTCTTTTTCAAGGTGCTCACAAACAGTTTTTTCTTTCTTCATTTCCTTACATAACAGCAGTGACAGGTATAATTATGCTTCAGGCGTCTGTCATAATGATGACAGTAATGTCAGTGGAGTTTTCCAGTATTCACCTGCATGTTTGATTTGAGCATTTTGCAACGGTAAGCAGCATCAAAACAAAATTATATTTTCGTAAGTTCTGACATTATACGAAGGCGTCTCCAGACGTACGTACCTTCCATTAGTTCTACACAAGTACCATATGTTACGACTCTTGGTTCCGTTTTGGGAGTTTTGACTCTTGAATTCTTTTGTTGTAACATAGGTCACTGCAAACTAAGTTCGCCTCAGGAATTCAGTCTGTATCAGCAAAAGAAGTATTATTGTCTGCAACATAATTGCTGCAATACTGAAGTAAGTAGGTAGGTCAGAAAAATTAATAACAGATTAATTATAAACCTAGCAATCAGTTTCTTGTAACAAAACCACATGGATGACCACTTACAAGGGAAAGTCTCCATCACGCCCCCTCACATTTAGTGACCCAGTGGATAGCCCGTCAAAAACTGAACACAGATAAAGCATGAAAGCAGGAGGGAGGTGTATTGAACTGTGAATAAAGAAGAAAAATAGAAACAGTAAACGGCCCAAGCACAAGATGTGCAACATCGAGCGAACTGCAAGAACCACGGCGTCGTGATTGTGTGATCACGGTGTTGGACTGAAAATGGGAAGACCCATAATGAACTGTCCGTTCGGTCACTGGCGCGTCCATTCGCCGTATTCAGATTTGTGTCTGTGTAGTAGTGTAACGTCTGTTTGCAACAGCGAGGTGTAAGGAAGAAACCTCCAGACGTACGTACCTTCCATTAGTCCTACACAAGTACCATATGTTACGACTCTTGGTTCCGTTTTGGGAGTTTTGACTCTTGAATTCTTTTGTTGTAACATAGGTCACACTCGTTTATTCGCTGTTTACATTTCTGTGAGAGGCCTATGCGGCATCCTGCCTATTATCACCAGTCATCACATTTACTTGCGGCGGTAATAGATTCTTACCAATGACTCATATTCCATACCAATGAACAAATGAAATGTCGTGTGGCTAGGGCCTCCCGTCGGATAGACCGTTCGACGGGTTCAAGTCTTTCGATTTGACACCACTTCGGCGACTTGAGCGTCGATGGGGATGAAATGATGATGATTAGGTCAACACAACACAAACGCGTGGTTCCTGAAGAGGGGCAGCAGACTTTTCAGTAGTTGCAGGGGCAACAGTCACGATGATTGACTGATCTGGCCTTGTAACACTAACCAAAACGGCCTTGCTGTGCTGGTACTGCGAACGGTTGAAAGCAAGGGGAAACTACAGTCGTAATTTTTCCCGAGGGCATGCAGCTTTACTGTATGGTTAATGATGATGGCGTCCTCTTGCGTAAAATATTCCGGAGGTAAAATAGTCCCCCATTCGGATCTCCGGGCGGGGACTACTCAAGAGGATGTCGTTATCAGGAGAAAGAAAACTGGCGTTCTACGGATCGGAGCGTGGAACGTCAGATCCCTTAATCGGGCAGGTAGGTTAGAAAATTTAAAAAGGGAAATGGATAGGTTAAAGTTAGATATAGTGGGAATTAGTGAAGTTCGGTGGCAGGAGGAACAAGACGTTTGGTCAGGCGAATACAGTGTTATAAATACAAACTCAGATAGGGGTAATGCAGGAGTAGGTTTAATAATGAATAAAAAAATAGGAATGCGGGTAAGCTACTACAAACAGCATAGTGAACGCATTGTTGTGGCCAAGATAGACACGAAGCCCACGCCTACTACAGTAGTACAAGTTTATATGCCAACTGGTTCTGCAGATGACGAAGAAATTGAAGAAATGTATGATGAAATAAAAGAAATTATTCAGATAGTGAAGGGAGACGAAAATTTAATAGTCATTGGTGACTGTAATTCGGTAGTAGGAAAAGGGAGAGGCGGAAACGTAGTAGGTGAATATGGATTGGGGCTAAGAAATGAAAGAGGAAGACGCCTGGTAGAATTTTGCACAGAACACAACTGAATCATAGCTAACACTTGGTTCAAGAATCATAAAAGAAGGCTGTATACATGGAAGAATCCTGGAGATACTGACAGATTTCAGATAGATTATATAATAACAAGACAGAGATTTAGGAACCAGGTTTTAAATTGTAAGACATTTCCAGGGGAAGATGTGGACTCTGACCACAATCTATTGGTTATGAACTGTAGATTAAAACTGAAGAAACTGCAAAAAGGAGGGAATTTAAGGAGATGGGACCTGGATAAACTGACTAAACCAGAGGTTATACAGAGTTTCAGGGAGAGCATAAGAGAACAATTGACAGGAATGGGGGAAAGAAATACAGTAGAAGAAGAATGGGTAGCTTTGAGGGATGAAGTAGTGAAGCCAGCAGAGGATCGAGTAGGTAAAAAGACGAGGGCTAGTAGAAATCCTTGGGTAACAGAAGAAATATTGAATTTAATTGATGAAAGGAGAAAATATAAAAATGCAGTAAATGAAGCAGGCAGAAAGGAATACAAACGTCTCAAAAATGAGATCGACAGGAAGTGCAAAATGGCTAAGCAGGGATGGCTAGAGGATAAATTTAAAGATGGCTCTGAGCACTATGGGACTTAACATCTATGGTCATCAGTCCCCTAGAACTTAGAACTACTTAAACCTAACTAACCTAAGGACATCACACAACACCCAGTCATCACGAGGCAGAGAAAATCCCTGACCCCGCCGAGAATCGAACCCGGGAACCCGGGCGCGGGAAGCGAGAACGCTACCGCACGACCACGAGCTGCGGACTAAATATAGAGGCCTATCTCACTAGGGGTAAGATAGATACTGCCTACAGGAAAATTAGAGAGACCTTTGGAGAAAAGAGAACCACATGTATGAATATCAAGAGCTCAGATGGAAACCCAGTTCTAAGCAAAGAAGGGAAAGCAGAAAGATGGAAGGAGTATATATAGGGTCTATACAAGGCCGATGTACTTGAGGACAATATTATGGAAATGGAAGAGGAGGTAGATGAAGATGAAATGGGAGATATAATACTGCGTGAAGAGTTTGACAGAGCACTGAAAGACCTGAGTCGAAACAAGACCCTGGGAGTAGACAACATTCCATTAGAACTACTGACAGCCTTGGGAGAGACAGTCCTGACAAAACTCTACCATCTGGTGAGCAAGATGTATGAGACAGGCGAAATACCCTCAGACTTCAAAAAGAATATAATAATTCCTATCCCAAAGAAAGCAGATGTGAAAATTACCGAACTATCAGTTTAATACGTCACAGCTGCAAAATACTAACGCGAATTCTATACAGACGAATGGAAAAACTAGTAGAACCCGACCTAGGGGAAGATCAGTTTGGATTCCGTAGAAATATTGGAACACGTGAGGCAATGCTGACCCTACGGCTTATCTTAGAAGCTAGATTAAGGAAAGGCAAACCTACGTTTCTACCATTTGTAGACTTAGAGAAAGCTTTTGACAATGTTGACTGGAATACTCTCTTTCAAATTCTGAATGTGGCAGGGGTAAAATGTAGGGAGCGAAAGGCTATTTACAATTTGTATAGAAACCAAATGGCAGTTATAAGAATTGAGGGGCATGAAAGGGAAGCAGTGGTTGGGAAGGGAGTGAGACAGGGTTGTAGCCTCTCCCCGATATTATTCAATCTGTATATTGAGCAAGCAGTGAAGGAAACAAAAGAAAAATTCTGGGTAAGTATTAAAATCCATGGAGAAGAAATAAAAACTTTGAGGTTCGCCGATGACATTGTAATTCTGTCAGAGACAGCAAAGGACTTGGAAGAGCAATTGAATGGAATGGATAGTGCCTTGAAGGGAGGATATAAGATGAACATCAACAAAAGCAAAACGAGGATAATGGAATGTAGTCGAATTAAGTCGGGTGATGCTGAGGGAATTAGATTAGGAAATGTGACACTTAAAGTAGTAAAGGAGTTTTGCTATTTGGGGAGCAAAATAACTGATGATGGTCGAAGTAGAGAGGATATAAAATGTAGACTGGCAATGGCAAGGAAAGCGTTTCTGAAGAAGAGAAATTTGTTAACATCGAGTATAGATTTAAGTGTCAGGAAGTCGTTTCTGAAAGTATTTGTATGGAATGTAGCCGTGTATGGAAGTGAAACATGGACGATAAATAGTTTAGACAAGAAGAGAATAGAAGCTTTCGAAATGTGATGCTACAGAAGAATGCTGAAGATTAGATGGGTAGATCACATAACTAATGAGGAGGTGTTGAATAGGATTGGGGAGAAGAGAAGTTAGTGGCACAACTTGACTAGAAGAAGGGATCGATTGGTAGGACATTTTCTGAGGCATCAAGGGATCACCAATTTAGTATTGGAGGGCAGCGTGGAGGGTAAAAATCGTAGATGGAGACCAAGAGATGAATACACCAAGCAGATTCAGAAGGATGTAGGTTGCACTAGGTACTGGGAGATGAAGAAGCTTGCGCAGGATAGAGTAGCATGGAGAGCTGCATCAAACCAGTCTCAGGACTGAGGACCACAACAACAACAACACCCAGTCCCTGAGCGGGCCCTTAGGACTGACATTCTGTTGCGCTGACAACTCAACTACCGGGGGCGGACCTTCTGTAACCAATGTATATAGCATGATAATTGCCAAGGTTACAGAAGAAGAACAGTCACTTTAATAACCGGACGAAAAGTTCAAATTTTCTGATAAAATGGGGCAGGATGGAGATTGGAACACAGATTTCCCGATCCAGAGTAGAACACCGTGACATCGTTGTTCTGGCAGTTAGCTGGGTGTCACACGTCTTCAGCTTCGACCGTTCACTGTTTCTATTTTTTTATTTTTTTTTCACAGTTCAGAACACTTCCTTCCTGTTTTGATGCTTTATGTGTGTTCAGTTTTTGACGGGTTATCCACAGGGTCATTTTACCACTAAATCTGACAGGGGTACGACGGGGACTTTCCTTTGTTAGTAGCCTACTTGACGTGCGACCAGTCCAATTGTGTGTCACATTTAACTGAAATTATCTCGTGTCAGAAAACTGTGCGAGAGTTTCGGTGTGGAGTAGATGAAAATGTTACGCATCCTTAAAATTTCAGTGGCTTAATGTGTCCACCTAACTTGAATAACAAAAAAGTTTTCCACATGTCTAAAATTCTGTTACGTCGTCCTAAAATGCATTTTCGTAAACTGTCCGTATATCGTCTCAAAAATGTATTTCTGCAAATAAAACTAAAGTGAAAAAATATTACAGCTCTCTCTGACCACATTGATACAAGCTCTAAATTTATAACGCGCATAGGTCGTCTGTATGAGCGAGTTGAACGAGATGTAAGATTACACATGTGTTCTACCCCGCGCCTCCATGAGCTCCTGCCGAACGGTCAATCCTAAAGTAATTTGGAATGAACCACACAGGTAGTTTCCGTAAGAGGGTGAAAAAATGTAACAGGACATAGAGAATACTTCACTGAACAATTTGAGGTAGGGGACCTGGGGTCGGAGAAGCCAGGTTAAGGAGATACGGAAATAAACTTGTTTACCGCGTTGTCTAGGATTACTGTCTTCCAGCTTATTTACAACTAATATGCGGACAAATTTACAAGCACTGTCCTGTTTATTTACATGTATATTCTTTATTTCCTGCAAGGAAACGAGAATGACGAACCTGATTACTAGAATATATTTCCTGGTCACCGGATTGGAAGGAAAGGTCCTATCCCATGGCCCGCGACATCACCTGACCTGAACCCCCTTGATTATTTCCAAAGGTGATATCTAAAGTCACTTGTGTATGAGGCCCCAGTGGATATGGAGAGGGAATTAGTTGCCAGAATTGTAGCTACCTGTGTTGTAATTTGAAACACGCCAGGGATATTTATTATGGTGCGTCAGAACCTTCTTCGCCAATGTTATGCGTGCATTGAGGTTGTTGGCCGTCAGCTTCAGCACATGTTATAAGATACACTACAAATGGCACGTTCGTTGTGTCAATGACGATATTTGGAGTTTATTGTACCTAATGTAACGAGCGGTTCTAGGTGCTACAGTCTGGAACCGCGCGACCGCTACGGTCGCAGGTTCGAATCCTGCCTCGGGCATGGATGTGTGTGATGTCCTTAGGTTAGTTAGGTTTAAGTAGTTCTAAGTTCTAGGGGACTGATGACCTCAGAAGTTAAGTCCCATAGTGCTCAGAGCCATTTGAACCAGTTTTGTAACTAATGTAAATAAAAATGTACACAGTACTATGATTTTATTCCTGTTATCTCCTTAAGCTGGCTTCTCTGACCCCAGGTTACTTACCTCAAATTGCTCAGTGGAGCATCGTCTGTCTCCTGTTCAATTTTTGCACGCTCTTACGGAAACATCTGTAGAGATCAGAATCGGAACCAGCGTGAGGCCAGTGTTGAGGGTTGCATTCGTCAGAAATCAAGGCGCCGCTATTGACGGCAGTGCTATACTGGCTTCCTTCCTTCCTGCTTTAGTTTTGCGAGTAGGCCTAGTCTGAGAATGGTGGCACTTCGGTCACGTCCTACACGTCAACTCGTTCCCTCTTGTTAAGGGGGTAGTCTTGCTCGAACACGTTGCAAATATGAGATTTTTCGTGACTTTTTCAAGTAAAATAATAAGTTATGCTAAATTGATGATATACTTTTTTCCTTACATCTTTGTCTTAAGAAATCACTTTTGTGTCCACATTGGATCCTCTCTGTAACCACTGCCTCAGGTGGAAGGACCTCTTGCTACCAGAACATTGGTCACCTGTGGGAATTCCAAAAGTCCTCATATTGAAACTGTATCAAAATAATTTTGTATATGTCATTGTCAATATATTTTCAATCAACGTACATAGGATAACTGAAAAAATAAATTTTAACATTTTAGTGACAGGGTGATTAAAATTTCATTTTCTTCACCCAAAAAATAGAGACAAAAGTGTGGATCGAAAATAGACCATCGAAGATGCATCAAAATGGCTGTGTATGCTGACAGATAATTGAATTGTGAATATCAGCATCAAATTCTGATCAAAATCGTATGTACCTTTGACAAGTTATGTTTCCCACCAATTTGAAAAATACGGTTTCGATAAAAAGTTTATCGAATACTGTGCGTTTTAACAGGCACTGTATCGAAATTTTATTCTCCATACAGGGAAGGCGACAAAATATCACCCACTAAGTCACAACGTGGAAGAATGTGTGCATTGATGATCGTGACAGACGATCATTGAAAAAGATTGTGACGAAAAATAAGAGGACGACAGCTCAAAAGTCCCTGCAGAAATGAATGTTGCACTCATGATTCCTATCAGCGTCAAAACAACACGAAGGAATCTCCATAGGCAGGGAATTAAAGACGGAGATGGAATTCCAAAGCCACGCACCAGCGAAGCCAACATACCTGGGCTGTGAAGCAATGGAAGAAAGTCGTTTGGTCGGATGAGTCTTGTTTCACACAGTCTCCAACTTCTGACCGAGTTTACTTGGTGGGGGTTCGGTGATGATTTGGGCAGTCACACTGCGGTGTTTCATGTGCCTCATGGTTATTCTGCTAAGTCGCATTACTGCCAAGGATTATGTGACCGATGGCTGGGTGTTGTGTGATGTCCTTAGGTTAGTTAGGTTTAAGTAGTTCTAAGTTCTAGGGGACTGATGACCATAGATGTTAAGTCCCATAGTGCTCAGAGCCATTTGAACCATTATGTGACCATTTTGGCTGATCAGGTCCATTCCATGACTCAATGTTTGTTCGGCAATGGTGATGATGAGATCCAGGACGACAACGCCCCTGTTCACACAGCTTGCATCGACTACGACAGGTTTTGTGAACACAAGGCACCCTGGCCTCCGAAGTCACCAGATCTCTATATTATTAAGCCATTGTGGTCTACTTCGGACAGAACGGTGTGTGATCGCTACCCACCTCCATCATCGCTACCTGAAATTGCCTCTGTTTTGTTGTAAGAGTAGTGTAAGATCCACTTGAAAACGATACGGGTCCTGTATTTACCCATTCTGAGGAGAATGGAAGCTTATTTGAATGCGTCGGGTTTCCTACACAGTATTAGGCTTGGCGGTGTGTTGCGGTTATGGGGTTTCCATATTTTTGTCATCCTCCTGTACATCTACAGCTACATTTACATTTACATCTATACTCTGCAGACCACTGTGAAGTGCATGGCAGAGGGTCAGTTATCAGGGCTTCTTCCCGTTCCACTCACGTATGGAGCGTTAGAATAATGACTGCTTAAAAGTCTCTGTGCGTGCTTTTATTACTCTAATCTTGTCTTCACGATCCCCATGCGGGCGAGACATAGAGTTCGTAGAATATTCTTAGATCCATCGTACAGTTAGTTATAGAAACTTTCTAAGTAGGTTTTCCCGAGATATATTGCGTCTATCTTCAACCGTCTGCCAGTTCAGTTCTTTCAGAATCTCAGTGAAACTCTCCCATGAGTCAAATAAACTTGTGACCATTCGTGCCGTCCTTCCTTTTGTTCTTTCAATATGCCCTAACACTCCTATTTGGTACGGATCCCACACACTTGAGCAATATTCCAGGATAGGTCGGACGAGTGACTGGAAAGCAATCTCCTTTGTAGACTGACTACTTTTCCGCAGTAATCCCCCACTGAACCGAAGTCTGCCGCATGCTTTACCTACGACTAAATTTATGTGGTCATTCCGTTTCATATCAAAAATGGCTCTGAGCACTATGGGACTTAACATCTGAGGGCATCAGTCCCCTAGAACTTAGAACTACTTAAATCTAACTAACCTAAGGACATTACACACATCCATGCCCGAGGCAGGATTCGAACCTGCGACCGTAGCGGTCGCGCGATTCCAGACTGAAGTGCCTAGAGCCGCTCGGCCACACTGGCCGGCCGGTTTCATATCCCTACAAATTTTTACACCAAGGTGTTTGTGTGAGTAGACCGATTCCATTTGTGGCTTATTGACCTTATAGAGGTAAGGCACTACGTTTTTCTGTTTTGTGAAGCGCACAGTTTTACATTTCCGAACATTTAAAGCAAGTTGCCAATCTTTGCACCACATGGACACCCCATTTAGACATATTGTCGACATCCGGCTGGATATTTGTGCAGCTTTTTTCAAACAATACCTCATTATAGATAACTACATCATTTTCGAAAAGTCTGAGCTCACTATTAATATTGTCTGCAAGGTGATTAACACAGTCAAGGCAGCCTGTAAAAGGAAAAAGAAGGCGTATCGAAAATGGCTACATACTAGAACTCAGGTAGACAGAGAAAGTTATGTTGAAGAAAGAAACAAAGCCAAACAAATAATTGCAGCATGCAAGAAGAAATCTTGGGAAGACTTTGGAAACAGGTTATAGACTTTGGATCAAGCTGCTGGAAAACCATTCTGGAGTGTAATTAGCAGTCTTCGAAAGGGAGGTAAGAAGGAAATGACAAGTATTTTGGACAGGTCAGGAAAACTGCTGGTGAATCCTGTTGATGCCTTGGGCAGATGGAGAGAATATTTTGAAGAGTTGCTCAATGTAGGTGAAAATACGATCAGTAATGTTTCAGATTTCGATGTACAATGAGATAGGAATGTTGATGCAAATAGAATCACATTTGAGGAAGTGGAGAAAATGGTCAATAGATTGCAGCGCAATAAAGCGGCTGGGGTGGATGAAATTAAGTCGGAACTCATCCAATACAGTGGAATGTCAGGTCTTAAATGGCTACACAGGATAATTGAAATGGCGTGGGAGTCGGGACAGGTTCCATCAGACTGGACGAAAACAGTAATCACACCAATCTTTAAACATGGAAACAGAAAAGATTGTAACAACTACAGAGGTATCTCTTTAATCAGCATTTTGGGTAAAATCTTCTCAGGTATTGTTGAAAGGAAAGTGCGAGTATTAGTTGAGGACCAATTGGATGAAAATCAGTGTGGGTTTAGGCCTCTTAGAGGTTGTCAGGACCAGATCTTTAGCTTACGGCAAATAATGGGGAAGTGTTACGAGTGGAACAGGAAATTGTATCTATGCTTTATAGATCTAGAAAAGGCATATGACCGGGTTCCTAGGAGGAAGTTATTGTCTGTTCTACGAGATTATGGAATAGGAGGCAAACTTTTGCAAGCAATTAAAGGTCTTTACATAGACAGTCAGGCAGCAGTTAGAGTTGACGGTAAATTGAGTTCATGGTTCAGAGTAGTTTCAAAGGTAAGACAAGGCTGCAACCTGTCTCCACTGTTGTTCATATTATTTATGGATCATATGTTGAAAACAATAGACTGTCTGGGTGAGATTAAGATATGTGAACACAAAATAAGCAGTCTCGCATATTCGGATGACTTAGTTGTGATGGCAGGTTCGATTGAAAGTTTGCAAAGTAATATTTCAGAGATAGATCAGAAATGTAAGGACTATTGTATGAAGATTACCACCTCCAAAACGAAAGTAATGTCAGTGGAAAAGAGATATAAACGGATTTAGTGCCAAATAGGCGGAACAAAGTTAGAACAGGTGGACGGTATCAAGTACTTAGTACGCATATTCTCACAGGATGGCAACATAGTGAAAGAACTGGAAGCGGGGTGTAGCAAAGCTAATGCAGTGAGCGCTCAGCTACGATCTACTCTCTTCTGCAAGAAGGAAGTCAGTACCAAGACTAAGTTATCTGTGCACCGTTCAATCTTTCGACCAACTTTGTTACTACCACATCTGTCGGTGATACTCCATATAAGATTATATGCCGTGTTTTCCGCATCTTAAAATCTTCAGTCTATTCACAAATATCACTTGATACCCCACATGATCGTATTTCCGATAATAAGCGTACATGCGGCACAGAGTCAAACGCCTTTCGGAAGTCAGGTAACAGTGCATCTGTACCTGACTACCTTGCTCCATGACTTTCAAGATGTCCTGTGAGAAAAATGCGAGTTGGGTTTCACATGATCGATGTTTCTGGAACCCATGCTAGTTGCCACGGAGAGAGTCACTCTGTTGGAGATATCTCATCACATTTGAGTTCAGAAGATGGTCTAAGATTCTACAGCAAACGGATGTCAAGGATATTGGACGGCAGTTTTGCGGATCATTTCTAATAACCCTTCTTATAAATTGGTGTGACCTGTGCTTTCTTCCAACCACTTGACACAGTTTGAGGGATCTTCGGTATACTTTAGTTTAACGAGGAGCTAACATAGCCGAAAATTCGGTGTAGAATCTTCTAGAGATTCTATTAGGCCCTCGAGTTTTGCTCGGTTTTAACGATTTCAACTGTTTCTCAACGCCAATGAAACTAATATCTATTTCACTTATCTTTGTATTGGTACTTGAATGAAACTGGAGCAGTGCTTCTGGATTTTCCTTTGTGAAGGAACGTTTGAAAACGGGGCTAAGAATTTCTGCATTTGCTTTGCTTTGCTACGGAAATTGCAGCTTCTGTCTCGTCCATTAACGTTTGGAAATAGGGTTAAGAATTTCTTCGTTTGCTTTGCTACGGAAATTTCAGTTTCTTTCTCGTCCATGAGTATCTGGATACTAACTGTGGTGCCACTACAACCTTTACATATCCTCCCAATTTCTTCGGGTTTTTTGAGAGGTCATTCGATAATATTCTGCTACAGTAGCCGTTGAATGCTACACGCATTGCCCTCTTGACAACCAAACCCATTGCGTGTAGCATCTCTCTATCTGTTCCCCTATACTTTGTTTTACGTCTAGTATGCAATAGTCTCTATTCCTGCAGAAATTTCTCTACGATGAATGTATACCATGCAGGGTCCTTCTCATCATGAACTGTTCTACTGTGTACATATCTGTCCAGTGCATTGTTATTTATTCTTTTAAACTCAAGTCATAATTCCTCTACATGGCCCTGTCCTGAAGTAAAAGTTTCAAGTCCCTCATTGATATATGATATTATCGCCTCTTTATGTAGTTAACTGAATTTGCTTTAGTTGCCTTTTGTAATCATTGTTGCTACAACTACCTCATGGTTACTCATACCAGTTTGAATGTGAACATCGTAAAAGAGATCAGTTGATTTGCTGTCATTAGATATAATGTATTTCTATAAATAGAGGACTCCAAACTGCCTGTTCTAGGTAGCTCTCAGGGGAGGTTTTTAGTAATGTTTCTCAGTGTCTTTTCACGCGCACATCTAAAAAGACGGTAATTACCCCAGTTGACTTACGGATGATTACAGAATGACTGGGGAACTTACATACTAGCTAACTGAGGTTTCCTCTACAGTTTTCAGTTACATCGGGACGATATGAGAATTCAGTTACAGGTTTATTGACACTGTGTCCCGCATGCAGCTTCCGTTTCTATCTCAGTGGATTTGAAGTTCTTGTCTATTGCGAAAAATACATCACCTCCATTTCCCATTAGCGTGTCCGTTCGCAAACGCTTAAATTTTGTCCAAAAATCTCGTTTTTTGTGAATCTCGGGCTTTAGTCGGTTTTTTCTGTCAGTATTATGTGAGCGTTATTTCCTTTTAGAAACACTTCAGACTCCAGCACTTTTTTGCGAATGTTTCTACTGTTAACCATTTAATATTCTCGCTTGTTGGCGGGGAGGGGGGCGGAGGGGCATCAAATGGTTCAAATGGCTCAGAGCACTGTGGGACTTAACAGTCCCCTAGAACTTAGAACTACTTAAAGCTAACTAACCTAAGGACATCACACACATCCATGCCCGATGCAGGATTCGAACCAGCGACCGTAGCGGTCGCGCGGTGCTAGACTGAAGCGCCTAGAACCGCTCGGCCACTCCGGCCGGCAGGGGGGTGGGGGGGGGAGGTGGCATTTCTTTGTATCTTACACTGACACTGTGGTGTCTTCTACAGCTAGCATTATCGGACTGGATAGAGAGTCGCTCAATCTAAAGAAAACTTTGTGTACACCTACACACAGTCAGCTACCTTGGTAGCGTACATCTGATCGATTTAGAGGACCTTGCAGTTCTCAGTCTTATGGCGCAAGTCTAGGAAGTCGAAGCCTAGCTTGTCACAGAACCTTTGCAGTCTCTGGTTCAAGCCTTCCACTCGAATTAGAACCAGAGAGCTGCAGATTGCGAATTTCATTGAAACTCCTTGAGCAAAGGCTGGTATTTTCAAACTTCATTTCCATTAGCTGGAAAGATCCAGATATGACTTCGGAACCCAGAAGGGCATCATTTGACCCAACGTGTGCCATAATCTGCAGTTCGTTGCTCCCTGATCCATCAATGGGTACCGGAATCGTTTCTTCAAAATGTTGCAAAACGGTCCCAGGCACACTCACTATGTGCGCCTAGTGTTCTTTCATACCCCTTGCTGAGATTATACATCGTACTTGTGAACTGTCGGCGAGTAATAGACGCCAAAGTATTGTGTTTGCCTCCACTCGTTTCCTGACAGTTGAAGTGAGTCTCACTGGCTCATCTACAGTTTCAGTGAGAGAGAGCACTCCGAACTTATTCGTTATGATGTGGTTATAACGCCCTGAGTTCTCCCTGGTCTCTATCTCATCTTTACATGGTGCCTAGACCTACCACTGACACACCACTCACAGTTAAATGATCAAGTAGCGATAGATCCTGTATTTGCTGTAAAAGAGACCGTCTCCACAGCATATTGTCTCTTCTACTTTTGGTATTTCTGATACCAGTACATGAGTCTTCCTCAACACACCGACCTGCAGCAAATTCCAGTGTTTGATTGTAGTCAACGAGATTTCTAACCGCTTACGAACAGCAACGAACACACCTCCTGCCCGAGGACAATGTACAGAGTGGAGGGGTGCATTGTGTTTGTTGCAGTATTTTATGGAACATTAAATAAACAACTTTAAACTAATCTTGCTGATACTCTTTTAATTTATGGGTCTGATATGGTACGAGCATTGCCAGTTGCCTTTAAAAACTGAAGCGGTTAACAACCAAAACGACATACCTATTGCGACGACATAAAACGTGATATAAATTTTCTGTTTCTTAGAAACGATTTTGAAGTTACGATCACTAACAAATTCGACAATAGCATTAACTGATGATAAATGTTGATAATATACCGCCCTGTTAAAGAGACAACTAATGTGACACGATATAATAATTATTTACAGTAATTGTAAATGATAAACGCTGTTTTACTGTGATATTATGCTATGCACAACATTCATAACATGAAAATTCTAAAGAAAATACGCCTTTATTCATGTAGATTGCATTATTATTTGGGGTGAAATATTTTTTTTAGCAAAGGTAGATACTACTGCTAAAATCGTATTAAGCACAAACACTCGCAAGCGTTAGAAAACTCTCAAAAGTACATTTTTTTCACATAAAGATACAAATAAATTGTGGAACGACCATTTTTGAACGAGGGCACTGTTGTCAAAAATATCTGAAAACGTAAATTACGTTTACAATTGACGACACAGTACGAGCTTTTCGTGCATTTGCTAATGTTCGAAAGTACAATATAGGCTATATCATGATGAACATGAATACTGGCACAATCGATGAAAGATTAAGCGAAAATGACACGAACAGCAAAATATTAAAAGCTAGAATTTCGAATCCGACCTTTGCGGCACACGTGGTCTCAGCCAATGGAAAATCCGGTAGTCAGTTAATATATGTAGATAAACGTGAGAATTGTATGGATTTCTTTTTGCTTACAGTTGTCTGAATTTGTGACACCATTTACTCTAGTGTCCCAAAAATGAACACAGCAGTGTCAGTTTACCAGAGTCAAAATTGCAAAAATTGTGTAGCACCAACAAAGTACTTCTTCCACTTGAGGCAGCTAACAATATACATTAAGTTCCGATGTATACTATACATATAACAAAAGTAAAAATACACTCAACGCTTATAACATGTGCATGTGATGCAAATAACTTTTCATTCTTGCATTACTTTGATCAGGACTGGGTGATGACAGTAGCAAAAACATTAACAGGTCAGATTGTGCACACTTACACGTTTCTTAAGGCGTACAATAAAGCGCGTGCAAAAGCAAACAGGAAAAGTCGCGTGTTGTTGCATGGGCCACAAAGTACAAGCACAGGGAAAAAGTTATTATGGTGGCAAGTGCTAATAGGAAATTATCAGTTCTTGATTACTGTGCAGAAACTGCATTATATGCTGCAGCACTGGTCAGCACGACAAGAAGAAAACGGTCAGTACGGGTGAAAAAACGGAAGATCAGACGAGAGGATAGAGGAAACTTGAAAATAACTTCTTTTAGAGGATGAATAAGAAGGTATGCAATAGCGACTTTTGGTCAACTATGCACACTGGCTGTTCCTCACACTGTGGCAAGTGGAGGAGAGGAGAGACATGTATTACATTGTACACTGATGAGCAAAACATTATGACCACTGCCCACCGCAAGGTGGCGCGGAGGGCACATAATGCGGTAAGAGAAGTATGTGAGCAGAGCAGAGACGAATGAGGAATCATTCTAATGACAATGAGTGGCGCAAATGCGGAAATGCGCCAACTTAAGTGACTTTGACAGAAGCCAGATTGCTGTGGCCCAGTGCCTGGGAGAGAGCATCTCGGAAACGGCGAAGCTGCTCGGCTAATCACGTGCTCCTGACGTGAGCACCTATGGAAAGTGGTTGAGGAATGCTGAAAGCACGAGTAGGCGACAAGAAGTTGGACGTCCCTACTCCATCACAGAACGTAGAGATAGCAGGCTTGCCCGCTCTCTAAAATGGCTTAGGCGGCGATCTGTGGCAGATTTGACGACAGAATACAGTGGCACACGTGTTTTGGAGCACACCGTTCAGCGCTCAATGTTGAACACGGTGTTCCGCAGCAGAGGACCGCTACGCGTTTCCATATTGACCCAACAACATCGTCAGTTTTGATTGCTGTGGGCTCGGGATCGTCGAGATTGGACCACGGATCAATGGAATCGTGACGTCTGGTCGGATGAATCCCGTTTATTGTTAAACTAGGTCGATGGTCGTGTTCAGATACGCTGTTATCCAGGTAAACGGCTTCTACAAACAAGCAGCCAGCACAAGGACGCAGGTTGGTGGGATCAGTATTGTGGGCTCCCATGGGATCAGCAGTAGTAATCGAAGGCACCATGACAGCTGCGGACTACGTGAACATTATCTACATCTACATTTATACTCCGCAAGCCACCCAACGGTGTGTGGCGGAGGGCACTTTACGTGCCACTGTCATTACCTCCCTTTCCTGTTCCACTCGCGTATGGTTCGCGTGAAGAACGACTGTCGGAAAGCCTCCGTGCGCGCTCGAATCTCTCTAATTTTACATTCGTGATCTCCTCGGGAGGTAGAAGTAGCGGGAAGCAATATATTCGATACCTCATCCAGAAACGCAACCTGGACAGCAAGCTACACCGCGATGCAGAGCGCCTCTCTTGCAGAGTCTGTCACTTGAGTTTGCTAAACATCTCCGTAACGCTATCACGTTACCAAATAACCCTGTGACGAAACGCGCCGCTCTTCTTTGGATCTTCTCTATCTCCTCTCTCAACCCGATCTGGTACGGATCCCACACTGATGAACAATACTCAAGTATAGGCCGAACGAGTGTTTTGTAAGCCACCTCCTTTGTTGACGGACTACATGTTCTAAGGACTCTCCCAATGAATCTCAACCTGTCACCCGCGTTACCAACAATTAATTTTATATGATCATTCCACTTCAAATCGTTCCGTACGCATACTCCCAGATATTTTACAGAAGTAACTGCTACCAGTGTTTGTTCCGCTATCATATAATCATACAATAAAGGATCCTTCTTTCTATGTATTCGCAATACATTACATTTGTCTCTGTTAAGGGACAGTTGCCACTCCCTGCACCAAGTGCCTATCCGCTGCAGATCTTCCTGCATTTCGCTACAGTTTTCTAATGCTGCAACTTCTCTGTATACTACAGCATCATCCGCGAAAAGCCGCATGGAACTTCCGACACTATCTACTAGGTCATTTATATATATTGTGAAAAGCAATGGTCCCATAATACTCCCCTGTGGCACGCCAGAGGTTACTTTAACGTCTGTAGACGTCTCTCCATTGATAACAACATGCTGTGTTCTGTCTGCTAAAAACTCTTCAATCCAGTCACACAGCTGGTCTGATATTCCGTAGGCTCTTACTTTGTTTATCAGGCGACAGTGCGGAACTGTATCGAACGCCTTCCGGAAGTCAAGGAAAATGGCATCTACCTGGGAGCCTGTATCTAGTATTTTCTGGGTCTCATGAACAAATAAAGCGAGTTGGGTCTCACACGATCGCTGTTTCCGGAATCCATGTTGATTCCTAGAGAGTAGATTCTGAGTTTCCAGAAATGATATGCGCCGGCCGAAGTGGCCGTGCGGTTAAAGGCGCTGCAGTCTGGAACCGCAAGACCGCTACGGTCGCAGGTTCGACTCCTGCCTCGGGCATGGATGTTTGTGTTGTCCTTAGGTTAGTTAGGTTTAACTAGTTCTAAGTTCTAGGGGACTAATGGCCTCAGCAGTTGAGTCCCATAGTGCTCAGAGCCATTTGAACCATTTTTGAGAAATGATATGATACGCAAGCAAAAAACATGTTCTAAAATTCTACAACAGATCAGTGTCAGAGAAATAGGCCTATAGTTTTGCGCATCTGCTCTACGACCCTTCTTGAAAACTGGGGCTACCTGTGCTCTTTTCCAATCATTTGGAACCTTTCATTCCTCTAGAGACTTGCGGCACACGGCTGTTAGAAGGGGGGCAAGTTCTTTCGCGTACTCTGTGTAGAATCGAATTGGTATCCCTTCAGGTCCAATGGACTTTCCTCTGTTGAGTGATTTCAATTCTTTTCTATTCCTTGTACACTTATTTCGATGTCAGCCATTTTTTCGTTCGTGTGAGGATTTAGAGAAGGAACTGCAGTGCAGTCTTCCTCTGTGAAACAGCTTTGGAAAAAGGTGTTTAGTATTTAAGCTTTACGCGTGTCATCCTCTGTTTCAATGCCATCATCATCCCAGAGTGTCTGGATATGCTGTTTCGATCCACTTACTGATTTAACGTAAGACCAGAACTTCCTAGGATTTTCTGTCAAGTCGGTACATAGAATTTTACTTTCGAATTCACTAAATGCTTCACGCATAGCCCTCCTTATGCTAACTTTGACATCGTTTAGCTTCTGTTTGTCTGAGAGGTTTTGGCTGTGTTTAAACTTGCAGTGAAGCTTATTAGGGAACACCTGTAGCCCTTTATGCATGATGTCCTCCCCAATAGAGATGACATCTTCCAGCAGGATAACGCTCCGTGTCACAAGGCCAGAATCGTGCTGCAATTATTTGAGGAGCACGATACTGAACTCACGTTGACGTTTTGGCCATCAAATTCGGCTTATCTGAATCCGATGAAACCAATCTGGGACGCTGTTGGGTGCCAGCTCTATGCCGACAAACCAACTGTCGTCCGTAAATAGTATGGAAAGTGTATGACCTGTGCGTAGGCATCTGGTGCCGTATACCTCTGGAAACCTCTCAAGTACTTGTCGAACACATAGTACACAGAATCGGTGCTGAATTGCGATCTAGAAGTAGACCAACACATTTTTAAGTAGATGGTCATAATATAATGTAGATGGTCATCAGTGTACATTACATTATATTATAACATTGTGTCCATTGGCAAATCAGGTTTAAACTTATTGTTCTGTATGTGTGCTATAAGATGTGTTTTCAATACTTTGTGTGCTTCACAATATAACATGCTACTCACACAATCCAAGCTGACAGTCAGTGCGACAGCTCAATGGGGCGACCATAAATGGCAGAACCCTTTACGTCTGCTCCCATCAGCCACTGCATCAGTTATCATCTCGGACTTCCCAAACAGAAGATATTTTCTCTGAGACAGCTTAGAGGGTGGTAATCTTGAGTAATTTATTTTGTGAATTTTGATTTCAGCCCAGTGTTCCCACTGACAGAGCTCATGCTGGACTGGGTTCATGGACCAAAGCCTGGAACTCTGGCTGAAGAGGGTGATCACACTGTAGTTGTACGCATGTTGTATCGTCGAAGGGTGCTGCAGAAATGCCGTTACCGCTACAGTGTTGTAGGTTAGTCGTAAATTATAAAATGCATTTTACTTCTTTCTATATGTATCAAATGAACCAACAAGACACATTCTTCATTATAAAATAGTGAAAACTTCAGTTCTTTTTTTTTCCTGTCGTCATCTAATGAACTACCCTCTTTCAAAAAATCGAATTAATGTACCTTGAAGTATATGCCCAATGGAAAAAAAGTCTGGCAGACATCAAGCTTTGGACAACAGTGACTGGAATACACTCTTTGAAATTCTGAAAGTAGCATGATTAAAATACAGTGACTCTCTTCACATAAACTCATTGATGTAGTATTTCAGATTATTTTATAATTGGAAATAGCAAGTAGTCTTGTGTAATTTCAAGTCATTTCATTGTATTCCATTTCAATAAAACATATAGTTTGACTGTTTTCCACATCCCAGAGACCGTTCTTCACATAATCCATGGAGTATGACTAACGTGATGTAAAAATGTAATGAGGGCAGTAGGTAGCAGGGGAGTGAGACACCCTTGCAGCCTTTCCCCAATGTTAATCAGTATGTGCACTGAACAGGCAGTAAAGGAAACTAAAGAGAAATTCGGAAAGAGAATTAAAATTCAGGGAGTTGAAATAAAAACTTGGAGGTTTGCCAGTGACATTGTAATTCTGTCAGAGACGGCAAATGAGTGTGAAGACCAGTTGAATGGAATGGGTAGTGCCTTGAAAAGATGTTGTATGATGAACATTAACATGTGTAAAAGAAAAGTAATAGAAATAACTGAACTGAATCAGGTAATGCAGAAGGAAAAAAATAAGGAAATGAGACTCGCAGTTGCAACAAAAGGTTTTATGAAAAAAAGAAATATGTTAACATCCAATATAAATGTAAGTGTTAGGAAGTATTTTCTGAAAGTTAGTTTGAAGTGTAAGTAGCCTAAACATGAGAGGTATCAAGAGAACAGAACTTTTGAAATGTGGTGCTTCAGAATGAGAAGACTGTATAACATATTAATGAAGCACTACTGAATGGAATCATGGAGAAAAAGCTTTACAGTAAAACTTGACTATGATAAGTGATTAACTGTGTTGTATACACCTACAATACATATCCATCATAGAGGTAACAGCAAGTGAACCTCCTGCCGCAGGTGTATGTTATTAAGTGAAAGTAGCCTGCTGACATACTAGACATGCAATCTTCACTAGGCAAAAATCTCAGAGATGAAATCATTAGTGACAACACACAAGTACAATAACAACCATATTTTAAAATAAGATACATTGTGAAATCTATACTAAGCCTTTTTTTGTGAGCAGGCGTGGGACTGATGAACCTAATCTAACCTAACACAGTTGATAATTTCTATCTAACTGAAGTTCAGATAGTTCGAGTTCAGTCTCTCACCGTGTAAGCAGTTTCACTATCATTTGGAATAATGTTACGCACTTGGCATAAACTGTCCAATGACTATACTGGTCGAAACTTCAGATAAATAGTGCGCAACAGCAAAGAATTACAGTGTTGAGTGTTGAGTGATAGCAGAGCGATAAATGTCTGAGAACTGCTGGAACTTGAAATACAATAACTGGAATTGGCTGAGACTCAGCGTGCAGTTGCTTAAATCATGCGTCCTGCATGTGATTGTCATCCAGTGATCTATTTGGTTGATGAATCAAATAGTTCTGGTAGAAGTACTCCCTAAGGTGGCAGATGTAACCATTCTAACAATGGAAAATTCAGGCTGAAATAATGGTAATATCGGTATATTGTCAGATGAAAGTACTAATAGATGAATGGCCCACATGAATATCTTTAGTAAAATCACAAGGTAATTCCTCGTACATGTGCCATCTAGGATGAGACTGATGATACTGAATGTGAGGTGCCATACTATTATTGCCTGAACACAGTACCATGTACGTGTCTTGCACACGCAGCAGATTGACAGGACACATCCCAAGGGATCAAAGGAGACCATATTTTATGGACTATAAGGTGCACTTTTTTCTTCGAAAAATTGCCTCCAAGTTCAGGTGCATCTTATACTCGAAATTAATATAAAAATTCCGGTGTTTGATTTAAATTCCTGCCAGTCTTAAAAATGGCCATACATTCAATGTCGCGGGAAACCTATCTCTATCTGGCAACACTGAATTCAACTGCCACCAGCCGTGCACCGATGCGACGAACGTGAGTTGCGGGGATTCACAAGATTGATAACACTGTCTCTTTCCCACCCCGCCTTCACAAACCCAGAACATTGTCCAGCATATGACGCATCATTGCAGTCTACGGTGCCAGTGAACTGAACTGTCAGTGATTTGTGTTGTCAAAAATGATTCAAATACGCATTCATAAGCTGGCTCTACAGTGGAATGTGACAGACTTCAAGGCTTGTGAAGTGTCATGGACTTAGCATGAGAACCAAAACCAAAATATCTCAGAAAATGCCACAAGAGCATAAATAGAAAATATTATCTTTTGCAACATCGTAAGAAAATCAGTGTGGAACTGAGCCAAATAGCAAACCTGGATGAAACTCATCTGACATTTGATGTGCTGAGTAACAGAGCTGTTGCCATGAACGCTGCTAAAACTGTAACTATAAAAACAAGTTGACATGAAAAAATACACTTCACTATTTTCCTTTCATGCTGTGCTCATGATAATAAACTTATTCCAATGATCATTTTCAAATGTGAAACAATGATAAAAACTTCTGAAATACTGCCAGGAGTTGTTCACGTACATTACAAAGGCTGAATGGACACGGCTGGTATGAAATTAAAAATTAACACAGTATGGGAGACAAGGAAAGGTGCTTCATTCAAGAAGAGTTCTCTTCTTGTGCTCTATCAGTTTAGTAGTCATTTGAAAAATTCTGTGAAAGAGAAACTGAGACAGGGAAATATAGAACTTGTTGTTATTCTGTCAGGACTTATTTCACAATTGCAACCTCATGATGTCTTGATAAAACAACCATTTAAAGTGTATATGAGAAAAGAGTGGAGCAAATGAAAGATGGATGAAACTCAACATGAATTCAAGCTGAAAGGAGCTGTAAAATGACCTACAATGAAACAAGTGTGTCAGTGGATAAACCAGTCACGATTTAAATCTTTCAAGACGTGCGGCATAATTAACGCACCCGATCGCAATTAAAAGGTCAGTTCGGTTTTATAAACTAAGAATATTTTGTACTCTGACTTTGAAATCTTATAACAAAAATGGTAAAAATTTATTTTTTTTAATAAAAAATTGCTTAAAAATTAATGTGTGTTTTGTAGTACATAGTGACTTGTACTCAATAAAATATCGACTAATTTGATAAAGGATGAATTGTGGTCGGGTAAAAATTGTAGGAAGAGAACAAGACCTGACTACAGAAAGCAGGTCCAAGTAGATATGGGTTGCAGAAGTTAAACAGAGATGAAGAGACTTGCACAGGACAGGCTAGTGTGGAAAGCTGCATCACCATTCTTTGAACTAAAGATTACAAATATAGCAATGAGAACAATGACAGACATCAAAAGCGAAATTTTTTTCTACTTGACTATATATTGTACAGAACAAACAATTTTTCAACATTTTTGAGCTATGGGTATATTGTATGGTTGTCAGAGCAGGTGTTGATGATGGATAAGAAGGCGGGAAGAGGGCTGGGAGGGCAGCAGTAAGGTGGGGTATTGGAGGGAGGGACAAGAAAAGAGAGAGGGGGAAAGGAGGCATGGAATGTGTATATGAAACTATGGTATGCAGAAATAACATAGTTTGTGTTTGGATCAATACTAAGCTTCAGCATTTAATGCAGAACTGTGTAGCTTTGATAATAAACCACCTTTGTACTAGATACATATGCTTGCATCTTTCTTTTTCTCTCTCTGATAGCATATTGCCTACACAAGTAGTAAGGATATCATCATCTCCCACCCAACATAAGCGAGGTATAAATAATGCTTGGTCCAAAGATAACCAATCATTTATAGCTAAGCAAACAACAGACCCGCAAAAATGTTACTCACCTTTAGGGCAATGTTTGCCTCCATACTTTAAGACAATATTTGCCGTCACACCACTGAATCTGGAAAGCTGTAGCAGGTCTGACAGAAAAAATTAAAAAATACAGATCGACTTTTAAATTCCAGCATGTATATCTTGTATGTTGTTGCTCATTATTCATTTACTCCATGATGAGTGTCTTTCATTTCCCCATTCCTCAGCTTTTTCATAATGAAAGAATTTCAGACGCATGCCAGAAGAACAGTGGATCACGAATAACCTATTAAGAAATTAAGACCCCTTCAATAGCTTAAATAAATAATTTTTGTTGTGCATAACCAGAAATAAGGGGAGAGGGGGGAGGGGTAGCTTTGTATACTCTTGTGTTACATGTGACTATGTACCACAGATCAATCATTTACAACTAAGATGTTGCATATCCTCAGTTTTATTTATTGTTTCTACCCTAGAATGCCTACTATTGTAGCATTTTATTTCTAAAATACACACTGCTATTACTTTACAGTTAGAAGATGTCCTGTGCTATCTCTGCCCAGCACCTTGATAGCAAACTGCTCAATGGATAATGTCTGGGGAAGCACATGTGACTTGAGATGCCCTCATGGCTACTTTTTAAAGGGGCATTCAAGAATCGAATGTGGCGATTCACTAATGTGGTCACACCCAATTCCTCACTGTGAAGGTAAGAGAGATCAGCATGACATGAGATTTACCTTAAAACCTGTCAAAATTTTCTAAGTTACCTAAATGGGAAAAATACTTCATTTCCAATTCTTAATTATTTTTTCATAATACATCGAAACTTATCCGTAGATGTAATAGAAGTAAAATATAAGAACTGTTATAATGTGTAAGTCAAACTAGGTGTTCCTCTTTACTGTACTCTGAAAGTTGTGAGGTTACTTAAAGCATTATTGTGTAGGCAAGACGAAATTACTTTCCGTTCATACTTCACATTTTTACTATACAAAGCTTAACTGATACTCTTATGATTAATTAAGTGAATAAACGTCAACAAAGTTAATGGAATGGAATCTATTTAAATCAGGCGATGCTAATGGAATGAGATTAGGAAATGATAAACTAAAAGTAAGAGATGAGTTTCCTATTTGGGCACTAAGTAAATGATAATGGCTGATGTACAGAGGGTATAACATGCAGACTGACAATAGCTATAAAATATTTCTGAAAAAGAGGATTTTGTTAACATCTAATATCGTTTAAGTCTTAGGAAGTCTTTTCTGAAGGTATTTGTCCAGAGTCCAGCCTTGTTCAGAAGTGAAGCATTGACAATAAGCCGTTCAGACAAGAAGAGAATAGAAACTTTTGAAATGTGGGGCTATAGTAGAATATCGAAGATTATTTCACTATTTTTAATAACAAATAAGGAGATGAGGAGGCACTGAATCAGATTGCAGAAAAAATAAACTTTTATACAGTTTGACCATCAGTTAACAGACCTGTGCTGAGACATCAACAAATAGTCAGTTTGATTACGGAAGGAAGTGTGTGTGTGTGGGGGGGGGGGGGGGGGGTAAAAATTGTAGAGGGAGACAAGGGTTTGAATACAGTAAGCAGATTCAAATGGATGTAGATTGTGGTACTCACGCAGAGGTGGAGAGGTTTGCACAGGATACTCTAGCATGAAGAGCTGCATCAAAACAGTCTTCGGACTGAAGACCACAACAACAATAACAGCATAAATATAATAAGTAAAACTATATTCAAAGTATAGTTTCAGTTAGAAAGGTAAAAATCTCTATTCAATCATGGAGCAGTAGAAACACTCACAAGCAAAAAACTATGTAAATGCAAAGAATTAAAATCAGTTTCCTTCATCCAGTAAAAGTGAGGAAAGAATGGGTAAGAATGAGACAAATTAGTGATTAAGTGGGAATCCTATTTAATCTAGCAAAATAGATGTTAAATTGGAGGAAATGAGAATGATCAGAGATTCAGTAGAAACTCTGTTTCTGCCAAATGATGCGCTCTCCAATTTTGAAAGATAGTGTTTAAGTGGCTATTCATTTGCACCTGTGTCTACAATACCAAGAAATATAATTGCGCAAAACATATGTCACCAGAGTGAGTGATCATTTAATTTTCATAATGTTTCCAGAGATGTCAGCATGTCCAATGCCTATGAGCCCTGAGCATGGTCGTCTCAGCTGTAAGACTCTTGGAAGCAGCCCACCTGGCACACTACCTGAACATAGTGTTTGTCGTTACGAATGTGATGACCATTATACTATACCAGATGCACAGCACAGCTTGATGGTTATTGAATGCAAAGGAGGGGAATGGAACAGCACAGCTGATCCAAGTTGCCTTGGTATGTAGCAGAGAAATAGTCAGTTATGATATTAACTAGCCCATAAATTTATGAATACAAATAATCACAGAATTAAGGAGAGTGTGTTGTGTATGTCATTCTTATTACATATTGTTGTGTAAGATAAACATTGTATCAAAATGTAGTATTGCTTGAGAATATTATTTCAAATTATATTGCAGAGTAAAAATAGACAACATAGGTTTTGTGTTTTGGCGGTTTTGTCACCAAAATCAGAAATGACATCCTATGATGGACAGAATATTCCATTAATTAGGTGAGCTCTTGGAGGCAATATTTAAGTCTGAGATGAACACTTTTCTTGGTTGAATATTAGATGAAGCAGGTTCCAGTTGTACAATTAATTACATTTATCATATTTATGACAGAAAATCATAAATGTTTGTTTCTCATAGTCATATTTTTAAGCAGGTCTCAGAAGATATCACTCAAAAAGATTTTGTTATTCAAATGAAGTGTTTCATATTTGATGAGCTGCTAAATTACATATATGTTGGAAAAGATCATTCTGAAATGAAAATTGTAGTTGACAGATTATGTAATTTTTGAGAGGATGTCAGCCGGAGGATCTGATTATTAATTATTAATATGTTCTCTACACCCCATCTTTCAGAAAACTGCAGCAAAAACATTGTCCTGTCTTTTTGCAAAGATGACCTATGAATAGTGAATAGTGATATATTCGTCTCATAACATACATTTACAAATAATCAGATTACCATGCAGAAGACACACCAAAAAGTATTTGGTACATTACAGTGTGACAGAGTACAATAAAAACAGCTTTAAATAACATTTTAATACTTTTCTGTACATGTTATCAACTTTTTGGGAGTTTTTACAAATCTCTACTGGCTGTCTGGGACATTGCTTCTCTTGAACTGACTGCAAGAATTTTCTCATTTATGTTCAGGCAGTTATTACAAATTGTATTTTTTTATGATTTCATTTATATTTTTGTTACTTCATCATCTCATAAAATAGCAGTCAGACCAATCTGTGCTGTCAGTTCCTGAACTGCATGTGTATCATTGTTACTATTTGAACTCTGCCTAACTTCCATGTTTAGACCCACATGAGATAAGTGGTTAATAATAAAGATTCCTTCAAAATGGACTGTAACAATCATTCAATGAACACTTCATCTGCACATGAAAAACTCTTCCTTAACAGTTCTGCAGGAGTGAGGGCACTGTTCTGTGGGTTCATCTGCAATAGACTTGAAGCTGAGCTGAAAAGTTTTAATACAAACAGGTTCTACAGTGTAATTAATTTAAGTAATATCATAAGAAGTAACTTCTCAGTTATTTATTTCATTTAGTTTTATTTTACCAGTATTCTGTGACTCAAGTAATGACTCATTCCGTTACTGAATAGTTTTGGTTGATATGATCCCAAGGAACCTGAGAAAGACAAATCATTCTTAACTGATCTGCCCATGTTCTGTTTAGTTAATTACCAAAGAATGACAATCACTTTTTATTTATTTCCCACCCTTCATAATAATCTGTTTAGAATAACAGAATTATGAAATGACATCCATTAAAAACTTTAACTAATGCTTACAACAAAAGAATAGTAAATGTTACAAATAACTCCTCAGACTAATTTGTGGAGTTCCCGCTTCTTGCTACATTAAATTTTCACTTTTTTAAATATGCAATTTTTCTTTTACATTGCATATGGGTCACTTAGCCATTAATATGTGAGTACTTTCTAATGTATCTTCTGGCCAAATGTACACAGCTCCACCATTGTCATTAATTTAAAACAATCATGTTCAGACATAATGTTTTCACAGCAGAAATATGCAGAAACTTGGGTTCATTCACACAGCAGTCAGAAAATTTCATCATATGTGCATTCGAGCAAAGGTATCATGATCAATAATCACTGTTTGCAAACTGTCTCTACTGCACATGCACAGCTTCAAGATCATCTTGATCATCATAATACCATTACACTATCAAAACTCATATTCAGTATGTTTTGCTGTTTGACCACTGGTAGCACTAGTTGACACTTTTATTCTATTTGTCATTGCTCAAATGTTTCTACTCACAATTTGTGGTTGTCACTGCTTGAAGCAGTCATATAATTCAATGAGCAGCATTGATGCAAAATGTTAATTGAAGTAGTTCTGAATTAATCCTGTCACTTACCTCTTTCCTCATTAACATCGCATTATGTTTTACATATTTTGATTATATGCATATTCTGACAAATTTGATAAGATTGTCTCATCAGTTTTAGTAACGCATATTTTGATGCTAATTGGTACTAATTATCTGCTGACTGATGTAATTGTTGATAAACTACAATGTAGTAAATGACCAAACATTAGAGATGCTTAAAATTATCTAATTTCAAGAAAAACTGTCACTGGTTGAGATGGTAGGCAATGGCTGCTGTGTATCCAATGTACAAACGTATGGTTAGTGTTATTGTCATTAATTATATTAATGATCTTTGGTGTTCTGGGCTAGTATCAATGAATTAATTTCATATGAAAAAGTTACTTGTATGTAGAAAGCTAGAAACAATTAATGTAACATCAGTTTTTATGGTCAAGAGCATACATCAGTATGCTACTGAGAAGTACATTGTCACATGCTTGTCTTTCAAAATTTTATTATTACAATGGCAGGCCTTTTGCAGTGGCAGTGTAATAATATTATAATTCTGAGCAAAACATTAAGCAAGTATTTCATATTTGTGTGCACTTCTGTTGCTTTAAAAATGAGTATTAAATATGCATGTTTGTACATCCATCCATTTTGAGCAGATGACGCTTTGTGTGCTCATTGCCAACAGTGGCTGCAAATCTGGTATTCAGCTTAAGTGAACCAAGTTAATGTGTACATTTAACTATAGCAATATTTGTAGTATGTGAGCCACAACTTTCAGCTCTTGCAATCTGACCATTTTATAGAAGAGGGAAAAATGATTCATATATTTCTGCTAAAAAACCTCTTAAGGCAATAGAAGTGCACTGAGGTGTATTAAATTTTCACAAGGGTGACATGCACTGTCCCTTTAAAAGGCCAATATGAACCTAGCAGTTGCTTTCTTCAACAAGAATACCACCAGACCGAATAAAAAAATGTTATACAGATGTGTTGTCTTTTTCTTTGGAATAACATTATTAAATGCTTTGGAAATGTCAGATGAAATTCCTGTGACCAGTCGAGACTAGTCATGACCATCCATTGGCTGGTACTCAGACAGCTTTCAGATAGTCATGACACACTGGAACTGCGAGAAAGTTTCAACTGAACACATTTACATGATCATGACTGATTGTCATTGTTACTTGAATGAACTTTATGTGTTAGCAAACTGGCTGTATTGTGCATGCATGGTGATGAACAGTTGTCAACTTTCCACACTGCCTGAATGCATATCATATCTCTTTCGTTGCTTGGTCAGCTGTAGTGCCAGTTGTCAATCCAAAATTGATTTTTATGACATTTTGAATTTCATTCTGTATTTGGCAGTTTTTGTATTACTATTGGCATACAAAGAGAGTGCTATACTTAGATACACTGACACCTCAAAGGTCTATCAGAAGGATGCCATTTTTGAGTAACTTGATATAATTAAAATCAAGAAATTTGGCATCAATGTATAAACATGTTACCTTCAATCTGTCTCTGATTACAGTTCTCAATCAAGCTACTTTTTTAATCTTATACACCCCATTCTTGCACTTATATAATGGTCATAAAATACCTCCACAAAGCACTTAGAACAAGACCAGTGTTATAGTTAATCAGAACAGTGTTCCCTGCATTGTTATTTCTCTTTTAGTTCTACAAATCTTTTCCAGAGCAATTATGTACATCCTGATGTACACAATAGGTGTATTATGATATGAGAAATTTTGTGACAGATGACAATGATGTAGTGTCATGAAAATTTGTATATACATTGTGCCAACAAAAACTGACTCAATTAAATGCAGTGATATAGGCAACAACATATTGTTTCAATTTCATCCTACCCTGTGTCTTGCTGTCTCTCTCTCTCTCTCTCTCTCTCTCTCTCTCTCTCTCTCTCTCTCTCTCTCTCTGTCTCTCTCTGTCTCTCTCTCTCTAAGATTTTGCATTATTGCTTACCTCTTTCATTCTTATATTTGTTGGTGTAATATTTATTCATGAGTTGCAATGTATTCACAATAAGGTTTCACAGCGAACCAGAAAAATTTATTTTGTTATAAACACAGTCATGGATCACAAAAATTTTATTAACCAGTTAATTAACTTGTGTCATTGCATATGTATGTGGTACAGTCACAGTAATGTGGCTGATTAATGTGGGTGAATAATGTGACTGTATTACCTGAATATGAAACGAATTATATAATGTACTGGATTCACTTGGGTCTAAACATAAAATGTCTCACAAACAGCAAAGCAAGTTTTGGATCTACCTTAAAATCATTTGTTCTGGACAGTCCCTTCTAGTTTATAGACAAATTTCTGTTTAAAAATTGGTAGCCTATAAAGAAAAAGAAAAAAAAACACACTTGCTTTTCAGAGTGTTTAACGAAATCTTTCTTTTAATTAATTCGTTAAAGAATAATTATTATTACTTTTAGTTACTTAATTTGCCTTTCTTTAACTTTCTTCTGTAAGTACGAACTTTGTTGTAGAACCTCTCTCTTATTTACGTGTGGTAATAAAAAAATTCACTTTCAAAAGAATTACGTACATTTAAAAATTACGTGAACTCATATTAACTGATTAAGAATATTTAGTTGAGAATTAAATCCTTTACATCATTCGGCCTTGGCACACATTTTCTAAATGCAGTGGATTTTTTGTTAAATAATTACTGAATTCTATCCCGGCGTTAACTATAGAACACAAGATTATCTCTATTAGCAGAAAATGGTTAATTATTGCCAAGCCGACATTTAATTATCACTGATCAAACCTACTTCGCTATACATTTAAGCTATTTGGAAGAACTAAAATTGTTAAACTTCAATGTTAACTAACATTAACTATCCACCTACGAATGCACAAATGTATTATTAGGTTAAAAATTCTTCAGTCTCAGGATCACTGTAAAAGAAGAACAATTTCTTAATTCACTGTTAATTTTTATCTATCTGTTCCCGATTTACGGGTTTGGTTGATTTTTTCTTTAGCGGAACAATTTTTTAAATGTGGCGCCGCTGCAAATCGATCGGTCGCGGCACAGCCCAGCAACACCACTAAAAATGCTGAAAATTCTTTAAAGAAATTTTATAGATGACATGGGCAAGCTAATTTACATTAATAATACACACTTTTGATAAATTCTGATATATTTAGATCAAACAATAATTGAACTCACATTAATTTGTAACACCTCCTCTAATGGCGGCTAAATGTAGACAGAGACAAAAGAAGTCTACCCTTTGATCAATCGCTTCGACACAGCTTCCACTCGCATTCAGTTCTACACAGAGAAGACCAAAGAATATGCTGTACATGGTTCTTTTATACTCCTGCTGACTATTAACATTTCTTTGTAATTTGACAATATTATTCTCCTCTGGCTAAATTTCACATCTCTGTTATCGCAGATACTGACACATTTCACAATCACATAATAGATATAGAAAAATTACTATCCTAAATACAGAGAGAATATTACTACAAAAAATATTACGATAATAACAAATGTCTTTTACACAAAATTCAATAATATTTTTTGTTCAATAATTACGGTACATACAACTTGCTCAGAGCGGCGTATATGGTACAAATAAACTCTTGTTCATTAATAGCGTGAGTTTGCCAGGGAACATTACAAGTGGTTGCTGGAGTAGGACAAAAAAATGATTTATTCATTAATATTAATACTAAACATGTATACATATCTTGTCAACTGGCTCATTCCACATCATTTCAATAAAAGAATTGTTAAAATTATATGTGGAATATGCAATCAGTTAACTGTGTGAGAACCATGTCTGAGCTAGGTGGAGAGAGCAATCACAACATGCAGTATGATATTAAACCAGTGTCACAAGTCTCATGCTGTGTTATGCACTGACTCACTCTTAATTCATGTTCTTAAATATTAAGTTCAGGAAAGTTGATCTACATAGTTCCAAGTTGAAATTAATCTGTTAAGTCATTAAGTTTTTGGTATTATGCAGAACAGCAACAGTACCAAAATAACTCCTAGAACTTGTAGTCCGAAATTTTTTGTTCTTTTATTGATATATATTAACAATACCAAGAGGAAAGTGAGGTGTATAGAGGCATAAAAAGCTGTGCACACACTATATCTGTCATACACATCAACCAAGGAAATTGGTAAAACATGGTAGGCCCGTGTTGTCAGTCTATAATTTACCAAAGAATTACATTCATTTACTGATATGTTCAATGCCAAAATTTACAATCCCTAACACCATAAGAAGCTGAACTCAAGCATTTCAGTAGATCATCAATGTGTTTCTTCCAATTCAATCTCTTATTAATACACACACCCAAAAATTTTGAAACAAATATCTGTTCAAAGTCTATATTTATTAATTGTGTTATGCCATATACTGTACAGAACTGTATATACTGGGTTTATCAAAATTTAATGAGAGTCAATTTGTAGAGAGCTGCTTAATAATTTCCTGCATGACATTATTTACAATTTCCACTGCTAATTCTTGTTTATGAGTGTGATTACCATACTTTTACATAGAGCACAAAGAATTAGCTTTGCAGCTTTGTGAATACAGAATGGCAAGTGATTAATATATACACTGAAGAAAAAACAAATTATAACACCAGGAAGGAGTTGGGCGACATAAAAGAAACTTCAAAAGCATGTTTCTACATCTGCATGATTATTTCTATTCAAATTTCACACTGGTTGCATATGATTGGCACTAGTAGCACCACCATGAGGATGCAGATCACGTATGCTTTAAATATGTGCTGTAACTCGTGAGCACCAATTACCTTTGAGACTGGTCATGGTGAATTGATATTAGTCAAGAATGCCTTTAAAGCGACAAAGACACCAATATCAGCACCTCACTGAGTCTGAACAAGGTCGTGTAATAGAGCTACAAGAATCTGAATATTATTTCTGCAAGATTGCGGAAAGACTTGGCAGGTATGTAGCTGCTGTACATGATTGCTGGCAGTGGTGTTTATGAGAATGTATGGTAACAGAAAAACTGGGCTTCAGAAGGTCACTACTTCCGAGATGGAAGAACATCATTTTCAGCATATGGCTCTGCTGCATTTCACTGTATCTGCAGCAGCAGTATGAGTAGCAGCTGGCACCACATCGATACAACAAACAGTTACAAATCAGTTACTTCAAGAACAGCTCTGAGCCAGACACCCTATAACGTGCATTCCACCGACACCGAACCACTGTCACTTGCAACTTCAGTGGTGTTAAGCGAGAATCATTGGAGGATGGGTGAAGGTCTATCGTGTTTTTTGATGAAAGTTGGTTCTGCCTCAGTGTAAGCTATGTGGCTGTGTGTTGGGTAGGAGGAGGTCAATTGAGGGTCTGTAACCAACCTGTAAACCGCGGGACTGCTGCGGTCGCAGGTTCGAATCCTGCCTCGGGCATGGGTGTGTGTGATGTCCTTAGGTTAGTTAGGTTTAAGTAGTTCTAAGTTCTAGGGGACTTATGACCTAAGATGTTGAGTCCCATAGTGCTCAGAGCCATTTGAACCAACCAACCTGTATGCATTCTAAATACACTCTATGTACACCTTGAGTTATGGCCTGGAGTGCAATTTTGTATAACAGCAGGAGCATGCCCATGGTTACTCCATGCATCCTGACCGCAAATTTATGCTTCGGTCTAGTGATTTGACCTGTTGTACTGCCATTCAGGAACAACATTCCAAGGGGTGTTTGCCAACAGGATAATGCTCGCCCACACACTACTATTGTAACCCAACATGCTCTACAGAATGTCAACATGTTGCCTTGTCCTGATCGATCAGCAAATCTGTCTCCAGTCGAGCACATATGGGATGTCATCAGGCGACAACTCTAGTATCACCCACAAAGAGTAATAACCGTCCCTGCATTGACCGAAAAGTGTCAGTAGTACAATCTCTGGATAAATCCAGGGATAGCTAACCAAGGAATAGGCTAACCACAGATTAACTTGGAGTGCACGTTGTATGCTGCCATTTTATTCCCTGGTTAGTTATTTCCCAAATAGTGTTCCTGTCCTGTTAAGTTGACAACTACTGAAGAGCACTCTGGGTATATTCACATATGTCATTTTATATTTACTTAATTGTCTGCAGAAATATTGTGTCAGGCGTGAGTGATAAGCATTCCAGATTGCAAAACTATTCGCTAGAGGATATTTTGAGGCTGGTAGTAACTGGTAGGTATTCGGGGTAGGTATTAAAATCCATGGAGAAGAAATAAAAACTTTGAGGTTCGCCGATGACATTGTAATTCTGTCAGAGACAGCAAAGGACTTGGAAGAGCAGTTGAATGGAATGGACAGTGTCTTGAAAGGTGGATATAAGATGAACATCAACAAAAGCAAAACGAGGATAATGGAATGTAGTCGAATTAAGTCAGGTGATGCTGAGGGAATTAGATTAGGAAATGAGACACTTAAAGTAGTAAAGGAGTTTTGCTATTTGGGGAGCAAAATAACTGATGATGGTCGAAGTAGAGAGGTTATAAAATGTAGACTGGCAATGGCAAGGAAAGCGTTTCTGAAGAAGAAAAATTTGTTAACATCGAGTATAGATTTAAGTGTCAGGAGGTCGTTTCTGAAAGTATTTGTATGGAGTGTAGCCGTGTATGGAAGTGATGAATAGTTTAGACAAGAAGAAAATAGAAGGTTTTGAAATGTGGTGCTACAGAAGAATGCTGAAGATTAGATGGATAGATCACATAACTAATGAGGAGGTATTGAATAGGATTGGGGAGAAGAGGAGTTTGTGGCACAACTTGACTAGAAGAAGGGATCGGTTGGTAGGACATGTTCTGAGGCACCAAGGGATCACCAATTTAGTACTGGAGGGCAGTGTGGAGGGTAAAAATCATAGAGGGAGACCAAGAGATGAATACACTAAGCAGATTCAGAAGGGTGTAGGCTGCAGTAGGTACTGGGAGATGAAGAAGCTTGCACAGGATAGAGTAGCATGGAGAGCTGCATCAAACCAGTCTCAGGACTGAAGACCACAACAGCAACAACAACAGTAACTGTAAATGAGTTCAAGAGTGTAATAAAACACAAAAAATGTTGCAGTCTCATTCAGTGAAAATATTAGTGCAAAACATTTAACTAAATTGTTAGGATACTTGTACATATAACAAAATAATGATGCCTCCACATAGTACCTTTTTTGTATTCAGCTTTGCACATGCATGCAAATTTCCAACAGCACAACTATGCACATGCATTTGTGCATGCTTAATTTCCTGGAAATGGAGGCTGTATGCAAAGTGCATTGCTACCCACCTGCAGTGAGAATCTTTTGCACTTTTTAGCAGACGATGGGTAGCTGATGCCCATGTCCATTTGATTGTGTAATGTTTTGAGGTTATGCTATGAAGCGAATTATGTGCAATAATGTCTGCTGACTCTGAAGAAAGTGTACTTGGTTTATAGATGTTTACAAAGAAGAAAATCTTATGAGTGCCCCTTCTGAATATTTTTTTGAATAAAAGTTCAAGATCTGTTGCCATGATTGTTACATTTTATATAAAAGGTTTCCGATTATATTCTTGTAAAGAATGAGATACCATAAGTTTAGAAAGAAAAAACTGAGAATAATAAGCCCAAAATTAATGAAAAGTGCAAGCTTGTATGAAAACTGTGCACGAATATTCATGCTATGGTGACTTAAAAGCATAATAACTGGAGATCCTGATATTTGAACAAAAAAAGTAATGGGGTATGTTTAACTCTTCAAAAAATTACGAAAAATTGAAATGAAGTACATTGATGATGCAATAAATACAAAATGAAAAATACAATCTGCATTCTCATTGATTCTGGCATCTATGAAATTCCCAAATTTGTCAAGTGTGATGATGTTGATCTACATATCATCTTTCATGACTAAAGCTATGTAAATAAGTAAAATATAGCTGAAGCATTGGAGGTTAATTAACTTACATGTAACGACTAAGAACCTCACTTCGATATTTCTCAGTTTCAGGAATAATCACTGAAATGCTTTATTTTGAAATGAGAAATGAATAGTTCAAACTGGTACATAAGGTGCCATTTACTAGTTAACGAAATTTTATTGCCTGCCTAACTGCTACAGTTTCCCAAGCAGAAAGTCTAAAATATCACTGTGGCCTCCTTTGAAATTTGCAAAAGAAACATTGTCAACACTTCATATTTCTCACACCTCTGTTATTTAGATAGTTCTTTACCTACAGTTGCTTTTGTGTTTTCTTTTTCTGTCACCTTTTCATTACAATAAATGCAACAGAAGCTCCCAAGCAAAGAAGGGAATTCATAGCAGACTGTTTGCACCCTGAGGCAATGTGGGAATGCCCATGCGTACATGCGTTCTTTCCAAATTTTTGTGCATACCCCTTTATTCCAATGCATCTGTGATTGCACGAGAACATGGGAGACATCATGTGGAAATTAGTTAAAGGATCAGGTATTTGTTGTTTGACGAGTAAGAGATCTTGAATCGAGCAACACGTGGTTCTTTGCCACTTTCAAACCTGTCATACTGATGGCTGGCTTACTGCCATGCCCATGCACTAAGACCAAACTGTAGACACTGTAGACATGGGTAATGGTAATTAAATACACATAATCATATGTATTTAGTGAACAACACATTTATTCACAGCAATATATATATACACCAAAAAGTTATAATAATTACACTGAAATGTCCAAGTGGGTGATCATGTGAACATGGTGATTGGCTCGACCACTGATACCATAGGGCATACACTCCTCAGTGATTGAGTGCACAGTACAGACTCGTTGCCACAGAAGACAATGGATGCATGTCCAGCTGAATGTGGAAATGTTCTCTCATCTCATGGATGCCATTTAATTCACAGGTGTGGAAAACGTAGCAAACAAGTGGCAGCTGTCCAATTTGCATGCGCAATGGTGGGGAGCATGCGCAGTGCTCAACCCATGTGGACCATGGCTAGGGATGCCACAGAATGATGCAGCCGCCCATTGAGTAACAGCAGCTGACTTGCGCTGATGTTGCTCTTTGTGTCCTCTGTGCCCGTCTGCACTGCATCATTGCTGTGCTTTGGCCTAACTGTAGTCTTGCAGGGGTGTGCATGCAGACGAATGTTAGCCCATTGACTGTGTCATCTACGATTGCTGTGCTGCTGCCCAAGGCTGCCACATAGATACTCCCTTGAGGAGTAGAGCTCAGTAGGCGCAACAGGCAAAAATATTCCATCTGTGGCCAACGTACGTTTGTGCTTCACATGCTTGTGGTGACATCCATACAAGTGCAGTGGCAGCAGTGCATGAAAAGTCATGTGTGACACCACGAGTGGCTGGTGGGATGCACAGCAGTGTGTGTTCCTGTGTGGCCTCCTAAAACAACAGTACCCAGAGGTGGTACGCAGGAACTGTCTGTAGCAATGAGTGGCTGCACACTAGTGTGCCCGGAGAACACTGATGCACAAACAAACCCTGGTTTACTGCTATGAAGGATAAGAAATGAAGCGTTGGTGAGGATGTGCTGTTCATAACACTGAATTCATATGCAAAAATCAAACAAGGCAAAATCCAGGATGGAATGTAACAATACCAGAGAATGAAAGTTGCTACTCACCATATAGCAGAGATGCGGAGTCGCGATAGGCACAACAAAAAGATTCACATAATTATGGCTTTCAGCCATTAAGGCCTTTGTCAGCAGTAGACACACACGACAACACACTCGTGCAAAAACATCTTGCACACTCGTCTACAGTCTCAGAGAGCTAAAACCAGCTCTCTGCAAGTTGCGTTTGCATGAGTGTGTGTATGTGTGTGTGTATGTGTGTCTACTGCTGACAAAGGCCTTAATGACTGAAAGCTATAATTGTGTGAATCTTTTTGTTATGCTTATCACGACTCAGCATCTCCACTATATGGTAAGTAGCAACTTTCCTTCTCTGGTATTGTTGAATTCATATGCAACTAAACAAGGTATCATTAACTGTGAGATAAAACTAAATGTAACATTCACAGAGACATAATGTTCATAAAATGCTTTTGTTTTTGCTTGACAAAGTTGGTGCGGAAGCATGACATGGCACTTGATCTGCGGCCAGTGCTCACAGCAGTGGAGACTACGGAAAGTTTAACGCACATGAGTGTGGTGTCATTAGGGCTCAAATGTGGCTTCCGTAACTGTGGCGGTGTCTGGAGCTCAATGGGGACTCGATGAGGGAACCAGCATGGGACTCAATCCAGCCTCGACACCTGACATGATGGAGGCACAGAGATGTGATGGTGATTTCGGGAGCTGCAGCAGCCAAACAGTCACTGAGATGAGTAGCAGTGTCTGGAACTTGACTGGTGATTTGTTGTCAGCTGGTGAGGGGCCCATCTGAGACAGGGTCTCAATTGCAGGCAGCAGGCAGTGTGCACGCTGGCTGCTGCCATTATGATGCAGCACAGGAGTTTGAAGTGAACACTGCAGCCGACGCACGTGACATAATCCGCTGGCCACTGCGTTGGTGCTGGAAGGAGTGCATGTGTAGGGCATGGTCTGGGTGGCTGTCTGTGTGGGGTGCGGGTAGGTTGGGGCACATGTGGCTGCTTGGTGATAGATGGCAGCATGCTTGAGTCACCGACAATGGCTGGGGTAGGCACTGCCTGGCTGGTTGCTTGTGGAGTGTCATCTGTTACTAAGTCCTCCACTGGGTGGAAGAAGTGCACAATGTGGGCTCTGTGTAGATGTACACTGGTTTGACCCTACCGACCAAAATTTTAGCTGTCCTACCATTACACTCAATCTCCAAAGTCTTCTCACTGCGGGTTTTCACAGGGTGCAGTCCTGAGGAGGGCAGTCAAAGTGGTGGCTATACAGTGTCTGTTTGCAGCATTGCATGCATGCAGTGCTGTAAGTCTGCGTGGACAAAGCCTTAGCCAGTGCCATGTTGCATTACTGGGTGTGGTCGGAGGCTAATCATGTGACTGCACAGATATTCTGCTAGTGGGGAGGCCGAGGTGCCATGTGAGGGCAGTACTTCCTCCATGGATTCTCAGGGGATGGTGAGCGACTGACCGTAAACGAGGTGAGACACTGACCTCTTCTTTCGGTGTCACTCACAGACCAAGGGTATGAGCAGTAGTGCTTCCACCTGGGCAGTGTCTTGGCATATCAGGGACACCTTCAGCATCCGATGAAGCTGACTGACAGAAGCTTGTCATGTAGTGAAGTTGCATGCCACACAGTCAGGTGATGTGTCTGAACAGCACGTAGTCGAACTGGCAGCCACAATCCATAGTTACACGGTTGGGGTAGCCGAAGTGTGCCACCCAGGTGTCCACAAGGGCAGTAGCAGCCATCTCAGCAGTGATGTCCACTATGTGTGTTGCCTCTGGCTAGTGGGTGAAGCATTCCACCATTCTAAGGAGGTAGTGTTTGCCTTGGGACAGAGGAAGTTGGTCGACTATGTCTGTGTGGACATGACTGAAGCAGCTTCTCATGTCAGGGTAGGTGCTGATGAGCACGTGGGTGTGTCTCCCGACTTCGGCGCACTGGCCCACACAGTCACTTGCCCACTGACAACAATCCTTCTTGAGCCTGGGCCAGATGAAACATGCCACCATGAGTGACACTGTGGTGTCTGCACTGGTTGCGATAATCCATGGACAGAGTTGAAAGTGCTGCGCCGGAATTTTTTTGGGAGAAACAGGTGATGCATGCCTGTTGTAACGTAACACCAAATCTTCCATGAGAAGCCGGGGATGGGCACCAGTTGTAGGCTGCTGGAGGAATCATGTCCAGTTCTCTGTTGCCCTCCTATTCTTGTGTGATGTCTTTGATATTCACCGGGAAGGAGAGGACTGCATAATCATGGGACAAGCCGTCAGTGATGACATTGTCCATCCTGAAGATGTGACAGATGACACACGTACTCCAACTGCTGTTCTTGGTGGGTTGAATGCTTGGTTTGTTGGTCCAGAAAGTGTGTGTTATAGGTTTATGGTCAGTGAAGAAAATGAAGGTGCGGGGTACTACTGACGAACGGAAGTGTTTCACTGCCTGATACACGGTGAGCGGTTCAGGGTCGTATGTGCTCCAAGAGTGCACCACTGCTGACAACTTTGGTGAGAAGAAGCCGAGTGGCTGCCTTCAGTGCATTGTTGAAGTGCTGTGCTGATAGTGGTCTGGCTGGCAACCAGGCCAACAGCTAACTCTGCATTATATATTGGATGAGGATCAGTGCCGCTTCGGTGAGACACTGTTTAGTCACAGTAAAACTTTTCTCCATTTTGTGAGTCCAGGTAATGGAAGCCCTTCCTTGTTGCACAGCAGTCAGGGGTTCGAGCACAAAGCAGCATTATGCACACGGTGCCAGTAGAAGTTGGCGTGTACATGGTGCCAGTAGAAGTTGGTGTGGCATGTTCAGGATCACCTGAACTTTGTCCAGCAGAGGTGTGGATCTGGTAGGGGTGATTAGGTGACTGATAACATCAATATCACTAACCCAGATTACACATTTCAATCGAATGATCACTGTTCCAGCCTCACTGAGGCGCTAGAAAACCATAGTTAGGTGACTGCTGTGTAGTTCGGACATCTTTGAGAACATGAGGATGCCGTCCAGGTATGCTAAGCAGCATGGTAACCCTCACAATATGCTATCCAGGAAATACTGACAAGTCTGGGCAGCATTCCTAAGGCCAACCCTCATGAACATTCTCTCAAGGACCTCGAAGGGAATGGTAATCATAATTTTTCTATGTCCTCAGGTGCCATGGGGATCTGTATGTATGCTTTCGTGCAATCGTTTTTACTAAACACAGTTGCACTTGCCAAGGTATAGTTGAAGTCCAGCTACTGTGACACTCGATTTCTGTCTGGCACTGTGTTCGAATTTAGCATGTGGTAGTCCCTGCATGGGCGCTGTGAATTGTCCTTTTTGGGCATCAAATGTAAGGCAGAAGACCATGAGCTATCTTCAGACTCATTGTAGTGTCAATCAACTGGGCATTTGCGATATCTGCAAGCAACTGGTAGTGTCTGAGGAAATCTGTACCCAGGATCAGCTCGTTGACATCGGCCATGGTGAGCCTCCATGTGAATGTGCAGTGCGGTCCAAGATCCACATTCTGATGATGAGTGCTGTATGTTTTTATGGTCGAATTGTTTGCTGCAGTGAGGCACAGTGTTTCGGACTTCCCATGATTTTTTCACACGGTTCTGGGAAAAAAATCAATAAATTCTACTCATTGTCTACCAGGTACCTCATGCCCCCACTTCGTTCTGCCACAAACAGACACTTCAGTATAACACTGCAGCCAATAGCATCTAGGTCCAGTCACAGCTGGCGATTGGATACGATCTAGGAGCGCAGTACTTAGTCACTTCACTGCCGAAACGGGTGTGATATCATCAGACCTGTCTGGACTCTGCTCTGATGTCAGTGGGGTACCATTAGAGCAGCTGGTTCTGAGGTGCCAGCCGCGTGAGCCACACTGCCCATAGCCTGGTCTGTTTCTGCTGTGATGCCTGCTGCTCTCTTGCCGTGAGCGCGTCAGCCAGTCGACCTGTGTGCTGAGTGCTGCCAGCTGGGCGACCAAGTTGTGCATGAGCTGCTGAAGGTCAGTGTCCATTGCTGGGGCTAGGAAATGCATGTGCCATCATGGAATGAAGGTAGCTGGTGGGTGTAAGGACATGTAGTTGGCTGCGGAAGCTGTGTTTGGAGCCATTGCCTATGGTACCTATCTCCATGTTGCCAAGTAATAGTTAGCGTATAGTAATGCCAGAAGGAACAATAAAACCTATTACCTTGAGGGAACAACTGTGTTTTGAGATGGATCATTTAATAAAATATGTCTCTGGCTGGAGGAGACAGAAAGAGGAGAGTTCTGAAGGTAATTACAAGATAACGATAGACAGGCAAACTTTCACAGAGTTTTGTCAAAACTGTCTGTTTTGGAGATATCCTATGGACGCATGTCATCAGAAACTATTAGTAGCAATGAAAACATGAATTTTTTATTACACTTGTTGCGTATGACTTCACGCATATTTGTTTCGAAATTGCAGTAGAAAATTCTAGGTCCCTGTAGATTCTTCCTTTTGCCAGGAATATTAACACCACCGTCAGCTCCTCATTTCTTCGGGTTTTTTTTTTTTTTCGAGGAGCTATGAGAGTTAAAAGATAATTATGTTTCAATTAAATCCATTACACCAGCCGTCAGGTTCGCCATGCATCTTGCGGAGTAAATTTATGTGCGAAAACTGTCTCTGCTTAAACGGCTACTGTCTAGATAATTTTGACCAGTTTTTCTTTCTTTTTTTGTAATACAAGCTGAAAACACAAGCTGTAATAATATTTCCTCCTTTGAGAATTTCTGATTAAATGTGGTTGCGAGATCGTAATCGTTTGCTGCTGATATCATTTTTCCACGCCGACAGATGGCGGGCGAGCAGTACATTGGAATGTTATGTCGTGTGAACGCACATGTGCAGCGGTTTCTTTCATGCTCAGACATTTGCGCAGTTATTTGAGCAGAGAGTTCGTTGCGTGTAAAAGGTCTTGCGTTCGTAGACGCAAGTGATTTGGAATATTTTTTTAAGATCTTTGAATATTTTGATTTAGCGCGAGATATATAATTTGTATGTGGCGACTTTCTTGTTGATATTTACGTGCGTTAACGAAAATGATATGAAACTGTGAATTCGTTGTATTATGTTGCGAGATGTCGTAACCTCCCAAAGGGAAAATGACGCCAATAATGTAATTCATAATTCACGGGCGCCTGTCAGTGATGTATAGTGGATGACAACCGTCGTTAAAACACTCATAAACAAAATGTTAGGTGTTGAGGAGTTTGTACCATTGTCATATTGCCCTATAGTTAAATGTTATGCAGTACTGAAAAGTATTCATTTAGAGGGTACTGGACCAATACCCGATGTTGTTGTGTGTACAGACACTGGACAAATCGTTGAATTTTTAGAAAAACGTGTTGTTGGAATCTTTGACTCTGAAAATACCAACGTAGAATACATAACGCCTTTTATAAAATACACACCTCCTCGTTTGTATTATATATTGAAATCAGCTGATAGTGTCATCGTAATTTCAAGAACAGGAAGACTTCAGCTGTACACAACATTTAAGAATGTTTATAAGATACAAGTGAGTGATTTTAAGGGTACTGGCACTCCACAGTTGGGGATATGGCAGAAAATTGAATTAGGAAACAGTGAACCCTCAGTGGTGACAGACTTTTCGGAAGAGACTGTTGAGCAAGATGCGTCCACATCCAGTGAATTTTATAATTTATGTAGCAGCATGCTTCAGGAATTGGCCATAAAAGTCAAAGAAGCACAAGTAAGGCTTAAGGAAAAGCAGCAGTTCAGAACAAAGTTGTATTACATTGCATCGAATACTAATTTTGCTGAGGAGTCTGAAACAGAAACAAGTCTGGTGTCTCAGGTGGGACAGAAATGTGGGTATGTAGACAGCAAAAACCATGAACTGGACACTTTGGTAGTTACAAACACTTGGCATTACGTTCATAATGACAAGTGGATTGTTGGTGCATGTGTCAACAACACCAGTGAAAGATGTATCACTGATATTAATTTGGTTTTCAGTAATAGTTGGAAGCAACCGGTAACATATAGCTCTTTTGTCATGAATTTTGAGATCAGAAAGGTTGAAACCCAACCTGGAAAACTTCTCAAATTAAGCAAGCCAGTGAATCCCATGAATCAGTGGAAAAGGATTTCTGAATTGCCAGCACATGAACAGGCCTGCATTGCAGGTGTTTTACCACTGCCGAAGTTTGTTGAACAGAAGAAATTTGAGATATCTGGAACCATAAAATATTCAGTGAAGGATCTACCATCAGTAGATTATCAAACTACTCTTCCTAATTACCAGTTGAATGTCTTAGATGTTGTTTCTGGTAATCTGGCTCCCTTTTCTTGCAGTAGTGGGAAGGATTTGGATACCCTAGCTGTGAGATTAGCCAGTGAACATGTGTCACTTGTCCTCAGTAACTGCTGTGCAGAGGTGAAGAAGACTATAGTGAAAGATCTCTCTTTTGAAGAAAAATCGCACGGTATTCTGTGGAACAGTGGTAAACATAATTCTGAACTTCATGGAACAATGTTGTTAGTAAGTGGGACAGTTGGTCAGACTACGTATCTTCATGTATATGCAAGAGATGTTTCCCAGGTCATCTTACTAGTGCACTGTTTGTATAGTGTGTTAACAGTGCATACAACAATTGAGCTGCTGATACCTAAGGGGACAATAAAACCTATGGCTTTGTGGGAAGCACTGTGTTCTGAGATGGATTATCTTATTAAAAATATCTGCAGTTGGGGGAGACAGAAAGAGGATAGTTCTGAAGGAAACTACAAGATTATAATAGACAGACAAGCTTACACAGAGTTTATGTCAAAACTATCTGTCCTGGAACAATCCACAGATGCATGTCATCAGAAACTTCTGGCAGCAATGAAAACATGAATGTAAATTATATCTCCATCTTGAGTGCCTGTATAAACCTAAGATTCCTAGAGTGTGATTATTTCATTTGATGAGTGTTGAAGTGGAAAAATAGTATATTTATTATTTTCATGTATTATACTGTAATAAAATGTTTTCTATTGACTTGCGAAAAAGTGATTATTTGCTGGAATACAGTCCAGAGGTCTAATCCCATGTCAGTTCCCAGAATTTTTTTTTTTTTTCTACTGCTTCATCGTATGCCTTTGGCAGTGTCTGTGCAAAATGCTGAGTTGTTGAGGGCGAGGAGTAAAACAATCACATAGCTGCGGTATTTGAGATACAGTACAATATAACTGTCACTTTATTCGATGAAAAGTCTGCAGTGGATCATACTATTTGTTAGAGGAAGAGTATATGAAGAAATTCCAGTAACAACAGAAAATTAAGCTAACAGGATTCACAATGCATTGAGGGTATCATTTATGTACAATGTATTAAGGCCTACATAAAAACAGTTACAAAGTTGGAATAAATTTATGAAGTGTCAATTTGAAAGCCTAGATTTTCATTTCATTTAGTTTGTTTCTTTTTTTTTTGGGGGGGGGGGTGGAGGTGGTGTCACAAATTGGCCTGATACTAGATTCCATAACGGAATTTCGATATTTAAGTCTGTATTAGAACAGGAATGTAATGACTAATATTGTGAACTACCTTTTATGCAGGGCATTCATTTCAAAAAAATTATCAGATCTTATTACAGTGTCGACACCATATAACTTTGAGATGAGAAACTGTATTGTCGTCATAGGTTTTGAAAATAGGAATGAGTTGTGGCTTCAGGCTGGCAAATAGCTTCTGCCCATTTTCCCTAACTTACTGCTTTGTTTTATGCATTCCAACTTCAAAAAGTTTTGACAGTGTTTTTGCTCCACAGCACATGAGACGAATGTAATAATTGTAAAGGGCATCTTAAAATGATATTCTGTCATGTGTGAATGCTTTCTTGGTCCTTTTCTTAATGTACTCATAATATAGTTTCAAATATTTCCAGTCACAGTTTGTCTCTGTGTTCTGTGAATTAAAGTCAACAACTGCTTTCCATTCCTTTTCTTTGTTGGCTCTAGTAACTTCATCAGGTTTCTCTCTTCCTATTGTGTCTTAATACTGACCCAGTACAGTGCCCAGCATTTTAACAGTGTGTTTCATGCTAATGTAGTCCAACACCAAACCACCTTCAGTAAATCCACATTCAGTGATATATAATAGAGCAGAGTCCTCAATGGAGTTTAATTTCTGAACTGTGGTCAGAATCAAATTCCATTCAGTGCCATTTATACAATTGGCCCTTGGTGTCAGGATAAGTCCAGTGGTGTGTGTCAGCTGAAAAACCAGAATGGGCACATTACTGGAGGGAGCTCACTGGCATGTTCCTCCTCTGGCATTCATGAATTCAAAATTCTCGTTTCACTCTGTGTGCCTTGTTCCTAGCTTCTGAGAAGCACTATTTCCATTCCTTCTGTACATTAGATGCACAGCATTTTCCTAATAAAGGTTCCTATGCCCCAAGTCAAAGAGAGCTGAATGGAAAATCATCATTTACATTATGTGTACCAGTAATTCCTGTCTGAAAGAAAGTGCAGAGCACAAGTTACAGGATTCTTCCAAGCAATGCCATTACAACAGAACCACTGTTCATTGAGTGCTTATAAAATATAGTTCAGGCCTGAAGAGCTGTGTTTTTATTACAAGATGTTAACAAAGTACCACTTTTTATCTGTATGAACATTTTTGTAGATTCCTCAGTGCCTAAGTCTTGTCGTCATTTATACACACCTTTTCTGCTGTAGATCCCAAATAAGAATTTTACATCTGTTGCATAAACAACTCCTCAGTATGTGTATATGTCAAGTATATTGACCAATTTCTTCATAAACAATAATTGTGGCTGATAAAATATCTTTTCAATAGTGGCCTCATAGTCATTGTCAGTTGATGCCGCTGTCGTAGAGAAAAAAAGACCTATTTACACAAACACAGTATGCGACTATGTCTGTCCCTCTCCCAGACCATAGTGGAGCAACAGATATGCAATTACCTACTGCCTTATCTCTTCTGTTAAACTGAGATTTGCTGATTGCTGAAAATAAAAGTTACTGGAGTGCAAACTGTGCAGCTCATACGAGAGACATACATAGAAGATTTCATCTACACTCAGTGATCTACATCTGGATGAAAATGTTAGACGGAAAAGGCACATACTTTTTTTTTTCTTTATCATCGTTTAAGGGTTCATTTTGAATCATTTAACTGTAAACTGGATACAAGACAAATTTGATAAACTGTTTGCAAACAGTGAAGTGTAATTTCCAAATGTAAATATGACAGGCAAATAGAAAACGAATCAAAATTAATGCAGTTTTCCTTGCAGGTGGGATTTGCCATTGCTCTAAATTCACTTTGCAGTTTGAGACTCTAGTGTGCTCGCAGTTCATGTAGGAAAAGGCAGACGGTGGCTGTTGGTATTTCTTCCTATAATAGAACAATGGGATACTGATTCTCAGTTTCTTAAGTCTTTTAGCATGTTGATAGCTAATCTAAATAATAGTAAAGGGGATAAAAACAGGGCTTTACAAAATGCAATGCAGCTGATGTAATAGGCTGGCCTGGTGACTGACCGACTGAATGTGCTGGGAAATCGACAGGATGGTGAGGCTTATCAACACAGCTGAATTGGCCCGACGGCTTGCGATCAGTTGCGCAGTACAACAACCCAGCCAAGTTGGTTTGTGCTCAATACGGGGTACCATGAGAAACATAGGGTGGTCTGAAACCTGAACTGTACATTACTCTAATGCAGGAACAGCATACACAGTTGTAGGGAAGCAGAGTATTATTGCTGATGTTATAAACACTGAGGCTTCATACTGTATTTTGTCTCTAAAGGAAGTTGCTCTTGGTATTCACCTTGCTTCCTGTCTTGAGTCAATGCTGTTCAGTGTTGGAGATCTGTCCAAGGTTACTCCAAAATATTTCAAGTAGAAGATAGGTTGTAGGACCTACTGACTCCCAGATATGTTCAGTGTTCTATTTGCTTCGCAGGTTTGCAGCTGATAGGTGCACACTGGGTCCTTTTATAAGTTAAGCTTCAAGATGTTCTTACTGTACTAACTTGACACCCCATCTAGAATGCTTTTTATTTTCTCTTTGAAGTTCCATTCTTGTGCAGCTATGACTGTATCATTTGCATAAGAAAACTGATCTACATTCAATTAGTTCACTCATTCACTTGTCTTCTGTAGATCCCATCAAAGAGAACCTTCAAGGATATGGACAGCAACTCATAAGAAACTTGTTCTGTGGGCTGTATAAACAATAAATTATCACTATTTATCCTTATGATAGCTGAATGATACCCAGTAAATTAGATGTAAAATTGCTACATTGAAAAAGGCTGCTGCTTCTTCAGTTGTATCATTCTGTTAATAAGCTGTTCATTTGCTTAGACATTATGTAAGTCTAGAGTGAGCATAAGAAAAGTGGCAATCATTCTGACTGTATCTGTGGAGAAAAATAAAAATTATGAAATAAACTTATTAATCATTTATTGCATTACTGAACATGGCTCACAAGTCTGCAACGGGGGAAATATTGGACTGTCTCATTTAAAGGAAGACTCAATTGAATAAGAATAAAATACAAAAAGAAAGGCTACTAACATGAAAGGAAAGGAAGCACAGGACCAATGAACTCTTTAATGGTGGTTTTAATTATTATTTTTTTATTATTTTGGCTTTGAAATTATTATTTAATTTTACATTATTCTGGGTTTGGCTAATTGAATCTTCATTTAAATCAAGAAAAATTACATAGGCCTACTTGAAAAATCATGTAAAAATATTTTTTAAATATTGAAATTTAATTACCACCATCATGGTCCATATTTTTTAGCTAGGCTCCTCTACTGGGATTGTCTGTTGGCAAATATAATTTTGGGATGTATTCACGCCTAAAAGGCATTGGACTTCATTTTGTGAAAAGTGAAATTTTTGATGCAGGTTCTGTTCTGAAAGTAAACCAAACATATTGCCCTGATTGGTGCTGTTAATACGCGATCATTCACTAACAGACATCCCCACACAAAGTAAGCCACATTTAATTATCAAATTTATGAAAAAAGCTGAGGGAAAAAAGGTATGATTAGTCATAATAACAAACACAATGAAATTAAATGTTTATTATTATGCAAAATGAGCACAAATAACAAAATCTCTTCATAACATTGAGCAAGCAATAATTTTTTGACTGTACCAGACAATGGCTGACCAGGAAGAGAGAGAACAAAAGGTTGTGAGTTCTTCGCTTAAAATTACATTGATAATACAATTATAGTGACATTAATTTCATTGTAATCACAGTGTCTATTGAGCAGTGATAAAATCGTCACGGTGCTACTGCGTGAAAACGCACAGTCACAAAATCTGCTAACACTTGAGGAACATTACAACATAAGTATGATGAAATGAAGAAGACAGGAATGCAGACCATACAAATGGACACAGCACAGCAGAACATAAAGTTGTACTATATTTTGGCACATCCCTAAGATCCTGTTATAGATGTATGAATGAGATACAGTAGGAAGAATAAGGCAACTGCCCGATATTAACAGAGTCATGAGGTATATTTGACGCAGAAATATTACAGATACTATCTGTTTGTAATTACAGCATCTGTAAAAACTAAATTTCTGGATTAACATGCCCTTTCTGGTAACTATTTATTTTTACATTGGTTTCCTTTAATTACTCAACCATGATTCTTCAGTTCTAAAATCAAGACACATCTTTAGTGTAGTGCAAGTTCGAAACATTTGCTAAACAGGCTTATGTAATGCATTTAACCTTTGTATTATCTATTTATAATGAAAATATAATTACTTTCAAATAATTGCAGAGATGGCTGAGAAGAGGCACAGCCCACAAGTTCCTGCAAAAATACGAAGACATCGAAGAAATCGCCGCAGGCATCGAGCTCATAGAAGCAGAATTCCGTTTCCAAGAGCAACTGCTCAGGGGTAAGCAAATAAAGCCAAAAGTAGAACATTCTTTGTGTGAAGGGCATAAAGTCACAGATAATCAACAGAAATACACAGTAGTCAAGCAGCTCCTTGTAATAAAAAAAAGTAGTAATTCACATATATAGACATCAACATACTTACACATCTAGTGTGACAAAGGTGGGACTGGTAGTTGGCCATAACCTTACAGTAGGAACTATCCTGGCATTTGCCTGAAGTAATTTAGGCAAACCACAGCGAACCTACATCAGGATGCCCAACTGAAGACTGGAGCCTCCTCCCACCCGAATACAAGACCACTCTGTTTAAAACAGTGCTATCTCAGTGAGTTTACCCCTGGTGTACAATACTCTATTACAAATAAGTTACTAATGTAAGTATATATATTTCTTATATTTGGTAATAAGCTGTCCCAGAAAAAAAAGGAGGAGGTGAAGGAAAATCGTAGTGTGAAACTGTTTTGTACAATGATAGGTATTTCTTCCACCTACTGGTCATAGTTTTTGGTTTGAGGAATCTGTGATAGGTTATAGTTAACAGAGAGGCAAATGCAGCTGTGGATTGGGTATAGAATCTGATAGGGATTCCACTGGGCCCTGGAGCTTTGTTCAGTTTTAATGATTTTAGCTGTTTCTCAACACCACTGGCACTAATATCTAATTCACTCAGCTTTTCAGTGGTATGAGAATTAAACTTGGGCAATACTTCTGTGTTTTCCTTTGTAAAGGAACTTTTGAAAACAGAGTTAAGCATTCCTGCATTTGCTTTGATACCCTCAATTTCAGTTCCTGTATCATCCATGAGCAACTGGATACTAGCTGTGGTGCCACTAACAGCCTTTACATGTGACAAGAATTTCTTTGGCTTTAGGAAAGATCATCTGACAGTATTCTGCTACAATAGTCATTGTAGGCATCACATATTGCTCTCTTGACGGCCAGAACATGTTTCATTCAGCGTCTATCTATCTATAGCCATATGCTCTGTTTTATACCTATTAACATATGTTTTTCTAGAACTTTCTCTACAGTGTCCATAAACCTTGGAGGATCTCTCCCTACTGGGTACATATGTCTGGTACATTGTCAATTTTCTTTTAAACTGAGCCATAGTTTCTCTACATGCTTGTCTCCTGAGCTAAAAGTTCCAAGTTTCTCTGTCTAGTTTTATGAGCATATAAATCTTCCTGCTTGTTTTAATTCCATTTGTGTTTTTGTATTCACAGTTTCTATAACTGCCTCTTGGTCTCTGATACCAGTTTCAATGTGGACTCCCTCAAAGAGATCAGGTCTGTTTGTTGCCATTAGGCCTAATATATTCCCATTGTGAGTGGGGATATGAACTATCTCTTTTAGGCAGCTTCAGAGAAGGCATTTAGTAATGTTGCACAGGATGTCTTGTCATGACCACTAACAAAACTATAATTATCCCAACTGATTGGGATAATTACAGTTTCCTCCAATGATTGCAATATCATTAGCGAGCTTAGGTACAAATACTCTGAGGGTTTTTTTCTAAAGTTTTTGGTTACATTACGAGAAGAATCTGGTAGTCAGTAGAGGCACTCTATTATAATTTTTTGCTCATCCTTGATATGGAGTCTTGCCGAAACAAACTCAGTTTCTGTGTTGGTGAATTTGAGTTTCTCATCTACTGTCCACTTCAGGCATTAATCAGCTTTCTGTGCTTAATATTATGCGAGCCCCAGTGCTTTTTAGGAGCACTTCAAACTGCAGCACTTTGTTGTGAATGCTTCAGTAGTTAATCACTGGTACACTGATACTCTCTATCTGTGGGCGGTATTTCTTTGGGGTTCTCACAGCTATCATCACGTGGATTGGATGGAGCATCACCTAATCTAAAAAAAAATCTTGTGTCCACCGTTCACACAGCCTGTTACTTAAGTAGCTATCTCTGATGTATAGTGCACACCTGACCTATTTATGGAGACCCTGCAACTCTCAGCCCTATGGCACAAGTCTAAGAAGTCACAGCCTAGCTTGTTGTAGAACACTTGGGTGTCTCTGGTTCAAGGCTTCCTCTTGACTGAGAATCAGGGAGCAATGGTCTGGTCTGGGGCATTGCTGCAGATTGTGAGCTTTGTTGAAACTCCACAAGCAAGGCTGATATTATTCTTGGTATTATCAGATCAGATTGTGCCACTCTTTGAATGATGACAAGTCCTGTATGAAACCTTACGTTGAAGGTGTAAATGCAGAGGTTCATGAGTTACTCGACAGATTGGAGCGATCATCATGAGTGTGAGTGATGCATTGCCCCCCACACAGTTGCACCATCAAATGCTTGGTCTAAATCTGAATGTTTCTGGTGAGAGGTTACTTGCACAGCTAGTTTCCAGAAGCATTCATTGTAACCTTAACAGTAACTGCCCACTCCTTGTGATTTCTAACATTTTCTGAAAGACAAAAGTGTAGAATAATTACAGACACAGTTACAAAAATAAATGAAAAAACAGTACAGAAGTTAAAAATCAAAATATATTTGGACTTTTCCATCAAAACATAAAAAGCTTGTTCAATAAGAAAAATGAGCTTTTCCCCTCAATACAAGACAGTGAAAAATCTAAGTGTATTTCTTTGGATGTGCTACGCATAACAGAACATCATCTGGAAATCACAGCCATTGAATAGATGCACCTGTATGGACACAACTTCGTATCACATCACTGTAGCTGTAAGATGAGAAAAGGGGGAGTGTCCACATGCACAAAAAGAAGAAGAAAGTCCTGGGTAATAGATCTCAATGAATACTGCATTATACACTTATTTAAGTGCTATACTTCAGTAATAGACTTGGAAACATACAAGATAGCAATTCTGAAAATCTGTAGCTGTGGTTGTCAAATTTTTTTGTTGAAGAAGCTATACTGACATTGTGAGTCAGCAGCTCGGGCTACATATGTACTGATCTTATTATTGATTGGCAAGATACATAAAGTAACATGTTGCGAGCCCCTAATAGGCCACTTATAGTAAGGGCACAATAAGTTGGCTGCCAGCCCTTAAGTACTGATCGTTTAAAGTCAGTACAATTCAGAACACTTTGTGTCAACTGTTCTGTTTCAAATCGCTCCCACCCTCAATGACTGCAAAGTTGTGGCACTGTAACTGCTTGACAAAATGATGTTTTGTTATGTGTATGCCAGTAATTGTACTCACATTTAAATGCATTATGTGATACGAGACACAATAACAAATGTCAACTGAATATTTTGAATGCCATTTTTCTTCTACTCATTGCATTGTATTAAAATAGCCTTAATTTAATTTCATATGCCTTGCTACAAATTTGTGCAGCAACTGAAGCTGACACGTTTACATGTCCATGTTAACTCAGTGTCAAAATTTATAACATAGCAGCGGATTAGTACAAGTTAAGTCGCCATGACTACCACTAGGTTATCATTCAGGATGAGTGGCAATAAACAGAAGGTGTACACTGGCAACACAGTATCCTGTTGCATAGCACGCTGTACAACCTGACAGCCATGAGCTCACTTCCTGTTTCACCCCACATGCCGTCTGGATTCTACCACCAGACACTAGCTTCTCAGAATTCCAAACATGGGAACTGGCATTACAACATGTCTTTGATTCTTACTATCCACCTGGTCTTAATTTATGTTAATTTCTTCTCAGTAACTATTGCTTTCTTGACCCCCTTTTAGTTTTGTATATCATTTATTTTCTGTCCTATATTTCTCTGCTCCCCTCCTCTACCATCTTTCTGCTCTTATTGACTCTTGCACAGTGTTCTGTAAGTGATCTCTGCCTTGCTTACTACCCGATCTTCCAGTTCCAAGCTCTCAGGTTTTCAAATCTCATCTGGTGCTGTTTCTCATCCCATCCAGTAAGTCTCCACTGACCTGCAGTTCTTTGCAGCTTTTCCAAGCTCTCCTCTTTTCCTTAACCTTGCCATTCCTCTTTCTTGATCCTTCTTCCTTCCCCTTCAATCCTTCTGCCAGAAGAAGGGGCCACTGGCTCTGAAAGCTTGGGAATTCCTTTACCTTTATATGTGTGTGTCCCCATGTCACCATTTGGCAAGTAGATTTTTTACCTGTTCAGTTACACTATATACATATAAATATACATACATACTTATAAAATGAATGGATGTTTATGTATGTGTTGGTGTACAAGTTCCACGTCCCCTGCTAAACCCATGGATCAATTAGAACCAAACTTGGTACACGTAACAGTTATTGTCTGGAAAGAAATACTGCGGGGATAAGAGGATGAGGAGATGGACAGACAGAAGGGGGCGTGGGGGTGAGGAGAAGATAGACAGAGGGGGAGGGGGGGATGTGGAGGAAGCAGGTGGAAGAGGGACAGAGTGTGATGAAGCAGGTGGAAGTGGGGAGTGAGAAATAGATGGAAGAAGGGAGATTAGGAAGGGAGATTTTTTTTCCTGAAACCTTAGCTAGCGTCTGCCATTATGGATTTAGCTGACTTGGAATACTTTCAAAAAATAGGAAGTCCAATTTGTGCTGTTCAGACCATCAACCAGGTCATGAGAATGAGGACTGCAGTGTGCAAATATTCTTACAGACATGTTTTGAGACCAAAAATCATGCCATACTGCTGAATACCACAGATAAATTTAACATCTTCACTGAAGTCGTATGAGGTAAAATATTACATTTCTGAATTCATACATATGTGTGTGTAATATATGTGGTTCATGCATATGCAGGTGAAGCCGCAGGTAGAAAGCTAGTATTATTATAAAATGTGGCTGAGATACACAGTTCCCACAGCTGCTTGATTTGGGCTACATGTTGCCCACAGGCTGCAGTTTGACAACCACTGATCTATAGGCTGCCAATAGGAAATATTTTAAAATTCATCAAGCAATTAGAGGGATACTAATAACACTTAGTAGAAATAGCTGTGATGTGATTGTATGCAGAGATTTCAACATATATTTCATCTTGGATAGTTTTGAATGAATAATTTTGGCCTAGAATTAATGATGTCAAACATTTGGTTGACCCCACAGTAACATTCACAACAATACTAGAAGGGCATAGTACAACAGTGTCTACACTGAATAAAATCTTCTTGGTTTTCAAGCTGCATCACTTCGAATAAAATTCTCAAGCTTTCCATGGCCATCCCTGCCATTGTCATCAGGTGTAAATGGTTGACAAATGAGCCAAGACTCTCAAGTTTTCAAACAATATTTTGTGTCTGTTTTCAAAGCAGTGCTCAGCTATGGCCGACTTGTCGAGCTCCCTTTGTTCAATATGTCATTTGTGCTCAGTACAACAATCTGCAACTGTGTGAATTGTCTGACCTGTATAGATGCTGCTGCATTCGCATGGGACACAATATACTCTGGGCATAGCTCTTCATGAGCAGTATTATAGAACCAGTCACACATGTTATTTGTAAGCAATCTCTTGGTTGCACTTACCCAGTATTATACCAATAAACCAAGGTCTACCACCTGCTTTACCCATGATTGAACCTATGTGATAATTCCGTTTCATATCCCTACGAAGTGTTATACCTAGCTACATATTTGTATAAGCTGGCCGATTCCAGTAGTGATTCATTGATATTATAGTCACAGAATACTAGTGTTTTTCATTTTGTGAAGTGCAAAATTTTACATTTATGAACATAAAAACAAGTTACCAGTCTTTAGATACAGAAAAAATCATCTTGGTGGCACAAGTTATGTTTATTTAATCTTCACATGTGACACATTTCACCTGATCTAGGCACTGTCAGACAATCTGGGGAAGTTACAAATTGACATAAGTATAAATTGCTATTAAAGATAATAATAAATACAAATTAAAAATAACATAAGGAAGACATAAATCAATTGGAGTAAGAGCACAGGGCCATATTTGTGTTTCAGGGGGTGGTGAGAGGTATAAATTTCAATTCCTAAAATATTGCACCATTGTTACCGAATAAAAACTCTTGTGACCGTGGTGTCAAATGTAATTGAAAGTCCCATAGAAAAGAGAGGTAACAGACAGGTAGTCACAGTCGATACTTCATTACATCACCGATAAAATTCTTCCTACTGACATGCAAGGCTTCAGATGTGATTAAAACTGCCAAAGAATTGCAAGGAAACAGCCAGATAGCCACGGTAAATGCTTCTTTATATCACATAGAAGCAACACAAAAAAATGCAATGACAGTAGGAAAAAGGAAGTTACTAAGGCGTACACTGGGTACCTAACTTAAACAAATATGTAAAATCAGCGACCGGAAAAACTCACAGGTGCAAAATACTCCCATATAATGGCTAGGCCAAATTCACCTTTTTGGAAAATGAATGGGCACTAATAATAACAGAAAACCATCTGAAAAGTTTTTACTAAAATATGAAGCAATGAAGTCATAAGCGACTTAAACCGGAAAACTGACTGTATTGATGATAACTTACTCATGAAGAATCCATCCCATGGACACAAATATGATCTTTTTATAAAGTTTTGAGTACCCAATGTCATTCCAGCAACTAGACTGCCAAGCAACGCCCCATGGAGCTTCAGTGAGGAAAGGCTCACTAGGTGGTGAGCCAAACTGTAACTAGCTGATTTCTAAAGCTTAAATAAAATATTCAGTAAGTAATATAGGTGGCAAGCAAAATTTAAAGGGATGAGTCAGCGTAGAATCCTGTTTGCTGAACATGTTACTATCTCAAAAGCATGCATTCAGCCAGTAATAATTGACATGTTAAACAAAGGCTTAAAGTATCAATTGACGTCACATTTAGATAATACGGCGGCTACCACTTTCCCCACTGATGTAATATTGGCCTTAGGTAAAGCCTCAATTGGAAAAGAAATTTTAATTTGTATTTATTATTGTCTTTAATAGCAATTTATACTTACGTCAATTTGTAACTTCCCCAGATTATCTTACAATGCCTAGATCAGGTGAAATGTGTCACATGTGAAGATTAAATAAATCTATCCTGTCCAATTTCATTTGGTACCCATATGATCATACATTGGACGATAAGCTTAGGTGTGCTACGAAGTCAAATGCTTTTAGGAAATCAAGAAATACTGCATCTCCCTGACTGCCCAGATCCAAAGCTTTAGTTGAGGCATGGGTCAAAAACAATAACTTGACATTAAATTTTACAAAAACAGAAATTGTTCATTTTACCACAAAACAATCTGCACAGTCTATAAGTGAAATAAGGTATATGGACAAAAAATTAGAGACTGCAGACTGTGTCAAATTCCTTGGCGTGTTAGTCAATAAAAACCTGTTATGGAGTCGCCATGTGGACAACATACTGGGTCAACTGAATAGCCTTGTATATATTATGAATATCTTGTATAGTATTACTGATTTAGCTGTAAGAAAAACTGTATATAATGCATATTTTGTTTCAGTCATTGGGTATAGTATAATTTTCTGGGGGTCTGAAAAAACAAATTTACTTAGAGCTTTTAGACTACAAAAAAGAATCATCCGAGCAATGGTGGGAGCAAAACCAAAGCAACACTGCAAACCTTTATTTGTAAAACTGGATCTAATGAGCATTCCAAGCATATACATCTATGAAACTCTCACTTTCACGAAAAGAAACCCACAACTTTTTGAGGGCAACTTCTTCTTGCATCAATATGATACTAGACATAGAACGAGATACATGTTACCTACCCACCGTTTAAAATCATATGAAAAAACCCCATACTATATGGGCATGAAATTTGTAAATAAAATATGGAAAGATATGGATGACCCAAATGTAAAAGGTACCAAAAGAGACCTGGAAAAATATCTGAAAGATAAACGTTACTATAGTGTAGAAGATTTCATGAATGGTAACAATGCATTATAATTGTAATTAAAATACCTCTTTGAAGATGTTACACCATGTATATTATTAGTTTATTGTCTATTTTTAGTATTGTTATATATAATGTAAAACTGACAAGTCACCTATGTCACAATCTTTGATTGTATAAGGCATGATATGTGATAATAAAAATTGAATTGAAATGTCATGTTGGGGGAAGTGTGAGTTGGGTTTTAGATGTTTGATGTTTTCGGAATTCTTGCTGGTTGACAGTGAGGAGGTCATTCTTTTCAAGATATCTCATTATGTTTGAGTTCAGAATATGTTCTAAGATTATAGAACAAACCAGTGTCAAGAACATTGAATGGTAGTTTTGTGACTCACTTCAACTACCCTTCTTGTAGACAGGTGTGATCTGTGCTTTCTTTCCCAAGAACTGCGCAAAGTTTTTTGTTCAAGGGATCTACGATAGGTTATAGAGACTAACTCAGCCATAAATTCAGCATATATTCTCACAGAGATTCCATTGGATCCTGAAGGTTTGTTCAATTTTAACGATTTCAGCTGCAGTTTTCAGAGATGAAGAGGCTTGCACAGGATAGATTAGTGGGGAAGTTGCATCAAACCAGTCTTTGGACTAAAGACCACAACAACGACAGGTACAGGAAGTGGAGATCAGTGGGCATACACCGAATGTCTTCATCACCATGTGAAGTTTCTGGGTCTTGAGGTAAACTGGGATGGAACCAGAACATGGATAATTTAATCAAAAAGCTCAATTCTGCAGTCTTTGCATTCAGAAATATCCCACACTGCAGACAAGATTGCTAGAATACCTTCCCTCAATAATGCCCTGTGGCATAATCCTCGGGGACATTACAGCTAAGACGAAAAAAGAGTTTATTCTACAGAAGTGTGCTATAAGAATATTCGATAATGTTGATAAGCGAACATCTTGCAGAAGCTTCTTCAAAGTCCTGGGGATTCTTACAACTACATGCTAATACTTATACTCCCCAACTGTATTTGTAGTGAATAACAAGAATGAATTTAGGATGACTCAGCAGTTCACAATCACAGTACTAGAAGCAAAAATGTTTCCATATACAGGGTGATTAAAAACAAGTTTGCAAACTGACATGTGACATTCAGCATTCAACAAGGATCAGTAATCACATAGGAACCAGGGGTCATAAATGCCACGAGAGGATGCTACAATCGCAAGAGGGCATAGCTACACAAACACGGGTGGAGCGCACAGAGACCATTGCCATTCATGCTATGGAAGTGTCGGTAGTAATGTGGCTACCTACAGGTACTGTAATATTGCTGAGATGCATTTGATTCATGGCGCGAGCACTGCAATGGACGAGGAGCCATGCATTTGTATTATGCGAAGTATTCTGGTGAAAAAGGTGCCATGCCACACGTTATTCACCACTCTGCTTCACCAGTTATGTGAAACCGGCTTGTTCTGTGTGCACAAGTTGGATGCTGGTCAACAAACAACATGGACAGTTGCGGCAGCAGAAAGCATTCTCAAAAGGGTGCAGTCAACAAGTACACGAGGTGTATTTCATGCCACTGATATCCTTCAACCCGCTGTCTGGTACATTGTGCATGACAAAGGATTGTGTGCGTTTCATTTCCAACATATCCAGGCATTGCAACTGGGAGACTGCAACAAGTGCATGGGATTTGTGTGGTGGTTTCTGCTGGAATCCACTGCAGACCGAAGCTTCATAACGAGTGTCCTCTTCACTGATAGGGCTGCATTCTCACTCAAGGGTGTGATGAACATTCACAACCTACACACGTGGGCACATATGAAACCACATGCTACATGTATGCTTGCCTCACAACACAAATTTACCCTTAACATGTGGGCTGGCATCATCAAACATGGTTTAATTGGGCCGTAAATTCTTCCAACCAACTTTATGATCACACGTATCTCATATTCCTGTGAGAGGTTTTGCCAGATGTGGTGAATGATGTTCCCATGCCTAGACATCTCCACTTGTCTGAGCTCCCGTACCTTTCTGGGCAGATGAGTAAGGGCACATCTGCTGGCAACTTTTCCCGGCCCCTGGATTTGTCGCAGTGGGCCAGTCACATGGCCGCCATGATCGCCTGAGATGTCCCCAATTGGTTTTTGCCTGTGGGGTATCTGAAGGGCCTTGTGTATGAAACATCTGTTACATTGTCAGAAGATCTAGTGGGCAGGATTGTTGCAGCAGCAGGATCTCCTGGATATACACCAGCAGTGCCTTTGAGAAGGTGTGGCGTTCAATGCAGCGCCAATATCAGGCATTTATCGATGCATCTGGACAAAATTTGGGCATCTCCAGTAGTGGCTGTCCATTTGTAACATGTGACTAAATAACTGCAGTGCCATTTATTACCCCCGCAGGACCTTTGCGAGTCCCAGTTCCCAAGGGATTACTAATCCTTGTTGTATGCCAGATGTGGCATGTGAGTTTGTAAATAGTTTTTTTTTAATCACTCTGTAAGTTGTGCATCCCTTTCTATGATTCAGATTGGAGTTTTAAATTCTGGAACGAAAGTCTGTAACAGGGTTCCAGTGGATATCAGCCAGGAAATTGAAAATCTCCAAATAGTTAAATACAAAATAAAAGAATACCTAACTAGCGAGGACACCTTCCTGGATGCATTTTCCTTCACCTACTATGCAGTTTTTTGTGGAGCATTCGGAGGAGAAGTTTGGGGAGGTGGTGTGCTTCTCCAAAATGTGCTCTGGGTTAGTCTTGATAAAAAGAGCATCCTCTGCCCAGTCATGGGAATTACTCGCTTGTGGCAAGTTGGGGTGTTGTTTCTGTTACCATCACCCCCCCCCCCCCCCCCCCCATGAGCTGTTAATGGTATGTGTGGAGATGAAATGCTTTGTTTCAATTATTAAATAATAGCAGCAGCTGAGTAGTGTAGGAGGAGGAGCAGTACATTTATGTAGAAATAATTACCATAATAATCAGTTTGACTGATTAACACAAATCATAACATACTTAACAGAAGCAACCAGCTGTGGTTATTTCCGCCTTTAAGTTTATAACTTAACTTGTTCCACATCCCTGGGGGTTCTCCTTTGTGATGGAATGTATGAAACATGATATGTGAAGAATGAATGACTGAATTTCAGCTGTTTATATTTGCGTTTATTTCAGGTTGACTGCTGATCCGTGCAGGCCCAACCCCTGTCAGGGAGGGGGCACTTGCTTACAGGGTCCTCCTTATGCACCAGTTATCTGCCTGTGCCCACCTCACAGACAAGGTAAAATTATGAAGCTGTAAGAATATATAGAGGTTCCACAAAAGTAATTAGACTATAATACGAGGACAGAGATGTGTAGTATGATGCTGCAAAGTTCTGGATAGAATACAAATAATGGAAGGAGTAAAAGTAACTCATTCGCCATATTCTTGAGGTGCTGAATGGTTAACAGGCACATAAACATAATTGAAAACATTGGTGATCTTTCAGTTTCCTTCTTTGCAGCTAACTCACACACAAGGAAAAAAGAAGCCAAAAACTATACTCTCAAAATTTTATAGGTTAATTGCCATCTTTAGCAACTGTAATAAAAGCCTTATTAAGTCCAGATGTGTTTCACCTTATTTTAAGGCATCTTCAAGCGGTCACTGTAATGATATGGCTTTTTCTCTCCAAATTTTGTTTGTTATGATCATTAACAGTTCACATGCTTTACTTATTACTATAAGCAGCTTTTATTCTTTTCATTAATCATGGTTGCAGGTATGATTTCACTTTATGTTTGAATGCTTGTGGCTTTTTTTACGATGATTGTCTTCTTGTGCTTCTCAGCTTCCATAGTTTTCTACCTGGCCAATCTTCTTCCTGAAGACCCCTTGAATTCATCGCATTTTAACATCTGGAAACCATCTTCTAGCTGATCTCCCACATTTTCTTTGCTCCACTGGCATCCATTCATAGATGCTCCCCCCCTTCAGGCCCGGGGGTTAGAATAGGCCCGAGGTAGTTGTGCCTGTTGTAAGATACGACTAGAAGGAGGTGATGGTCCTCTGTAGGGTCTGACCTCCATTTTTCAAAATTTTACCAAAGAGTGAGCCGACTGGGGAAGGGCACCTTACATGGTGCATCGTGTCCATTGCCCATTGAGATCTTTAGCCTACTTTCTCATCGTGGCATTGCAGCCCTGCTCATCCTCTGTCTCTTGAGCGAGGACACCTTCCTGGATGCATTTTCCTTCACCTACTATGCATTGTCATTTTCTGCACTGACAAAGACCTCCACGGTCCTTGTCGGTGCTGAAAACAACATAGCACCTCATATCGAGCACGGTAGCCAGTCCGTTATGGTGGGGCCGTCATGTACTCTGTTGGTTGTAGCCCCCTGACAACACAGGGATCGCTCTGCTGATGCCTGCACCGTTAACTCCCTACATATGCCATGGAGTAGATGCCCATCTTCCTGGGGCATCGGGACTCCGAGAAATGGCCATCCTGCCAGGTGGCCCTTGCCAGTAGTAATATTTAATATACTTATTTAAGTACCTTACCGTGAGGCCACTCTCTAGGATGGCCTTCGGCTGTGTGTCTGAGAAGGACTTTGAGGTTTTTATTCTATTGAGGCTATACTCTTTTAACCTAAACATGAGGTACATGTTAACCTCTTTTAAGTCAAATTAAAAAAAAAAAATCACGAGCGGTCTGGCACGACCAATATTGCGCACAAGGCATTGCTATACACGTTAACGTGTTCGTGAGGAGGGCCCCCGGTTGGAGTGGATGGCATCAGGGCAGATGACATGCCATGAAGCGTAGTGTGTCATCTCTTGCTGGTGGTCCACCGCCAGCAGTCTCTAAGCGGGCGAAGTCTAACTTCAACGCAAGGAATATGACCCCAAATCGCTCCCCTCCCTGGCCAGGCCAAGGATGGCAGTGAAGCTTATTCGCCCCGGTACCTCATATGTACGAGAGTTGATGGGAAATCTTTCTACATCTACATTTATGCTCCACAAGCCACCCAACGGTGTGTGGTGGAGGGCACTTTACATGCCTCTGTCATTACCTCCCTTTCCTGTTCCACTCGCGTATGGTTCGCAGGAAGAACGACTGCCGGAATGCCTCTGTGCATGCTCGAATCTCTCTAATTTTACATTTGTGATCTCCTCGGGAGGTATAAGTAGGGGGAAGCAATATATTCAATACCTCATCCAGAAACTCACCCTCTTGAAACCTGGACAGCAAGCTACACCGCGATGCAGAGCACCTCTCTTGCAGAGTCTGCCACTTGAGTTTGCTAAACATCTCCATAACGCTATCATGCTTACCAAATAACCCTGTGACGAAACGCTCTGCTGTTCTTTGGATCTACTCTATCTCCTCTGTCAACCCAACCTGGTACGGATCCCACACTGATGAGCAATACTCAAGTATAGGTCAAACGAGTGGTTTGTAAGCCACCTCCTTTGTTGATGGACTACATTTTCTAATGACTCTCCCAATGAATCTCAACCTGGCACCTGCCTTACCTACAATTAATTTTATATGATCATTCCACTTCAAGTCATTCCGTACGCATACTCCCAGATATTTTACAGAAGTAACTGCTACCGTTGTTTGTTCCGCTATCATATAATCATACAATAAAGGATCCTTCTTTCTATGTATTCGCAATACATTACATCTCTCTATGTTAAGGGTTAGTTGCCACTCCTTGCACCAAGTGCCTATCCACTGCAGATCTTCCTGCATTTCACTGCAATTTTCCAATGCTGCAACTTCTCTGTATACTACAGCACCATCAGCGAAAAGCCACATGGAACTTCCGACACTACCTACTAGGTCTTTTATATATATTGTGAAAAGCAATGGCCCCATAACACACCCCTGTGGTATGCTGGAGGTGACTTTAATGTCTGTAGACGTCTCTCCATTGAGAACAACATGCTGTGTTCTGTTTGCTAAAAACTCTTCAATCGAGCCACACAGTTGGTCTGATATTCCATAGGCTCTTACTTTGTTTATCAGGCGACAGTGCGGAACTGTATCGAACGCCTTCCGGAAGTCAAGGAAAATGGCATCTACCTGGGAGCCTGTATCTAATATTTTCTGGGTCTCATGAACAAATAAAGTGAGTTGGGTCTCACACGATCGCTGTTTCCGGAATCCATGTTGATTCCTACAGAGTAGATTCTGGGTTTCCAGAAATGACATGATACACAAGCAAAAAACACGTTCTAAAATTCTACAACAGATCGATGTCAGAGATATAGGCCTATAGTTTTGCACATCTGCTCGACGACCCTTCTTGAAAACTGGGACTACCTGTGCTCTTTTACAATCATTTGGAACCTTCCGTTCCTCTAGAGACTTGCGGTACACGGCTGTTAGAAGGGGGGCAAGTTCTTTCACGTGCTCTGTGTAGAATTGAATTGGTATCCCGTCAGGTCCAGTGGACTTTCCTCTGTTGAGTGATTTCAGTTGCTTTTCTATTCCTTGGATACTTATTTTGATGTCAGCGATTTTTTTGTTCGTGCGAGGATTTAGAGAAGGAACTGCAGTGCGGTCTTCCTCTGTGAAACAGCTTTGGAAAAAGGTGTTTAGTATTTCAGCTTTACGCGTGTCATCCTCTGTTTCAATGCCATCATCATCCCAGAGTGTCTGGATATGCTGTTTCGATCCACTTACTGATTTAACATAAGACCGGAACTTCCTAGGATTTTCATGTCCATGAAGCCTCAGTTTTTGTGGAGCATTCGGAGGAGAAGTTTGGGGAGGTGGTGTGCTTCTCCAAAATGTGCTCTGGGTCAGCCTTGATAAAAAGAGCATCCTCTGCCCAGTCATGGGAATTACTCGCTTGTGACAAGTTGGGGTGTTGTTTCTGTTACCATCACCCCCACCCCCCCCCCTCCCATGAGAGCTTAAATATGGTCCAGGGTATTATATTCCACAGGGACCTTCTTTTGCAGCCTGATGACGAGCTGCGCACCAATTTAGAGCGGCGAGGTGTTCATTTCGTCCGGCGCCATCGGGGTCCGAGGGATAATCATGTTTCCAGTGGTGTCTTCGTCTTGGCCTTCGATGGTGACACATTGCCTGTGAAGGTCAGGGTGATGGTCTATCGCTTTGATGTCAAGCCATACATCCCTCCCTCGATGCGGTGCTTTAAGTGCTGGAAGTTCGGCCGTATGTCTTCTCACTGTACTTCCAGCATCACACGTCGAGATTGTTTGAAGTCCATTACATCCCAGTACTCCATGTGCGCGGAGAGCATCATTTACCTTGCTCATCAGGCTGCAGGATTTTACAGAAAGAGAGGAAAATCATGGAATATAAGACATTTGACCAACTGGCCTACACTGAGGCTAAGAGGAAATTTGAGTGCCTACATCCTGTGGCTATGATGACCTCTTACGCCGCCAATATGAGGATAGTTGTTGCCCTATCAGTTTCTCACATTCCTGTTGCCTCTCAGAACCAGAAGACTACACCAGTTGCCTTGATGGTGGGGGGCTCTTCCCTCCCTGTCCCCCCAACCCCCCAACTATCAGTGATATCAGTCCCCACTTCTGAGCTGGAGAAGCATAAGGCTTCAGCTCCTCTCGCTAGGAAGGGCTCCCTTGGGTCACTCCCTTCCCAGATTTCTGCTAGTAGGAAAGATGACACCTCCTAGTATCTGAAGAGCCCAAAAGCAGCTGGTCATAGGGCTTCACGCTCATCCTCAGTTCTGGAGACTGAATCAGTGAAGTCCTCCCAGCCAGGGAAACCCAAGGAGCAGTGAGAGAAGTCCAAACGGTCCCCAAGACCAAGGGAATTGCGGTGGCACCCACACCACTGCTACCTACAAGCTCTGTCTCTGCAGATGAGGTGGAGATTCTGGCATCCACTGAGGACCTAGATCTCGCCAGATCCTCAGACACAATGGATATAGACTGCTCAGGCAAAAAGTCAGTGGCAGCAGGTGACCCTGAAGCGTAAACTGCCTCATACCCAGTCTCACGATGACGTCATCCTCCAGCAGAATTGTGGCGGTTTTTTCCACCACCTGGCTGAGCTATGGCAACTGTTAAGCTTTACACCTGCTTTCTGCTTTGTCCTCCAGGAAACCTGGTTCCCGGCAATGCGGATTCCTGCCCTCCGCGGCTATAAGGGATACTTCAGGAACCGTAGTGACTATAAAAGAGTGTCAGGTGGAGTTTGCATTTATGTCCTAACCTCAGTCTGTGGTGAAACTGTGCCCCTTCAAACCACTCTTGAAACTGTGCCTGTCAGAATAAGGATGATGCAGGAAATAACTGTCTGCAATGTATATCTTCCTCCAAATGGTGCAGTATCCCTGAATGTATTAACTGCACTGATTGATTGACTCCCTAAACCTTTCCTCTTTTTGGAGATTTTAACACCCATAACCCCTTGTGGGGTGTCACAGTGCTTACTGGACAAGGTAAAGATGTTGAAACTTTACTGTCTCAGTTCGACCTCTGCCTCTTAAATACTGGGGCTGCCACATATTTCAGTGGGGCTCATGGTAGCTACTCGGTGATCGATTTATCAATTTGGAGCCCAGGACTTCCCCCATCTATCCACCAGAGTGCACATGATGACCTGTGTGGTAGTGACCACTTCCCCATCTTCCTGTCACTGCCCCTGTGTCAGGCCCATGGACGCCTGTCCAGATGAGCCTTAAACAAGGCGGACTGGGAAACTTTCACCTCTGCTGTCACCATTGAATCTACCCCACACGGTAACATCAATGTGATGATTGAACAGGTGACTACAACAATCGTTTCTATGGCAGAAAACACGATCCTTCGTTCTTTAGGGTGCCCCCAGTGAAGGCAGTCCCTTGGTGGTCGCCGGAAAACACTGAAGCAATTAAGGAGCTTGGATGAGCTCTACAGCATCATCAGCGGCATCCTTCTCCGGAGCGCTTCATAGCCTTTAAACGGCTCCGTCCCCACATTCACCAACTTATCAAACAACGGAAGCAGGAGTGTTGGGAGAGATATGTATCGACCATTGGGTGCCTTATGTCACCTTCCCAAGTCTGGGCAAAGATCAAACGTGTTTTCGGGTACCAGACCCCAACAGGTGTTCCCGTATTAACGTAAATGGCGTGTTATCTACGGACACAAACGCGATTGCCGAACACTTTGTTGAGCACTATACTCGAGTCTCTGCATCGGAGAATTACCCACCAGCCTTTCGCACTCTCAAATGGCTGGAAGGGAAAGTCCTCTCGTTTACTACACGCCACAGTGAATCCTATAATGCCCCATTTACAGAGTGGGAGCTCCTCAGTGCTCTTGCACATTGCCCTGACACAGCTCCTGGGCCAGATCAGATCCACAGTCAGATGATTAAACCTCTCTCATCTGACTACAAGCGACACCTCCTCGCCATCTTCAACCAGATCTGGTGCGATGGCATCTTTCCACCGCAATGGCGGGAATTCACCATCTTTCCAGTGCTCAAACCCGGTAAAAACCTGCTTGATGTGAAAAGCTATTGGCCTCACCAACTTTCTTTGTAAGCTGCTGGAACATATGGTATGTCAGCGGTTGGGATGGGTCTTGGTATCACGTGTCTTTGGCACATTATACGAGTGGGGTCCTCGAGGCCCGCTCCCAATTTTTATCCAAAATTTGCTGTTGCTTCGTACTTTCCGCATCCAAGTTAGTGCCTCCCATAGTTCCCCCCATATCCAGGGGAATGGGGTCCCGCAGGGCTCTGTATTGAGTCTCTCTCTTTTTAGTGGCCATTAATGGTCTAGCAGCAACTGTAGGGCCGTCCATCTCACCCGCTCCGTATGCAGACGACTTCTGCATTTCGTACTGTTCCAACAGTACTCGTGTTGCTGAGCGGCACCTACAGGGAACCATCCACAAGGCGCAGTCATGGGCTCTAGCCCACGGTTTCCAGTTTTTGGCCACAGATTCGTGTGTTATTCATTTCTGTTGGCATTATACTGTTCATCCAGAACCAGAACTTAACCTTAATGACGATCTACTCACTTTAGTGGAGACATATCTATTCTTAGGACGGTTTTGATGCCCGATTGACTTGGCTTCCTCACCTTCATCAGCTTAAGCGGAAGTGCTGGCAGCACCTCAATGCCCTTCGCTGCCCGAGCAACACCAACTGAGATGCAGATCACTCTACACTGCTGCAGCTCTATAGAGCCCTTGTTCAATCCCGCCTTGACTATGGGAGTGTGGTTTATGGTTCGGTGGCGCCCTCAGCGTTGCGTTTACTCGACCCAGTGCACTACGTGGCGTTCGCCTAGTGACAGGAGCTTTTAGGATTAGTCCGGTGACCAGCATCCTTGTGGAGGCCAGAGTCCCTCCATTGCAGGTTAGGCATGCACAACTGCTGGCCATTTACGTTGCACAAATTCATAGTTCTCCTGCGCATCCAAATCACTGTCTCCTTTTCCCACCCACGGCGGTTCATCTCCCGCATCGGCGGCCCAGGTCAGGACTTCCAATTGCAGTTCGTGTTCAATACCTTCTTTCCGAACTGGAGTTCTTGCCATTACCACCTATACTTGAGGTCGATTCACGTTCACCTCCATGGTGTACACCTAGGCCACGGCTTCGCCTTCACCTTTCACATGACCCTAAGGACTCAGTAACACCGCAGCTCTCCGCTGCCCCTTCCTCTCGATTCTTGACATGTACCGAGGCCACAAAGTGGTTTACACCAATGGCTCAATCCGTCGGCTTCGCGTATGTCCATGGAGGACATATTGAGCAGCATTACTTGCCCGATGGCTGCAGTGTTTTCATGGCCAAGTTGGTGCTATATCTCGTGCTCTTGAGCACATCCGTTCATGCCCTGGGGAGTTGTTTCTTCTGTGTACTGACTCCTTGAGCAGCCTACAAGTTATCAACCTGTGCTATCCTCTTCATCCTGTGGTAGCGACCATCCAGGAGTCCGTCTATGTCCTGGAACGGTCCAGTCATTCAGTGGTGTTTGTCTGGACCCCAGACAACATCGGAATCTCAGGCAACGAACTTGATGACAAGCTGGCCAAACAGGCTATGAGGAAACCATTTATGGAGGTTGGCTTCTCTGCAACTGACCTGCGTTCAGTACTATGCCGCAAGGTTTTGCGGCTTTGGGAGATGAAATGGCATAACATCAGCATGCATAACAAACTGCTTGTCATTAAGGAGACTACAAATGTGTGTCAGTCCTCCATGCGGGCTGGCTCTGCATTGGTCACGCTTGGGTGACACGCGCGACTGCCCTGGAATGGACTCTTCAGTTACCGAACTTGATGCCATTAATTTTAGGCGACAACACCTCATTGGCTAATAGAGTTTTACATTTTATATGTGATGGTGGGTTTTATCATTCTGTATAAGTTTTAGCGCATGTCCTTTGTCCCTTTGTGTTCTGCACTCTAATGCTTTTAGGGTGGATGTTTTAATGTGTTTCAGAGTGACTGGCTTTTACTTTTTATTCTCGTGGTCGGCCCGCCATGGTCATCTGCTCTCTTGTTTTTACCCCTTCTACCTGTTTCTTGCTTCTCTCTGTGGTTTTCTTTTCCTGTTTTGTCCGTAGTAGTGTTGGTTGCCCTTCTGTCATTCTTCTGGTTCTTCCTTTCTCCTGTTATTGTGCTGTACGCCTCATTATTTTACTGGGAACGAGGGACCAATGATCTCGCGGTTTGGTCCCTTCCCCCCCTCTTATAAACCAACCAACCAATCATAGATGCTTTTTGGCCATTGGTTATCACTCATTCACTGTATGTGACCCTACCAAGTTAATATTTTGCTATCTATGGCATTAAGAATAGTCTTTTCCCCACATAATTTCCTGTATTCTATCATTTCTGATGTGATGTGTTCTAGTCTGGAGATTCAACAACTTCATCACCAAAAATCCATTTGGAGACTTACTCCCGTCCCATCAGCATCCTACATCTGAATCTTCTCGATGATCTTGTTCCACTATAATGTATTCCGTCTATTTGGTGTTTATTGTCAGGCCCTATATTGAGTATCCTTCATGCAGTTTCCTGGACATGTAACAAGAGTCATCCTTGTCTATCACAATCTTCAGTGAAGAGCAAAGTATACAGTATTTATTGTTCTCATTTCATGGCAGCTCCTCTTCAAATTTTGCAAAAATTTTTATAAGTATACTATACATAATGAAGTGAAATTAAACTTCATTTAAGTTAATTTCACTGCCCATTAAATCCTTTACATCACTGGGTAGGTGGTCAAAGATTTTGTGACTGAATATATCACTCTTATGTCACATTTAGTCTAAGTGATAGTGTAAATCCTTTCTCCTTCTCATACTAAATTTGTGAATAGTATTGTTGTTTTCAAAATGTGATTGACAACTGACAACAAACCACACGAGGGAACACACATACTATGAAGCTGTTTAAAGAGCTGTCAGCAAGAGGTTCTAGAGTGAACACCACATAGTACCCTTATTACTTTTTCTGTAATGATAGGTTACCCCAGAATATGATTCCATAATACATTAGTGAATGAAAATAGGAAAAATAAGTCAGATTTTCGACATTTTCATCTCCAGAATCTGGTACTATCCTTAATACAAAAGTTGCACAGCTAAGGCCAGCGTAATCCTTCATTTATTGTGTCAGCTAACACAGTAATAAATTGTGTTGTCCTATGGCCAAGTTAGCAGCAGTAATATAAAATAAACAGCGAGCTAGGTGAGAAAAAATTTACAATCCATGCAAGGAAATGATCCAGATAATGAGCTAGCAGCACAATCCCACAGTGAGGCAGTTGTCTACAAGATAATTAGTAGTTGAATAGGCAGTTGTCTCAGATCTGATGCAACTGTGCTAAACAGCTTTGCATGCGTCAGTACTATGGGGTAACACTTGTACACAGTGAAAGAATGATATAATGAAAGTTCATTTTATTATTGTGTAAGCAAACCATGTTGTAGCTCATATAACGTAAATTTATTTTATCATTGTTTAACTGAACGAAGATTAAACTGTGATTTTGCCCATATATGTTTACCATGGTAACATAAAGACAGCTGTTCCTCACTTTTGTACAAAATACACCATGCGCCGCTCATGTCATGAAAAATGGTGTGCCTGCCCGAGAGTTAAGATCTGTAACCTGTGGCTTCCAGTTCATGTTCTTATCAATATAAACATCTAAGAATTAAAATATTCTATTTGATGCTTTGATTAACCCTTGTGCATTATTTCTAATCCAATGGTCAGGATTTTGGCTCTAGTGAATTTCGTGTATTGTGTTTTATCTAAATTCAGTGATAGTCCATTTGCAGAGAACTAGTTACTAATTTTCAATCTTCTTTTTCTTGTGTCTTTGTTCCACATATATGCAGATTGTCATGGTTATTGATTTGGCATGATTAATTTAAGAAGTGGCCAGATGTCCTTACTGTTGCCACACTGTTACCTCCCACCCTCCCCCCCTCCAGGATGGAAAATATATATACATGTACCCCAAAAGTCTGCGTGTAGTGTTATTCATGTGAAAGCAAGCAAAGGTGTTTGTGAATCGTGTAACTGAGGCAGGTCTATGGTATCACCCAGTATTCACCTAGTGGCATGTGAGGAACTGCCTAAAAACCACATCCAGGCTGTCCAGCACACTGACACATCCACTGGGGAGATTTGATCCAGGGCCAGCACAGAAGGATATTTTAACATGTGCCACTGTCCATGCAGCTTAGTCATTAACTTGCAAATGTTGAAGTTACTACATTAGGCTTGACTACATGCTTGCATCATCAACAAAGAGAACTGTTTTTGTTTCTTGGCTATATTTGAAGAGTGAAAATGGAAAATGTTACAAGTGCCAAATGTCACGTTTGTCTGAACAATTAAGACAATGTGTATCTGTACATACCTGATTTGCATCCAGAAAATTGAGAAGGTATTGCAGTATCATAGAATTATGCCTCTCACTGCAAAAATAATGAGTCAAATTAGAAAATAAATACTTTATTGAGAACAATCTAAGTGTCATATTACATTTTTATTGTTGATTACATCAGTTGTTGACTGGATCTCTCTCTCTCTCTCTCTCCCTCCCCCCCCCCAGGGGGTCCACAACTCTTTTGTGGATACGTGCGTAGCGAGCACGGGACCCCGAGCTAATGTGACCCTCCTTCCTTTCCGGGCTGCATACCTTCCCTTTCTGCATCCTTCCCTATCCCCCATCTTCGCCCCCCCTCCCCTCACCTCTGGCTCTTTCCTTCCCTTTCTCCCCCTCTGGGAGTATGGTTTGTGCCTACGTCCGGAGACGGACGCTCGTAAATGTAACGCATTCTTCGCCTTCTCTGCTTATACGTCTTCATCCTTCCTTTGTCCTTCTCTTTTCCGTACCTCTTCTCTTTACCCTTTTCTCCGCTGCGGCGTTTGAGACCTCTCTTCTTTTCTTTCCATTTCTTTGTTTTTCCCTTTCTCTTTCTTCCTCCCTGTGCGTGTCTGAAGGCCGACCCACGCATTTTCGTGCGTAGCCGGTGATGGGGTAACGCGTAATTCCCCGCCCGGGATAGACAGGTAGGACACGTACGTACCCCCTGGTAACGGCCAGGCCCAGGGAGGGGTGATTACCCGAGCTGATACCTTCCGAAAGTGCCGATTGGTCCCTCCGTCCGTTTGTCGGGAGGTGTGACCTGAGGTGTGAACAATCACCTAAGGCGGGAGTGCCATCAGAGAGGACCCCCACAAGGGAGGAGCGCGCCATCGGAGATGCCGGTAATCATGGGGGATTCTTCCGCAATGGTTTCCTCATCTTCCACTATGTCTGCTCACAAGTGTAAGTTCACTGAGTCTCAGCCACAGACAGTTTTTCCATCGTTGCCACAGTTCCTTGTTGTTTCTCGGTCTGACGAAGGTCACGACTTCTCCACGGTCAACCCTTTCATTATTCAGAAAGGTGTCGATGCAATTGCAGGTCCTGGAAAGTCTTGTTCCAGATTATGGAATGGCACCTTGTTGTTAGAAACAGTCAGTGCCCTCCGGGCACAAAAATTGCTGCGTACTTCACTGCTCCACACCTTCCCTGTCCGGGTTGAAGCACACCGCACTTTAAATTCCTCACGTGGAGTCGTTTATACACGCTCCCTCGACGGATTGTCTGACGAAGAAATTCAGCACTACCTGTCTGACCAGGGTGTAACGGCTGTTCATAGAATTATGAAAAGGGTTGACACGAACATCATTCCAACCCGCACTGTCTTCTTGACATTTGACAAAGTTCAACTTCCATCGAAAATCAAAGCAGACTATGAGATAATTTCCGTTCGCCCTTACGTCCCAAACCCTACGCGTTGCTATCGGTGTCAGCGGTTCAATCACACCAGCCAGTCCTGTTCCAATCCGGCCAAATGTGTTACGTGTGGCAAGGATGCCCATGAGGGTGCTTGTCCACCCCCATCCCCTCGTTGCATCAACTGTATGGGTGACCATGCTGCTTCCTCTCGAGATTGCCCCATTTTCAAAGACGAAAAGCTCATCCAGGAAATCAGAGTGAAGGAAAAGGTGTCGACCTTCGCTGCTCGAAAATTATTCGCCAGTCGACAGCCCACTGTGCCTCAGACAGGAAAATAAAGCACTGTCCTTGCTTCTCTACGGCCAACAAAGGAGGTGGCCACGCAGACGTGCGACCTCACCTTTAGTGCCACGGTCGTCAGATCAGCCAGCGCAAAGATCACCCGTTTAACCTCACCACTTTCGCCTGCCCACTCTATGGCTCACCCTTCATCGGGTTCTTCTAAATCTCGAGCCCAAAATTCAGGCACCAAGACTTCGAAAAAAGAGCATACTCATGAAGATTTTTTACGTACCCCAACTTCACAACCATCGGTTCCTCCTTCATCTAAACATCATGTTTCCAAGAAGGCTAATAAGAAACCCAGTTCATCTCCTTCTCCACCAAGGCGTGTCTCATCTATAGCACTACCTGGCGGAAATCGCCCTCAGCCGTCTTCTGTGTTGCCGAGGCGCACTGCTGGCGGCCGATCAACCGGCCGATCGCTGGTGGCAGGAGCTGCTCCTGAACAACCTATGGATCAGGATCTTCTGCCTTCGGCTGAATGCCATTCCATGCTGTCGGTCGCAAGCTCTGAGCAGTCGTTGAGTTGACGGCTACCTTGGTCACATTCCTCCATTTTCTGTTCACCCTAAGTCCATTATCCACTGGAATATCCACGGCATTCGAGCCAATCGGGATGAATTATCGGTCCTCTTACGATCCTACTCGCCGGTAATCTTCTGTCTTCAGGAAACAAAGCTGCGTCCCCATGACCGCTTTGTTCTCCCCCATTTTCAGTCCGTCCGATTTGATCTCCCCTCTGTTGAAGGCACTCCAGCCCATGGAGGACTCATGATTCTTCTCCATGATACTCTGCATTATCACCCAATCCCCTTAAACACTTCCTTCCAAGCTGTCGCTGTCCGTCTTTCCCTTTCTGGATATAACTTTTCTCTTTGTACTGTATACATTCCATCGTCCACACCAATGGCACGAGCTGATCTCCTTCATCTTCTTGGTCAGCTTCCACCCCCCTATTTGCTGGTTGGGGACTTCAATGCCCACCACCCGCTTTGGGGATCTCCACATCCTTGTCCACGTGGCTCACTATTGCTAGACGTCTTCCACCAAGCGGATCTAGTTTGCCTCAACACTGGGGTCCCTACATTTTTGTCTGCCTCCACAACAAATTTCCCTCATTTGGACCTTTCGGTCAGTACTGTTCCGCTAGCTCGGTGCTTCGAATGGTTCGCCCTTGATGATACACATTCGAGTGACCACTTTCCATGTGTCCTTAGATTGCAGCCTCAACTGCCATATATGCGCCCGCGATGCTGGAAGTTTGCCCAAGCCGATTGGACACTTTTTTCGTCTCTAGCGACATTCGATGACCATCACTTTCCTAGCGTCGACGATGAGGTCACACATATTACAGACGTTATTCTTACAGCTGCGGAACGTTCAATACCACGCACCTATGCATTGCCCCAGCGCCCCCCAGTTCCTTGGTGGAACGAGGCATGCCGTGACGCAATACGTGAGCGCCAACGTGCTCTTCGCATTTTCCGCCACCATCCTACTTTGGCCAACTGTATCCGCTATAAGCAGTTCCGTGCACGATGCCGTCACATCATCCGCGATAGCAAGAAGGCAAGCTGGAAATTCTTTACTAGCTCATTTAACAACTTCACTCCCTCCTCGGAAGTTTGGAGTCGGATTCGACGGTTATCTGGCGCGCCTAGTTTCTCCCCGGTCTCTGGGCTCACTGCCGCACATGATATGTTAGTGGACCCCGTCGCAATTTCTAACTCATTGGGTCAACACTTTGCTGAGATTTCGAGCTCTTCAAATTACCCGCCAGCGTTTCTCCCGAAGAAACGTGCAGAGGAAGTGCAACCTCTTGCTTTCTTCTCTCAAAATTGCGAAAGCTATAATACTGTTTTCTCCATGCGGGAACTCCAACATGCACTCTCTTCTTCTCGCTCCTCTGCCCCAGGAGCGGATGGTATCCACATCCAAATGTTGCTGCATTTATCAACGCATAGTCTGCGTTACCTCCTTCACCTTTATAATCGAATTTGGACCGACAGTACTTTTCCCAGACGATGGCGGGAAGCTATCGTCGTTCCTGTTCCGAAACCTCGAAAGGACAAACATCTCCCCTCTAGCTATTGCCCCATTTCGCTCACGAGTAGTGTATTAAGGTTTTGGAGCGTATGGTGAATTGCCGTTTAGCTTGGTGGCTGGAGTCCCACACCTGCCCAATGTGGTTTCCGAAAGCATCGTTCTGCAGTTGACCATCTTGTTGCTCTCTCCACTTATATCATGAACAATTTTCTCCGGAAATGCCAAACAGTAGCAATATTTTTTGATCTGGAGAGAGCATACGATACCTGTTGGAGGACAGGCATCCTCCGCACACTGTTCTCTTGGGGCTTTCGAGGTTGGCTGCCCCTTTCTCTTCGCGAATTTATGGCAGAGCGCACATTTAGAGTGCGGGTGAACACTACTCTCTCCCGTACTTTCTCCCAAGAAAATGGGGTACCCCAGGGCTCCGTGCTAAGTGTTGTACTGTTTGCCATTGCCATAAATCCAATTATGGATTGTCTCCTTCCTGATGTCTTGGGCTCCCTCTTTGTGGACGATTTTGCGATCTACTACAGCTCTCAACGGACCAGCCTTCTTGAATGACGTCTTCAAGGATGTCTCGATCGCCTCCACTCTTGGAGCATCGAAACCGGCTTCCGTTTTTCTCCCAGTAAGACCATTTGTGTTAATTTTTGGTGACATAAGGAGTTTCTTCCAACCTCCTTACATCTAGGAACTGTCAACCTTCCATTTTCGGACGTCGCTAAATTCTTGGGTCTTATGTTTGACAGAAAACTGTGCTGGTCCTCCCACATTTCCTATCTTTCGGCTCGCTGTCTGCGATCCCTCAACACCCTCCGTGTCCTGAATGGTACCTCCTGGGGAGCAGACCGAGTGGTCCTTCTCTGCCTCTATCGCGCCTTAGTGCGCTCGAAGTTGGACTATGAAAGCATAGTTTACTCCTCCGCTCGGCCGTCTATTCTTCGGCGTCTCGACTCTATCCACCACCGTGGATTACGTTTAGTGTCTGGCGCTTTTTACACCAGCCCTGTGGAAAGCCTTTATGCTGAGACTGCTGAACCTCCGCTGTCCAATCGGCGAACAGTCCTTCTGAGTCATTATGCTAGCCATCTGTCTTCCATGCCTCCTAATCCAGCCCATGACATTTTTTTCGACGCCTCCTTGGATGTAGGGTATGCAGGCCGCCCTTCCTCCCTACTACCACCGGGAGTCTGCTTCCGTCAACTGCTCCATTCTCTTTCCTTCCGCTTTCCTAAAACCTTCTTGACAACTTGGGGTACAGCACCGCCTTGGCTCCGTCCCCGGATCTGCCTGCTCCGTGACCTTTGTCAATTTCCCAAGGATGGTACCCCTTCACTTGTTTATCGTCGGGCATTTGCTGCTCTATGTGCACAAATGAAGGAAGCCACATTTATTTACACTGATGGCTCAAAAACATCGTTAGGTGTAGGGAGTGCCTATATTGTTGGCGACACCCCAAATCGATTTTGGCTTCCCGACCAGTGTTTGGTGTATACTGCGGAGCTTTACGCTGTTCTCCAGGCTGTCCAATACATCCGCCGCCATCAGCGGATACAGTATGTTATCTGTTCAGATTCTCTCAGCTCTCTCCTCAGTCTCCAAGTTCTCTACCCTGTCCACCCTCTGGTCCACCGGATTCAGGACTGTCTGCGCTTGCTCCACCTGGGGGGCGTCTCGGTGGCGTTCCTCTGGCTCCCAGGACACATTGGTATCTGTGGAAATGAGGCGGCCGATATAGCGGCCAAGGCTGCAGTCTCTCTTCTTCGGCCAGCTATTCGATCGATTCCCTTCGCCGATCTACGGAGCGTTTTAAGTTGTCGTGTTGTTCTTTTATGGTACGCACATTGGTCGACACTTCCCCATAATAAATTGCGGGATGTGAAAGCTCTTCCCTGTGCTTGGACCTCTTCCTCCCGAACGCGTCGTCGGGAGGAGGTAATTTTAACTAGACTTCGGATAGGGCACTGTCTTTTTAGCCATCGACATCTTTTAAGCGGCGATCCTCTCCCACTCTGTCCCCACTGCTCTCTGCTGTGGACGGTAAGACACCTTTTAATTGAGTGCCCCTATTTTACTCCGTTACGCACCCGTCTACAGCTGTCGCCTGATATATCGTCCATTTTAGCAGATGACACGCGCTCGGCCGATCGCGTTCTCGAGTTTATTAGTGCCAGTGAGATGACGTCAGTCATTTGAAACTTTTTTTGGGGACAACCAACCCCTTTCTGTGGTGGATTTTTAAGCTTTCCTTCTGCTTTTAGTTTCTCCAATTTTTTGAGTTTCATTCCCATTTTTTTAACTGTTTCCTAAGTCACGGACTGGGCGCTAATGACCATAGCAGTTTTGCGCCAAAAAAAAAAATCCTGTCCCTCTCTCTCTCTCTCTCTATCTCTATCTTCCCCCTCCCCCTAGTTTTCTCGCCCTCCCTCCTCCTCACTTGCCTTTCCCCTCTCCTTCTCTCCTCCCTTCCTTCTTCTTCTTCTTCCCCCCCTCTCCCTCCAACCACTAATGTAAACAACAACAAAAACTCATATGACATGAAAAGGAGAGACCGATTGTTGGGGATTGCACTGGACAATGTCTGAAAATTGGAGAGCTTAAAGGTTGATGACAGGGTAGTATGCAAGACAAAGATTGCTACTAAAACATCATGCACAAGTTAATAAAAGTGAAAAGCTTAGTGCACTGTACGTAACAGAGGCAAGAGGGAGGATGGAAAAAAATAGACAAATCAGAAAATGAAAGATGCAGGAAACTAAAATGGAGTGAAGAAAGGAGTAGTTACTGTTAATAAATGCTGAGATGGAAGGCATTAACGTAAATTAAAGCCAGATGGGTGGCGAGAACCAAGGACATTTTGTAGTGGTAGTTCCCACCTTCCGAGTTCTGAGAAACTGCTGTCAGGGGAAGAATCCAGCATTTATTCACACTAACTACTACTTTATTCTCTCTGTTTTAGTTTCCTACATCTTTCATTTTCTGACTTGTCTGTTTTCCACCAGCCCCTCTCCCACCTGTGTTACATACAATTCACTTAGCGTTTCACTCTTATTAACTCGTGTACGATGTTTTAGTAGTGATTTCTGTCTTGTGTATTACACTGTCTTCCACCTTTAAGCTCTCATGTTTTCAAATCTCTTCCAGTGCAGTCCCCAACAATCAGTCTCTCCTTCTCATCCTGTTCTGACACGCGGTTCTGGGTGACTTTTCTCAACTGTACCCCTTTCCCTAAACCTCTCCAATCCTTTTCCTTCACCCCTCTTCCTTTCACTCCAACGCTTCTGCCAAAAGAAGGAGCCACTGGCTCCGAAAGCTTGTAAAAGTTAAATCTTTTTATGTGTGTGTGCCCCTGCCATCGCTTGGTGAGTAGACTTTTTACCTATCTGTTTCTATTCTTTTACATACGTATAATGAAATGATATCACAGTAATCTATTTAGAAATGGTAAACCTGCAGTGTAATGAATATGACATGAAAAGTGAAAATTCACCCCATTCTGACACAAATTCTTAATTTGTCACAACATATTCAGTACATAAGATATGTCCAGCTAGCTACATCATATGTTCTGTCACTATTTCAGAAGGTGATTTTGTGCATTATCTCTGCAGCACCCTGTCATTTGTGATCTGGTCTTGGAGAGACAGGCCAAGGATTCTCCTAATGCAACATGTTTAGAAAAGAGTGATTTGTTTAGTTACGCTCAGTGTAGATATCCAGATTTTGCAGCCTTATAAAAATCAGTAATCTTGTAAAGTTTATAATTGATCGGTGACGGCCTTAGTATCATCATGAGGCAGTATTATGCTGCTACTTTAATTGCAGGGCTTCCTTTACAGCATATTCTTGAGACAAGATACTGGATGATCACACATATAATGATACAGTTTTCAGTAGCATGTTATTTTCAGTATTTTTGCACAAATGAATGTATTTCATTATTTTAACTGCCAGAACTTCACTGTGGGCTCAGGGATTACTACTATGTCATTGACAATGTTGCTCTTCTAGCCATAATTTCAGTGGAACTTCACTTTTATGTTCACCGATTTTATGCTTTTTGCCATTCTATGCTATAAATTTTTAGCCCCTGTCAGAAACCCAAAAAGATCAATGCTAAAAATTGCTATGGAATCACTGCAGATGCCCCAACAGTGAGTCCTAAAGCACAGCTTAATTATGACTAGGTTATTTGTAGGTCAGTAATGTCTTTTTTCCAATGTGGGGCCACATTACATCAATATTTGACCAGTGAATATTTTTCGTAGTGATATTGCAAGATTACAAGTCCCTATCAAGCAACACATGTTATAGCTGAAATACCAGTATCAGTCTCTGTTTACTGAGGCACAAACTTATTTCTATTTGTCTCTACTGTTATTTCAAGCAAGCCACCTAAGAACTATGTGGCCAGTGCAATTTGATCAAAATAAACATTATACTCCAGCTAAAACTACTTGCAAAACTAAAACCACAATGAAAATCCAAGGAAGCACTGTGCAGATGTATTTTACAGTGTCTCTAATAGGTTTGTCGATTGCGGCATATCGCACTTTTCAGTTCTGAGTATACAGTGAGCATATAAAACTACCTAGAACAAGTGTGAAGTGCATGCTGTCATTCAGTTTATTCATGCTATGGGATTCTGCCTGACTTGATGCAGCCCACATAACGTAACTGTATGCGTGACAGTGAAGTGTGGGAATAGTGCAACAACTTTGAAGTTGGACTTACAGATGTTCTTGACACAAACGGTCAGGAAAGGAAGTGCATGCCAACTGATGGTCTTGTTCAGCAAGTAGATCAGGAAGTTCGAGAAAATCGTCCAAGAAGAATGATTCAGAACAAGCGAAGAGGAATGTTTTATCAGGCAGTGTCCTCCTTCATGACAATGCTCAGCCGCAAACTGCAGTGATTTCGAAGGGAAGTGTTTGGTCACTTACCATACGTCTTGGACTTGGCTCACTTTGATTTTCATCTCTGTGATCATGAACTGCTAGCTATGAAGACAGCATTTTGGCACAGACGAGAAGCTGCAGACCAACACGAATAATTGACAGAAAGCATGGATGGTGAGCATATTGTGAAGTTGCTACATTGCTATGACAAATGTCTAAGTAGGAATTGTGCCTATGTAGATAATTAGCAGGAAGGTCAGGAATGTGGAAAAAGATCAGACCTTGACAAAAAAAAGAAAGAAAAAAGGTCTTTAGATTGGGAGAAATGGAAGACATAGGATCAGGTCCAGATCCTTGTTTATTCCCAAAGTCACCTAGATATCCACTCTTTCTCAATGTCAACAGAATTGTGATTGTTTTTAAATTTCTAATCTATCCTTCCATATGGGCTTTTAAAATTATGACAACTAACAAGCCTTCTGCTCATGTAAAGGGACACTTCCATACTGTAACCAACCACAAACTTAACTAGCCAGTTACTGTACATGTTGCATACACAAACACCAATGACTTCAGCAGCTGCGTCAAGGCCTGTGCCATTTGCCATCCCCCTCGCTCCCACTCCCTCTCCTCCCTTCCCAGCAACAAGTCCTTTCAACAGCACAGTGGGGAACTATTACAGCAGAATTTCTTCCATTCTCTCAATGCCCTGGCCTAAGTCTCCACATATCTCAATCCTCAACTGTCTCCTTTCCCCCATCTTGCCCTGACCATTTTCTCACCTGTTATTCTCCACTCCATTCCTCCCCCATCCCAGCATTATTCTCTGTTTGATGTGCATTTCCCTTTCTTCTTTCTTTCCCTCATGGCTTCAAAATTTGTTCCAAAATTGTTGGATTCAACCAGAAATAACGTTGCATAGACATCGCTCAAGAACTGCTGAATGAAATCAGCACTGATCCAGAACATCTAAAGAAGCTCATAATGGGTGACAAAACATGGCTATACTGGTATGACATGGGAAACTAGGCTTAGTCTTCTCAGTGGATCCTGCCTGAAGAGACAAGACTGAAAAAAATCACCTGTGAAGGTTTTCTCACTGTTTTCTGTGATTACAATGGGATGCTGCATCATGAGTTCCTGCCTTAGTCATACAGTCAATGAGGTTTGCTACCTGGAAAGTATATACCATTTGCATGAAGCAATGTGAAAAAACTGACTGGAATTGTGGCAAAATCACTCATGGACATTTCATCATCATAATGCTCATGCTCACACCTTAGTGCTTGTTCATGATTTTTTGGCAAATAAGCTAAACCGTTCTGTTGCCTCAGCCACTGTATTTGCCAGATATGTCCCCCTGTGATTTGTTTCTGTTCCTGAAGCAGAAGGGAACCATGAAAGGTCATCATTTTGACACTGTTGAATTGCTTAAGGAGCTGGACACCCTAACGAAAATTGAGTTCCAGAAGTACTTCCAGGATTGGTAAAAGTGCTGGCGCAAGCGTATTATATTTGAAGGGGATTACTTTGAAGGGGACAAAGTTGATTTTGATGAATAAATAAAACTTCTTTAACAAAAATTCCCATTCCTTTTTGGTCACATCTGATATATTATATTCAACAACTGTAAAAACTCACAGATAGTACATTGTTTGGATAAACTTTTAGTGTTGAAAGCACATTTTTATGTATGTGTCACATATAGTTGTAGCTGCAAGAATACTTTTTATGATCACAGAAGCTTATTTAGTCAAAATGTATGAGAAACTACACTTTAATGACTGTACATGATATAGAATTATAAGGCAGTTATGATCAATACATTTTGCTGTATGTAGGTAAATTGTATGTGCACATGTTGCTGCCATTTGAAATGCTAATTTTGTAAACTTGTACATATTGAAGCAGTATTTTGCAATTTTATGTATTGTGTTTGCTGCCTTAAAGGACTGTCTATGTCATCTTATATGTACGTGACTAGATAACTAAAAGTAACATATTCCCCATAACTGCTACCTCATGATTAGCAGCTGTATTTCCGTGTGGACTTTTGAGCTGAATTTGCAGTTGGAACCCCACTCCACTGTGGCAGAAATTTTATTGCAACTGACATTTAATTTAGTTTCACAATTTTTAAGTTTGGTGGGTGAGTTTTTACTGTTGTTAATTGGTAATGTATATGTAATACTTGCCATTTTTTGTGACTTTTGATTTGACAGGATCTTTTGATGACAGTAGCCAAACCATGTCATGGAATAACATAATAAATAAATAAAACATCAAATGATTGAAAGAATTCAATCCATTATTGACAAAATAATATAACTGGATAGATAAAAAATCTGCTCACCAAGCATTGTGGCAGAACACGCACATGAAAGAAGGTTATAATTAGGCAAGCTTTTGGAGACATTGGCTCTTTCTTCAGGCTGAAGGGGAAGGAAGAGAGGTGAAGGAAAAGGACTGGAGTGGTCTAGGAAAAGGAAGTAGATTTCGGGAAATTCACCCAGAACCACGGGTCAGGGGAGTCTAATCAGACAGGATGATAAGATCTTAGTTTTTCCTTCTCATCCTGTCTGATAAGTCTCCCTCGACCCATGGTTCTTGGTGAATTTACTGAAATCTACCCCTTTTCCTTGACCTTTCAAGTCCTTTTCCTTCACCCATGTTCCTTCCCCTTTAGCTCTTCTGCCTGAAGGAGCCACTATCTCTGAAAGCTTGATTGATTGTAACCTTTTTTGTTGTGTTCTGCCACCGCTTGGTAAGTAGATTTTCTATCTATCCAATTAAGTGATTGAGAGAGTATTATTCACAAATGTTTGTAATAATTCAAGACTCATTCCATCCTTTTATTAATAATTTCTGAGTGGAACTTCTGTTCCTTCAAAACTGCCATAATGTTCAGTATGCTCTACAACCCTGTTTTTGTAAACAGAAATGATTGTGCACTTTTTCATACAGATTTTATCCAAGGAAATTTCATTCGGAGTGAGGAGTTTCTGAAATTCTTTTATTAGTAATGAACTGTAGAAATCATTGTTGTCTTCTTGCATAGCTATTGTTACGGAAGCATGAGTTACCATTAAATTTTTCTATCAGTTTTCTCTGCATTGTTGGGTATATTGTAAGTGTTACCCTTTCTGTTTTCACAGCAGTCTCTAAGTGGTTCTATTAAACTGATGTATGTTTTTGCAGTCCACTATTAATTTATTTAGTACATGTTTAACTAGTATGTGATTTATCATATGTTTGAGTTTCAGCTTCATCTCTTCCCCCTGTTTACTGTAAATGAAGTAAATATTTTCAGTTCATCTGTAAAACCATGTCATTTCCTAGCTCTTGTTTGTTGAGAATACCTATGCAGCAAATAGCTCCATGTGAGTGGCAAAGTACATAGTCATTTCTGTTTACAAACCATCATCAGTTTTGTAAACCACAGGTGCTTTCCTAACATTCTTCATAAACTCTTCTGCTTAGGGGACAGTAATAACCCAATTTATAATAAACTAAAAACATAGAAGTAATTGTCATAGTAAATTGTAACACTATTTTTTGGCATTTATGTTAGGAGCCAGTACCCAGCATCATGATATAGACATAAACATGTTATTTCCATGCACACCATCTGAAGATGAAACTGGAAAAGTTCAGAAATTAATTAATGGGGGAAAAAGAAGAACAAAAGATTGGTTGCCATTTTCTATGTTTTATGGGAAAAATATCAAGTTGCACTGTTTTTTGGAATCCACATTAAACTATAGTTCGCCGTATAACTGGTGGTCAATTCATAGTTTGGAGGAAGGCAACAGTTCTCATAGGACCACACCTAAAAATCACTGTGGTGTTCAAACCAATTTTTGAGTTGGTGACACCTTTACTTACTTACTCTGTACAGTCCTAGTTTCTAAACATTCCTAGGGGATAAACTTAAAACAGATAAATAATAGTTGTAATTGATTGTTATCGTATTTTACTAAAGCTGCGTGCAAAGGCTGCTTCTGTCTGTTAATATATAATTTGACTCACTTCACATCCTTGAAGGGATGGAATTTTGAGGCACAGCTCATTTGTTAGAGCTCACAGCATGTTCTAAGATTCTACAACAAATGGATGTCAAAGATATTGGATGTTAGTATTGTGAGTTACTTCTGCTACCCTTCTTGTAGATGGATGTGACCTGTGCTTTCTTCCAACTTCTGGGTACAGCTTTTTTGTTTATCCCTATTCAGCTATTTCAGTATCAAGTTGCAGGACTTAGTGGTTCTTCAGTGAACTGCTGTGATATGCCTTATCTGAATTATGATTGTGTGCTTGTCTTCTGCCTTGATAGATATGAAATATAGGTCAGTTGCATTCTGTACAAACTTATCAAAATTTGTATCTCAGAGAGTTGTTCATGAGACACCATCTATAAATACATTTTATACACCCCATTATAGTTTAGCATACACATATGTGCCAACTTTGTACTTAATATTCTAATAATGAGTTTCATAAAAATTGTAGAACGTTTTATTTGTTTTTCAAATACTTGTTTCTTGTATTTTCAGGAGATCTATGTGAAAGGGCACAATGTCATAATGATACATGCCAGAATGGAGGAAAATGTATGGTTATTGCCAATGAAACTGCTTGCTACTGTCCTCCTGGGTATTCAGGATCCCAGTGCCAGGTAAAGGTAATTTAAATCATATTAAAAGTTCCTTTACAGCTGCCAAAACATGAATCACTGGAGCAAGGCTGATGGACATGCAAATTTATAAATGCAGTTGAATCTACATCTACGTATGTACTCCGCTAGCCACCAAGTGGTGTGTGGCGGAGGGCACTATTCACACCAAAGTCATATTCCCCCCCCCCAACCCACACCCCCCCAACCCGTTCCACTCGCGGATCACACGAGGGAAAAACAACTGTCTCGGTGCCTCAGTACAGGCTCTAATTTCCCTTGTCTTTGAATGTTGAACACTGTGCGATTTGAAAGTTGGTGGTAATAAAGCATGCTCTACATCCTCAGCGAAGATCCGATTTTGGAATTTAGTGAACAGCCCCTTCTGTTTAGCACGTCAGCTAAATGGCCAAATGTACCAGTCACGAATCTTGCCACTCTTCTTTGGACTTTCTCAATCTCTTGAATCAGACCCAACTGGTAAGGGTCCCATACAGATGAACAATACTCTAAGATTGGATGAACTAAAGTATTGTAAGCAATTTCCTTTGTTGAAGGACTGCATCGCTTCAGGATTCTACCAATAAACCACAATGTAGAGTTCACCTTACCTGTTACTTGTGTAATCTGATCGTTCCATTTGAGATCACCTCGAATAGTCACACCCAGATACTTGACGGATGTTACTGCTTCCAAAGACTGGGCAGTTATTTTGTACTCTTACATTAACAGGGATTTTCACTTTGGTATATGCAGTAGGTTACACTTACTAATATTGAGAGATAAATGTGTCATTACACCACTCATTTATTTTCTGCAAATCCTCATTGGTTTGTTCACAACTTTCATGTGATACTACTTCCCTGTAGACTACAACATTATTGGCAAACAGTCTAATGCTGCTGTCAGTACCATCAACGAGATCGTTTATGTAAATCGTAAAAAGCAGTGGACCTATTATGCTGCTTTGGGGCACACCTGATGTTATGCTTGTTTCTGTTGAAGTCTCCCCATTCAGGATGACATACTGTTCTCTGGTTGTTAGAAAACTTTCTATCCAACCGCATATGTCATCTGATAGACTGTAAGCACACACTTTTTGGCACAGGCAACAAGTCGAGGAATATGGCATCAACCTGGGAGCCGGTATCTAGAGCCTGTTGTATATCATGCACAAAGAGGGCCAGCTGTGTCTTTCATGACCGCTGTTTCCTAAAACTGTGCAGATGAGCTTCTCAGAGTCTAGAAAGGTGATTATGTCTGAATGCAAAATACAAGGGTCACTCCAAAAGAAATGCACACTATTTTTGTAAAAATACAGTTTTCATTTTGCATGTGTGAAAGTTTTACAGTGTGTAGATACATCCTTCTGACTTGTTTTCAAACTTATTTCAACCTGTTCCTGTGAGTGGTGCCGTCACAGCATGTCTTCAAGATGGCTGCTACACTTAACGTTTGTCAGAAGCAACGTGCTGTTATAGGATTCCTGTGCTGTGAAAACGAGACAGTGGGAAACATCCGCAAGAGGTCAAAAAAGGTGTATGGACATGCTGCTGTCGATCGCAGTACAGTTAGTCGGTGGGCAAGCAGGTTACATGATGAAAGCGGGCACGGCAATATTGAGGATTGTCCTCACAGTGGCAGGCCTCGTACTGTACACACTCCAGACAATGTGCAGAGAGTTAACAAATTGGTGACTGCTGACAGACGCATCATGGTGAACGAATTGTCACGCTACGTTGGGATAGGGGAAGGAAGTGTTTACAGAATACTGAAAGTGTTGGCATTAAAAAAGGTTTGTGCCAGGTGGGTTCCCAGGATGTTGACAGTGGCTCACAAAGAAACAAGAAAAACAGTATGCAGCGAACTTTTGGAATAGTACAAGAATGGTGGAGATGAATTTCTTGGAAGAGTTGAGACAGGTGATGAAACATGGCTCCATCATTTTTCACCAGAGACGAAGAGGCAATCAATAGAGTGGCATCATGCAATTTCACCCAAGAAAAAAAAAATTCAAAACCACACCTTCTGCTGGAAAAGTTATGGCTACGGTGTTTTTCGATTCCGAAGGACTCTTGCTTGTGGACATCATACCAAGTGGAACCACCATAAATTCTGATGCATATGTGATGACACTGAAGAAACTTCAAGCTCAACTAAGTCATGTTCGACCACATAGGCAAAAGCCGGATGTTTTGCTGTTGCACGACAATGCACAGCCACATATCAGCCAAAAAACCATGGAAGCGATCACAAAACTTGGATGGACAACACTGAAGCACCTGCCTTACAGTCCTGACCTGGCTCCATGTGACTATCATCTCTTTGGGAAACTGAAAGACTCTCTTCACAGAACAAGGTTTGAAGATGATGACTCTCTTGTGCACGTTGCCAAACAGTGGCTCCAACAGGTTGGTCCAGAATTTGACCGTGCAGGTATACAGGTGCTGGTTCCAAGATGGCATAAGGCAATTGAGAGGGATGGAAATTATGTGGAGAAATGAAAATAGTGTTCCTAAAGGATGTATCTACACACTGTAAAACTTTCAAACATGTAGAATAAAAGATGGATTTTAAAAAAAATAGTATGTTCCATGATTCTACAACAAATCGATATCAGTGAAATTGGCCGGTAATAATGTGCATCCAATTTTCTACCCTTTTTATAGATTTCTATGACCTGGGCCTCCTTCCAGTCACGTGGAATCTTGAACTTATTTTTTTTTTAAAAAAAACTGTGTGTTTGTGATAAAGAAAAATCAAAGGATATGTGTGCAGATAGGGCAAAATCTCTGCAAATCTTACTTTATGAGTAACACAGAGTACAGAGAATGAATGGAATGTAACAAACTCAATTTGCAGACTACTTTAGTAATGTACTATATGTGATTAGTAAGTCAAAGGTGAGACCTTAATTGAAAGTGTTGTAAGGCTGCTTCTTCAACAATGCAGATTTTATCAAACACAAAGTATGTACAAACAAATTACAAAAGATAATAGTTCCTGACTCTTCTGGAAACACACAAAACAAATTATTCCCAGAGATGAATACCTCTTGGTCGATACAGTACTTTAGAAGTTTGTTGAATGACTCACACATTAGTGAAGCAGGACACTGTGTATCTTTGATTGGGAAGCACTCATATTGAACCATCCTCATGACATGTCCATATATCGTAAGTACAATAGTCATTTGAACAATGTGTTAGGCAGACACAATTTTGACAATATCAATGATTTCGAACAGTAATGTTCAAATCACAGTCATGGAGAAAACTATATATCGCAAGGTCATCATCTACAGGTGCACTGAAGAGCATAATGTAGACATTAACTGGTTAACAAGTGAGACTGTGAAGGTCCAATGCAGCTTTTAAATCTGCCGCAGGTGTTTTGCAAGTGACCTGGCTAGCAGGTGTATCCATCAACACTGTGCCTAGTGAGCTTGCTTGATGTATGCCTATTAATATTAATTGATTCATCAATATGTCCAACTGGATTACAAACTCACTCCACCTTTGAATTGGCCTATAGGACCAAAACTGTCTTAGATTGTGCAGGGGAGGGCGAGGTGTGTATGGGCTGTTGCAAAGGCTGGGATGCAGCTTTGGGTGCTGCTGGTGGTGGCAGAAGAGCTGCTCCTTGGTCCAGCGTTGGAGAGACAGGAGGCAATGGCAGTTCACACTCACAGCTTGCTACTTGTCCTGGAGAGGGCTGTGGTTCTAATATCAGACCCAACACATGCTGGAGGGCCACCTGTGTCTCATCTGCGTCCAGGTCCACAATATGATGCATGATGGTTGGAGAACTGGGAATACCAGATGTCAACTACCTGGGAAGTTCTCCTTTGACTGGACCCTTTATCTCTATTGTTGGTCTATGAAGTGGGCAAGACAGATTGCCCTTGCTGCTGTGGCAGATCCAGAAGTGGAGTTTGCACCACATGGTGCATACTGAATTGATTCTGATGCTGGCAAACGATGCCTTAAAGTGACCACCAGGATGAGCTACCGGCTTTGCTGGGCGGTGATGGAGCCACATATCCAGGCAGGTGTATGTTCAAACTTGTTTCCCCAGATGGGGATACCCATTTTAAAAGGTGTGGCAGCTTCTTCTTCTTGCACTGATTATGGCTACAAGTAATAACAAGGGCTTCCGTGCAAGAGTTCTGACAGGGTTTTATCATGGATTGGTGTCCCTCCAGGGGAAGAGGGGAAAAAAAGAAAGCAATTTAGAATCAATAGACAGGGGTGTCAGTAGTTTTTCCATCTGTGTTTCAAACATTTTGCCATGTCATTAGAGACAAGGTGAAATGGAGGGGTGTAAAACTGTTGAAAACCAGTGGATGCAGACTGCAGGCCATTATAGGTGATTCAGGATTGTGAGGCCCCTTTCAAGAGAGAAAACAGTGGCCAGCATACACATCTATTACTGTCAACCACATTGTCCCATGCAAGGGACCCACAAAATCTGCTTTCTTTTGTTCTCATGGCTGGGCAGATGTGGGCAATATTGGTAGGCATGATGCATTGCTAGTTGCTACATCTGACAAGCTTGTCAATATCTAGACAAACATGTGGTATACTTGTCAATCTGTGGCCAATACACATGTTGCCGGGCCAGATTCTTCATTCTGGGAATGCCACAGTGGGACTGATGCACAAATCAAAAGATATGTGAGAACGAAACCTTAAGAATCACCACTCAACACTGACGGTCATCTTGATTCAATAATAAATCAATTCAATAATAAATCACCTTCGAAAAGATGAAGGGCATGGGATCACAAATAGAAGGAACTATATTTTGTTGAGACTGCTGAAGGAAGGGTCTGGGCCAGCCAATTTGTACAAACAGGCAACCTGTTTCAAGAGTGGATTCTTACGAGTGGCTGCTGCAGCAGTGACGGAAATCTTTTCCACCAGTTATTCCAATTGTGAATCATTGTGAAAGCAAATAATCTCTTCTTTATCAAAATTCTCATCAGGATCCACAGGGAACTGTGACAGCATGTCTGCATTAGCGTGCTGGGCAAATGTACAATAATGAACGAAATATTGGTAATTTGATAGGTAAAAATCCAGCCTTGTAACCTCTGAGATGTCCATCAGGCATCTTTAATGCAGAGCCAAATATGGACAACAGTGGCATATAGTCTGCAACCAAATGAAATTTTGAGCTAAGAAGAAAAATGTAGTACTTCTGGAAACCAAAAATATTTGGCAGTGCCTCTTTCTCTAACTGGGAATAATTTTCTTATGCCACAGTGAGTGTCTTAGAGCAAATGTGATATACCATTCTGAACCATGTGGGTACTCACATGTTAAAACATCTGATGCTGTATGGTGATGCATCTGTGGCCAATATGAGAGATAAATGTTGCTGATACAAGGTCAAGCAAAGCATGGTTTGGAGACATTGCTTCAGTTCAAGAAATGCTTGGTGACAATCCATGGAGCACTGGAAAGAGACCCCTTTCTTCCGCCATCAATTTAGTGGATGGGCTGTTGTTGTAATTTGGGGAATAAATTGGAAATAATATGTAACCTTGCCCTTGTAACCATGCAAGTCATTGAATTTTTTGGTTTGGAAATTTGGGAAGTGGTTGCTACATCTCTTACATTATTCTAAGGCCATCCTGTTTAAGAATATATACTTAATGGGAAACAGAAAGAAGGAGCATTTTGACAAGTTATACTTTAACCCAGCTTGCAAAAGGATAGAAAATACTCACCAGATATTTGTCATATGCTCCTCCTTAGTCAATCCTGTGATTAGCATATCATCTATATAATTGATGCATTGTGGAATATTGGCAATATTTTGTTCTAAAAATTTCTGAAATCCACTAGATGTCGCCATGAGCGCTGACCTGGAGCATGCAGTCAGTCTCTCGCAATATGGCATCCGTGCAACAGAAGGCGTATTGTGTTATTGAATTTAGTTGTACTCAATCAGTGATTGCAGTTCAGCTGGTGTTTCATATTCGATTTCATGCTAAACCACCATCACCAAAGAACATATGATGGTGGTATAAACAGTTTGAAGAAATAGGGTGCCTCTGTAAAGGCAAAAGTCCTGACCGGTCACGCATTCCTGGACAAGCAGTGGAACAAATCTGACGAGCATTTGAGCAGAGTCCCCGCAAGTCTACGCGTCGTGCTAGCCGAGGATTTGCGTTACCGCGCATGACAGTGTGGTGTGTGTACAGCATTGTTTAGCCCTCAAACCATACCAATTACAACTGGTACAAGCTCTTCGAGATACTGACAAAGTGAAGCGAGTGGACTTTAGCATGACATGGAAGATGACACTTTTATGTTACGATTGATATTCAGTGATGAGACGACTTCCCATATTAGTAATAAGGTTCACCGTCATAGTGTGCGTATATGGGGGCACGAAAATCCTCATGGAACAATTGAAGACAAACGTGTTGCACAAAAAGTGAATGTTTTTTGTGTTGTTTTGCAAAGCAAGGTTTATTGACCCTACTTGTTTTGAAGAAGAAACCGTAACATGACAATCGTATCTTGCAATGCTACGGAACTGGTTATTCCCATAACTTGGCTCTGAAAATTTCATCTATCAACAAGATGGAGCACCACTGCACTGGCACAACAACGTGCGCAGTGCCAACGTTGTAAGGAGTTCACCACCATGCTGGAGAAAATGTAATTTCGATGTATTGCTCACATGATGCCTGCGACAGAAAATAACATTTGCTCCAACAGGGTGGTGAACCCCTTACAACGTGCCTCAACATTGGATAGGGCGTACAGGACCATGAGACCAGGCTTTACACGCTTGGCCTCCTAGGTCCCCTGACTTAACACCATGTGATTTCTTCCTTTGGGGACATGTTAAACAATGTATTTATGTTCCTCCCTTATCTTGTGACATTGATAAACTAAAAACAGAATATCAGCTGCTGTAGCTTCAGTGACAGAAGACACCTTACGCTCAGTTTAGGATGAATTCGGCTATCGGCTAGATGTTGTCTGTGCAGCCAATGGAGGACATATTGAACATGTATGATGGATTTTTATAAACTTCTGTCTTTTCTGAGTAATTTAGTATGCAATTTGTTGGTGTTAAGCCCTTCTTCCTAATAAATAAATCCATTTAAAATCGGATCATTCTTTTTGGGGCACCCTGTATATTAGGTACATGACCTGTGCTAACTTGACCCTGTATGTGTAAAGTCATCTATGTCATCAGTTATATCTGAATACCAGAGATGTTTTAAGTTACCGTGTACATTGCCCTTCAGGGAGAGCTGTACTCTTTCCCTGTTCATAAGGCCCTAAGTATGTGGTGGTCCCACAGATTCTCAATTGGGTTTAAATCCATGGAGTTTGGTGGCCAGGGGAGTATGGTAAATTCACCCTGGTGTTCTTCAGACCATACACATACACAGCGAGCTGTATGAGATGGTGCTCTGTCCCGCTAGTAGATGCCATTTTGCCGAGCGAAAAACAAATTACGTGTAGAGGTACACATGGTCCTCAAGGATATATTCATTCTTGTGTTAATCTGCTGTGTCTTCCAGAATGATGAAATCACTGAGAGAATATCAGACCATAACACTGCCTCCACCAGCCTCAACCTTTCCAACAATCGTTTCAGGACCTTACGCATCACCAGCCATCTGTCCAGTGGAGTACAAAACATTAGTCATTCGAAAACACCACCTGTCGCCACTCAGTGGATGTCCAGTTGTGGTATTGGCATGCAGATTCCAACTTTTGTCACCTATGGACAGCAATCAGTGTGGGCACGTGAACCAGGTGCCTGCTGCGTAGGCCCATAAGTAGCAACATCCGCTACACGGTCATTGAGGAGACACTGTTGGAAGCTTCTTGGTTCATCTGGATGGTCAGGTGCTGAACAGTTGCACCATCTGTTTCCCCATACACATCTCCACAGCCATAGTTCACCCCTGTTATGTATGGCCTATGGTGCATAACAGTTGCCTCAATGCCAGTTTTGGATAGAACCATTTTGCCATACATGACATACTTTAACCATGGCAGCATGTGAACAGTTCACAAACTTAACTGGCCTGAAAGCCAATAATCATGCTATTTTGGATCTCAGATAAATAATTCCGTTTCTGCATCAGTATGATAACTGCACTGTTTTCTGCATCCCCCCAACAGGATTTGTTTATCCTTCATTGCTAGTGTTGCCATCTGCTGTCTGTGAGTGGTTATTGCATATTGACATCAAACATAGGCTGCGTTCGAATTAATGTATCTGGACAGTGTATAAACAAGTGTATCAGATATTAGTGGTGTGACAGCTAGAAGATGCCTCCTTAAACAATATTATCAACAATGTAGGAAATGACAGATTGCTACATACCGTAAATAAGACACATCACATTGCAGACAGGCACAATTAAAAGACACATATAGCTTTCAGCTACACCCTTTATCAGTAAAAAACACACACACACACACACACACACACACACACACACACACACACACACAAAAGCAAGCAAGCAAGCACACATGACTGCCAACTGCAGCATCTCGGGCAAGAATGCAATATCATGTGGGATACAAGCTGTGGGGTCCTGCCCACTCATCTCGTATAGGGAGCCTAAAGGATGCTGTGTTTCGGAATGCCATACAACAATTCAAGCAAAATCACATTAATAGTTTTTATAACAAATAAGAAGAATGACAATACTTAACTTGGAATTTACAATGGTGTCGCAAGTGATGGGTGACATGCAGCATAAATCCGAGTCCTTTACTATATACAATGTTCATGCAAGTTTGACACACAATTTGTGCATCACTAATAACTGCTATTGTAGCATTCTCTGCTAGGTCTATCCGAATTCTGAGCGGCTAAGGCTGGTAGGAGAAGCACTTATATTCTCCTCTTGTAGAAGCTGCTCCTGTCATGGTGTGGTCCTAATCTGTGCACCATTGGCCTACGTCATTTCACCGCCTTTTCTTCTCTTCCATTCTTCATCTTCGATCTGGCACTTGTGGTTGCGCCAAAACATTCCCCCCCCCAAAGTGATGGACCATCGTCGTGTAGGAAGTGCGACCACAGCAGGGAGGCAGGAGTGTGGACGCATAGCTGGGCTGGAAGCTGTGGCTGCAGGGGATGTCAAGCTTCCAGCCGTACCCCGCCAACCAGCCTGCGCTCTGGCGGAAATGTCCCCCAGAAAATGACCAGAAGGGTATGCGTTCCACCTCCTGCTGCCATGAACCAGATGAAGAAGGCAGTGACTGCTACGGTGTGGGTGGGTCCAGCTCCATCGATAGGACGAGAGGGGGTGAAGGCTCCGTCTCCATGGGATCATCCCGCAGTGTAGTGAGAACGCTCTCTGGCAGGTGCTGTGCCCGCACTGTCCTCTGGATCTGTGAATCTCGGGGAAGAGAGAGTGACAGAGGCAAAGTTGATTTTGATGGCAGTGCTGCAAGCCATCTGGACCTGAAAGAAGACATATGCAAGCGCCAAGTTGAGGGATGATCTCACCTCGCGCCCACCGTCTGCTGCCACTAAAAACCCTGTAAAAGACAATATCATGCAGCGCGAAGCGATACTTGTGGTCTTCCTTTGGCACTGGATGCTGAGGAAGGTGAAGCAGGTAGAGCAGTGTCCGATGGCGGCGGCCATGAAGCAATTCTGCCAACGATGATCCATCTCGTTGGTGTGGCTAGAGCAAGCCGCCGATGTGGAATGGGGCAATCGCAAACAAGGGACTCAACCCGGCATATAGCTGGCTGCTCGAAAGTGTGAACTGACAAGGCACTGGAATCGTACTGATCTAGTGTTTGCACTACCCGCTGAAACGATAGATCAGACTGTTTCAAAATTTTCTCTGAGTTTGACGTCAGGTACATTGTACACGATCGCATCGTGCAAGATAACATCAGAATATAAAGCACTACAAGCACATTTGAATTTGCATTTCCTTGTCATATCCTGCAAATCTGTTACCCACTCGCAATAAGTTTGTTGTGACAGTTTTTGCAATTAAAGTGTGGATGTCTAGCTGCTATCACATTTACTTGTTGGTCATAATAGTTTGTTAGTGACATTACCACCTCATCATAAGGAAGTTCACTCAGAGTGTTCTAGTGAATAGTTTTTGTAGGAGACTGAACACTACACTTCCTACTGTTGATAGGAGATAGAGAAGTTTCACAGTACCTGGTACATTGTAGGCGATGACGTAGGCTCAAATTGTGACAACCACTTGAGCCATTCCTCGTCTTGTTCGCTGTCAAAAAGGTGGTGCTTGCTGCGTCAGGCACACAGTGTTGGCCAGTAGCTGCTGCACCGTGTTGAGTAACGTGGAGATTTGTTGAGTCTGGAACTGAAACATCTGCATTACCTGTGTGGCATCTAAAGTTTGCAGCTGTGGCACCTGAGCAGGGGACAGGACAGGTGGGGTGGGCATGTTGGAAGACAGTAATGCAAAAAAACAGACAAGGCAAGCAAGTAAAATTAGGACACAAGCAAAGAAAATTTCTGCAACAGCCACCTGAAAGCACTGATTAGCAAAAATGACAAGAAACTGTTAAAGCAATAAGCACCCCTGCAAAGTAAATACAGATAGAGAATTAAGGTGCTAGCACAATATAAACAAAAATTCTGTGGCCATCAGGCACTGGCTTCTGTGGATACTCATTGCCAAATGTGAGGTCCTGCACTCTCGTCTCGTATAGGGTGCCTAAAGGATGCTGCATTCTCAAAATTCTATACAACAATTCAAGCAAAATCACATTAATAGTTTTTGTAACAAATAAGAAGAATGACAATACTTAACTTGGAATTTACAATGGTGTAGCAAGCGATGGGTAACATGCTGCATAAATCCGAGTCCTTTGCTATATACAATGTTCATACAAGTTTGACACACAGTTTGTGGATCATTAATAACTGCTAGTGTAGTGTTCTTTGCAAGGCCTGTCCATATACTGTCTGAATACTGAGCAGCTGAGTCTGGCAGAGGCCGCACCTGTCGAGGTGCGGTCCTAATCAGCGCACCATTGGCTGCTGTCATTTCACCACCTTCTCTTCTCTTGCGTCCTTCATCTTCATTCTGGTGCTTGTGGTTACACCAGAACACAAGCAGCAATCTGGAAGGGGTGGGTAGAGGGAAGGGAAAGTAGTGTACGGGTGCGGAGAGAGAGAGAAACACTGTTTGGTCCAGTGGGCAGGGACTAGATTGGCAACAGGCGCAGTGTCAGGGGGTTGTAGGACAAGGAGGTAGGGGAAAAAAAGAGCAAAAAAGGAGAGGAGCAGGATAATATGGGCAGAGCACTGCAAATAAACAGGGTGGGAGATGAGAAGGGGGTAGAAACTGTTGGCTGGAGGGTGTGGGGACAGTGTGCATAGGTTGAGACCAGGATAATTAAAAAATGGAGAATGTGTTGTAAGGATAACTCCCATCTGCGCATTTCAGAATAGCTGGTAGTGGAGGGAAGGATCCAGATGGCTTGGGTAGCGAAGCAGCCATTGAAATCAAGTGTGTTACTTATTGTACCACAGGGCGGTCCATTTTGCTCTTGTTCACAGTTTGCGGTGGCCATTTATCCTGGTGGACAGCTAGTTGGTAGTCATACCAATATAAAAAGCTGTGCAGTGATTGAAGCAGAGCTGGTAAATGACATGGCTGTTTTCACAGGTGGGACAGCTAGTTGGTAGTCATACCAATATAAAAAGCTGTGCCGTGATTGAAGCAGAGCTGGTAAATGACATGGCTGTTTTCACAGGTGGCCCGGCCCCTGATGGGGTAGTATTAACCTGTGACAGGACTGGTATAGGAAGTGCAGTGTGGGTGGATTGGGCAGGTTTTGCACCTAGGTCTTCCACAGCCATTTGGCAAGGGCTTGGATTTTGGAGTGGCATAGGGATGGAGATTGGGTAGACAATGGAATACTACTTTAGGAACTGTGGGAAGTATCTTGGGTAGGATGTCCATCATTTTGGGGCACGATGATAGGTAATCAGAGCCCTGGTGAAGGGGGATGTTCAGTTGTTCCAGTCCAGAATGGTACTGAGTGCTGAAGGGGACACTCCTTTGTGGCAGGTTGTTGGGGGTGGTGGGAGGAATGGGGGTCTGAGGCAAAATGGCACAGGAGATATGGTTACGGACTAGGTCTGGGGGATAGTGCCTGTCTGTGAAGGCCTTGGTGAGACCCTCAGGATACTGAGCAAGGGAGTTTTTGTCACTGTAGATACGCTGTCCCTGGATGGCCAGGCTATATGGAAGGGATTTTTTGATGATGTGAAAGGGAGGACAGCAGTCAAAATGTGTGCTGTTGGTAGTTGGTGGGTTTAATGTGGACAGAGGTGTGGATGAAGCCCTCAGAGAGGAGGGGGTCATCATCTAGGCAGGTGGCATTCTAGGTTGAGGAGGACCATGTGAAGTGGATGGTGGAGAAGGTGGTGGTGGTGTTTAGGAATGAAGATATGGTGTCTCAGCCTTGAGTCCAGATCATGTAAGTATCGTCAATGAACCTGAACCAGACTATGGGTTTGGTGTTTTGGGGTGCTAGGAAGGACTCTGCTAGATTGTCCATAAAAAAGTTGGCATTGGAGGGTGCCATGAGAGTGCCCATGGCTGTGCTGCAGGTTTGTTTATATACCTTCCCATCAAATTAGAAGTAGTGGTGGTTTAGGATCAAGTTAGTAATGTGTATGAGGAATGAGGTAGTGGGTTTGGAGTCTGAACGACACTGGGAAAGGTAGTGTTTAATAGCTTTAAGACATGGGCATGAGTGACGTATGTAAAGGGAGGTAGCGTCAAGAGTAACAAGTTGCGATCCAGGAGGTAAAGGGGTGGGGATCGTGGAGAGTTGGTGAAGGATGTGGTTGGCATCTTTGACGTGGAAGGCAATTGGTTGGAGATGCTGGTCAATGAGGGCTGAAATTCTTTCAGTGGGGGCACAATAACCAGCCACAGTGGGGTGTCCAGGAGTGTTGGGTTTGTGGATTTTGGGGAGCATGTAGAAGGTGGGTGTGCGGGGTGTCATGGTGGTGGGGGGGGGGATTCAGGGGAGATGTTCTCAGAAGGGCCTAAGGCTTTAAGGCAAACTCCAATTCCTACATAAAGCCATAGGCCCTTCCCAGAACATCTCTCAAGCCCATAGTCTTACCACTATTGAACACAATCTTTCCCAGTGTCCTTCAGACACTACCTCTTCCCTCATATACATTACTGATGTTATCACAACCCACAACTATTTATCATTTGAAGGGAATGTATATAAAAAAAAGTCTGTGGCTCAGCCATTGGCATCCACCAACGTTTTTATGGACCATTTAGAGGAGACCTTCCTAGCATCCCAAAACACCAAATCCGTAGTCTGGTCCAAGTTCACTGATAGCATCTTTATGGTCTGGACTCAGGGCCGAGATACCCTATTTTCATCCCTTTGCAACCTCAACACCCTCTCTACCATCTGCTTCATGTGGTTCTCCTCAATACAGCGTGCTACCTTCCTAGATGTTTACCTTCTCATCTCTGATGGCTTCATCCACACTTCTGTCCACATTAAAACCACCAACAGTACCTGCATTTTGACAGCTGTCATCCCATTCACACCAAAATATCCCTCCCATATAGTCTGGCCACCTGGGGAAAGCGTATCTGCAGTGACAAAAACTCCTTGAGGGTCTCACCAAGACCTTCACATACGGGCACTAACCCCCAGACCTAGTCCGCAAACAGATCTCCTGTGCATATCAGTACAAAAAATTTGTTTAAATTTTATGTTAAGTATTTATACCTAAGTTTTTGAAATGAATTTATGTGATGCACATAGTTTTAGTCAAAGACAAAGGAAATGACATATCCTCTCACACCTCCAATCTGCCCATCATCCAGTACCACTTCAGACTTGGAACATACCACTTCAGACTTGGAACAACTGAACCACGTCCTTTGCCAGGGCTTTGATTACCTACCATCGTGCTACAAAATGAGGGTCATCCTACCCAAGATACTTCCCACCCCTCCTAAAGTGGTGTTCTGTTGTCATCTCAATCTCCACAACATCCTAGTCCATTCCTATGCCACTCCAAATCCCAACCCCTTGTCACAAGAATCATACCCCTGTGAAAGACCCAGGTGCAAAACCTGCCCAATCCACCCACATTGCACTTACTATTCCAGTCCTGTCACAAGTTTATCCTACCCCATCAGGGGCCAGATCACCTGTGAAAGCAGCCATCTCATTTGCCAGCTCTACTGCAGTCACTGCACAGCTTTTTATATTGGTATGGCTACCAATCAGCTGTCCACCAGGAGGAACGGCCACTGCCAAACTGTGGCTAAGAGCAAAATGGACCACCCTGTGGCCCAACATGCAGCTTAACATAACACACTTGAATTCAGTGGCTGCTTCAGTACCCAAGCCATCTAGATCCTTCCCTCCACCACCAGCTTTCCTGAAATGCGCAGACAGGAGTTACCCTTACAACACATTCTCCACTCTCATAATTATCTCAGCCTCAACCTATGGTAACATACTGTCCCCACACCATCCACCGAACAGTTTTCACCCCCTTTGTCCTATCACCTCCTTCCCATTCTCATCTCCCACACTCTTTATTTGCTGCTCTGCCGACACCTCCGCCCATCTTTCCCCACTCCTTTCCTTTTTTGCTCCTCCCCCCCCCCCCTCCCCCATCTCTCTGATCCACAACCTCCAGATGTTGTGCCATTGGCAGTCTGGACACAGGACACTCCACCAGATGGTGTTCGTCTCTCTCCCCATCCATACACTACTATCCCTTCCTCCTCCAGATTGCTGCTTCTATCCCACGTGATGTTGCATTCCAGCCCGAGATGCTGGAGTTGACAGTTTTGTATGCTTGAGGTGTTACTGCTTGTTTGTGTCTCTCTCTTTTACTGATAAAGGCAGTGGCTGAAAGCAATACGTGAGTGTCTTTTGATTGTGCCTGTTGGGCAACTTGACGTGTCTTCTTTGCAGTAAGTAGCAATCCTAAATTGTTCATATTCCTACTTGAAGTTTCCATTGTTTGATTAAACGATATTCTGAACCATATGACAATTGGAGATTTACTGCTTTAACCTTTTTTGGGTTTTCTAGTGTATATGATGAATGAACAGTTCTAGGACAAAAGGCTGATTCATCAAGACATATCTACATAACATGTTGACAAAATAGTGTGCATGTTTGCCTTGAAGACCCCGCCATTCACCTGAAAACTTTTCATCTAATTACCGTTTTCACAATCTTTATGTTGTGGAGCAAAAGAAACCAGATAACACGTTAGTGTGTGTGTGTGTGTGTGTGTGTGTGTGTGTGTGTGTGTGTTTTGTCTGTAGCAATAAGATTACCACAAGCAAGATTATGTGTGATTAGTTGCATAGAAAGTATGTACACTGACAACAGCCTTTAGAAAAATAGCAATAAAAAGCGCCAGTCATCAGAAGAAAGGCAGAGAAAAAAAGGTGCAGACTGAATTCATCTCTTACATATGTTCATCTATAACTGGACCAAAATTGTTGTCAGCCATAACAAAATATCAGGTCATGTCTCAACGCAGCTAATGATTACCTTGGGATTCACAGTTGCAGTTGGTTGCACTCCTGAAAATGTGGGCTGAGTTATGATAGCAAGAAGAAACTGAGCACATCCTATTGCTATGTGTAGTACACAGGAAAATTAAGGATCAGCTACAGAGAGAAAAGTGAGACGTAGCAAAATATTTGTTCACATGGGGCTATACTTTCGACTCCAGACAAAAAGGAGAAAGGTCACTGATGCAGGAAAAACAACTGGGTTGGGGGGAATACAGGAGAATTCCAGAGAACGAACGCCCTGTATACCAATGAACTGACATGATCTGCTGCTGTGTGTACCAGTGGAACAGTGTTACGAGACCTTTTTATCCACAACATGCCACCAATTTATGACTTGATCTCAGATGAAATAAATTAATGCAGCAGACAGGGACAATTTAAGTTTCAAGTCTACGAGGGGTAGACATGAAGCTTTAATTATCACCTCAAAAAATAAAGTAACGTAATTAATTTAAGTTTCAAGACTGCGAGGGGCAGTCATGAAGCTTTAATTATCACCTCAAAAAAGATAAAATAAATAAATAAATAAAGTAACACAATTAATTTTGTTTGTTTGTTTCCAGATACATGTCTGAAGTACTGGTACACAATGAAATCTCTATGCCAGACAACTACACCACACCACTAGATGAGTGACAATAAAATGGCTCAGCCCATTGATAAAGTGGAGTTTTGCATGGTAATTCATTTTTGGTACCAACAGAAACAATGCAGATGTGTCAAACCAATCCAGATGGCGGAAGAAGTCATCTCGATTGGCCTACAACTGCTACAACATTTCCATTCCTGCCAAAAACAAATTACCACACATTAGTTCACTTCATCAATGTGCTGTGCCATTTTATTGTTGCTCCTCTGGTGGCTTGCTGTAGTACTGGGGCATAGGATCTCAATGTGTATCAGGACTGCAGACATGTATCTGCAAATAAGCAATAATTTAAATATGTAACTTTATTTTTTGGTGTCATAATTACAACTGTATCACTACACCTCATAACGGTGCTATCACTCGGTCATATTTCAGTCTTGGAATTGGCCCAATAATTTATCAAAAGTTTTGCTTGAGGCATTTCCTTGATTACTCAAACAATTATTTATCAGGTCTACATATACAATTATAAATACCATGTACTGTTTTTAAAATTTCTATCTGGGCTTGAGAGTAATTTGTGGTATTTCAAATAGTAACACCAGCTGATTTTTTATGCTTAAGAGATTACTTCATCACCAACATTGTCTTTATTAATGCCATTACACTTTTCCTCTGTTCAGTTGTACCCAAGTTTATATCCAATAATTATTGTTACTGAAGCTCTTGTTATAACAATGTTGCTACTCAAAAAAATTTTTATCTGTGTCTCATATGGAATCACACAGTACAGATAACAACCATCTATGTATCTAAGTGTCCGTAAGAGTTTATACTGTTGTAAATGAAAATGTAATTTTGAGTTAATGGCATTACTAAAGATACTGGAGTTTAAATCTAAAATGTTACGTAAAAGACAATATTTTTTATCCAACAGGATGCCAGGTAGCTGATATGATGTATTAACAAGTCTCGCCTGAAGTACAACCATTGGCATATGGAAACGTATCAACTGTCTCCTACAGTATCATCTACAGAACCAGTAGTGTTATCAAAGTAAAGAAAAGATTGTGAGAGTGGAAATAAAATATTCTGAAGTCTGTAGGAGCCAGGAACTCACCAATCTAGTCTACTTATATATAAGAATTTTAGCCTTAAGAAGAAATCAGATTTTAGAATAAATGTTAAATAGTGAGATCCTCATGAAACCTAACACCTTCTGAATATGTAGAGGGAAGCTTTTAGTACTTAGAGCACCACAAATAATTATACAAATACAGCTGATTTTCTTGTCCAGTACATAATAAACCTATTTGTGAACTAGGATATAAATAGCGCAAGCATTCTTTCTGTGATTTAGCTTTGAATTACATACATTTTAATAATTCCATATAATATAGGTTATTTTTATTGTTTCTCGTTAGTAGAGAAGAAAATACAGCTGCACTGTTATCATGCAGTCCCTTCAGAAACAGTAGTCTTAATGAGTATTCCATTTAATACTCATCATTTACGTATTACAAATCCTCCAAAACAATAATTTGAAGTCAAACTCAAGGCAAAGCATCTTTTTACCACTCATTGATACTGAAACAATTTCAATAGGGCTGATTAAAACATGGCACATTAAGATCTTTACCTCAGTGAAGCAGTGGCCTCTTTAGCAATAAATAAATAGAAGGCAGAGGGAAGAAAAACATTTTTTGTAAGTAGTTTCAGATAACTAAAGGTAAATGTGCCAAACAGAAACTAAGGTTTAAAAAAAGACAGATTTGATGACTCATTAGAATCAGGAATTATCATTTGTCAGTCCTTCTGTCATTGTCTCTCTCACCCGGAAAATGTTTAGACAGCTCAGAATTTTCAATGTTATGCTATTATTTTACATTTTTAGCTCTTAACCAGTTGTTCTAGTTTCAATAATTAGTAGATGCTTTTTTGCTGTTTTATTTATTATTTGGTATCCTTCTAGGGAGGACACAGCAGTATTTTCTCCCTATTCTCTTTAGAATGTCTTTTATGAATGCCATATTATAACATTGTATTAAAACACAGCAAAATGTGTTCAGCAGTAGAAAAATGTGTTCAGCAGTTCCAAGATGCTCTTGAATGGTGCTGTGGACCTGCCTACACTAAGTATGTTTAGTTTCCTAATACTGCATTTTATACCCAGCATTATTTTGTTGCCTCTTGGTAACTGTGATAAGGAAAGAAAATCTATCAAATAATTTTGTAAAAATATGGACTCATATCTTTCATGTGACAAGTAAAATGTGTACCTTAAACTCCTCTGTATAAAACTATTCAAATTTTAATAACATTTACCTAATCTTCTTAATTTTAATTGTGTATTAACATGATAGTTGATGTTATTAAAATGTATATGCTTCCTCTAAATGAGGAAAAATAATGTAATAAAATTATATTTCAAAATAATATCGTGTATTTTTCCATCTGTCGAGTCCCACATCAAGTGAGAGAGAGACTGTTGTTTTTGTGTTCTTAATGTATGAAGGCAATTTAAAATGAAACATTTTTTTCTTATGAGTGTACAGGTGCCAAATAAAATTACAAAAAAGATATAATTTTTATGTCTAGTTTCCAACAACAGAAATGCATTTTTTCCACAAGAGTGTCAGCTTTGTGAACTCTGTCACATTCATTACATAGATTCAAAGCCATGTTTTCTGGCATCTGGAGTCAAGTATAAAACATGTTGCTTGTCCTGTTAACCATGGGGTAAATATGCACTACCTTTCGTCTACTGTAATATTTTGACATAATGACAGTGAGTGCTAGACATATATAACCGTAGATTGAATAGAGTAAAGTTGTGTGATGCAAGAATATGCAATATCATTGAAGTTCAGGGTATAGACTTTCTTTTATAGGAATTGCTATTTTTCAGACAGTTCTATGCTTTCAAAATATTTTACAGCTATATTACTTAAAAAGACATTCATTGTGGTTCTTGGACAATCTGCTCTGTCAAATATTAAATCAGAAGCGATCATCAGTCTTGACTGCAGTATAGTTTTTGTATTTTAATGCCATCGCACTGATCTTCTTTTGTTGATTACTGTTAATAATTCACCTGTTTCTGCCAGTATGCACTTTTGAAAATTTTTGAGCCCTTCATACTACACACATGGTTTCGATTCTTTTGCAATAACAATTAACAAAACTGACTGATAGTTCCACATATTTTTTCCTTCTTCTTTGTATAATGTAGCCCTTTAAATGAAAATCTATACTTTAATGGGACATGTACTACATATGAGGTCAGACACATTTGTTCAATTTTGTACATTTCCTGTAGTTACTTGATATCAGAATTTTATAGTTAGGACCAAATTACAAATACTGTACTTGAACAGATAACCTCAGATCCAACAAAGCTTTTATTTTAATAATTTAGTCCCCATTACTTCTTTGAGTCTATCCACACTAGACAAACAGTATTATGTGTTCCACTCTGTGTGACAGTTTTTAATTCAGTGCTCTCATTAAAATTGCAAAAATAAAATCAGTCACTATTATTAGTAGATTGTCTCTTTCACTTTATACCATTGGAACACCTATTAAATAATAAAATAATATTAAAAATAATTTTTTTTCTATTTAGGGAAACTGAAGAAATAAATAGGAGAGGAAAAAATTCCACAGAATGCTTTTGGTAAATTAAATACAGTTCCAAAAACTAAGTTTTTGATGTGTCTAAAAAAGGAATGTTACTAGTTTTGACTTACAAGAGTGAGTCACAGGGCTGCTCAGCACACAGTGGAGGTATGCATTATGGGAATTACTGTAAGGCACAGGAAAACAAATACAACATGGAACAGAACTAAATAGAAAATGTAATTATGACCACAGTGGAAAAGAGATGTAGGAGGTCAGGATGTGTAGCCCAATGAATGGGTAGCAGGTGGATCAAATGAGCTCTCTGCTGGATCTCAAGACATTAAAAAAAGACTACATCATAGCATAAAGAAAGGTGGGCAAATGGCATTAGGAGGCATACAGGCATAGCACAGATGCATATAGCATAACATATAGAAAAGTCTTAAGGAGACCTTTATCCAACAATAGATACTGAATGCATAAAGATTTGTTTTCTCTAGCTAATGAAAACATATCGCAAAATGTACATTGAAATGTTGCTTACCAACAGTCAATGTTATTCAGAACAAATATACACGCCTTTTAGCATTTCAGGTCTTCCACTGCATCTACACTGCAAAATCACTACCCTCAGCTATGCACAGTCCCAATATGTGAAGTAATAGAAAATAAAATCTTCCCTGTACATTAAACACCACTTTTCAACTATCATACAAAAATCAGGCAGTGGCTTGCTTTCCTGTGCTTCTCTCAAAACTACTCTTTATCATATATGTCTCATAAAACATGGCTCAAAAGCTAGCACTGTTATAAGAAAAGCCTGTGATGATTGCATTCTATTACATATGTATCCACCTATATCTGAATGATCAATTTATATCGGATCATGCAGCTTCATGGCTTGAATCATAGTATTTAGAGAAAATTTAATAATGTTGATACATTCTTTACAATGTCATATAGAGGGTGTCTGAAAAAGAACTCCCTAGTTTTAAATTAAATTGGGAAAATTAATGAAAAATTACATCAATGACTACCTATCATGAAAGAGAATTCCTTCAAATTTTGTTTAATATTAGTAGATATCAATATGGGATTCATCTGTTGCCCTGTACACATCGAGACAATACTCCACTTCTCGCCACATATTCACCAACATTTCAGGTTTAACTGTCCCCAACCGCCGTGATGATGTTTCCTGTAAATGATTGATGTCTCTGATCTTTTCACTGTACACAGCATTTTTTATGTGGCCCCAAAAGAAAGCCAAATTACACACTGTGTTATCTGTTGTGGAGTACACATTGTTTCTGAGTTGCTCTGCACTGCACTGCTTGCATGCCTGGACTGAATCGAGGGAATAGAGGAAAAAGATGGCACTGGTGCCATCTTTAGGTCAAGCAGACTTGGAGAGTTGATGAGTCAAACACCACAAACTAGAATAGTGTATGTCACTTTGTACAGATTCTAGGACACATTAAAACTTGGGGGTTCTTTTTCAAACACACTGTATTATGAAGCATGCCATTGTTGTGGCGTAACAAGCTAGCTACGCCACACTGAAGTAGCCAAAAGGGCACGCGTCAACTCACACCGTCTTGCGTTAAGTCTGAAACAGGATACGTGATGAAAGCTATAAAGAAAAGAACGGAGCTTCTCGCATACTTAACTTTAATTTCTTGTTGTACATTGCTCTTGATAATACAAGTGAGACTCTCTCCAGATATGGTTAACGGCGCCTTGCTAGGTCGTAGCCATGGACTTAGCTGAAGGCTATTCTAACTGTCTCTCGGCAATTGAGAGAAAGGCTTCGTACGTGTAGTTGCTAGCAATGTCGTCCGTACAACTGGGGCGAGTGCTGGTCCGTCTCTCTAGACCTGCCGTGTGGTGGCGCTCGGTCTACGATCACACAGTGGCGACACGCGGGTCCGACATGTACTAATGGACCGCGGCCGATTTAAAGCTACCACCTAGCAAGTGTGGTGTCTAGCGGTGACACCACAGCCATAATTCATAACAGCCAACAACATGATCCTTTATTTTCTGTCTCCATACGGGTTCTGAAAAATCATATGTAAAATTCATTAGCAGGTGGTAGACTTTGGTTCCTTGGTAGAATACTAGGAAAATGTAGTCAGTCAACAAAGAAGATTGTTTATAAAACACACATGCAACCCTTCTTAGAATATTGCTGAAGTATGTGGGATCTATACCAAATAGTACAGGGTGGCGCAGGGAAACGGGAAATTTCGAAATAACGTCATTTCCATGAATAAATTCATAAAACTAGTAATTTATTAACGAAAGTGAATGTATTCAGTATGCCGTTATTCAGTATGTCTTTACAATCAAAATGTCCAAAAGTGTCTCTTTACTGTTTAAAGATGACATCGGAAAGATGTGCTCCCATTCGGCGTTCACACTTTAACAGCCTGTTATGAAAACTCTGGAATGTGTGGTGTAGCAAATCTTGGGGAATAGCGGTGATTTCATTTTCAATGTTCTCCTTTAGTTCATGGATTGTTGCAGGACGTGTACGGTACACCTTGCCTTTAAGATATCTCCACAGGAAGAAGTCGCACACACTAAGATCAGGGGATCTCGCAGGCCATGCAATGTCACCGTTACGTGAAATAATGCGTCTTCCAAACAATTGACGAACTGCTGCCATCGACTGTCGAGCAGTGTGTGATGTGGCTCCGTCCTGCTAAAACCACATGTTTTCAACGTTAAGATTAAGCTTGTACAGTCTCGGTGTAAAGAATGTTTGAAGACTTTCAACATATCGAGCGGATGTTACTGTCACAGCTACTGCACGTTCCGCACCAGTCCAATTCTCCGTGATTACTAAATGGTAAATGGCAATGCGTTCACACTTCACATCAATTCTGCAAAGTTTTGAACATCTGCCAGCGCTACAGTGCTGCCAACTGTAACGTTCAAAATTTCCCGTTCCCCTGTGCCACCCTGTACTAACAGGGCATACTGGACACACACTAAAAGGGGAGTACTGATGGTCAAAGGGTTTTTTGGCCCATGGGACAGGATCATGGAGATGCTGAGAGAATTAAACTGGAAAATGCAGATGCATACTACCCTATGAAAGTCTACTTTGCAAGTTTCAAAAACCAACTTTAAGTGATGAATCAATAGTGTTGCTGGCTTCTATCGTGTATGTCCTAGGTTCAACTACTGATGACCATCTCAGATTCTTCTGTAATATAAATGTGTGGAATGGGATCCACTTAGCCCTGAGAGATCTAATGGAACCACTGACTATAGTCCAAACAATTTTCTTTTTCAGAGAAGTTTATGCTATTTGACTGTAAATTACTATTCACTTATTTTACACAGTCATGATTTTGGCATTATAGCAATTCTCAAGTGCAAGCTGAAATGTCAAAAAAATGTTAAGCGTAAATGACATGTCATCATTGAAATATTTTATATTTGGTCTTATAAACCATTTGTCATGTTACAGGACATGATTTTTCTGTGGCTCACTGAGAAGACATAGGCCAAACTTTGCTGACTCATTGTGATATCCTGAGTATTTTTTTAAAAATGATGAGAACACACTCAACACTTAAGTTCATCACTGATAAGATCTCAATGCCTTAAGCCTGGGTCATCTTCCACAAGATTGTGAATGCCAGCACAGTTTTCATTAGTGACACTGGACCACAGACAATATTTGTGAATTTTATTTCAACAGGATGTCAATGGCGGTTTTTTCCATCCACCCCTACAAAATTAACAGATCATGTAATGGATTTTAGCTAGTAGCAAGTAAAGTTATTTGTCTTGATATCTCAAAAGGTGAGGTTCTTGACAGAGTAGCATGTCCAAACTGTGCTTCTAGTCAACCCAAAATTTTGAACGATTTCATACCTTCTGTCATCCAAAAATGAATAATAATGTGTTGTGCAACAAAGGGCTGTACAATGGATGAAAAAAAAGTGTTTGCACATCTTGATAAGCTCTGGTACCTTCGGTTGTGTACTGCTCGCACCAGTGGTAATGCAACACACACTGGCAGTGGTGACAGTACCACTTGTAACATACTGTCAGCAATTTGTTCCCTTCATATTGTAACAATATTACTTGTAGACATATCTGCCACAGATGGGTATATGACATCCATTTACTGCCAGGATGTCTCAGCATTCACAGGCCGTGAGAGACAGTCTCCTGGCATTCATCCAGAATGATAGTTTCAGCATGCATGAACTGACAGCCAGGTGTGGTATTTAACCTTGCTATGCCAAGACATGCATGAACTAGTAGTGCAAGACTGGGTAATTGGCCAACTTCAAGGGTCGGGCTTAGGAAAGGTGTTGACGCCTCAGCAAGGCATTGTGTTGGATGACACCTGTGTGGGATGCCTTTTTAAAAGTCACACAACAAAAGAATGAGAGCAATTTCCCTGGATACTAATAAACTGTTCACAGCTTCTTACAATATTATGGTCTTAGAGCCATAAGAATGCTAATAAAGAAGCCCTTTCTGATGATCACAAACTTTCAGATGAGTCAATATTAAGCTTAATGAATGAGGGTCTGCTGATGGTCTACACACTACGAGTAGCATGTTACGACTCACAGTATGTGGTGCAACATTCATGTGTTGCCCATGACAGTCTTGTGCTGAGCTTGACTGTCATCAGATTGGGCAGGGATACTTCACCAAATTTATGGCCATCTTGTGGAGGATCTCACTGTGCAAATTATGGAACAAGCAATGGCGCCAAGTGTGAGGATGCATTATCCCAATGGAGTGAGCCAGTTCCAGCAGTCGAATCACGCAGCAATGGTTTTGCAACAGGCTGACATTGACGTGGTTGAATGGCCTGTTCAAGTGCCGAACTTGAATTCCATTGAAAATTTGCACAGGCTCCATGCACACCCGGCCAACTGTGTGTCCTAGTGTTTGAGATGTGGGAGAGTCTTGTGGATGATGAAACATATTTCTAGACGCTGACTGCCACCATGCCTTGTCAGGTGAGGCAGGTGATTGATGCCAATGGCGTGCAGACCTCATACTAACCTCATCCCAGATGTGAAATTTTCCTCATCTCTCGTAACTCCACTATATGTTACAATATTCAATATAAATATATGTTCATTAATTGGAAATCTGTGATATAAATGTACTTTAAACTGTATTTATTGAATTTGTGCTACTTAACACAAAGCACAAATAAGTCATTTTGAATTGAAACAGAAATGGTGTCCTAATTTGAGACTCTCAGAGAAAAAATTTATTATTGACCAATGTAAGAACAGAAAAACCCTAAAATAATAATATTTTCTTCCTTACTGCCTTCTTTATCTGTTATGCAAAAGAAGTGCAATCTCTTTTTCAACTTATCATTCTTTGGAAACCCGAAATAGCATTCAATGCACTGTGCCATTTTTCTCTGTTAGCCTTCAGAGAAACGACCGCTGCAGGGTATGCATTCAATGTCTTCTTCTTCTTCAGATTGATCATCTGTAGTATTGTCCCCATTAAATTTGCATGAGACCCCAAATTAGTGGAAGTCTATGTTTCCTCTGTTTTTCTCTCTTTAGTTTTTAAGAAAAAAATTTTCACTTCTGTCTTGTTTGATTCTCTTACAACTTTGTTCTCTCTGAACTGTTTAAAGTATTTTCTGTACGAAAACTGTGTTAGCTACTTAAGATATTCAAAACATGCTGAATTTGCTGGAGCTGGTGGTTCTTGATGTGGCTTGCTGACTGTGGGAGATGGCAGGACCATTCGGGCTCACATTTACTCTCTTGTTAGCATCTTGTATGTCAAACTCCTGGTGTATTGCGAAGTCGTCAATAAGTATATACTTGTTGCATGTGAAATGTCCCATTTGCCAGAGGCTATTTATGGCATTTTCCATCGTAACTGCTTGCGAGTAGGCTGCTCCATAGAATCTCATAATCAAAAATGAGGTTACCACATGACTTGTGAACTTGCCAGCAGATTTCTGTTTACTGGGGATAATGTGTTTTAAACAGTCCCATCAAATTCACACAAAGGCTGCATTTTATGTGTGGAATGGGGTGATAAACAGATGATGTGGACACAGTTTTGTCCTGCTTTGTTAGGGCACAAATGTGATATGATGACCATCAAGTATTAGCACAACAAGATCATTACTAGATGGCTTCACGCAGTCCACAAATTTGTCAAACCATTTAGAAAAACTATGAGTCTGAATTCCACTACAAGTATGGCAAGTTGAAGTTATCGTATTATGAGATTACGTGTCCCAGTATTCAATATAGTCATGTATTAGGATACCCGTAGTATTGCATATTAGGAATAAGCCATCTTACACTAGAAACCTAGCCTTATAGTCCCGCTGCTCTGGTTGAAGAACAGTTTATTATAGTAAATGAAAGAGAACTTTGTCAAGAATAGAATCATATGAATATTGTAGCAACACTTACTGCAATTCTGATATTACAGCTCTACAAATACAAACAATCACAAAACCTGAAATTCAACACTTTTAAAATCAATAATTCTTGACGATGCCGAGCTCCATGATCTTCTTCTTGTCACTGCTCTATGCCCGAGGTGCTTTGAGAAGTTCTGATACTTCCCAAAACAGCTGAACTGAGCTGTCTTACATAAGCAAACTCTCCCTGCTTGCCAGCAGCCATAAAAAGCTTAACAACCAATGTGTGTGTGTGTGTGTGTGTGTGTGTGTGTGTGTGTGTGTGTGTGTGTGTGTGTGTGAGCAGCCATAAAAAGCTTAACAACCAATGTGTGTGTGTGTGTGTGTGTGTGTGTGTGTGTGTGTGTGTGTGTGTGTGTGTGTGTGTTGGGACCATAGGAAGGTACATTAGCTTATTTGTTTCAGTAGTAAATATTTGTCATGTATTATTGTTTTTCTGACATTTTCTACATCCTGGAGGACCTCCTCACTATGGATCAATTGGAATGAAAGTAAATCTAATCTAATCTAATAGGCACCTTTCATCCATATTCAAAAACATTTTCAGTAATGATAGTTAATGATGGGTAAATTAAAAATTGCATCGAAACAGAACATAAATAGTCATTTTCTAAAATTAAATTATAACTGCAGTAAGGCAAAGTGTAGTGCATTTCATCGTATGGCATCTTTAGTGTCACACTCACAAACCACTGAAACAATAAGAAACTTCCTGGCAGATTGAAGCTGTGAGGACGGGGCATGGGTTGTGCTTGGGTAGCTCAGATGGTAGAGCACTTGCCTGCGAAAAGCAAAGGCCTTGAGTTCTCAAGTCTCATTCTGGCACACAGTTTTAATCTGCCAGGAAGTATCATATCAGTGCACAATCCGCTGCAGAGTAAAAATTTCATCTGGAAACACTGAAACAGTAGTTCTATTTTTCTTAAAAATTAGTAATTTTACTTGGGCACCAAAGTTTTTGAGCTCATTGTTAAAAATTTATTTTCTCTTACTCAGTTTCATTTCAGTCATTACCAGTTTCATTCATGCCAAAGAACTGAACAATTATTCGATTAGTTACTCTCTCCTACATTTGAAATATGAACTTCATAATAGGTAAAATTATGGTATAAGTCTGACTGATTTAAAATCACTTACTCCTCAAAATAATAATATTCTCATACTTCTATAAAACAAATGCTCATAGAATAACTTGGACGAATTTTCTTAAAAAAACTGTGAGCTTTGTGATACAATTTTTGTTAATTTGTACTTCAATAGTTATCTGTAGGGTTACGTATATTATGCACTAATGTTGCACTCAAGACAAGGGAAGCTACCACAGGAAGGCAGTTGGCACCGATCATGACAGGGATATAAAAACTATTGCACAGATGTTAGAATCAAATTCTGATTCAGCAAGCAATGACTAGGCAGTTTGACTGTGAGCTTCTCACACAATGATGCTAACACTTCCTTCAGATCACATCTAGTGCTGCCAGTCAAATCACTATACATTTCACAATCACTGATGACATCCTACACTTCCATGTGTAATGTTTAATTGTTATTAGTTTCCAATGTTGTGTATTGTATGTCTCACTGGTATGATAATATCGCCATCTTGGTACAACAACTACGCAACTTAAAACAGTTTTTACTGAAAGAAATGCATTTGCAAATTTCTCACAATTTTAAAGCTTCACTATAGACAAAGTGTTAGGAATAATTCCGATCTGATGTTCTTATATAGTTTAAAAATGTCAGATCCTCAAGTTTTTTTCAGATTTTACTTTCAAAATTGATTCTTTATTACTACAAAGGAGATATCTTGCTTCATTGGTTCACAAACATCGCATCAGATAATTTTGTGGAAGCCGCACAATATTTCGACGAGACAGTTCATCGTCTCCTTCAGGTGCTTAGTGATGTGTACACCAATATACTATGCTGACTCGCAAGAAAAGCACAGGCGACAAAGGTTGAGACTATAATGTCATCATAGAAGAATCATAGAGCATGGCAACATCCAGTGCCCCCTGCTGGACAAATGGGCCATAGTCTTCTCATTAGTGATGTGGGAAAAGTACGGCCACAAATAGCGGCCAAGCGCACATGCGGGCGAGTGTTGGTGACCAGTTTAAGAGAGTGGACTTTGATTCTCTATCTGTGTTGACTTGGATTCGTTCATCTGCAGCCAACCATGCCTTAGTACTGCCAGTGCTGGTTCCCATGCCTTGCTGATATCCCGTGTCCCTATTGTTCAGGTCATTACTTAAACGAATTTCGACTGCTTCTTTAATGATGGAGTCCCAGTATGTGGAAGTGGAGGAAAGGATCTTTGTCTCACCATAGTTCATGCTGTGTCTTATGCCAAGACAGAGTTCAGCCACAGCTGACTTTTCTGGCTGACCCAGTCTGGTGTGACGTCTGTGTTCAGCACATCTATTTTTAACAGTGCAACACATCTAGCCAATGTATGATTTCCCACACTGGCATGGGATTTTATATATCTCTGGTTGCCTTAGCCCTACGTGTCTTTAACAGAACCCAGCATAGGTTGCACTGGCACTGGAGGGTGGAAGACACATTTTATTTGATGTTTTTTGAACAAACTACCAATCTTAAAGGACACACCACCAATATACGGGAGAAAAACCATGCTCATGGAGCTCTCTCTTTCTTCTGGATGTTCTTGAGCTTTAGTGCTTTCACGTTTAATTGTATTACAGATCTCTTTATCAGAGTAATCATTTTGTACAAACACAGAGAGAAGATGGCTAAGCTCTGCTGATAGGGTTCCTGTATCTGAGATAATTCTAGCCCTATGAAAAAGAGTCTGCAACATGCCACTGCATTGAGATGGGTGTTGGCAGCTCATAACTCATAGATATAGGTCAGTGTGAGTCAATTTGCAAAATACACTGTGACCCAAGGAACCATCTTCTTTCCTGCAGACCAACACATCAAGAAACGAGAGGTCTCCATTTTTCTCCACTTCCATGGTGGAGCAAATGCTGGGATGGAGGGAGTTAAGGTGTTCCAAAAATGTAGGAAGCATTGCTGCTCCATGTGGCCAAACTACAAAAGTGTTGTTCACGTATCTTCAGAAGCATTTAGGTTTAAACACTGCTGAATGAAGTGTTTTTTCCTCAAAGTCTTCCATAAATTATCAGTCTGTTCAAAATATTGTCGTTAAATAAAAAGTAAGCCAAGTTAAGCACATGTTTAAAATCGATGTAAGATGTCCTTCTCCAACTTAGTTTCTACAAGTTGTAATGAATCCATCAAAGGTACTCATGTGAACAAAGCAAGTCAGTGTATATATTGGCAAGCCATTGCAGCAACATGTCAGTGAGCACCTGAAGATGACAAGCAGCTTCTCATCAAAATATTGTGCAGCTTCCACAACATTATCTAATACGACATCCACCAATGAAGCAGTTACTACATCGAGAAAGTCTTAAGCAGCAGGAAATACCTTATTGTTAAGCTGGTCCAGATGGTGAGTTACCTACTTTGATTCCAATATAAGCCTATTGGTAACTATCATAAATATCTTTATTTGCAATGAATTACATAGTAACGTTGAAATATGCAAGAATTAAACTTCCTGGCAGATTAAAACTGTGTGCCGGACTGAGACTCGAACTCGGGACCTTTGCCTTTCACAGGCAAGTGCTCTACCAACTGAGCTACCCAAGCACGACTCACGCCCCATCCTCACAGCTTTACTTCTGCCAGTATCTCGTCTCCTACCTTCCAAACTGCAGTCCACAGCTCTAGACTCTCTTCACAGTGTTCTTTCAATTGCATAATAAATGTATGCTGTTTTGTGAATCCTTTGCCATCCAACTTTCCCATTCACATCTTCCTTCCCGTGTACCACGCTGGTTTGCGTGGGCAGGATAAAAGGGTGGATTTTATTGAATGAGTTCAAATTAACATATGAATACTTATTTATTAACACTTGAGTCAAAGTGCCCTTTTACATGAACAATAAACTTGTTGTAACAATTGAAATATATAACAGAAATAACTGAAATCACATAAGAACAGTAAAATGTTTTAACATTATGACTCAATGAAATTCTGCAGCATTTAGCACCACAAGAAATTGAACCCAAGCACAAATGATCAGGTAACAAGTACTTTCAGTATCTACTCAGTTTAAAGGAAAATATTTACAAAACATTCTAATTGCATTCCTTAAATTAACAAACATTACTTTACTTTAAAATTTAGAAAAAATTCAATTGAATTGTATTTTAGAAAACCATATGCTTAAATCTTAATTTACATTTAACCATAAAAACAAGTCATAATGACTTGAATCTGACAAGACCAGGAATGACTTGAAAAACAGTGGAAACAGGCCCACTGGAAGAGGGTGTCACAGCTAATCACCAGAGAGTAAACGTGGACAACAACTACAGAAAGAGAAACAACAAAGATGCTATGGCAAAATAACAATCCCAGCGACTAAACAAAGATCAAAACCTAAGACATAGTGAATTCAGAACCAACACAATTATTTGTAGTGAGATCAATACAATAATACAGAGAAATCATGGCTGGCTGTTGAGCTGATAAGCTGGCAACGTGGGCGTGTTTTCATGGCAGCACTTGCAGCAGTGACACCAGTGCCTGTAGATGTGGCATCATCATGGAGTGGCTGTCATCAAGTTCCATACCTTTAAACGGGTGTTCAAACTCACCAGGCTGGGATACCAGATCCCTATACCTGAAATGGACATGCAGGGCTGGACCCGCCCCAGACAGAGCTTGGAGACGTGAACTGGTGGCACGGGTTGAGTCCTGGCACAGAATCCCACTGGCTGGGAGGAAGAAATTGAGACACCTGGTTGACTGGGACACAGTGGCATAGGCAACAGCAGTGTCGGTGACAATGGCTGAAAGGGCAGAGGTTGCACTGAGACTTCCTCTTCCATGCCTATGCCCACAGAAGTCGCCCTGGTGCCCCGGAGAGCAAGTTCACCTGTGCAAGTATGAAAGTGGCTAGGGAAGGCATTCCAAGTCTGACTGAGCCAGACGGCAATGCTAATGCAGTCAATAGGTGCGGACACAGCTGTTTGCTATGCCAGCCCTCCAAACCCCTCGGAGTGGTAACTGCAGCGAGTTGCTGCCCATGGTTGACAACTGCTGTGGACAACATCCACAAGGCTTTGACCTCATATGAGAGTACTAGAGTACCCACGCAGCAAAGCCTGGCTGGGATTCCATGGCCTGTGGGGCCAGGAAGTGGAGGAGAGTACATGGCTGCTGCTTCCCATGGAGGAGCTCTGTCAGTCTACAGTCGTGGACATGGGTGGACCCCATAGGTGCTCCAACACATCTCGAGTGGAGCTGTGCTGGTGGAAGAGTCCGCCACTTTCACTGCTCCACATTGCCATTGTAGGATGGGCGAAATGTTGGACTAAACACGTGCTTGATGCTATTGGAGGTTCAGACCTGTTTGAAAGCTGTCACAGTGAATTGGGGCCCATTGTCTAACATGATAGTGTAGCGAATCTCTTTGATGGCTGGAATCTGGCTGAGGTCATTGAGGGCGGCGTCAGTGATTGCAGACACCATATTGACCACATATGGGTTGTTAGATTAAGAATACACAACAATGAGCCATGTAGGGAAAAAAAAAAAAAGGCCGGGAAAGCCCAGGTGAATGTGGTCCAGGGAGGGGGGCAGGGTATAAGAGTAGGGATGAGCAGCCTCGTTCTGGAGACAAGCTGAACAGCTGCACATCTATGTGTTCCATGCCTTTGTTCAGTCTAAGCCAGGAGGCATGTCGCCTTGCAAGGGCTTTGGTTAGGTGGTTCATTTGAGGGAGCGGACCAAATAGTGAGGTCATCAGTCCCTGCACGAGCTTTCATCCACGACATACCCCAATGCCCACAATGGAGTAGCTGAAAAGCCTGGGGTCACAGGGTAGACAAGATGATGACATAATGAGTTTTCACTTATGCATGAAGCAGGAGAACATCAGAGGTGACTGACAAGTGGTAGGAGAGGTGAGCCCAGGCCAGGAGTTTCAGATTGGCACATAGTGCATGATGAACCATAAGACAGGGTCGCAGGACACTTCTGCTTCAATGTGAATAGCTGTAATGGGAAACCCATTCAAGGTATGCTATCATTCCATGTTGATGTGGAAACAGGTGATTTCCTGCTGGTCAAATGCTGTGTTGGTCCCCAAGAAGAGGCGAGAGTGACCTTCTGCATCCATGTGTTGTGCTGTGGGCACCAATTTAATGGTATAATTGTAGGAGCTAAGGAAAGAGCCAAATGCTGGAGCCATTGTATTGTCCACTCTGGAAGTTGAGAGTGTGGTCCAAAGAGTAATACCAGTGATCTGTGATCTGTAATGAGGGTAAACTTAGTCCTGAATAGGTAAACATGGAACTTCTTAATGGCAAAGATGATTGCCAAAGCTTCTTTTTCAATTTGCTAATAGTTTTTCTGAGCATATGTCAGCATATTTGATGCATAGGCAACGGGCTGATTGGAACAATTATCATGTGGCAGCACTGCACCAATGCCATAGGTAGGGTTATCAGCAGCCACAACCAGTGAATTTGATGGAGAAAAAAGGTCATAACACAGGCTCCTAGCACATCAGATGCTTCAGCTATGTGAAAGAGCACTCACAGTCGGCCATCCAATGGAACTGAACGTGTCTCTTGTGGGAGTGATTTAGAGTAATAATTCACCTTTCCCAAAACAGACTGCAGCTCCTGTCAGTTTTGGGGAGCAGTATAGAGTGTTGATGGCAGAAACATTGTGGTCAATAGGCTGGCTTCCTTCTTTGATGAACAAGTTGTAAAGGTAATCAACTTGCTCCTGAAAAAATTGCCACTTGTGTAAGTGGCACTCGAACTCTGCATCATGCAACATAGTAAAAAGGTTACAAAGTGTGTGGGGGGAGGGAGGGGGGGGCTGTTTATATCTGTATAAGCCAAAGGGAGTGTTGAAGACCATAATGTGTTGCATTTCCAAGTCCAGTGGGATCTGCAAATATGTGTCAGCAAGATTTATCTTAGAAAAATATTCATCCCACTGATCTTCGTGAGAAGATCATCTATATGTGGTGTGGGGTAGGCTCCATTTGTGCTTGGGCATTGATTGTCGATATACAATATCCACATAGCCAGAGAGAAGAATTGGGTTTCTTGACTACAACCACGGTTGTGACCCAAGCACTAGTTTCAATTAGTTCAATTATCCTTGCTTTGTGGAGTCAGTTGGTCACCTACTCAATGGGTGCCTGTAAGAAGACAGGAATATGATGTCCCCAGAAGTAACAGGGCACTGAGTCTGTAACTTAGAAGATAGGAGCCTGGAAATCTGTGGCACACACCAGGCCAGGTTCAAATGGAGGTGCAAAAGCAGTAAAGATGTCATCAAGCTCCTGGAGGGGAATCATGTCTGAGATGACCTGAACCTCATCAGTGACAAAGAACCCAAGCTGCAAGATGGCATTTAAACTGAAAATTTTGTGAACTGAGTGACTGTTGACAGCAAATGGAGTTATCAGCAGCACAACCTTTCCATATGCCATGTTGATTGTGAATTGATCCCGGAGGGGAATTGAACTGTCACAAAACATGACCAACATGTGGGATAGGGTGGGGGTAAGTCAGTGGAACCAAGACAAGCATACATTTGAAGGTTAATCAAAGAAAAGGTAGCTTGTGTGTTCACTTGAAAATAGACCTCCTGTTTTGCAGTCGTGATGTGGAAAACAAATTAATGATGGAAACATCACCCTGAGAAACAACTGACTGAAGTCCATTCCAAGACAAATGTAGGGAGTGGTATCTGACTGTCCTGACAGTTGATGACAGACAGTTTTGAGATACCCATTTTTTCCACAATGGGTATAGCGTGGTCAGCAATCCAGACAGTACACTTGTGTGTGTGCCGTAAAGTAGTCAGGCCATGATGGGAGACGCTGCTGCTTATGATCTCAATACCATCACGAGAAAGGGTTACAAGAATTATGGCCCTAGTACAGAAGTTGGACTGCCAATTTTGGGGTTGAACTATTAGGCACTCATTTGCCGCATGCGCAATCTCAAAAGAGTGCACCATTTTCAAAATATTATCTAACAAAGGGTTGTCTGTTTTGACGGCTGCAGTGTGTGCTTCCAGATGTGGAGCCAATTGGACCACTATGTTTTGGATCTAAGAATCTTCACATAAAGCTCTGCAGGCCAGGTACATACAAGTTAAATCACAATGTTGTCTCAATTCAGGCAATCCCACGTGTGGTTCACTGACCAGGTTGCTTGTGGCTTTGGTGGAACTTGAGGCATGATGTGACCACATGGAATAATTGTGAATAAATATTTTACAGCAATGAACATACCTCCTTGAACATGAGTACAACAGGATTATAGAGTGGAGCCAACTTCTTTAGTAAGAAAAACATCTCCAGTGTAGCCCAAGAAAAGAAGAGTCATCACTGGGGAGTGTCGTCCAAAAAGTGGTGAAACGCTGTTTTAGTCACTGCAAATAAGTGTCCCAATCCTCTTTTGTGTAATTAAACAGCAGAAACAAGGGTAGGCAGGTCTCTCCCTGAAGTGACCACAGCCTGGATGGGTTGGAACCCTGAACCTGTAAGCAATCTGACAAAAGTTGAATTTCATGATAGAAGAATTCAACCTGTTGTCAAAACTGCTGTTGGAACAAGTCCAGCACGTAAACCAAGATTGAAACCTAAGACGTAGCAAATTCAGAATCAAGACAATGATGTGTAGTGAGATCAATACAATAGCGCAGAGAAATCATGACAAACTGTGGAGCTAGTGTACTGATGGCTTTAAAGGGCAGACACAGGTATTGAGAGGCCAGCAAAGCTGGAGGGTCCTCATGGCAGTGCTTACAGTGGTGACACCAGTGCCCGCAGAAGTAGTAGCACTGTCTACCAATTGTCATTGAATTCCATACCTTCCAGTGGGCCTTCAAACTCATTAGGCCAGGATACCAGAACAGTAACTTTCCTGGCATAGACCACTGGGTCACAAGCACTTTTTGTCATAACATGTATTTCAGCATATGAAATTAGTCCATTCCAGCTCATATAAATATACAGAAATGTCACAGGCTACCCTGAAACAACTCAATATTAGCAACAGGAAACCACAGCTTCCTGACACAGCCAGACAGTGTAGCATTGCCAGCTACAAATTCAACAAGCCAATTGAGCATAAACTGTGTGCACTTGTAGGAAGCCTGTTGTTATGAAACAATATTAAAATGCAGTGAAAAGTTGAGCCCATAGAAACAGTATAGAGTATTCAGACAATTTTCCATTACCAGTGTACATTCATGCGAAGTCTGTCATTATACAGAACCACATAAACACAATGTATGGTCAAGTCCATGAACACAGTTTAAATACCATCCATCAATACACAATCTGCGAGAGGTAACTGCAGGATGGTGATAAAATGATGCTATGGCTATAACAAGGTGCAGTACCTGTTTCAATCAGAAGCATGCATGGATAATGACTAGAATTCACTCTGTGTGTCAAATGTGAGTAGACGCACTATAGTCATTGCTTTAAGGTCAGGATGCACTGCCTCCAGAATCCACAATACTGCAGGCCCACATTTGCTTAGTGTGTATGGCTGCCCACATAAATAAATCACATTCACAGCTTGTGACAAAGCTCCTCCTAAGTGAGGAAGCAAGCAACTGCCTTTCCTCATGACTTCATCCACTAACTGAGTGACTTCTTTAGTGTCCCAATTGCCACCAGGTAAACACTTCTGCAACCAAAGAGAGGAGACCACAAGGCAGAAGGAAGTACAGCCAAACTACGATTTATGTCTGATAATGCAAACCTAGGCAACAGTTCCATACACGAAACATACTCTCCCCCTTAATTTGACAACCTTCCAAGAAACCCAGATTTGCCCTGAGAACTGGCTTAATCTCAGACAGACGAGTCCTAGCTTCATTGACTGTTTGGAGTCCTTTAACAGAACCATGACTGGTCAAAAATGTTTGAAACTCAAACAGATATTTAAATTGTGGCAACAACTTCCTGGTAGTACTTTCAGGGGCTTTTCTGACTCCCTGAAAACTCTTCATAAAAACCTTGTCACCAGCTTGGTAATTGTTTGGCTGCTGACCCACATTGCAGCACATGGTCTCCCTCGTAAGAGGGATATTCCTTTTTGTCAGTCTCCATTGTTTGACCATCTGTCTCTTCTCATGCAAGAGGTCATCAATAGATCATAAATTGCACAAGACAGTGCTACCCAATATCTCAGAAGCAAACTTGCAGGTGTGGACTTGATGGCCTTCATGGTGTGCAGTGTTAAACACCATTGTTAACAATGTCTGTCTGTCCATATGAATGGCCACCAACAAACTGTGGCAAAGAAACAAGTGCTCTCTGTCCACATGAATGGCCACTGATGAACTGTGGCTAAGATACAAGTGGACCACCCTGTTGCTGTACATGCTGCCAAATATGATATACTTCAGTTCAATAACTGCTTCACAGCTTGTGCCATATGGATCCTTCCCACCAACACCAGCTTTACTGAATTGCACAGGTGGAACTTTCCCTGCAATACATCCTACGTCCCCGTAACCCTCCTGGCCTTGACCTTTGTTAGTCACTGTCCTCAACCATCCAGCCCCTTCCCTGTTCCCATTCCAGCACTGCACAGCCGCCATTCCACCACCACACCCAATCTTTTTATTTCTCTCCTTTTCCACTACTTCCCCTCTCCCACCCCACCTCTCTCCAGCCCTCCATTTAACCTGCAGCACTTCCCTGTCCACCACCCCTACCATACTCTCGCTCCCCCTCCCCACCCTAACCTCCTCCTTACCCCCACCCAGTTGCCACTCCCATCATGCACTGGTGCTGCTGCTCGTAGTGTGGTCTCAGTTGCCTGAGATTGCAGTCGTGTGTGGGAGAAAGCTATAGTTGTGAGAGACTTTTTGTTGTGCCTATCTGGATCTCAGCATCTCCGCTATGTAGCAAGTAGCAACTTTCCTTTTCATAATATTGTTAACAAGGGTAGTTATCAATCCCATCCATTCTGATTATCACTGTGATAGGCTATCAGGGCCAACTTAATGTTTCTATTGATATACTCTGTGTATAAGAGGTTCAGATAATAAGATAGTGTTGTTATCTGTCACACTCCCACACCAAGGCAAAATTGTTAAATTTCTGATGGTAAATGTGGTTACATTATCTGGCACTATACACTGAAGAGGGCCAGAGGTGCCAAAAATTATCTATAAGTTTTGGATTACTGCTTGAGCTGTCACCACACTGGTGGGTAGCAACCAGTCAAATCAAATAAATGCATCCACACAAACTAAAATAAATGTTTCCTGTGTACAGTATAGACAGTGTTCTCACAAAATAAATGTACATTCACTGAAAGGGTGTTTCTACTAACTTGGATGCCAAATATCTGATTTTGCCATTTTGTGCTTATTTATTAACAGCACACAACCAACAATAACTATTCACTTACAAATCTTGCTATCCACTCCAGACCAAATAAATTGCTATCTCCTCCACACCCCTAAATATTCTTCCACAGGAGATTCAAGAAAGTAGTGGAACAGTAAGGGAACCATTTCCTTGGCACAACTATCTTGAACCCATTACTGCCCATGCTTTATTTCATCAGTTCTGACAGTACCACTTTTTTCTGAGGTCAGAAATGTAACTTCCCAGGTAGGCCCCGACAGAACTTTACACCCTTTTTTGTGTCGTTTATTATGGTGAGCTCCCTTCTCTGAAAAGCCACTACTAAATTTCCTGAAGAAACTGACCATCCCGGCAACCTGCTTGACATTCTGTAGTTGCAGGACTGATCAATGGCTTCCACTCTCTGTGTCAATATAAATTCCTCCTCTATAAGTTAAATGTCCTAGGAATTTCATGAAAGAACATGCAAAAACAATCTTCAGAGTACTGATTTTCACTCCTGACTTTCTTAAATGCTTGAACACCTCACTCAAGTGCTGCATATGTTCCTGAATCTAGCTACTACAGGCCAGTAGATAGCCCAGATAATAGTAAACATACCTAAATTTTATATCAGAAAACATGGCATCCATGAGCTGTGAAGGAACTGCTGCCCCTATCACCAATCCCAAACTCAAATAAGTTCCAGTCCATCATGAACCCAGTAACTGGCTTTGAAGCTTCATCTAAAGGTATTTGATTATCAGCCTAGTTAAGATCTAATGTAGTAAATACCTGTGCTCCCTTAAACTGCCTGAAACATGAATGCAAATCCAGTAATGGCACTGATCTCAATATCTCAGTTTTATCTTAATTTTGTTTAATACAGGTAGTCCACTTCCAGATGGCGCTCACCATTAGATTTAGGAACAACAACATGGGAGCGGCATACGGGGATTTGATGGTTGAGCTACACCCCTGTCGCCGCCGCCGCCGCCCCCCCCTCCCCCTTCCAATTCTAGCATTCTTTCCATGTATTCCCTTAATATCCTCATATATTTTCATACTCAGAGGTGACGATCTATAGAGTGGTTTCTTGAATGGAACCAGATCCCTTAATTCGACCTGCCATGCTAGCAATGTGGTAAACCCCAATTCATCATTTAACACACCTGGAAATTCTGCTCACTCAGTCTTGGTCTAACCTTTCATAAAGTCTTCTAAGTGAGTTAGCTGGTCATCTAATGAATCTGACTTCCCCACACAACCCACTTTCACACTGAGTTCATCACGTCATCACCATGGTACCGTTTTCCCACACCAGAAAAACTGAAAAAATCATTGTGACCTAAATTTAAAAAGAAACTGATGTCCTAACCAGTCAAGAACCAGACCCCTTCTGCAATGAAATCAGCCCCAAAATACAGTCAGTGGCTAAATTTTCAATGACCTCCCTCTCAACCTTCTAAGAAAACTCACCAATCGTCACACTGCTTTGTAAACATCCTTTGCAAAGTAACATGGTGATTCTACGGAATAATATGTTCCTCTTTTAACCACTTAGGCCAATGAAAAATGTTGATGGAAACTGAAAATGTATTTTAGGTAGTTATTAAGTGTGGAACATTCCACTGATTATGGACTGGTTTGATATATGTGCAGATGGGTGAAAAGGAAGTCGTCTTAGCATATCTACTAGGTGCAGTGGTGAATTCGTACCTCCTCCTGCTGTGGAGGCCTGCTTATACTTTGGCATCATGCCTTTGAAGTGATTTTGAAGTCATTGGGAAAAGAGCATGGGCAAGAATGTAAACAGCCGAATAAATGAAGAATAAACACGAATCGTCATTCTAGTATCTAATGTGTTGGGGCTTATGGGCGCTCAACATCGAGGTCATCAGCGCCCTGACACACATTAAACGGAATGAATGTGGACAGACCTAATAAAACTGAAGCACTCACTCAAAGAAATCAGGAAAAGAAGGAAAATGCTGCACAAGAAAGTAAAACCTAAGGAAAGGGAAAACATAGCAACAAGAATGCCACAGGAAATTGTCATTGGCTGGCCACTTACATAAAATGTGGCCGAGCTTGTCACACAGTGAACAAGTTAAAATCCTCTCCCTAAAATCTTTGTAAAAACATTTGACATGGCACAGAACTGTAAAACTTTAACCACATTGGTCCGAGTGTTGCCTAAAAGAGATGGCAGGTCCGCCGGCAAGTCAGCCGCCGCCCGCTGGTCAGAAAATAAAATGCAATCCAATAAAATGTGGCGCACAGTGACCTGGACGCCGCAAGCACCACACATTGGAGGGTCCTCTCGCCGGAGAAGGAAGCCATGCGTCATAGGGCTGTGGCCTATTCGAAGCCACGTGAGGAGAACCTCGTCCCGTCGATGGGGCTGAAAGGAAGTACACCACACATGCGTTGTGGGCTTGACTATACGGAGCTTATTGTCAGTCACTTCCAGCCACTCATCCTCCCACCGACGCATGACTCGTGAGCTCAACAGTGAGGTGAGTGCGTGCAAGGGGATAGCACACTGAGATACTTGTGGATCGAGACACGCCTCCTTGACTGCGAGATCTGCCCTTTCATTCCCAGCAATGCCGACATGCCCCGGAACCCAGCAGAAAGCTACAACCTTCCCCAGTCGCTGTAGTCGGAGGAGGGCATCCTGGATGGTCTGGACTATTTTGTCTGCCGGATACAAACGTTGCAATGAGTGAAGGGTACTGAGTGAATCGGAACAGACAAGAAATTTAGGGGAGGAAGAAAGCCTCACCTGCTCCAGTGCCCGCAAGATCGCAGACAATTCTGCATCAAAGACAGTAAAGGTCTGAGGCAGTCGGACCTTGAGGACACGATCCGGAAAAACAACTGAGCAACCAACGGAATCCCGTTGTTTCGATCCATCCGTAAAAACAGCGACATAGTCATGGTGCTCAGATAAAATGGCAGAAAATGCTGCATTAAAAACGGTGGCAGGAGTGCAATCTCTCTTGTACTGCAATAAATCTAAAATCACTCCGGGCCTCTTCAGTAACCAGGGTGGCAGGCGGTTAAAACCCAGGATTTGGGGTTGTACAGACTCCACACCGAGGGACTCTAGCACACGTTGCACACGGATCCCAAACGGCAACATAGCCCGGGGACGGTGGGAAAAAAGGCGGTCCAGAGGTGGATGGGCAACAAGATGGTGAGCAGGCGAGCTGGGAGCTGCAAGAAACTTACAAGCCTGGCGCACCAGCAGGAGCTGCCGCCGGATGGTAAGTGGCAGTTCGCCAGCCTCAGCACAGAGGCTGGGTATGGGACTGGTCCGATACGCACCCGTGGCCAGTCGAATCCCAGCATGGTGAACAGCGTCAAGGATCTGCAAATAAGACGGCCTTGCTGACCCATATACTGTGCACCCATAGTCCAGCCGTGAACACACAAAAGCGTGATAAAACTGGAGGAGACGCGCCCTGTCCGCTCCCCAAGACCTGTGGCTGAGGCACTTGAGGATGTTCAGTGCCTTCAGAGTTCTGGCTTTCAAGTCACGTAGGTGTGGCAGCCATGACAACCTGGAGTCAAAAATTAGGCCCAGAAAACACACTGTGTCTCTAAAATGTGGGGCAGTATCCCCCATATGCAAGGCAGGCAAAGTAAAAAGACGACGAGAACGATTAAAATGAACACAAACACACTTATCGGCACAAAACCGAAAACCTGTCTTTGCAGCCCACTCCTCTAACCGCCGCACTGTTAGCTGCAACTGACGGCTCACGGTTGCAACACTGGAGGAGGAACAGAAAACAGCAAAGTCGTCCACAAACAAGGAGCACTGTACTGGACTCCTCACTGTAGACGTTATACTGTTTATGGCTATGGCAAAGAGGGTAACGCTTAAAACACTGCCCTGGGGGACACCGTTCTCTTGCTCAAAGCGATCAGACAGTGTGTCACCAACACGGGTCCGAAAAAACCTCTGAGACAGGAAAGACCGAATGAAAATGGGGAGTCGGCCACGGAAGCCCCAATGATGCAGTTGTGCAAGAATACAGTGCCTCCAAGTAGTATCATATGCCTTACTGATATCAAAGAAGATACCGATACAGTGATGCTGACGGAGGAAAGCCTGCTGAATAGCCGCCTCCAGGAGGGTCAGGTTGTCGACTGTGGACCGAAATTTTCGGAAGTCACACTGAAAGTGGCTAAGGAGCTGTCTGGTCTCTAACAGCCAGACCAGACGATGGTTAACCATCCGTTCCAGGGTCTTTCCAACACAGCTTGTCAAGGCAATACTACAATAACTACTGGGACATGTGCAGTCCTTTCCTGGTTTGAGGAGTGGGATGAGGATTGCCTCCCTCCACGAGGTAGGAAACACTCCTGTCTGCCATATGAGATTAAAACATTCAAGGAGGATTTCCTTTGACGCCGCTGGCAGATGTCGCAGCATGGAGTACCGGATGTGGTCGTAACCTGGTGCAGTGTCAGAAGTCTCATTAAGTGCCGATTCAAGTTCCCACATGGAGAAAGGGGAGTTGTAGGCCTAAGAACTGTTCGACCGAAAGTCCAAGTTCGCTCTTTCGACAGTCGCACGGTAGCGACGAAACGCTGGATCCTGGGTTGCAGTGGCAGTACTTTGTGCAAAATGCTCTGCCAGCGTCTGAGCAATGGCTCTGGGTGTCGTTTGGAAGTATCCCTGGTTCAGGACTGCAGCTATTGGTAAACAGCTGCGTTTACCGGAAATCCTCCAGATGGCTTCCCATACTTTTGTGGAACAAGTGGAACGGTTGATGGAGTCCAGGAACTCCTGCCATGACCTTTTCTTGCTCTCTTTAATGACACGGCGTGCCCTGGCTCTCGCAATTTGAAAGGCGGTAAGATTGGCCGCTGTTGGGCGGCATTTAAATCGTCGAAGAGCCGCACGCCTGTCCCGGATGGCTGAACGGCACTCTTCTGTCCACCAAGGCACAAGGCGCCGCTTAAGAGGGCCAGAAGACCAAGGTATGGACAGGTCAGCAGCATGATGGATCACAAGTGTGATGTGATCCACCCATTCCTGTACGCTGTTGTGGCGTTCAAAGACAGCCAACCGAGTGAACAGTGGCCAGTTTGCTCTGCCAATCATCCACGATGGCGGCCTCTGCTCCAGCAATACACCATCCAGGAGATGAATGCGGATAGGGAAGTGATCGCTGGAATGAAGGTCGTCAATGACCTCCCAGTGAACAGAGTCGATGAGGGTTGGAGAGCAGAAAGATAGGTCAATGGCTGAGAATGACCCAGTAGCAGTAGAGAAACGAGTCGGAGTACCTGTGTTGAGGAGGCACAATACTTGAGATGTTAGGAGGCTCTCCAAAATTCGACCTCGAGCGCAAAGAGAAGTGGAGCCCCACAGGACATGATTGGCATTGAAGTCTCCCAGGAGGAGAAATGGGCAGGGGAGTTGGTCGATAAGATCTGTGAAAGCCTCTAAGTTCACTGCATCCAGATGGGGTAAATAAAGGGAGCAAACGGTAAGCCTCCGACGTGAATGAATCTCAACTGCAACTGCTTGCAGGTCAGTATCCAGGGGAGAGCAGAGGAGTGGTGGTCATTATTGACAAACACGGCGACTCCACCTTTGGCCCTTTCGCCAGTCAGGTCATCTTTGCGATATAACGTATAGCCCCTTAGTACAGGAGCATCAGAAGGTTTGAAATGCATTTCCTGTAAACACAAGCACAGGGGACGTTGCCGTGCTAGGAGGTTAAGTTCCTCCACATGTGCCCGGAATCCATTCATGTTCCACTGTATAATGTGAGCCATCTATCAGGGTGGGAGTACCTTCATTCTCACTTTCTGTTGGGGAGGAGAGCCCACAACAGGTGGAGGCTCAGTTTTGGGGCGAGATGATTGCCCCAATCTGACATCAACCTCCATCGCCTCTGAAGAGGAGTCGAGAGAGACATCAGAGAGAATGACATCAACATCAGCAGACTGTATAACTTCAGTCTCCTTCAGTGGGCGAGTCTTTACCTTTGGCTTTGGTTTAGATTTTCTGACCTGAGGTGGCATTGAAGCCAAAACCTCAGAAACAGTAGGGGGTGTAGCAGCACTGGGCAGTGCACAAGACTGGACCCGGAAAGGGGCAGGAAGTTCCATGATGTCAGCTACCACAGCCTGGTCAGAAGGCCGGGGGGGAGCAGCAGGCTTCACAGGAACGGCAGCAGCACATGTACATTGACAAACGCAGGTGCTAGTGCTGACAGTAGCAACCTCCGTTTGTGTAGCGGCATCGCTTTTCAAGACTGGCTGTTTCAGAATGGAAGAAAAGGAGGCAGCGAACGTGGGCGGCTGCATGGACTTGTAAATTTTCTTTGCCTCACCATACGGGATGCGTTTAGTGGTTTTAAGTTCCTGGATCTTCCGTTCCTCAAGGAAAACTCTGCATTCCCTACTCCACACAGGGTGATCCCCAGAGCAGTTGACACACTTGGGAGGAGAGGAGCAACCAACTCCCTCATGGGTGGCTTTACTACATTTCCCGCAAGTGGCTTCCCCTTTACAGCTGAGAGAGTAGTGTGGCCAAAGTGTTGGCATTTAAAACGCCGCATGGGGTTGGGTTAATAAGGCCGTACACTGAGACGTAGGAAACCTGCCTTCACATGCTCTGGCAATTTGGTGCTGTTAAACGTAAGGATAAATGAGTCAGATTTCATGAGAGCACCATCCACCCATTTCATAACGTGTTGCACGTCGACAATTCCTTCCCGGGACCATTCAGACTTCAGTTCATCTTGGGGAATGTCAACGAGATCTCTGCAAGTCACAACACCCTTGCTGTAGTTCAAGGTGTTGTGAAATTCAGTCTCTATCGCAAACTCCCCAAGAAATTGTGCCTTCTGAAGGTTCTGGACTTGCTGGAAGCTAGATGTTTCAACCAGCAAGGTGCCATTTTGCAAACGCTTTACAGACTTTAACGTGCCAGCAATACCTTCTAAGCCCTTCTGTATATAAAATGGCGAAACTTTTTCAAAACTCCCATCTTTTCTTTTAATTATGAGAAACACATTCTGCGAAGCAGCATGCATTCTGTTACTACTAACTGAATCAGGAGGACTGGCTACACGAGCCCTCTTGTTAGATTGGGTGTTAGAACCTACCAGCGGCCAACTAGAAGTCCACCTAGACAGAGCCCCGCATGCCTAGGTAAGCCTTATACAACTGAGGTGCGGCAGGTTCCCCAGAGGTTGCCCGCTAACGACTGTTCCACCTCAACAGCCATGCATCTCATCAGCGCACAGCACACCTTGAGATTGAGGTTTTTTTTATAGAAGTTTATTCCATCCTCGCGATCCGGGCAGTCAAGCCAAGATACCCATTCCCTGAGACACACAACGTTCCACCGCCGCGCCGGACGGTGGTCGCTGAAGTATGCTCAGAGCTTATGGTGACAGGGGACTGGCGGCGCTTACCAGTCCCCAGCTCAGGAACCCCGGGGTCGCCAAGCCCGTACCCAGCAAATGAATGCTGAGCCCCTGGGGGCCTAGTATCTACTGTCAAGCCTTTACAGCACTACATGTTATGATCTTTTGTGAGTGATGTTTTGTGAGCTATGATATATTAGCAGTGGCAGCTCATGAGTATACATTCTGAGTGTTCACAAATTTTTTGGATTCAGATAAATCTGAGAGTGTGAAATTAATAGCATCTTCAGTATAACAGTTGTGCTTATCAACAAATTTATACAACTACAGCCACTACCAATAATAATAACAATATAAATAATAATAATAACAATTTTAATAAGATGCATACTCATCTGACAAAAGGAAGAATCATTTTTGTGGAATTTTGTTGTTTTGCATGTAATTAAGTACAGTTTAGGGCAATAATGAAATAATGTTTAAGCTTTCGCAACTCTCCATTTTGCATTTTTGTGTAAGTAGGAGTTTTGTGCTTTTTCCATTTTTTTGGACAAATGTACAAGATCACTAAGAGATGCATTAGTACATGAATTTACTTCTGGCCTAAAAATCAGATATTCTTATGCTGCACCCACTGAACAGCTTGTGCTAACTGTATACTTCCTTATTAAATGTTCACCTGTTCATCACTCTCTCAATCAAAGAATCTGTTCTCTGAGGCCCTAGTTCCTTTGTGGCTAACTTTTCCTGCTAATTTACTTTTCTGTTCCCAGAATGAGATTTTAATTCTCAGTGGAGTGTACACTGATATGAAACTTTCTGGCACATTAAAGCTGTGTGTCGGACTGAGACTTGAAGTCAGGACCTTTGCCTTCTGGGGGCAACTGCTCTACTGACTGAGTTACCCAAGGATGAATCGCTACTCATACTCACAGCTTTACTTTCCTGTTCACATTCAAGATAGATTCAACATAGTTCATGTTTACACTGCACATAAAGCCAATTCCTGCACAGTAAACAACCAACTCCACACACAATGTGTCATTTGTGGACATGATTAAAGTCAAGAAGTAATGTCTACCAACACTGTCACTTGATTAGAATACAAATGAGGCGCTGAGATCCATAAGGGCCTAAAGCACACCGCCACGGATCCCCCCTTTAAGTGAATATCAGAGAAACCAGTGATACAGCTTTTCGTGAATGTTCAAATATGCAATGTAGGCCTACAGCCCAGATAAACCTGACTCACCATAAGATCAACAGATTTCAGAAGTGTGAATAAGTCCTATAAGTTCACAATCGATGGTGATGTGCTTTAGGCCCTCATGATTCTCACAAGGGAAACTCCCTATTGCACACTCACCCCCTCCCCCTTAGATTTAGTGTGGCAAGATGGTCCAGTGGGTAGTCCATGAACAGACGAACACAGATCAAGCATGAAAAAGGAAATACGATGTACTGAACTGTAAAAGAAAAAAGAAAAATAGAAACACTGAACGATCCAAGCTCAACAAGTGCAACATTATGCGCACATTCAGAGGTGCAGCATTGTGGTTAAGTGGTCAAGGTGTTGTACTGTGAAGCGGACGAGCCATGTTTCAAACTCTCTCACACCAGTTGTTTTTTATTTTTTATTTATTTATTTATTTATTTTTTTTTTTTTTTTCACACCATTATGAACTGTCCATTCGGTCACTGAAATGTTTGTTCTCTTTCTGTACCCTTTGCAGTTGTTATACTATACTCTGTTCATCATAAGAATAAAGCTGATGTAAGCAAACACAAATGTGACGATTGGTCAGAAGCCATGGCACAAGAATTGTACACACAAACAAAGTTGGCACTCGACGTGGTGGCTGATGGGAGCAACTGCAAAGGCATTTCCCATTTACAGCTGCTCCCATCAGCCAACATGCCAAGTGTCAACTTTGTTTGTGCGTTTAATACACTGGTGTTGTTACACACTTGGAAGTATGTCTACTTACGTATACGATATCTTATTACAAAGTTACGTTATATGAAAATTTAAGATATTCTAATGTATTAACAGCCATCAACATCTTTCTTAATCACACTTTAGCTACGTACTTTTTATTTCAAAATTTGTGTACACTCACAGTCTGTACCATTTGCTCTGATTGTTGCGCTGTTAATACACAGTATGAAAATGGCTGAAGCTGCTTACTGCTCTGTAGTGAACATGGTTAAAAAGTGTTGAGACATAGGTTGTTCTCAATCTTTTTCATAAATTTACAGGAAAAATCGGCTTTCAAGTTTTCCAAGGGACTGTATTATACAGTTGAGATAGAAATACAGAATGGATGTATAGCGGAATCAGTGGCATTGTGAAAGTGACAATCTCACTGGTTCAAGTCTCGTATTGGTCATCCTTTTTTTCATTCAATTTGAAATACCTGCAAATCATAATTGTAAAATTCATTCTTTTTTATGAATAATGCACGTCTTCTCGTTTTTAATTGCATATTGCACACAAAATTCCTATTTTCATTTCAAATATAAGTCATTAATAATTGATATTTTATGAAAGATTGTTAATAAAGGTTGTTTAAATTAATAAAACACAACAATTTAATTTTTATGACAAAAATAAAAAAAACAAATGCTCTTTATTTGGAATACATTGTTCTATACCACAGATGTAATCTCTCATGAACCACAGTGACAAGTGTTGTAGAAACATGAAAAGCAATTATTTTCATAGCATTGAGCACATCATACAAATTCTGCATTTTTATATTTGCCTAAATCAGGCAGGAAGGCATATCTCACTCACTTACCAGGCATACAAATTATTTGCATTGGTAAAAGATTGCAAATTATATGACACATGCACTGTTACTAATGCCATGTACGACACACCAGACGTGTTTACCAGTGGAGTATTCGGTTGACTTGTCACCTTGTCATCAAACATCTGCGGTTCTCATTCAAAAGCCACTTCCTTTTGGCTGCTAAAAGAGTAGTTATGAAGAATGAACTGTTATTATAGTTCCATTTCTTACATCTTGCTTTTTCAATTGGACATTACACAATGACACAGACTCAAATCTAAATACAGCAAACAGCGGGAAAAAGAAAAATTGCCCAAGAGAGGTTAGAACATGGCTCGCCTGTATGGTTGTCTGTGCCGCCATCACTCAGCTTGCTCTATATTGCACTTCTTGTCCTTGGACCGTTCACTGTTTCTATTTTGCTTTTTTTTTTTTTTTTTTTTTTTCACAGTTCAGTACACCTGCTTCTTGTTTTCATGCTTGATCTATGTTCAGGTTTTGACAGGCTGTTCACTGGGCCCTCTTACCACAAAATCGGAGGGGGGTGCTATGGGAAGTTTCCCTTGCCAGTCCTCAAATGGATTACTGTATGATAAAATACGTAACTTCATATACTATAACTCATTCAAAAATTCACAAAATAGGTTTACTGTCAGTAAAACTTTAACATATACTGAAATCCAATCCAATTTTACTACAGTATGTAGCAAGTGAATTAGCATATCGGAGCAATGAGCTATCATCTAGGAGGATTTCTGCCAAGCAAACGGGGATAAAAGTATGTCGCAGTGTGCTACCACCTGGTGGCACTGATATAAACTTCTAGTTGAGTGGCAAGGGCTAGCTGTGCACATTGTGAATCGTCCATGTTATTAATCAAGTCCGTATATATTTGGTCCATAAGGCAAATACGTCACGCGAGTTGCGCACGCGCAATAGCTCCTTAAAATGTGCAGAACAGAAGGTGTATTCTTGACCCTGTCACCAAGTTTCACACAGTAAACAGAAAAAATAATTTTAATTTTATTACAGCTGAAGAAGTGTTAATTATTATGAAAAACAGGAAAAAAGGTGTTAGTCGACCATAGCAATAGGGCCAACAGTGAAAGTTCTTCACATGCTATTAATCTTTGGCACTTGAGTAGAGAAGAATTTCAACCACCAGCACCAACCTGAGATTTTTTTTAGCAGGTTATTCTGTGAAGAACTTTAAAAACACATTTCACTGACTTTGTGTAGTTACATCAAAACATTGTGGCATGATTTAAGTGTTACACCAGTTTGCACTAAGAAGATGGAAGAATTAACAACTCTCATGAAGCTTCCAGGAGAGAAATTAAATAAGTTAGATGAGTTGTCTAATAGTATTATAGATTTAAAAATATGAGTAGAAGAATTAAAAGCAGAGAAAAAATTAAAAACCCAAGGGGAGGAATTAAACAAGTTGGATGGGTTGTCGAATAGTATTACAAACCAAGGCAAGTATTAGAGGAGGTAGCTACAAAAGTAGATAGAATCTGTAATATAGAAGAGACCTTATAGGTTGAGATAACAAATAAAGTAACTTGGTCAGGAATAAGGTACAAGAATAGTTAAAAGAGTAAGTGATAAGATGCAACAAATTGAGGAATTGTCCAATCAGGAAATAGAAAGTGTACATAGTCAAATCTCAGATATGCAAGGCTGAGTAGAGGTGTTAGAACAAAGTAAAGAATTTGGTGAACTAATTTGTGCCCCAAACACTTTGACTAGTTAGGTGGAATGTCTACAGGAGTTAGCTGACAAAAAAGAACAAGAGAAAGTAGAGAGTCTACTCGTGCTACCACCAGTTCTTTGGCAATACTGTAGAACACAAGAAGGAATTTCATAAATAATGGGAAGCATTAAAAATACCCCTTGAGAACTTAGCAGGAAAACGACTGTCAATAACATTGGGGTATCTAGGGATTTAACAGAAGAACTGCAACTCAGAAATTGCATAAATTTATGGAAACTGTTTCTGAAGTTCAAACCTGATGGGTAGATACATCCAGTAGCGGATACATAAGGGGGGAACCCCCCCCCCCGCCCCCCCCCCTTGCGAGCCCCACATTGCCACCCGCGCCACCTCTGCCAGTCAGCCTGCACACTATTTGTTCATTTCTTTCATTAGTCAACTCGACTGAACTGAGTTATCAAGTAGTTGTACTTTCCTATGTAGCACGCGTGTTTACGTCATCATATTTTATACATCTCTGTCTGGCACATAGATAGCTAACACACAGCTATGAGAAGAGTCACAGCCATTCTAGTGATCTCGATACAATATTCTGTCTGGTATTTGTTTGAGAAAAGTTGCAAATATTCTACTGTTTCCTTGTACAGAGAATCTTCGATACACAGTGTTATAAATACTGATTATTTTCCAAATAGGAAGCTAGTTGACATTCAGAAGCAGAAATATTATGACTGAAGAATGAATAAGTAAAAAGTCCTAGTTGTAGCAAGCGCAAGTGTGAAGATTAGTCAAAGAGTGAGAGTGATTAGCTGATTGTGAAGTATTACTAATGGTAATTCACAGTTATTTCTCAATAAAAATATTGTTACGAGACTTGTAACAAAATTTTTACTAATAACGTAACAATAGTTTCCCATACCTAACTCGTAATATGTCGCAATGACAAAAGCAAAATTATATTCGATGCTCAAGCTGTACGACGGCGTGAGAGCTAATAGCCACTTTGCTCGCATTGCTGAAGAGGTGAAGGCCTTTATGGAAGAGTTAGATGTGGAGATGAGTGTTCCTCATCTTACAGGCAGACAAAGACACAGGGAAAACCGCAATCATAATGATGATGCTATGTCTTATTGGAAAAGAACTGTTTTTATTCCAACACTGGACCATGTTACGCCCTTAATGATCGTGATTCTGTTATGCAAGTGTTGTCTGTTTGTCCTAGATCTGACTATCCTACTTTGCACATGCTGCACAAAATATTTGCTTGTCTAACTGCATCTATTGCTACAGTAGAAAGTTTTTCAACACTGTGGCGTACAAAGATATGGCTGAGGTCGACAATGAAAGAGGATCAACTTAATGGCTTAGCTCTGTTGAACACACACCCTGACATTGATTGTCCTATTGACGATGTAATTAACCAGTTTGCCAAGAAGAATAGGCGCATAGAAATCATCATTCAAGGAAGAAAACTACAAGTGTAACTTTTTTATATCATTAGATGGCATTGTCTTGTATATGTGTGTAATCAGTTTAAATAAAACTTTCTTAAACTTTGCATGTAGCTTGATTATTTTTTACTATAGTAAAAGTAAAGGTAGCTCAACTTATTTTTTTATTTTGTAGAGGACCACTGGAAAGGGAAACGGCTTGTTCAGAATTTAGATCATGGGACGATTGTCAGGAAAAATTCAGGAGTAAGTACGGGCCGTCCAGTGCACAAGAAAGGTTGACGCTAGCATTATCAGACCCAAAATACTATAATAGCTCTTGTGGAAGTAATAAGAAGTACACTGAATGGCATGGAATTCAATCTAACTATTTACATAACCCGTTAGAAGAATCAAACTTTGTGGACGTACTGGTGCATAGATTACCACACTATTTAAGAAAGAAAATAACTTAGGCAACAATCAGAAGACTAGAGAAGGAATAATATACAATCTCAAGTGCTTGTGCCAAACACAGTCAATAATGATATGGATAATAAAATACCTATAAATACATTTACATGAAATAACAGAGTAATAAAAATGAATTATCCTGTCATTATAACAGAAAATGTGGAATTTTCTAGGGACAGGAGTCAGTATCCAGGATGTGACAATACAATTGTAAGCTAATACTGTTAAATATGGAATGCCACAAGGATCAGTAATGGGTCCTGCTCTGTTCTTACTCTATGTAAATGACCTAAACTTAAGCGATGACAGCAGTAAAATATTTCAATTTGCTGATGATACGAGAGTTCTAATTACAAGAAACTCAGAAGAAACTTTTGAAAAAACATAAAAGGAGCCACTGACAGGCTACCATGTTACTTTGATGACAATGACTTAATAATAAACATCGAAAAAGCTGTAGCTATGGATATACACAAAGCACAAACAAAAAATATGATATCACCCAATCTAGAACTATATGGACAGACAATTGGCAAAACAGCCTGTACCAAATTTCTTGGACTTCATCTACAAGACAACTTGAAATGGAAAGCACATATTGAGCAAATGAACAAAAAATTAAGTACTTCTTGGTTTGTTACATACATTAAAAAATTGTACCAGGTACAACACCCTTCAGTGTGTATATTATGCAGTTGTACACTCTCACCTTTGGTATGGGATTATGTTCTGGGGAAATTCTGGAGATGTCATCAAAACATTCAAAATTCATAATAAATAAATTATACGAATAATGGAAGGAGTAGATAATCACAAATCATGTAGACCATTGTTTCAAAAAAGGATGATTCTGCCACTTCCTTTCATATATTTGAAAATATAATGTGTTTAAAGCATAACTTTCATACAAAAAGACCACTCATCACTCAAAATCACACAACGCACAGCTATGATACAAGATAAAAATTGGATGTATATGTTTAAAGCGCCAACACAAAGTTATTTCAAAACGGCCGTATCCATCCTAGTATCAAACTATACAATGCCTTACCAGTTGCCATTAAACACATACAAAACATTGGTCACTTTAAATCTAAACTGAAGTTGTACTTGGTTGATCACTACTTTTACACAATATATGAATACCTAAAAAACTAAATTTTTCTGTGTTAACCCAATATAGTCTCATTCAGAAGAACATTCGTATTTTATCTCTCTGTATATAGTGTAACAACATTTATTTAAGTACTCATCATTAATTGATATATTAATGTGTGTTATTATGTACAAAGGTATATTATATGTAAAACTGTTAATATCAACTTAAAAATCCAAATATCTCTTGCACATTGTGCAGTTGTAGATGAAAATGGATCAATAAATCAATCAATTGGTTGTTCGATGAGAATGAGATAGTAGAAGTAAGTCAGACAAAAGCAATAACAAATGGGGAAATATAAGGTTGAAAAGTGGATATTTATATAGATTCTGATTGTGAATTTTCACTGATCTCCCAAGATTTATTGCAAACATTGAGAAATAAAGACCTGTGTCCCATACTGTCGATTACGTTTATATACTGTACTGATTACAGAAAGTAAAGGAGTGTTAATCAAACATGAAGTAGAGTACCAAACAAGAAGTATAGAAAATTTTCAGTTTATGCGAACTTTACTCGTATTGCACAATGTTCATTTAAGATTATTGTTTGATGTAGATTGGTTATTGAAATACAATGTGAATTAAATTCTGAGGCTCAGCTACTATCTTGGAAAATTGGCGGCTATTGGGTGGTATGGTCCGATCCATAAACGATGGCGGTTCCGGCAGGTAGAGAAACGGACAGGGATTGCATTGTTGCCGGTTCCAAGCGACAGTTGGCGGTACGCCCATACACTTGCTTTGCCCTTGATGTAAGGGTGTATCACGCAAATTACGTCTCTCACTTGCTTGTATAGAATTTATCACTCATCGCCAACTTCCGCCATCACAACTCACAAAAACTGGAATAAAAAATCACGTTTAACGTTCGCATTGGATACGACATTCACAGCACAGAGCTTAGAACACTACTGAAAGCTCATTGGCTATCGGACAATGGGCGACATAATATGCAGCAAGAGCCTAAACTCGACCATCATCGTTTGTTACTGCAACTATAGTACCTTTTCAAATGAATCCAACAATGCATGAACAAAGTACAGCGGTAAACTGTATACGCTTAGTTGCGAGTGCACAACTGGTGAGCAAAGACAAATCTGTAAGCAATTTAAAGAGCTATAACGGCAAAGTAAGAGTGCGATCAAAAATTAACGGGAGACTTTGTTTTCCTTAGAGAATCTTTACTTATTCATCGTCATCAGCTTTGTCCCCTTTAAAATATTCCTGCTCAGATGTAATGCGCTGGTGCCAGTGCTTTTTCCGATCTTGGACGCACTTCTGACACTCACTTTTCGTTACGGTATTAAACTCCTTCAGCGATTCTGTTTCTATCTCATCAATAGTTAAAAACGACGTCCTCTCGTGGTTCTCTTTCTTCCTGTTCTCTTCAGCCTTGGGAATAGAAAGAAGTTACAGGGGGCCATATCCGGGGAATACGGTGCCTGAGGCAACATACAGATTTTGCTTTTTGCCAAAATATCATGAATGAGCATTGTGGTGTGAGCGGGTGCATTATAGTGTTGTTTCCACGATTTGTTTTGCCATAAACCTGGTGCTTTTTTCGGCTTATTTCATGCATACGATGCATTACTTCGGGCTAGTATCGGTATTCCTCATTGATCGTATAACCATAAGCCAGAAACTCATGATGCATTATCCCATAATATTCGAAGGAAACAGTGAAAAGAACCTTCACATGTGATCGAACTTGTCGAGTATTTTTCGGTCTTGGCTCATCAGGCAGTTTCCATTGGGACGATTGGGCTTTGGTTTCAACGTCAGTCATACCCGTAGGCCTAAGTTTCGTCACCTGTTCTAGCCTGCTTTGTAAGTTCTGGATCATTGTCAAATTTATTCAGCAATTCCTGAGCAATGTCTAAGCGACGCCATTTTTGGTAGAAATTCAACAATTTCGGAACAAAACATCCTAAAAAAAAATTGGCGTGAGTCAAATCATATGCCGACATCATCGGCATCCTCTCTGGTGGTGATTCGGCGATTTTCCAAAAACATTAACTTTACTTCTTCCACACTGTCGTCGCTAACTGATGTGCTAGAACCTCCAGGGCGGTCATCGTCTTCAACGTCTTCTCGAGTCTCGACCCTCTTTGAAAGTTTGAAACGTTTATACAACTAAACTCTTGTGTTAGACCGTGATAGATACAATTGTTAGACTGTGGTTCGACCATGGGTTCGACTAAGAGATCGACTTGTTGCATTGGGTACCATGCGGTAGCCAATTAGGTGTGTATAGACAAATGACTGTTGCGAAACAGAGCCAATAGCAAACAGGCACACTTTCCTTTTAAATGCATCTGGGTTTAAAACACTTTTCTGTCAGATACATGTAGTGATTGTAGAATAGTAAGTTTCGAAGTATTTGGCGCGTTTTGTAAAAGCTGGTACCGTGTAAGAAGTTGCATGATTTAAATGTACGCAGAGCACTCGTGCTTGTCGAAACAGTTCAGTTTTAAGTGTTAAATAGGACTTACCGTGAAATGTCAACAACAGTGAAAGAAACGCGTAAGAAAGTTATTAAGATCCTGGACATCAAAACTTCTGAAAAATTAAGGAATCCACGAACGTAAACATTTTACTGAAATAATTACTTTCTTTTTCAATACAACTATAATCATAAGGAGCAATATCAGAGGTACACTTGGTCATGTTTTCAGTGAGAAGCCGGAAAAGGCAGCTGGAACGGCTACTCAGAAGGCGCCTAATGTAGAACTTAGAAAAGAAGAAGCTGCAAAAGATGCGCGGGCCAGCAGGTAATTTTTTTTCCCGCATAACCTCCCACTGTTAACGTAAAAAACTATTTATTTAATGAAATCGTGGGTTACGTTTATGCTACATTGTTGGTACACCTGAGAAGAATTTCTTGATTCCTAAATATGATAATGTTTTTATATTCATTTAGTTAGTGTTAAGGCATATGGATAAGGAGAACCCTGTACATTTGTGTATTTTAGATTTCTTAACAGTAGTTATTCGAATGCCTTTTATTTCACCGCATTTCTGGGACCAGATTCTTTTTTAAAAAACTTAGTGTTGGGTCATTATTTATGTTCTTAGAGGGGTAGTTACTGGTGCTATAGATATGTGATAACAAATATCGTGGTCATTATAATTACAATGTGTGTTATTGCAATTCCTAGACTTGCACGCTGTAGTAGGCCCATATATGCAACCACGAAAGTTTTCTTACATGGAACATGTTAATCATATAATTACACTGTAAAAAATCCTTGTCAAATATCTTTCAGAAAAGAATGGTTATAAACTGTTTGATGGTACCTATACTGTGGTATTTCTTTATAACCTTCATAAAGTGTTTCTAGCTTTTATTATTAAAAAAAAAAAATTGGCGAAGTACTTTTTCAGTGCAATACGGGTCATATGATGGCAAAAATAGTATTAATGACCAGTCCCATTGTGAAACTGTCAGTAATATGGTAATAAAGGGTTGACAGCTACTAAGACATTTTAGGAACATTGACTGTTCAAATGTGACAACTTTCATATTACTTTGACTTTTTGATTCCTTTGGTGACCTTAGCAAATTTCTTTCTCTGTATAAAACTATTAATAGAGTAAATGATAAAATTTATTTCAGCAAGAGCTGGACATTGTCTGATTTTGAAATTGGGAGAGCACTGGGGAAAGGGAAGTTTGGGAAGGTTTACCTCGCTAGAGAAAAAAATTCGAAATATGTAATTGCACTCAAAGTTCTAGTCAAATCCCAGCTGGAAAGTGCGAATGTTCAGCACCAGCTAAGAAGAGAAATTGAAATACAGTCACACTTAAGGTAAGTTGCAATGATTATACTCTGCAGTTGCAGCATAAATACTTACTTCATAATGTTTCTCAAAATTTACAGGCATCCAAACATTTTGAAAATGTATGGTTATTTCCATGATAAAGCAAGAGTATATCTTATTTTGGAATATGCTCCTAAAGGAGAACTTTTCAAGGAAATAAAATCTCAGCCACAACAAAGGCTAGATGAAGGAAGGTAAAATTCGGTGGAGGGTTAATGTACACAGATGCAGATTATTTTCTAAGAACTGAGATTAAATGTGTTGTTCTGCAACTTTTTCTCAAAATACCAAAAAAATAATTTTCAGAACAGCTACCTACATAGCACAGTTGGCTGATGCTCTTCTGTATTGCCACGGTAAAAAGGTGATTCATAGGGACATCAAACCAGAAAACTTGCTTATTGGTGCTAAAGGTGAACTGAAAATTGCAGACTTTGGCTGGTCAGTCCATTCACCCCATTCAAGGTGTGTATAGAAATGATTCTAGAGTTAATTTTAGCTGTCTACCATAACTGAATCGTATTTATTTAACAGAGTAATTTACAATCTATAATTTTGTATCAGCAGCTGACAGTTTCGCAATAAGTTTTGTCATCGTGTCTGCTTGCATTTGGTCTATATGCTCCTTCGCAGTGACTTGGGTTGATTTCCCCATTCCCTCCCCCCCCCCCCCCCTCCTAATTGTAAAGTGATGTCAACCCTTGCAGCCACTTGTCCTAGAAAAGTGAGTTGTCATTTTATGTACTATAAGATGCACCACAATTTTTAAGCAACTTTTCTTAAATGGAAAAACATTTTTACCATTTTTATTATTAGATTGCAGAGCCACCTAAAAGCTTTCAGTTAACAAAACTGCACTGACCTTTAAAACCCTTGAAATTTGTTGTCTGAACTTCCATCATCCACCTCTTCATATATAAGGCAGTCTTCATGGCCATGGAGACTATTACTTAAGATGCACTTCTTGGGGAATTTAACAGTCTAAAGCTCCCTTCAGTGTGAATTCATGTTGGGGTTTCATCCATCATTTGCTTGTTCCCCTCCCCTCCATGAACCATGGACCTTGATGCTGGTGCGGGAGGCTTGCATGCCTCACCGATACAGATAGCCGTACTGTAGGTGCAACCACAACGGAGGGGTATCTGTTGATAAGCCAGACAAACATGTGGTTCCGGAAGAGGGGCGGTGGCCTTTCCAGTAGGTACAGGGACAACAGTCTGGATGATTCACTGATCAGGCCTTGTAGCATTAATCAAAACGGCCTTTCTGTGCTGATACTGCAAACAGCTGAAAGCAAAGGGAAACTACAGCCCTAATTTTTCCCAAGGACATCCAGCTTTACTGTGTGGTTAAATGATGATGACGTCCTTCTGGGTAAAATATTCTGGAGGTAAAATAGTCCTCCATTCTTATATCTAGGCGGAGACTACTCAGGAGGACGTCTTTATCAGAAGAAAGAAAACTGGTGTTCTATGGATTGGAGCATGGAATGTCAGATTCCTTAAGGGGGAACGCAAGGCAAGTGGGCTTCAAAAACTCGATTTTTAGATTTTAGCATATTTGAAATGCCTGGTCTTTCCTGCGTGAAACAGTTTTTCTTTTATATAAATACGACAATTTTTTTTTGACATGTAATGGTTTTCCTGACACTCTGTGCAATCTGACATTTAAATGCCACGCCTTCCTTTTTTGCGCCATGCGGAGATAATGCACAGCATTCTTATACTCCTTGTATATTATTTCATGCTTCTATTGTTTTATCGCTTCAATGTTTCCTACTCTGTATCTACTATCAATACTCATTTTTCTGATAGTGTTTGTTATTGTTTTCAAGCGTTAATCATTGTTACTTAGTGAAGTTTGTTGTGAGTGAAGTACTTCTTGATTTGTATTTTCTTTGGTTCTGCATGTTTTCATAAAAATGCCATGAATAAAGAAATTCTCGTCTAAATTAAAATTCAGAGGAAATAAATACGTAAAGGTAAATGAGGATAGTGGGTCAAAGGACACAAGAATATCAGACATGAAGAAAATCGAGAAAGAAACTGCAGTGTCTTAAAGGCATTTCCTCCCAGTCAGCTTGTGGAGATGAACCTTCGTTTGGAAATATTATGATGAACCTTAGAATGATCTGTGATTTCATTTCCAAAAATACTGTTTGCAGAATATGTGGTGGTGACTGTGAGGTAACGGGCGAATTGTGGCGCCCCGAAAATATTCCAAGTTCAGAGTTGGCCGGGAATTCCATGGTGACGCTGTGTTGATGAAAGATACTTTTATGCCAAGAGTGCCAAAGATGGCGGACTTTGTGAAACCATCATGGCAGACTTTTCACAGTTTGTATAGAAATTAATAGTAGCCAGATGAATCATGATACCTAAAAAGGAAACATGTACATTACTATTATTTGCACAATGCTTCTGATGGTGTAATCAGATTTTCCATATCTTTATTAGTTTAAAGTTTAGTGTCCGACGGTAACACCCAGCAACAGATTTTTAAAATCTAAACGGTTCATCAGATTTCGTCGATTGACATGTCTTTAGAAAGCTGTTACTGTAAATCTAAATTAGTATAAATTACAGGCATGTAACTTGAATAGTACATGAGTTGTTGGAGGACAAAGTAGCAGATTACTATCGATCGCGTCAGGCCATAAGTACTCCGCAGTTACACAAAAAAATGGTAACAACATGCTTATAAATATATTTATTCATCTATGTCTTTGTTTATAGCCAGCCGGTGTGGCCGTGCGGTTCTAGGCGCTTCAGTCTGGAACCGCGTGACCGCTACGGTCGCAGCTTCGAATCCTGCCTCGGGCATGGATGTGTGTGATGTCCTTAGGTTAGTTAGGTTTAATTAGTTATAAGTTCTAGGTGACTGATGACCTCAGAAGTTAAGTCGCATAGTGCTCAGAGCCATTTGAACCATTTTGTCTTTGTTTATATCAGATACATCCTATTCATAAAGAAATTGGAAATATTTACTTTGTTTTAGAAAGCAGAGACATTAGACTACTGGTCTACCTTGCTTGCTGTTCCTCTGATAAATGTTTGTTTAATTTGTTTATGTATGTAATGTGTGTTTATGGTCCAGCCGTAGGAATATTTATTTAATTTCAAGTTATTTAAATGTGAATCCAGTGTTTCGAATGTGTTTCATTATGTTTGTGAATGTGCGTTGGCTTGAAGACATGGTGGGAGCGCTCTAGCCAATTACAGCACTCGTGAATGGGGAGACTGGCTGGAAGTGGGAGAACAGTACGGGAGAGGTCACAGAGAGTCCGGGACGGTAAGGCACGATGGACGCACGGTCGTGAGAAAGACTTGAAGAATGTGGAGCGGTTTGTGCGTGGTCGCAGCAGATAGAAATTCTTAAAGAGTGCTGACTTGTGCACTTGAGATTTCCGTGGCTTCTACAGTGAAGACGTGGTGTGTGTTTAGAAGTGAATATCCCGTGAGCTATGTTGTTCATAACTAATTACGTGCCGTAGGAATCTATTGTTTCCCTATTCAACTTATTTTATTTAATTGCTGGACCATCAACACCAATAAGTATTTTACAGTAATAAAGGGCATTCTTAAAGGTACTTCTGCTATTGTACCTATCATTTAAAGTTGTTAAAATAGTACCTGAAGAATTTCTTTAATTGCAATCTTTCATTTATAAATTCCTACATTACAATAGCAATTGCTGAGTGATAAGGACCTTTGACCATTCGATTCATGTGTGTATTCCTATTATATACTGTAGACTCGGCAGTATTAGGCTTGTAATGTGGCAACTATGTATCCCACCCCTAGACAACGAAACCAGCCAAAACTTTTAATATTTCAACACTGAGTCAAAGGATACGTAGTTGAGGTCCACCACACCAGTCCATCATTTTATTTGAAAGCCCACATGACGTATCTTTGGGTGAGAGTTGGTGTCTTTGTAAACAGGATTTTGTCAAACTTGACATTGAGTTGCAAAAAATGTGGTGCAGTTGCTACGATGACATCAAAAATGGCAAATAATAATTTATATGAGAACAACATAAGGCTAGTTTATGGTCTCGGATCTATTGGTTAAGGGATGGAGACGGGCAAACTCTTATGTGCATTACCTGACTTTCCAAATCCTGCAAAATTTATGACTTAAATTAATGTTGCTGAAGTTTGGGACGTCGCAATGAAGGAAGCAGCTGAAGAAGCACTCAAGAAAAGTTATGACGGTGAAAGTGGTGATATTTGTGCATGTTTTGATGGCAGCTGGCGGAAACATGGACAACAGTTCACTACATGGTGGTGTGACAGCTACATCATTTGATACTGGCAAGGTAATTGCTGTAGATATTCTAAGCAAGTACTGTAAAACCTGTGGCAGTGAACTGAGAAAGAGCATGAACATAACTGTCAGATGAATTATACTGGTCCAAGTGGTGGGATGGAAGCAGCAAGAGTTCTCAGGATTTTTAATCGTTCAGTGGCAAACAGAGGTGTCAGATACTCAGCATTTAGGGGACGGTGACAGCAAGGCTTATGACCGGTTATTTGCAGAACAATCCTATGGTCCTAATGTCACAATTTCTAAATCAGTGCATTGGGCATGTCCAGAAGAGAATGGGGTCGAGGTTGAAGATTCTTGAAAGAAAGGTCAAAAATAGTATTGGAAGATGGTAAGAAGATATGTGGTAAAGGTCACCTGACAAATGTTGGAATAGATAGATTACAGAATTATTATGGCTTGGCCATAAGAAGAAATGTAGGGAATTTCGAAAACATGAGTAAAGCTGTATGGGCTATCTTTTCCCATAAGCTTTCCAGAAATGAATATACAGTGCATGGTCTTTGCCCGAATGATCCTGACACTTGGTGCAAGTACAGGAGAAGTGCCAGATATGACCACAAACATTCTTTACCTGCAGCAGTAATGAATGAAATTAAACAGATATTTAAAGACCTTTGTAAAGATACCTTGTTGAAGAAATGTCTTCATGGGAAAACCCAAAATTTAAATGAATGTGTGAATTGTCATTTGGAACCACTTACCAAAAACTGTATTTGTTCAGCTTCCAACCCTCAAATTTGGTGTTTATTATGGTATTTTATGCTTCAATGATGGTGTAATTAGAAAACGGAGGTTTTGGAATTATTGGGCATAAAACCTAGTTCAAATACTGCAAAATCCTTGGTGCAAATAGATAGAGAGAATCTGCAAAGCAGATATTGCTAATTTAAAATGCACAAAAGAAGCCGGAAAGAAAAGAGGGACCAAGAGAAGAAAAATCAGTATGATTCAGATGATGCTCAGTATGGGGCAGGAAGATATTAGTGGTAAGTAACTCTCATCAATAACTATACTAGAATTGCAGTATTAAACTTTAAATGGATTTTTCTCAAAACTACATTTTTTAACTTTCAGGTACTATTATTTGATAAACTAATGGGATTAGAAACATGAAATTTGGTCAATTTGTACTGCAGATGGTAATAAGTTATTACAAGTAAATTGAGAACCACCAAACAATCAAACTGTTTTATTATAATTAATGGACAAAAAAAAAGTTGAATTTTACAAGTGAGAGAGTATTTTTTTATTCCTTCTAAACCATCATAGGTATTAAGTTCATTTTACTTGTAAATTGTATGCAGTAAAAATTTAACTGTCTTATCACTTACAGTTATTTGGAAAGTGCACCTATTCAAAGTTAGATATGGTGGGAATTAATGAAGTTCAGTGGCAGGAGGAACAAGACTTCTGGTCAGGTGAATACAGGGTCATAAATACAAAATCAAATGGTGGTAATGCAGGAGTAAGTTTAACAATGAATAAAAAAATAGTAACACGAATAAGCTACAATGAACAGCATAGTGAACGCATTATTGTGGCTAAGATAGACACGAAGCCCAAGCCTACCACAGTAATAAAAGTTTGTATGCGAACTAGCTCCACAGATGAGAAAGAGATTGAAGAAATGTATGATGAGATAAAAGAAATCATTAGGATAGTGAAGGGGGACGAAAATTTAAGTCATGGGGGACTGGAATTCGATACAAGGAAAAGGAAGAGAAGGAAAAGTAGGAAATGGGGTTAAGGAATGAAAGAGGAAGCCGCCTAGTAGAACTTTGCACAGAGCATAACTTAATCATTGCAGACATTTAGTTTAAAAATAATGAAAGAAGGTTATATACGTGGAAGAGGCCTGGAGACACTGGAAGGTTTCAGATAGATTATATAACGGTAAGACAGAGATTTAGCAACCAGGTTTTAAATTGTAAGAAATTTCCAGGGGCAGATGTGGGGGTTTTAGGGCACTCAACTACTAAGGTCATTAGCAAGGGGCAGATGTGAGCTCTGACCACAATCTATTGGTTATGAACTGTAGATTAAAACTGAAGAAACTGCAAAAAAGGTGGGGATTGAAGGAGATGGGATTTGGATAAGCTGAAAGAACCAGAGGTTGTAGAGAGTTTCAGAGAGAGCATTAGGGAATGATTGACAAGAACGTGAGAAAGAAATACACTAGAAGAAGAATGGGTAGCTTTGAGAGATGAAATAGTGAAGGCAGCAGAGGATCAAGTAGGTAAAAAGAAGAGGGCTAGGAGAAATTCTTGGGTAACAGAAGAGATATTTAACTTAATTGATGACAGGAGAAAATATAAAAATGCAGTAAATGAAGCAGGCAAAAAGGAATGGAAATGTCTCAAAAATGAGATCGACAGGAGGTGCAAAATGGCTAAGCAGGGATGGCTAGAGGACAAAAGTAAGGATTTAGAGGCATATATCACTATACAGAAAAATTAAGAGACCTTTGGAGAAAACAGAAAGACTTGTATGAAAATCAAGAGCTCAGATGGAAAACCAGTTCTAAGCAAAGAATGGGAAGCAGAAAGGTGGAAGGAGTATATAGAGGGCTATACAAGGGTGATGTACCTAACAGCGATATTACAGAAATCGAAGAGGACGTAGATGAAGATAAAATGGGAGACAGGATACTGTGTGAAGAATTTGACAGAGCACTGAAAGACCTGAGTCTAAACAAGCTCCCAGGAGTAGACAACATTCCATTAGAACTACTGATAGCCTTGTGAGAGCAAGCTCTGTCAAAACTCTACCATTTGGTGACCAAGATGTATGAGACAGGCAAAATACGCTCAGACTTCAAGAAGAATATAATGATTCTAATCCCAAAGAAAGCAGGTGTGAAAATTACTGAACTATCAGTTTAATAAGTCACGGCTGCAAAATAGTAACATAAATTGTTTACTGACAAATAGAAAACCTGGTAGATGCCGAGAGGATCAGTTTGGATTCTGTAGAAATATTGGAACACGTGAGGCAATACTGACCCTATGACTTATCTTGGAAGATATATTAGGGAAAGTCAAACCTACACTTCTTGCATTTGTAGACTTAGAGAAGGCCGCTGATGTCAGTTTTTTTCTATTGATTATAGCCAATGAGCTTTAAAATATAGTAGTCAGTGAAAACTCCCTATATAGCAAAACTCATCTACTACTTTAAGTATCTCATTTCCTATAATTCCCTCAGCATCACCTGATTTAATACAACTACATTCCATTATCCTCGTTTTTCTTTTGTTGATGTTCATGTTATATGCTCCTTTCAAGACACCATCCATTCCGTTCAACTGCTCTTCTAGGTCCTTTGTTGTCTCAGACAAAATTACAATGTCATCAGCAAACTTCAAAGTTTTTATTTCTTCTCCATGAATTTTAATTCCTACTGCAAACTTTTGTTTCCTTTACTACTTGCTCAATACACATTGAATAACATCGGGGATAGGCTACAACCCTGTCTACCTCCCATCTCAACCACTGCTTCCCTTTCATGCCCCTCGACTCATAACTGCCATCTGGTTTCTGTACAAATTGTGAATAGCCTTTCGCTCCCTTTATTTTACCCCTGCCACCTAATGACTTGTTGTGGTGGAAGATACAAATTGATTACTTTGTTTGCAACTTGGATAGCTAGATATTGATGATTGTTGATCTGGCGAATATGGATTATAAGATTGGTTAGTAGTTTTCGTATTTGCTTCATGAATTGTACATTTCTCAGAATGTGACAGTACTACCTTGCATATTGTAATTTCATACAATCATTATGACTTTTGTCTAACACTAGTTCCTATCTAATCATCATTCGTAAGTTGTCATGTTCACTTCCCATGATGCATCTTCAAACAGTTATCAACTGCAGCACAGAATGAAAAAGTTGGTCTGTAGATTGCTATTGTTTTTGCCTGCAGCAGTTAGTGCTTCACAGGTAGAAGCTATGAGCTGTCAGGGATTGTCTTACGCCACCTCCACTATAGTCTTAAGAACTTCTTACAAAATGATGTTACAATGAGCATAATTAAAAATTACATTGTTTTTCTTGAAACTAAACATACTGAAATAACACCCCCCCCCCCCTCCCCCGCTCTCTCCCCTGCTGGTCATGCTGGTCACTTTCCAAACCTACAAGACATTCCAACATAGCTATTGTATTAAGCTTTAATGATAACATATGGTGCAATCATGCACAAATGTCATATAAAAACAGAGAAATTTCCTGCTTGTTTGCATGATGATGTTCTTGGTTTCTATGTATTGGACACCACTTTTGAATTACAGCCAATTTACTTTGTGGCCTACCTCAAATTGCATAACACTTAATTTGCAGTAGGAATTTCATGTACATGTGAGCACAGAAGCATTTAGGACAAGTTAAAGGCCTCGGGTAACACTTGCTGACATAATTTGTGGTTGTAGAGTATATTTAGTTCTGTTCGAAATAATTGGTTTTAATCAACATTGTTGTTGCTCTGGATCAAATTTGAGAAAAAATGTGTTAATTTGTGTTAATTTTGTTGTTCAATTCCATTCTGACTAATTGTTTATGAATGTGACAGCTTCATTATCTAAAGTATTTTTACATAACCTGTTTATGAAAACTGCTGTCAATTAAACTAGTTTCACAATATTCTGTAATGCTACATTGAACTTGGGAATGCGAGACACACAATTTGATATCCTCATTCACTACATTGTTCTAGTGGATTCAGTCTTAGTAATTTTCTATGAAATATCCCCAAGTGATATTTCATAACCACAAAAGGACACCTTGGAAGCTAGCCATGTGTTTGTAGCTGCTGCAAGCACCAGCATCCTTTCAGGGAATTCCAGCCACTGCCTACAGCCACCTGTCTAGGTACTCAGTGCTCTGCTATGCCCAGGCTTACAAAACTTCACCTCACTGTTGTGCTACATTCCCAGATCAAACAGAGAATCAGCCATGCTTATAAATTTAAGAGGCCAGTCTTCATATATTAGATTTAGTTTATCCTAACTACTTTAGCTGTAGAGTAAGAGGTATTCTGCAGCTGAATTGATACCTACAGATAGATGGAGATTATATTTTGGCTCTCACTGTGGACACTTTAATTCCATCGGTTAATTTGTCACAGACACAATCTCACTGTCAGTGTTCCACGTATGATCACACATCAGATCGTCACTTACTGCTCAGTGTCAAAAGATCGTAGCACCAGTTCTCAAACAACATAATGTTCCACTGCGTAAGCTGTAAGATTAGGATTTCTGTAAGAGAATGAATGTGTAATATCACTGCTGTACAAGGAAATGACATTAGAGCACTGTAAAAACATTTTTTTCCCCTCTCTTCAAAATGATCAGCTAGCCAACCAAATTCCCATGTTGTTTACAACACTGTGAAACTGTACTAAAAACCAGGTTAAATTTTACTTTGAATAACACAGGGATATAAAACACTAGACTTATAGTGTGAGATGTGGAGTCTACTATCGGTGTTTTACTTGGGCCAGATAAGATTAACTTCAGTATTCTGCTTCATGTTTGTTTGAAACCAGAAGTAAAACAAACGTAATTGCCATCTTACTGCTGGAAAAACTCCTAAGCGGCTTATTGGTTGTAGTCTTACCTGCTGTCTGAATTAAAAGTGGCTCCCAAAACTGTCTGTGGCTGGAAGGATTTGTTTACTTAGTCACTAGTAGCACACCTTAAGCGGTACTACTATCAGTAGTGATACGATGTAGTCATTGTAGTTGGTAAATGTTTGCAATGTATACTTATTGTATTACTTATTTCCCATATTTTTCAATGCTTAGGATTGCTGTTGACATGTTATTAGCTTTTCAGTTAATTAATGTGAGAGAGAAATCTTCTGGTAAAGAAGTGGAGAGATCCTAGGTGTTAAGTTTCGAATTTCCCGTATCTGTGTCTTCTCTTGTCTTCATTATGACAGTGTTTCCCTCTCAACTTGGCACTTGAATGAACTGTCCTTCAGACCTATCCATCTTTCATGTCTGAGGAAGAAACTAAGTTTTGAAAGCTGGGAATAGCTTTTTCACCTACAAATGTCTCTCGGCTATACTGAAATTTCCCCTCCTGCTCTGATCTGTGTTTCTATTGCTTCTACTGGAAATTCAATCTTCTACAGGTATTGGCCAATGCCTTAGTGATTTAAAATCTGTTGATACAGTTACTCCCCAAGTGAGTGTTGTGTGCCTGCTGATGGATCAAACTTGATACAATCAAGGGGGCCAAAACAGAAAATCCAAAGAGTAAACAAATAAGACAAAGAATAAATCTAAAACATAATGTGAAAGATCAAGGTTTAAAGATGTTTCGAAAAGTGAAGTCTATGGAAATGGTGCCCATTCGAAACCCACAGAAGCAAGCACAACTAGAAATTTTGAGTGCCATCTTGTGACAGATGGAAGATCTTGGTCATAAATGGAATAGAATCATAATGGTATGTTTCTTTAAATTGATATTCGTATGTATGTATAGTTTGAATAAACGTCCATGTTGTTTGACACTTCAAACCTTGAAACTGAGTTCCTGCAATCTGAACTGAGTTCCTGCAATCTGGTCTCTCAATACCACACACAAACTAACTTTCAGCAATTGATAATGTGCCTGTACAAAATGCCAGTTAACCAGCAATGTTACTGTAATGATCAGCAGCTTACCTGGTACAGTATCACTTACAAAATGGGCTGCCCACGACTGATTATAGCTGACTCCAGCGTGAAACAGTATTGGCATCTGTACTTATCTGTCTGAGCTTCCGCTGTCGGACAGTTGGGAGATGTAATCCAACAAGTCATTTTAAATGCAGTATGGTCTGCAAACTTAGCTATTTTACAACTTTGAATACCCTACATTCTGGTTTCTAATATGTGCTGATAAAATCGTGAAAGGCCAAAGCAGTAGGTTCTTCTGGACAACGGAAGAACACCATTTGGTGTTTCAAGGGACACAGTAATATTGAGATTATTAATCATGATTTCATTGTGCCTTTAAGTGTGTTCATATTTGTTAGTTTGCACCTTGTTTCTGGCACATGAATTCCTGGCATCTTCACTTTCAGGAGGACTACTTTATGTGGGACGCTGGATTATCTCTCTCCTGAAATGATCAAAGATCATCCTCATGATGAAAATGTTGATCTGTGGAGCCTTGGAGTCCTTTGCTACGAATGTTTAGTTGGCAAGCCGCCATTTGAATCTGCTGTTTATGATGATATGTGTCGCCAAATAAGCAGAGCTCAATATTCATTCCCACCATTTGTTTCAAATGATGCAAGGGATCTTATTGCAAAGGTGACCTTATTTCATAATTATATTAAATAGTTCATTATATTAAATAATTCATTATATTAAATAAGAAATGTTGGTATAATAAAGAATACACATTAAGTTGCAGACATGCACAGTACCAGCACCTCAGGCCGGAATGCATTCCGACTCGAGATGCTGGAGGTGGCGGTAATGTATGCATGAGGTATGCGTGCTTGTGTGTATGAATGTGTTTCTCTTTTGCTGATATAGACTGTGGCTGAAAGCTTTATGTAAGTGTCTTCTCAGTTGCAGTGTCTTCTTTGCGGTAAGTAGCAATTTATCTTTTCCTACATTGTTGATATTCCTGCATGAAGTTCTCATTGTTTGAAATGTTACAGAACAGAGAGAAATTTTTCAAATTCTTATGAATTCAAACTTAGCTTCATGACAAATGTGAAGCACCAATACCTTTGATCTCACACACAGTATTTTATTTGAAACAGTAACATTCCGTACATTCCATAATGAGAGGATGTTTATACAAATTTGAAACTTAAGGTGAAACAAAAATAAAAATTTTAAACTATGAAATCTGCCAATTAGTTGAACTTTTGTTGTTTAACAGCTGTGTTGTCAGAATATTAGTAGGATTCCAATTGCTGTTTAAGTAATGTTTTTTCCTCTTTTTTTTCCAGTAGTGTGCCACAATTCTGTTTTGTTTGGATAAACAGATATATTTACAGTTGAGCGACTTTTGAATTATTTTAGTGAGAGGGGAGCAAAACTGTTGGCAATGATAGCTTTATGAAAGGTGGTTGTACTATTACACGCAAGTAGTATAAAGCACCTGGATTGACAGTTGACGTATTGGTAGAATAGCCATTTGAAACAGTACCTAGGCCAATAATATGGAGATTACATAAAATTAAGAGCGTGCAACAAACATAAGACAGCTTGAACTTTATTTTGTCAGTTATAACTAATTCGCTTTACCTGCTTCATTGTTCTTGGTAGCTGGAGTCTCTCCTTTTGGTCATTGTGACAGGCTGAAAACTGTTAGTGCAGAAGGATAATTCCAGTAATGTAGCCCACACAGTATGTAATGCTGAATATTATCACTCTTAACAACACATTAGAAGTATTAACAATTGACGGCCAGTTGAGATTTCACAGTTCTTTTAAATGCTATTAAAGAAATGTTACATACTGCAGTTGGTCACAGTTCTTTCTATCTGATTATAGTGCAGTAGACCTACACTCGACAAAAGAATCAGCAATTGTCTAGCGTGGCAAAATACAGTCAATATAAGTTACAATATTAGTAACTATGTTGGGTGACCGAATACTTTAACAGGTGTAACACACTATTTTTCATGTTGAGCAAACATCACACTTCAATCAGATTGCACAGTGAACATATCTTTGCACTAAGCAATACTGTCTATTGCTGTACTGAATTGTTATCTTAGCAGTATACCATCATCAAAGTGAATCAGTCATCAAAGTTGAATGCAAATTTACAGTGTGAAGTAATTACAAGATACCGTCATTGAGTTAATAAATGACAGAATATAATATTTGACTTGAACACATTGCATTTTATGAGTTGTTATGACTGCAGTGAACTTTCCTGCACGGACTGACATAGTAATTTCTTCTATGCTTTCTGGCCACTGCCCCCTTTCAAATAGGTGATACGCATTTCATATTTGAAGCTGGTCTGGTGATTTTAGGGTTGGGTGGACTATTTAAAGAATGTTGTGAGGAACTACATAATGTTTCAACAATAGGTTAGGTTAGATTTTGCTATTTTGGATGGATTATAGGATTAGTCACCAGGTTTACGAAAAATGTTGAAGGCTTGTAAAGTGTAAAAGTAAAATTGTTATGCTTCTACGTTGTGAATACTGTAACTAGAAGTATGACATCCAGCTTGAAAGTAATTTTATGTTATGATAAATCATGCAAAATTTTTGTTAATGACCTCGTCAATTAATAATGGGGTATCATCTGACTTACAAGGGAACCTCCCCATCACACCCCCCCCTCAGATTTAGTTGTCACAGTGGATAGGCCTTGAAAAACTGAACACAGATCAATTGAGAAAACAGGAAGAAGTTGTGTGGAACAGTGAAAAAAATAAGCAAAATATACAAACTGAGTAGTTCATGGGATGATAGGCAACATCAAGGACACTGAGAACGTAGGAGCGCCGTGGTCTCGTGGTAACGTGAGCAGCTGCGGAACGAAAGGTCCTTGGTTCAAATCTTCCATCGAGTGAAAAGTTTAATTTTTTATTTTCGGTTTATGCGACAAACTCTTATGTTTTCATCACTTTTTTGGGAGTGATTATCACATCCACAAGAAAACCTAAATCGGGCACGGTAGAAGAATCTTTTTACCCATTCGCCAAGTGTACAAGTTAGGTGGGTCGACAACATATTCCTGTCATGTGACACACACGCCGTCAACAGTGTCCTATAGAATATATCAGATGTGTTTTCCTGTGGAGGAATCGGTTGACCTATGACCTTGCGATCAAATGTTTTCGGTTCCCATTGGAAAGGCACGTCCTTTCGTCTACTAATAGCACGGTTTTGCGATGCGGTCGCAAAACACAGACACTAAACTTATTACAGTGAACAGAGACGTCAATGAACGAACAGACAGATAATAACTATGCAAAAATAAAGAAAGTAAAATTTTCACTCGAGGGAAGACTTGAACCAAGGACCTCTCGTTCTGCAGCTGCTCACGCTACCACGGGACCACGGCGCTCCTGAGCTCCCACTCTCCATGATGTTGTCTATGTGGCCCATGGACTACTCAGTGTGTATATTTTGCTTATTTTTTCACAGTTCCACACAACTTCTTCCTGTTTTCTCAATTTATCTGTGTTCAGTTTATCAAGGCCTATCCACTGTGCCAACTTATGGCTAAATCTGAGGGGGGTGCGATGGGGAGGTTCCCTTGTTAGAAAAAATGTAGTAAGAAAATATAGTGTCGAAGTACACTGCACTGAGGCAAAATGGGCAACTGAAATTATGAAGGTTCGAACTTTTGATGTCAGCTTTTTTTTTTTTTTTAGTTAAAGTATACTCGCAGGAAGAGTGAATTGTCAAGTTTCAAAGGAATGGTAACACCTTTTAATATTATGCCTATCATGTCACAATGTTTGTTTTTTGCTATGTTCTGTTTTATAATTGTCAGTTTGTTTTAACTTTTAATTATGTGAACAAGTAAAACTAATTGCATCATTGTAATGGGGAAGATTAATACAGTGAACTAGTCAATACATGTAAATAGAACTTTGCCTAAATAACAATTTTACACTTTCATGTACAGATTACATATAACATATGCAACTGCACTAAAAATAGAAAAAAAATTATGCATGGCAGAAAAACATAACAAATGGAAGTGTTCGAACATTTTACCTATCACAAAGAACTGAGTATAAGCTATAATTAAAGTCGTTGAAATGAATATTGTCTTGCAGTAATTTGTGATATGCTATGTGTCAGAAATAGCTATTCATTGGGTTATTATGTAAATCAGCTGATGATTGACAACCTTCTCTCATTCTGATCACTCTGACATGTCTTAGTTTGCCTCATGTCGTTTTCTAAATTTTATTTCCATTGGAATTGAATGGTTTACTGGCTGTAGGTTAACATCTGACCTAACAAAGTTCATCTCTTCTTTGCAGCTACTTGTGGTTGTACCACAGAACAGACTACCTCTGCAAGAAGTGTTGAAACACCAATGGATTCTTAAAAATGCTGTTACAGAAAAGACTGTAAAATAAGATTTATACTGTTGGTGCAACAAGTGAAAGACACATGAATCAGTTACCTGTGAACAGTACAGTCTAGATACTGAATGGATCTAGGGCATTGAAACTGCACTGAATTACTGTGATTAACAACAAATCCCTTTTTATGTGATTTATTGATTGTTTACTTAATAACTTTGTAATTTTCTGACTTTTGTTTTTATTAATAATATTTGGATGTGATGTTGATCCCAATTTTGTTTGTTTTTCTACAGAGGTACTAGTTTCTTCAGTTCACCAGATTAGCTTCCTACTGTCTAAAGATTTTAACTTTCAAGCTGATTTTTTTTTTTGTTTTTTTTTCTGTTTTTAATTATGTATACAAATGTAAGATATCAATTAAATGTAAATTTTGTTAAGTATTTATTGAATTATTCATTGTGCAGATGTTGGTTTCAAGTTTGATTTGTAATTTATTGAATTCATTGTATTAAAAAACCTAACATTTTGCTGGAATGATTTAATTCATGAAGTCTTCCCTGCTGTCCCAACTGCTCCTTCCCACTAAACTCTGGAAAGCTTTGCATTAATCTTTGGGAAAGCGGCGAATGTTATGGCGGAAGTAATAGTTTCGTGGTGCAAAGTGAAGTGTCACCTGCCTTTTGTCATAAAGGCATCATCTGTATGGTGTCAATGTAATTTTACGCTTCAGTCCTATGGTGCAGACACGGTATTTAAATGCATGAGAAAAGGCAAAACTGATAGAATTAGATAAAGGATTACTGCACATAATTTTCTTGATAACAGATTGTCAAGTAGACCAAAATAATTGCCCTGGAGTATGCAGGATTTAAATACAATTTTCAGCATTATTAAATCCTTCCTCCTGGCCTGCAAATTAGTTTGCACTCATTTAATAATTCTCACTTCAATATAAATCGGCTGTAAACACCTGCACTTTCTTCTCATTGTATAAAATTAAAATATAATTCTTGACATGTTCCACCTTCATCATACTAAGTCACACACCTACTCATGTTCAAATGCAGTCGTGTATTCATATATAAATAGTCTCTGCAAATTTAATCACATCTCCATAATATGAGAACAGAATCCATACATACTTCATAACTAATCAGCAGATACAAATTTCAATGAATCATTTACATGGAGAAAATGGGTATGTAGGGATGTAACTTGGTGGAGTTGCCCAGATCTCTGCCCTGAGGTAACTTGACTAACCTCTCTGGACCTGCAGTTCGTTCTGATCGATGTTTGTGATACAATGCTTTGTACCTTGTTGGACAATAAAACATTTATATGGAATTGTATGACCTGCTAGTTGTTGCATATAACAACTGAGTACTGTACTTCCTACAGTGGAGACCCTGAAATTTTTACCATTTAAAATGAAAAATCTCTTGCACCAGTCCATTGCCCTGCAATGTCACAGCTACCTCCAGCTCAACTGTTTCCTGCTCCAAGTGACATTGACCTCGCCTCTTTGTCAACGCCTGTGAATTCCATGAGCTTTGTATGCCTCAGTTTGATACAGTTTCGTCAAAACCTGGACGGAGTTTCCGATTCGACAGTGTTTAGTGAACTGATGGCAATGCTTCCATTGTTTATTTATTTATTCATTCCATGTGATCTGATGGTACACAGTGTGTTGCAGATCTCGAAAAATATCATTTAACATTGTTAACATATATTAACGTAAGCCTATAGTATCCTAATGTATTATATTGCTCAATGTTTTCAATTTAACACAAACAGCAAGATCACTGTGCTAAGTATTCATTTACAGAGTAAAAACAGTGACAACAACAAATATGACTTCATGGCTTTGCTAAATTTTATGTTGTCTTTGATGGACTTAATACTAGTGGGAAGATTGTTGAACAGTTGGAGGCCCATGTGGAAAACTCCCTTTTTACAGTTTCCACATCTACCATGCCAGACTCTTGCCACTTTACACCAAACTGGCCAACAATGTGTGTGTCGAATTCTTAGTGTTCCCTTACCAGTGACAGTGGTGTAATGATGCTGAGTGACTGTTTGCCTAGCAATTCTGCTAAAACAAAAGTGATTCTGGGCAAACATTGGCTTCCTGTCACCCCATTTATCAGTACACGTAGTGCTCTGAGCTTACAAGTGGGAAGTAATGACACTTATTCTCATGGACACTTCTTTAGTGCCAGTAAATCTACATGCATTAACATTCCTTGTGTTTTGAAAAACTATAAAGATACCCACCAGATTACTGCAATAGTGGGTCAACAGTGGCCCCGTGAGACTATCCTCAAACCATTTTCAACTACTTACTACCTCCTGGACAAAATTAAGATGGGTTACAGTGATCTTTCTGGACATAAAAGGAATCTGTCTGATGTGGATTACGTGGTTGTGCAGCATTTGCCCATATCATCATCATTGCGACTGCCACGACGTCACCTTAGTGACTTCACATTTGTGCCACCTGCCCCGAGTTCGCTTGCAGCTGCAACCACTACGCACAACGCGCACAGACTGCAACTTCTCCATGCGTGTCTAATGCCTGGATTCAGCACCTGGCAGCTCCCGTGGACCAGCACGACTTACCATATACTGCTGGTCATGCCCACCTTCATGCTCGGCTCATGTCTAAAGCACTGCACGTACCTTCATTACACACCACAGTAGGCATGGAAGCATCAGAATGCAATGCTTCCATGTCTACCGTGCTGTGTTTCTCTTCAATGCTTTACAACGCACTGCTACCTCATGCTTCCATGCGTGCCACACCTACCATACTGCATATCTCTTGGTCGCTTTACAACATACCGCTCCGCAACACCTCCACTTGAGTGACGCCTCTGCTTCTGCTGCATCTACTGTACCAGGCAATACTCGCCTAATGATGGTGCCAGCCTCACATAGCCATGGCCCTTACCACTCCACTGTCCTTAGCTGAAACTCCCTCTGTAGAACATGGACTGGCCTATGCTACTGTTTACGCTTAGGGAATGCATAATGCAGACCACTGGCATCACTTAGAACAACTACAAATTTGCAGTGCTTCTCAACCACATTGATGATAACGTTGATCTCAATAGCGACTTGCTGTTTGACGTGTGCACTTAAACAAGTATGAAACTGTCAAGACACTTCTGCTTAAATGCCTGTCGCAATCACCAGAGCAACAGCTTCATCTAGCGATAAGTGAAACCTCACTTGGTCACAGCATGCTTTCTGCCCTGTGACGCAAACTTCACCTGCAAATTGATATGGCCTACTCCTGGATTGTGCCCTGTGGACTTTGTGGCTATTAAAACTTCAGAGAGCATTCAACAGTGATGCTTGCACACAAGGATGCTCCAATAGATTTCAAACTATGCCTGGTTGACAGAATATTAGAACTCGCACAGCACTGTTCATTGGTTAATTCTCATCAAGACCATGCTACAGCTGACAGCATCCCCACCTACATCGCCAACATCACACAAGCCTAACGCCCCACCTGCACTTTCGGCCACTACTGCACACCTACGGCACAGACGCAGGCCACACGATGTGTAGCGGAACTCACCAAAATGACGAGCAGCCACCCGCTACTGCTCCATGGGGTCTCCAGGTTGATAAACATAAACAAACATCTACAGTGCAGACTACAAACGGTGCACCTCTGCCCGGTCACTGACCCATGCATGCCAGTCGTAACAATGCGAGTCGGCTGGGCCTACGCCCAGTCACGCACACAACCTATGCGGTTCCACACTCACTTTGGCACCAATGAGCTATGTTGCAGACATCCTTGCTTATACCCAAACTGACCTTGCAGCCTGATACCTGCACACCAGGTTGCTCGTCCTCTTCAAGTCGTCGCAATTCGTGGTAGCATCCACAGGTCTCATCTACGACTAGATGGCTCTCACCTCTTTGTTTGATGCCCAACTAAAGTCTCATCTTCTAGTCGACACCAGAGCCAACACCAACACAATTCCACCGCCTCTCGCTCCCGCTACACTTTCACCTTCGCCAGTGCAGCTAATGATTCCGTGATAACGGTGGTTGACACCGCCTCCACCACTTTCGATTTTCGATCTTGGCAACCACACACACACACCTATGCTGTGGATGTTTTTGGTGACTGAAACATTGGAACCTGTCTTAGCAGCTGACTTTCTCGGGCACTACCGTTTACTATCTGACCCAAATTACACTCTGTTTCTGTACCACTACGGCCAACGGTCAATCAGTGGCAAGATCAGCATCTCCCTTCCTGCCAATGATACGCCGCCATCTCCTACTTCGCAGTCAAGACGCCTCTCAATTTTATCTTGAAATGTGAAGTGCTACTGGATGATATCTGCATGTACTCCAAACTCTGGCGTTCCAACTTGAATATGGAAGGAACCAGCGACATTCCCCACTCAAGTATTGCCAAGATATTTACCAAGCTTCATATGGCTCAACAGCAACTCACCATTCTGCACCCACTGCCTAACAATGAAGACCTTATTTCAGCCTCAAAATGGATCAGTCAATTGCCATTGCCAAATTGTACTCACCCGACCACACCCAGTGTTATTGACTGTTCCTCCAATACCAGTTTCTCTGTTGAAAATTATGTTGCAATAACACATACTGCTGTGCCCTCACCTCCACTTCATGACAGCCCATCCAGTCAAAGACTACTGTGAAACCTCTCTTAGCAACAATAATTCATTCGACAATGTTGCTCACCATGTGAAACACTCATTAAGTGAAACATTTATCCCATATAAAATAATGTAAAATATGATGATGTGTTCCATCCAGGAAAAGCTACCAAAAGTTTTCTTATTCATGCCATTTATTCAAAGAAAATTATACATATAGTACAGGGTGTACATAAAGTTTGGGACAGTTTCAATTATTTATTGCGCAAGAACCAGACATCATACATACGTCATTTTGAAGAGAAACCCTGAAAGTTTTTTGTGTGTATACCACCACAGCATAGTTTGGTAATTTGCTGATACTCAGCACTAGTTGCAAACGTGGCGGGTACATGTGCGGAGCGAGCTTTCTGTGTGTTGGAGGTCGACAGAAACAAGTGTGCTACCGCTGTTCAACAGATGTTTAGAACCAACAAGGAAGGCCATTTACTACTAGCATAAAAAATTCGTTACAACAGTTGCTTGTGCCCAACAAAGAGAAATGGACATCCCAATGTGAGTGAAGTGAATGTGGAGTGCGTACAAGTGACACGCATAATGAGTCCAAAGAAATCGGTATTTCGTGCATCCTCTGAACTTGAAATGGCTCCAATGACAGTGTGGAAAGTTCTGCGACAGAAGCTGTCTATGAAACCATTCAAATTGGAGCTAGTGCAGAAGCTTAATGATGATGACAAAGACAAGCATTTTGAGTTTTGTTCACAGTTGCAACAATTGAATGAGGATGGGGATGGCATTGTTGATCGCTTAATTTTTAGCGACGAAGCCACTTTTGACACTAATGAGATCGTGAACATGCATAATTGTCAAATGTGGGGTACAACGCAATCACACGAATGCATTGAATTTGAGCACGATTTCCCAAAGGTAAATGTTTTTTGTGCCTTGTCGCATTGAAAACTGCACGGGCCATTCTTCTTTGCCGAGAGTACTGTCACTGGATATTCCTACTTTGACACGCTGAAGCAGTGGCTGATGCCTTAAATGCAATTGGACTCTCCGTTCATCTTTGAACACGATGGGGTCCACCCCATTTTCATCGTGAAGTTTGTAGATACCTGAACATGAAGCTGCTGCACTGATGGATCGGCCGTGCTACAGAAGGGGACAGCTGTTTCATGAGATGGCCTCCCCGATCACCAGATCACACTCCGTGTGACTTTTTTCTGTGGGGACACATTAAAGATGTGATGTATGTACCTCCTCTACCACGTGATGTAACTGAGCTCTGGGAGAGAATATGGGAAGTGACTGCCACAGTCGACGATGCCATGCTGCGACGGGTATGGCAAGAATTAGATTACCGTATTGACGTCTGCCGGGTCACTCATGGTTCACCTATCGAATGTTTGTAAAAAAAAGCTTTCAGATTTTCTCTTCAAAATGCAATATGTATGACATCTTGTGCAATAAATAATTGCAAGTGTCCCTGGACTTCATGTACACCCTGTATTATGTACGTTATTATTCCCAATAAATTACGAATTCTTTTTTACTAGGAAGCTACCTATAGTCATTTGTTTCTGCTGATGCTTCAACACTTGGCAAAAAAGAAACACAGCATTATCATCAAATAAATAAGTAGTGCATGTAGCGACTGCTTTGTGGGGTTGATAATTTTCAATGTACAATGCAACCATTTCACATGCTTTCAGCATTTTTCTTATTGCACCAGAAGATTGCTGCTTTGCTGTTATCGCCTCCTCCTCCTCCTCCTCTTCTTCTTTTGAAGAAATCTTCTCCACAGCTTCCTGCTGTGAAACACACTGCAACACCTTAAGCTCTTTCGGTGGTCATTACTTGGCTGTGATCTTTGACAAGCTCATCAATATCATTGTTATCCACTTCTCCTAAGCTACTGACTCAAATGCCTTAGAGTCACATTCGACAACACACTCTGGCCAAAGTTTCTTCCAAGCAGAAGTGAGAGTTCTCTTGGTAACCCCTTCCCACGCCTTTTTGATCATCTTGTCGCAGGCAACGATGTTGAAGTGATATTTCCCAAACTCTCTGAGAGTGAGATCGGTAGCTTCAGTCAACTCAAAGCAATGCTTGCAGAGTGCTTTAGTGTAGAGCTTCTTTAAAGTTAAAAATAATCTGCTGGTCCATAGGCTGGAGTAACAGAGTGGTGTTGGGAGACAGAAATTGAATCTTCATGAATTTAAATTCTTCAAGGAGGTGGTCTTGTAGGCCTGGAGAATGTGCAGGAGCATTGTCCATAATGAGCAAGATATGGAGTGGCTGTTTCATCTCAAGCAAACATTTTTTCACTGAAGGACAAGACACTTTGTTGATCTAATCACAAAAAAGACCATGTGCACACAAGTTGGGCTTCCACATCACATTAATCTCCTCTTTTGGACTTTGCACTTCTTGAAGCCCGTGGAGTTTCTGAATGGTAAACAAGGAGCGGTTTAAGTTTCAAATCGCTGTGTGCATTGGCACAGAATAGCAGTGTAAGATTGTCTTTCATTGGCTTGTGATTGGGCAATGCATTCTCCTCTGCTGTTATAAAGGAACAGATGGTACCCGTTTCATCACAATTAAAAAAAAAAAAAAATGTGGGGCAGATAACCATCAAAATCTATGAGCATCTTGAAGTTGCTGATTAAGTTCTCTATTGCTTTTGTGTCGGAGCTGACTGCTTCACCGTGCCTCCAAATGCTGTGGATGCCGGTTCTTCTGTTAAATTTCTTGAACCACCCACTACTTCCCTTAACAGTTCTTTGGCTTCTGATAATCCTGGCATTTTCTTAACGACATTGGCGAAAATTATTCTCACCTTCTCACACAAGATGATACCATTAATAATGTCACCTTGCAATTGCTTTTTGTTTATCCATATAAGGAGCAACCTTTTGACATCACAATATGAAACCATTTTTTAGATACTCTTGTCGCTCCCTTTTAAGTATCTACCTCCTTAACCTTGTCCTTGTTCTTGAGGATAGTACAAATAGTTGATGTAGACCGAATGTATGTGGGTGGTAAATCAGCAATGCCCACACCATGTTCTCGTTTTTCAATGATTTTATGTTTCATTTCTAAGGTCATTTTCTTTCTCTTATGGTCATCCTCTTGTGGCTTCATCTTCAGGGGCATTTCTATGGAGGTTATTAAAATTTTGCACTCAAAAAACACAGGCTGAACACAAGTCAAGAAAAATGTGTGATCACAAGCTGCACTAAGATGGTAGCAGAAAGTGCACATAACCCAGACTGCAGTATGTACTAAAGACATTGTCCATATGCCACTGCCGACAATGAATGATGTTCATATTGTTGAACGTTTACCCACCGTGCACGAATAGCTGGTGACATCACATGAAATTGTCGTCACTTGTTATGCAAAACATCACTCCTTAACGGAGTCATTTATTTACAATTTGTTTTGCTCATTATGTGAATTATGCATTATGGGAGGTGCTCACTAAGCGAGATTCCATTGTGCTTGTACTGTCAGTGATGGGACAGTTCATCGCATCAACACCAACCCTAGTCTGACATCGCCCCACCTCCTACCTCCCAACAAATGCGAAACGGCAAAAGCCGCCATGGATGAACTCTTGCGTGCTGGTATTGTACAGCCATCTGACAGTGCCTGGGCTTCTATCAAGCTCGTACTCAAAAAGGATAATAATTGATGATTTTGTGGCAATTATTGGTACCTCAATGCCTGGACAATAATAGACGGCTACCCTCTACTGAACTTCCAAACTACACACACAAACGTGCTGGTGCCACTACATTCAGTGTTGTTGACTGTAAAATGGCATATTTACAGATATACAGATACCTATGGCTGACAAGGGTAAATAAAAATCTCCAATAATCATGCAATTTGATCTGTATGAGTTTTTATTTATGCTGTATGAGTTCAAAAATGCAGCCCAGGCCTGGCAGAGGTTTATTTATGGCCTCTTATTTAACATGTCCTTCTGCTCTGATTTCCTAGGTGATGTGATAATTTTCTTGCAGTCTCCCAATGAAAATGAGATTCATTTACACACCTTGATGGACAACTTAGCTGCACACGGCTTCATAATTAATAACGACAATTGCCAATTATGGCAATCATGTGTCATCTTTGTTGGACATTTGGTTGACACTTCAGGGATTCGCCGCATGCCAGAAAAAAGGGAACAAATCCATGTGCTCCCTCCCGCTCCCCACCCTTCGGGCTATCAAGAGCTATGATGTTTCTTTGGAGTGATCAGTTTTTACAGGTGGCATCTACCATATGCTGCTGAAATGCTCTTGCCTCTTACTGAACCACTGCATGGGAAGAAACCAACCTGCAAACAACACCTGATGTGGACACCTGAAAAGCAAATGGCCTTAAACAAGATTAAATCGACCTTGCACAGACTGTCACCCTCACCATTCTGTCCCTGGACACACACCTTGTGATCGCTGCAGACACCAGCGACCGCATAACTGGCATGTTACCAACAAGAGATTGCCAACGTAACACAGTCGCTGCATTTCTTCTCTCAAAAGTTGACCAATACTCCAAAGAAGTGGTCAGATATTGATAGAGAGCTCTTGGCCATCTATGAGGTGGTCCGCTATTTCCAGGTGACATTGGAAGATGCCCTCTAACCATTTATACTGACCACAAGGCTCTTGCAGATGCGATCCACTGTGGGGGGGAGGGGGGGGGGGGGCACCTCAGTTGGATTGAGTGTGCCATTGGAGACACTGGCAATCATGGGGGATTTTCTAGCAATAAGCCAATCATCAACTTCTCACTCCACGTCTAACAAATGTAAATGGAATGAAGCTCCCAATTCAAAGACGCTTCCAGCTATACCATGGTCCCCCGTAGTTTCACATACCGAAGATGGTCAGTCCTTTGCAATGGTAAATCTAATTCTTATTTAGAAAGGTGTTGGTGCAATTGGCAGCACTGTAAAATCCTGCTCTCGTTTACACAATGGCACTTTGCTTTTGGAGACTAATACTGATTTTCAAGCACAACTACTGCTTGCCACTGCATTTCTCCATGACTATCCAGTTTGTGTTGAGGCCCGTAGGACTTTGAATTCTTCCCGTGGTGTTATTTACACTAGGCTGCTCGATAGTCTGACTGATGCAGAAATTAAAACATACCTCTCTGGTCAGGGTGGCATTGCTGTCCATCAGGCAATGAAAAAGGTAAATGCATCCCTAATGCCCACATGCACTCTTTTTCTCACCTTTGAGAGAGTGGTGTTTTTGTCCAGTGTCAAAGCAGGCTATGAAGTTATCACAGTCTGACCATACGTTCTGAACCTAATGCACTGCTACCAGTGTCGTCATTTCAACCACACTCGAATGTATTGTCGACACCTGGCCAAACCTGTAACCTGTGATAAGGATGCACACGAGGACAACTGCCCACCTCCTTCTCCCCACTGTATCAACTGTAATGTGACCCTGCTGCCTCCTCTCGAGATTGTCCCATGTATCTCAGTGAGTGGGCTGTCCAGGAGATCTGAGTAAAGGAAAAAGTGCTTTACCCGGTCATTCGAAAGTTGTTGGTCAGTCACAAACCCTGCATTCTACCATCTGGCACCTACAGTACTGTTCTTTCTACATCTCGCTCCATGAAGGGCATGGCTGTGCAGACACATGCCCTCAGATTCAGCACTGCAAGTGTGATATCGCCCAGTGTCATGGTAGCATCGCCTTCTCCTCGTCGAGCTGTACAACAAACCACCAAAAATTCGCCTCCCAGGGTGAAGTCACCTAATACACAACCGGCAGGACAGAAAGAGTACTCCCACGAAGACTTCCTACATCCCTCCAGCCAACAAACATCTGAGTCTTCCTCTGCCAACCGGAAAGACTCCAAGAAGTCAAACAAAGGTACATGGTCTTCTCTTTTGCTGACTCTTGAGATCCTCTTTGACAGTGTCACCTCATGATACCGTTGCCTGGCTGACCTACGTGTCGCAGGTGCGCACTGCCCACCATTTTTCTGCCCTGGACCCCACAGATTGACAGAGGGAGAATGCTGACACCTCTGTAGATCTCATGGAGCAGAATCCTCCAGCCTCTGTGCCCTGTAGCAGTGAGTCTTCAGACATTCGGAAGCAACCAAGGTGACACCCCTTTATTTTTTCCCTCCTCCCCTTTCCGCATTATGACTCTTCTTCAATGGAATGTCTGTGGTCTTCAATCAAACAAAGAGAATTTGTGGCTGCTGTTAGACTCACAGCATCCACATGTTCTCTACCTCCGGGATACAAAATTGCACCCTTACAACCGCTCCGAGCCCGGTCCGGTTTGGACACCCCCCCACCCCCCATCCCCCAAGGATGGCATCCCATCTCATGGGAGAGTCATGCTGCTCATATGGGATGATTTTCATAGTCAAATCATCTCCCTGATTACACACTTTCAAGCTGTTAAAGTTTGCCTTTTCCTTCCTCACTTGGCCATTTTCCCTTGGTACCCTCCATCAATCGATGTCACCAGGGTAGACCACCTCCAGCTTATTGGGCAGCTACCTCACTCCTTTCCGCTGGTCGGTAACATCAATGTGCACCATCCCCTTTGTGTGTTAAGGCAGAGGAGGTTAAGTTGATTGAGTAGGTCAGCCAAGAGGACACCTCTCGGACAGGTTCCTTTTAGACTCCACACACACCTATTCCCATTTGGGCCTATCCTGCGCTGCCCAGCTTTCCCATCACCTCAAGTGGTCTGTTCTCTCTGACGCATAGTCGAGTGACCATTTCCTGTTTGCTGACTCCTACCTCACCTACGTAAACCCAAATGGCAGCTTACTAAGGCCAACTGGAGGCTTTACTCCTCCCTGGCAACCTTCGATGAACATTTCCCCAGTTGGAATGACCAGGTAGAATATGTCACAAACGTTATCCTTACCACTGCAGAATGTTCTGTTCCTCATACCTCTTCTTTACCACACCCTCTCCTAGTCCCTTGCTGGACTGAGTAGACCGCAACACAATTCGCTCATGGAGACGTGCTCTCTGCATTTTTAACTGTCATGCTATGATGGCATACAGCATTCATTATAAACAGTTACATGCACATTGTCATCATGTACTTCGGGATAGCAAAAAAACTAGCTGGATTTCATTCACTAATTCTTTTCACAGTTCCACTCCCTCTTCAGTCATGTGGACCAACCTCTGATGGCTCTCTGGGACCAAGATCCGTTCCCCAGTTTCCAGTCTGACAGTTGCAGACTATGTTGTAGTGGAGACTATTGCTGCCTCCAACACCCTGGGCCGTCATTTTGCAGTGATTTTGAGTTCCTCCCACTATCACCCTGCCTTTCTCCATTGGAAATGAGTGGAGGAGGCTAGGGCAATACCCTTCTCTTCTCAGAATCGAGAGTGCTACAATACTGCCTTTACTATGAAGGAGATACATCATGCTCTCACTTCATCCTGATCCTCCACACCAGGGCCAGATGCTGTTCATATTGAGACGTTGCAGCATCTTTCCTTTGCAGGCAAGCACTTTCTCCTTCATACGGGAAACCGCATCTGGGCTGACGGCATGTTTCCCAGAGGCTGGCATGAAGACGCTGTCATATCCCTACCTAAGCCTGGTAAGGACAAACACTTTCCTAGCTGCCGCCCCATTTCTCTCACCAGCGGTGTTTACAAGGTGATTGAACATGTGATACATGCAGAGCTGGTATGGTGGCTCGAGTCTCGCAATTTACTAACCACTGCACAGTGTGAATTTTGAGCGCGCCGTTCTGCAGTTGACCATATTGTCACTTTGTCCACCAATGTCATGAATGGTTTTCTGTGGAAATCCCAGACTGTGGCCATGGTTTTTCAATTTGGTGAAAGTCTACGACACCTGCTAGAGGACTGGTAACCTCCGTACTCTCTACGTTGGGGCTTCTGTGGCCACATGCCCCGTTTCCTTCAAGAATTTTTAAAAGACCGTGTTTTCAAGGTAGGGGGGGCTTCTGCCTTGTTGGGCACCTTTATTCAGGAAAACTGTGTGTCACAGGGTTCCATCCTGGATGTTGTCCTTTTTGCTGTCGCCATTAATCCTATAACGGCCTCTCTCGTGCCGGGCATCTTTGGCCCCCTTTTTCGTTACCATTTTGCCATCTATTGCAGCTCTCCACGGATGTGTCTCATTGAGGGGCATCTTCAGCAATGTCTGGATCTTCAACATTCATGAAGCATCGACATTGGATTTCGTTTTTTCACTGACAAAACCATTTATATGAATTTCTAGCGGTGCAATTGTTTTTTCCCACTTTCCTTACGTCTTGGGCCTGTTGCTCTTCTGTTTATTGAAACTACAAAATTCCTGGGACGCATGCTCAATATGTAACTTTCTGGTCCTCTCACGTGTCTTATATGGCAGCTTGCTGTATGCGTGTCCTCAGTGGTGCTTTGTTGGAAGCAGATTGAACCACCCTCCTCCATTTGTACCAGTCCCTTGTCTGTTCAAAACTCAACTATGGGTGTTTCATTTATTCATCTGAATGTCAGTCCCTCATATTCTCTCTCAATACTATTCATCATCATAGCATCCAATTGGTCACTGGGGCCTTTTACACTAGCCCAGTGAAGGGTCTGTACGCAGAAGCTGCCAAACTGCTGCTGTCCTATAGCCGTGACTTCCTCCTCAGCGGATATGCGTGCCATTTGTTTACCATGTATGGCCACCCCTCCTAAGCCTCCTTCGTCAATGACTCCTTTGATCACCAGTGTGGGCCACGTCCCTCTTCTCTTTCACTTCCTGGAGCTCACTTCTGGCTCTTGCTTGGACAGCTTAATTTCACACTGCCACTTTCCTGATGGGTGTGAACCCTATACCACATTGGCTTCGCATGGCGGCCTGTGTTCACTTTGGCCTTCATTCGCTTCGCAAGGACACTACTCCAGCCTCACTCTATTGCCTTCAGTTCCCCAACCTTCGCACGGGACTTTGTGATAGTACCTTTGTGTACACTGATGGCTGTCAGAATGAATGCGGTGTCAGGTGTGCCTTCGTCATTGGCACCAACGTTTTTCAGTATTGGCTTCCAGAACACTGCTCAGTATTTACAGCAGAGCTCTTCGTCCTGTATCAGGCCACGAAGTACATCCAGTGACAGGCTTTTCAATTGTGTCATCTTGTCTGACTCTCTCAGTGTCCTTCAAAGTCCCTGTGTCCTGTATACCGTCCACTGTAATATTTATGTGGGTTCCTGGTAACATCAATCTGGGGGACTGGGGGAGGTGTAGCAATCTTCACTGTTAATGAAAGTAATTTTAATGCTATTGATGTGAGTGCCTTCTGCTTGGAAAGAGTCTCAGAATTTGCTGCAATAAACCTAATATGGGGTAGAGATAACATAACAGTTATCGGTGTTTACAGGCCACCTGCAGCAGATGCAGATTTTTTTTTTTTTTTTTTTTTTTTTTTTTTTTTTTTTTTTTTTTTTTTTGCTTGCTTGCTTGTATATATAGAGACAACATTTTCTGGGGCAAACGGTCATGTAAATATTATAGTTACAGGGGATATAAATATAGATTTATGAACTGCTGTTACATCTCCTCTGTGAATTTAACCTGACCCCACTCAGTCGGGAACGACTAGAGAAATTAGCAATAGTAAAACATGTCTTGATAACATAATAACAAACATGACCCACCTATCCCACAGTGCATCTGTTTTAAAACTAGCCATCTCGGATCACCATGCAGTACAGCTTAAATTGGAGCTCCATGAGGCCCCCACTGTCACCACAAAGCAACAATTTGTAACTAAAAGAATAATGTATAATGATAACATAAATAGACTAAACTGCATGCTAGCACATATAAAATGGTTTGAAAATAATAGATTTTCATATGATAGTTTTGCTGCTGACTTCTATTTTGCTTTGATACCACATGCCCAGTCGTAATCACAAAAATGAAACATACAAAAAATATAAACAAATATATCTGGATAAACAGTAATGTCATTGAAGCTAGGGAAAAATTAAAACTACTCCAGAGAGCAATGCTGAATAATAGAGAGATTCCTGAACTAAAGGAAGCCTTCAAAGTACATCAAGCACAGTATAAGGACTTACTCACACAAACGAGGAGTAACTATGTTGCAAATAAGCTTCAAAACTCACACAACGTAACTGCTAGCATCTGGGCAATCATAAACAGCTTTAGAACCTTCAGTGACAAATCCTGTATGGACTTTACTATTAACCACAATGGCATGCTCATAAAAGACCAACTGGAAATTGTAAATATTTTTAATGAATACTTTTCTTTCGTAGGAAGGAAATGAAAAACATAAAAACATGCACTACAGTTTTAAAGGTAATGCGTGTGACCATAGTATATATCTAGCCCCACAAACTGTGCAGAAATAATGGACATCATTAGCTCTCTAAAACCCTCCAATTCCGCTGGGCATGATGGCCTAAACATTAATGTTTTAAAATCCTGTAGCTAAAATGTCTCTGTACCTCTGTCTGTAGCAGTCAACAGTATAATATAATCAGGCACCTTTCCAGGCAGACTAAAACTAGCACAGGTAACACCCATTTTTAAAAAAGGTAAAAATAACAAAATAGAAAAGTACAGATGAGTCTCGATCCTTCCTGTCTTTTGCAAAATATTTGAGAAAGTTATATACAACAGGATTATAAACTTTCTTAACAAACACCACCTAATGTTTGAAAATCAAAATGGATTCCTAAAAGGTAAATCAACTAGCACTGCAGCTGCTCAACTAATTGAAGAGGTGTAAGGGGATATCGAAAACAAGGAACATTTGGCGGGTGTATACCTAGACCTGGAAAAAGCCTTTGATTGTGTGAATGTTGACATCCTATTAGACAAGCTATGGAACATGGGCTTTAGAGACGCTGCTTATGACCTAATAAAGTGTTATAAGAGCAATAGAAAACAGTTTGTTCTGCTTAAAATGGAAAGTGGTGTCCACAAATCGGAGATCACTTACATAAAATATGGTGTGCCCAGGGCACGGTGTTGGGCCCCCTTCTGTTCTTGATCAATGTAAATGATATTAAATACTGTACTTTAAATTCCTAAATTGTTCTGCATGATAATATTAAGTCCATTGTGTGTGAAAAGGAATCATGTAATGAACTAGAGGCTGAGTGTAATAATGTGACAAAAGAAATTGTTCAGTTTTTTAGTGAAAGCCATGTGGCGTCAATAGTTTGTATCGACCATCAAACATAATATCTGTGAACTCTAAGTGCTCTGTCAAGCCTCCATCTTAACTTTACTTTAGTCAGTTCTTTGTTATACTTCACTCTGTACAGACGCAGTGTCAAGTGTAAATATATATGAGCTACGACATATATGGGAATTAAGTTTTTTATATCCTGATTACCGATCCCATTCCCATAGCCACTTAAATGTAAGCACCAGTAAAACATGTTTGATGGAGTTTAACAAAAGTAGTTTGAATAATGAAATTACGTTATACATTGGCAACGAATTGGTAAAGAAAGAGTCTAGTGTAAAATTCCTTGGCCTAACAATCCAAAACAACCTGAAATGGGACACACATATTGACTCCCTAGCAACCAAGTTGTCAAAATAACATATTTGCAACCCGTACTATTAGAAAGTTCTGTAAAGACACTGTAGTCCTAAAGGCTGCATACCATGCTCTTTTCTCCTCTCACTTGAACTATGGTATTGAAATGTGAGGGGCAACAGCCAAAGCTAATCTAGATAAGCTACTCATTCTTCAAAAAAGGGGTGTGAGAATAATCTGTGGAGCAAAATATAGGGAATCTTGTCGCAACTTGTTTTCAGAAACATACATTCTAAAAGCCATATTGCTTGTGAAAATACTGCACCCAAACACTTATTCAGTTTTCCACCAGTACAATACTAGAAATAAAGAAATATTTTACATCGCCAGCCACAAAACAGCACTTTACGAAAAGGGACCTCAGTACACAGGTATAAAATTAGCTAATGCACTGTGTAGTGCAGTCATGGCTCTTTCTACAATGAAACTAAAACACCAGCTTAATAAATTTTTAGTAAAACACTTATGTGAAGAACAACAAATGCTTTGTGAAATTATGTAAATAGAAATCAGTAAACATCTTATTGTAATTTTGTTGTAAATTAATGACGTATTCAGAAGAATGTGTCTTGTGTATTGTACAAATAACTGTATCATTACTGTTTCATTATACATGTTCAGTGTACCATTCGATGTTGGATAAAGCTATTATTATTATTTAATTTACAGTCAGGGCAAGTGGGATAAACACCAGAGTGTTCCTGGTGTCGTATGAAATTGTACCCCGGACCATAACTCAAGGTATAGGTCCAGTGTGTCTAGTAGGCAGATAGGTTGTTTGCAGGTCCTCAACTGGCCTACTTCTAACAAACACATGGGTATCACTGGCACTGAGGCAGAACCAGATTTCATCACAAAACACAACAGGCCTCCTACCTGCCCTCCAATGGGCTCTCACTTGCACACCTGAAGCTGCAAATGGCAGTTGTTTGAGGTCAGTGGGGTGCATACTAGAGGGCGTCTGGCTTGAAGCTATCCTTGAAGTAATCAGTTTGCAACAACAGTTCACTGTGTCACTGCGGTGCCAACTGCTGCTCAAATTGCTGCCACAGATGCAATATGATGTGCAACACAATGTTCTTCCCTCTCCAAAGTGCCACATGGTTGTCTAGAGCCCAATCTTTTGTGAACATACATTCTTGTGACTACCACTGCCAGCAGTCATGTACAGTGGCTACATATCTATCTAGTATTTCTGCAATATCACAGAAGGAACATCAAGTTTCTCGTAGCCCTATTACACGACCTTGTCCAAATTCGGTGAGGTGTTGACAAATGGCATGTTTGTCTATACGTTTATTTATTAGCTGTTCTGCATGTTTACCATGCAATTGGCTTCATCAAAATACATTTTACATATTCATAAAAGTATGTTTTTTACTAATTTTTACACCTTTTTAGTAGTTAGTAATTTTTATATTTTACACTCATCATCATTTTACATATACACATAAATACATAAACTTCTTACTAATCAGAAGATTTCAGTAATAATCATTATATGATCACAGAATGAAGGCTTTCACAGCAGGTGTTGTCATCACTTAACATTTCCGGGCTGAGATGCCATGGTCCATTCATAAAACTCTCCCCTGACGTTTCACCTTTTACTGAGGAAGGCATTCTCCGAGGACAATTGGCAAACTGCAACGAGAGTGCGAGTGAGCGCCATATATATAAGCCATACAGAGGGCGCCACTGTCAATCAGGTGACGTCGGCTGTGCTATGATCTCTGATATTGCCAACTTTCTGAATTGAAATTAATCGATTGTCACGCTGTTGCTGCAATGTTGACATCCATATCTTATCCAGCTTAATGCCTTCATCTTTTCTATTAAAATTATTGCAGGGTTTGGCAATCTCAATGGCCTCTCTGTACATTTGTGCATAATAATGCGATGTATTTGCTATGACAGTCATCTCACCAAACTTTATTTCGTGATCACCTTCCTGAAACACATGTTCCGCTACAGCCAATTTATCAATATTTCTGAGGCGGCAGTTCCTTTTATGTTCATCCAGACAGGTGTTGACGCTTCTTTTTGTTGTGCCTATGTAGACCTTTCCACAACGTCACGGAATTTTATAGGCACCTGGTGTAGCTAGAGGATGTCGTTTATCCTTTGCAAATCTGAAACATTCTTTTATTTCCGTGGTGGGTCTGAAAACAGTTTCCCCATCGTACTTGCTTAAAAATTTTCCAATGCGATCAGTGACCTTACTGATAAATGGTAAGAATACTTTCCCCCTTGGGTTGGTGTCAATCCTTGCCCATCCTGGTTGTCAGACTAGGGCGTAATGCATGATCTATCTCACTGTTGGAATACCCATTCTTCTTGAAGGTCACTCTAAGGTGTTCAATCTCATCATCTAAGTGAGCTGGTTCACATATTTTGTGCACCCTGCCTATTAATGTTTTAATCACCCTTCTTTTATGTCTTGGGTGGTGGTTATAATCTTTCTGCAGATAACAATCAGTGTCTGTGTCTTTTCTGAAAACTTTCCAATGATCCGTTCTCTCATTTGATTACAGTCACATCTAAGAAGTTCAAGTGACCATCGATTTCCTTTCCCATAGTGAATTGAATTCTTGGATTAATATGTACCGAAGGCAAATGAACCTGATTGTTGTCCGCAGCAACACACTTCGGCAATATGGACTTCGTTTGCCCGCTCTCTGCCATCACGCATGCACAAACCTCACCCCTCGATGCTTCCATATCCCTCTGCCTCAATCTGTGGAAGCACCATCCTACGTGATGCAGGCTATAAGCAGAGTTCCTCCCTTGAGTTGTTGTTGTTGTTGTGGTCTTCAGTCCTGAGACTGGTTTGATGCAGCTCTCCATGCTACTCTATCCTGTGCAAGCTTCTTCATCTCCCAGTACCTACTGCAACCTACATCCTTCTGAATCTGCTTGGTGTATTCATCTCTTGGTCTCCCCCTACGATTTTTACCCTCCACTCTGCCCTCCAATACTAAATTGGTGATCCCTTGATGCCTCAGAACATGTCCTACCAACCGATCCCTTCTTCTGGTCAAGTTGTGCCACAAACTTCTCTTCTCCCCAATCCTATTCAATACCTCCTCATTAGTTACGTGATCTACCCATCTAATCTTGAGCATTCTTCTGTAGCACCACATTTCGAAAGCTTCTATTCTCTTCTTGTCCAAACTATTTACCGTCCATGTTTCACTTCCATACATGGCTACACTCCATACAAATACTTTCAGAAATGACTTCCTGACACTTAAATCTATGCTCGATGTCAACAAATTTCTCTTCTTCAGAAACGCTTTCCTTGCCATTGCCAGTCTACATTTTATATCCTCTCTACTTCGACCATCATCAGTTATTTTGCTCCCCAAATAGCAAAACTCCTTTACTACTTTAAGTGTCTCATTTCCTAACCTAATACCCTCAACATCACCCGACTTAATTCGGCTACATTCCATTATCCTCGTTTTGCTTTTGTTGATGTTCATCTTATATCCTCCCTTCAAGACACCATCCATTCCGTTCAACTGCTCTTCCAAGTCCTTTGCTGTCTCTGACAGAATTACAATGTCATCGGCGAACCTCAAAGTTTTTATTTCTTCTCCATGGATTTTAATACCTACTCCGAATTTTTCTTTTGTTTCCTTTACTGCTTGCTCAATATACAGATTGAATAACATCGGGGAGAGGCTACAACCCTGTCTTACTCCCTTCCCAACCGCTGCTTCCCTTTCATGTCCCTCGACTCTTATAACTGCCATCTGGTTTCTGTACAAATTGTAAATAGCCTTTCGCTCCCTGTATTTTACCCCTGCCACCTTTAGAATTTGAAAGAGAGTATTCCAGTCAACATTGTCAAAAGCTTTCTCTAAGTCTACAAATGCTAGAAACGTAGGTTTGCCTTTCCTTAATCTTTCTTCTAAGATAAGTCGTAAGGTCAGTATTGCCTCACGTGTTCCAGTATTTCTACGGAATCCAAACTGATCTTCCCCGAGGTCCGCTTCTACCAGTTTTTCCATTCGTCTGTAAAGAATTCGTGTTAGTATTTTGCAGCTGTGGCTTATTAAACTGATTGTCCGGTAATTTTCACATCTGTCAACACCTGCTTTCTTTGGGATTGGAATTATTATATTCTTCTTGAAGTCTGAGGGTATTTCACCTGTTTCATACATCTTGCTCACCAGATGGTAGAATTTTGTCAGGACTGGCTCTCCCAAGGCCGTCAGTAGTTCCAATGGAATGTTGTCTACTCCGGGGGCCTTGTTTCGACACAGGTCTTTCAGTGCTCTGTCAAACTCTTCACGCAGTATCGTATCTCCCATTTCATCTTCATCTACATCCTCTTCCATTTCCATAATATTGTCTTCAAGTACATCGCCCTTGTATAGACCCTCTATATACTCCTTCCACCTTTCTGCTTTCCCTTCTTTGCTTAGAACTGGGTTTCCATCTGAGCTCTTGATGTTCATACAAGTGGTTCTCTTCTCTCCAAAGGTCTCTTTAATTTTCCTGTAGGCAGTATCTATCTTACCCCTAGTGAGAAAAGCCTCTACATTCTTACATTTGTCCTCTAGCCATCCCTGCTTAGCCATTTTGCACTTCCTGTCGATCTCATTTTTGAGACGTTTGTATTCCTTTTTGCCTGCTTCATTTACTGCATTTTTATATTTTCTCCTTTCATCAATTAAATTCAATATTTCTTCTGTTACCCAAGGATTTCTACTAGCCCTCGTCTTTTTACCTATTTGATCCTCTGCTGCTTTCACTACTTCATCCCTCAAAGCTACCCATTCCTCTTCTACTGTATTTCTTTCCCCCATTCCTGTCAATTGTTCCCTTATGCTCTCCTTGAAACTCTCTACAACCTCTGGTTCTTTCAGTTTATCCAGGTCCCATCTCCTTAAATTCCCACCTTTTTGCAGTTTCTTCAGTTTTAATCTACAGGTCATAACCAATAGATTGTGGTCAGAGTCCACATCTGCCCCTGGAAATGTCTTACAATTTAAAACCTGGTTCCTAAATCTCTGTCTTACCATTATATAATCTATCTGATACCTTTTAGTATCTCCAGGGTTCTTCCATGTATACAACCTTCTATCATGATTCTTAAACCAAGTGTTAGCTATGATTAAGTTGTGCTCTGTGCAGAATTCTACCAGGCGGCTTCCTCTTTCATTTCTTAGCCCCAATCCATATTCACCTACTACGTTTCCTTCTCTCCCTTTTCCTACACTCGAATTCCAGTCACCCATGACTATTAAATTTTCGTCTCCCTTCACTATCTGAATAATTTCTTTTATTTCATCGTACATTTCTTCAATTTCTTCGTCATCTGCAGAGCTAGTTGGCATATAAACTTGTACTACTGTAGTAGGTGTGGGCTTCGTATCTATCTTGGCCACAATAATGCGTTCACTATGCTGTTTGTAGTAGCTTACCCGCATTCCTATTTTCCTATTCATTATTAAACCTACTCCTGCATTACCCCTATTTGACTTTGTGTTGATAACCCTGTAGTCACCTGACCAGAAGTCTTGTTCCTCCTGCCACCGAACTTCACTAATTCCCACTATATCTAACTTTAACCTATCCATTTCCCTTTTTAAATTTTCTAACCTACCTGCCCGATTAAGGGATCTGACATTCCACGCTCCGATCCGTAGAACGCCAGTTTTCTTTCTCCTGATAACGACATCCTCTTGAGTAGTCCCCGCCCGGAGATCCGAATGGGGGACTATTTTACCTCCGGAATATTTTACCCAAGAGGACGCCATCATCATTTAATCATACAGTAAAGCTGCATGCCCTCGGGAAAAATTACGGCCGTAGTTTCCCCTTGCTTTCAGCCGTTCGCAGTACCAGCACAGCAAGGCCGTTTTGGTTATTGTTACAAGGCCAGATCAGTCAATCATCCAGACTGTTGCCCTTGCAACTACTGAAAAGGCTGCTGCCCCTCTTCAGGAACCACACGTTTGTCTGGCCTCTCAACAGATACCCCTCCGTTGTGGTTGTACCTACGGTACGGCTATCTGTATCGCTGAGGCACGCAAGCCTCCCCACCAACGGCAAGGTCCATGGTTCATGGGGGGGGGTAACATTAAATTATTGTCATATCAAAGCCATTAAATGCTGTCATTTCCAATCGGAAATTTTCTCAGGTTTTTAGATGTTATCTCTCTTGTAATCTTCTCTGAAACAAGGTTGAATAGTACTGTTCAAAGATAATCACCATGCGCTGACCGATTTTTATTTTGAAAACCTCTGCCATTTAAAACTCTGATTCTAGCTGAGGTGTCAGATAAGCACACTTTTATGAGGTTCCAAAACAAGTTTTTTAAAAAACCAAAGTCATCTAGACCTTTGATCCTACTCTCTTGGATGCTACCGAATGCATTTTTCAAGTCAACAAAGAAAACACGAGGTTCATGCCTAAATTATAAACTTCAGGATGGATAATATAAGAAATATACTAGGAATGTTGAGAGTTAGCGCAAGCCAGCCAAGTTAACGCAACCACATATACTAGTTTGAGAATAAATGTAGCCCCATTGCCTGACAGTCACACAAGGCAAAGACGACAGATAACGAGAAGTGTGGAAGAGATGCCAGAAGTATTATTGAAAGATTGTTAAAAATCATGGAAGGGCTAAAGATTTGAAACAAGTGAACAGAGTAGTCACACTGTGTACAATGCAACAAATGTGTCTGCCCAATTTATTATTCAGGAACGCTCTAATTGGTTGCTATCTTTATCCAAAAGTCCACTCATTAACTCTTAACCTATATGGATGATCCTCGTTAAATCATGAAAGTCATGAAGCTTTGAAACAAGTGAAGGAAGCAGTCACATTCCGCAATGCCAGCAACAAGTGGGTCTGCTTACATCCTTATTCACAAATGCATTAATGGTTTGGTACCTGCAACCATAAACTTACTCATTAACTTTTGTTATCTATAGATAACCTTTTAATTCTTTTCATGTGTAATTTCCTTATTTTCATACTATCTATGCTGCTATTAATCATTGTTGTACAACAGTAATTGCTTGGCTGCAGGCTGGCTGAGAAAAAAAAAGAAGAGGGAGGAGGGAAGATACAACCTTCAGATCCTAGTTTGATCACAAATTATTATTTATTTATTTATCGTATGGCAATACAGACACATAAGAAACAAACAGACAAATCACTAATATAACAAACATTAATAATTGCAAACCAACATTACTAATATAACAGTTTACGGATTACAAACAAACATCAAGTCTATTAATATAATCTATCGACTCTAGTGTTGCGAGCAGGAAGTCGTCGGGGCTCCCATTACAGGCTCTTCTGGAACACTCTTCAACAATGTGGCTGATGGTCTGACTTTCTCCGCAGTCACACTGAGGGGATGGTATTTTACAACATTTATACAGGGAGTAAGCACATCTGCCATGACGAGTTCTAATCCTATTTAGAGTGGACCACGTTTTCCGTGGTAGGTCAAAACCAGGTGGCTTTTGTGTGTAATGCTAAATGAACTAGCACATACTGGCAGTCAGATAATCTGAGGATCTCCTGACTATAGGACACTTTCAGTAAGAGTTGATCACAAAGATATACCTAGAGAAGGAAAGTGGCGTCCAGAACTGCCCAGTATACAAAAACCGTCAATATTACATTTATATCAGACAATGGAGTAGATCTAATAGGTATATAGGCGGGAGAACTTGCAGTCTCTTTACTCTCTTGTTTTGAGCAAAAAGTATCAGGTAAGGGACAAGTATTGTCAGCAACAAAAGAAAATGTGATAATTGCAGAACTAGTTGATAGAGCTGGTCAGACAATAGAAGTTCTGACAGTACCTGAAATTCCAACATATTCATCTGCCATAGACCTCACAGCTTATCTACCAAGTCAGTGGCACTAGGGAGAAGACAAGAAGAATAACCAATGAAAGAAAATGTATGAGTAACAGTACTATAACAGATGGTGGAGCTTGTCCGACAACAGCAGAAGTTCCAACATAAAAAATCTGTCTCCATACCTCCAATACAATGTCTGCCAACAGAGAAAAGAAATTAACCTAGCACTCCCAGCTTAAGACAGACCAAATGAGAATATTGAGGAGATCATCAGCATCATTTCTCTATTACCGATGTACTAGCAGGGGAGAACAACCAAGAATTACAACTCAGAGTTAAATCAAAAGTAAACAAGTGAATTCTAAGTAATCTTCCATTGATTGTATCAATACCTGTTTGTATTCTGATATATTGTGAAATTTCGAACATTCGCGAGTGCCGCGAGAAAACAAGTACTGTTATCGTCAATTTTACAAAACCAAAGAAATTCCGGTCGTATGTAAAGACTGTTAGTGGCACCAAAGTTAATGTCCAGTCCAGGAACCAAAATTAAAGCTAGCAAAGGAAAAGCTAAAATGCATTAACTTTACAAAGGAAAACCCAGGAGAATTGCACCAATTTAATCTTTGTACCACTGAAAATATGAGTGAAATAAGTATTAGCGTCAATGGTGTTGACAGCTGAAATCGTTAAAACTAAACGAAGTCGAGGCTTCGATGGAATCCCTGTCAGATTCTATACTGAATTTGTGGGCGAGTTGGTCCCTCTTCTAACTATAATATCGTAAATCCTTCAAGTGAAACCGTATCCAGGTGACACCTGTCTACAAGAATGGTAGTAGAAGAGATCCACAAAACTGCCATCCAATATCCTTGTCATCGATTTGTTGTAGAATCTTAGAACATATAATGCGGTATCTTGAACAGAATGACCTCAATGCCAACCAGCATGGATTTCGAAAACATCGATCATGTGAAACCCAACTCGCACTTTTCTCGCATGACCTACTGGTAAGCTTTGGATCAAGGCAACCAGGTAGATGCAGTATTTCTTGGTTTACTTATGATTATTGTCAAAAGTACGGTCATATGGGGTATCAAGTGAAATTTTTGACTGGATTGAGGATTTTTTGGTGGGGAGGGCACACCATGTTATCTTGGATGGAGAATTATCGTCAGTTATAGAAGTAACTTTGGGTGTGCCCCAGGGAAGTGTGTTGGGACCCTTGATGTTCATATTGTACATTAATGACCTTGCAGACAATATTAATGGTAAAATGAGGCTTTTTGCAGATGATGCAGTAATCTATAATGAAGTACTATCTGAAAGAAGCTGCATAATTTTTTTTTAAGATCTGGATAAGATTGTAATATGGTGCAGGAATTGGCAACTTGCTCTAAATCCTCAGAAATGTAAAATTTTGGACTTCACAAAACGAAAAAGACGTAGTATCCTATGACTATAATACCACTCGCTACTGAAATCGGCCAACTCATATAAATACCTGGCTGTAACATTTTGTAGGGATATGAAATGGAATGACCATGTAGGTTCAGTTGTGGGAAAAGCAGTTGGTAGACTGCGACTTGTAGGTAGAATGTTGGGAAGTGGAATCAGTCTACAAAGAAGATTGCCTACAAATCATTCATGTGACGGGTTCTAGAATATTGGTCAAGTGTGTGGGATCTATACCAGATAGGACTAACAGGGGATATTGAATGTATACATAGAAGGGCAGCAGGTTTGTTTAATACATGGGAGAGTGTCACAGAGATGCTGAAGGAACCGAACTTGAAGTCTCTTGAAGACAGACATAAACTACCACAAGAAAGTCTATTAACAAAGCTTCAAGAACCAGCTTTAAATGATTCCTCTAGAAATATACTACAACCTCTTGCATATCACTCACATATGGAATATGAGGATAAGCTTAGAATAATTACTGCACACACAGAGGCATTCAGACAATCATTCTTCCCACACTCCATATGTGAATGGAACAGGGAGAAACCCTATTAACTGGTAAAATGGGATATACCCTCTGCCATGCACCTCATGGTGGTTTGCAGAGATAGGTGTAGATATAGATGTAGCTGTAGATGCAGAGTGCAGCTGTCACATGAACAAAAGTAGCAAACTGGATTGGGGTAGGGAAGGGGGAAGGACAGAAGATTTGAGTAGGGGGAGAGAAAAGCACTAACTGGTGGAGTATGCAGGGGCTAGATGATGGCAAGACAAGGCTGTCAGGTGCAGCATCTGGAAGCTGTGGGGGGATGGAATGGGGGAGAAGGGAAATCAGGAGCAGAACAGGACAGAAGCAGAAAAGGGCACACAACAACTCTCTGCTGTTGACAGAAATTTCTGGACTGCAGCCATTCGTCGTAAACTTCATTCCACGATATTTCGGCTGGACAACTGCCAGCCATCTTCTGGTAAGCCGAACGAGGAGTGATGAAGGCGTTCTCTGCTCCGTCTTATATAGTGCGCTGCTGGTACATCCACACATGCATTGAAGTCGCGGAGACAGAAGGACCACACTTCCCAGCGACAGCGCCCTCGCTGGTGGAACTGCAAAACTCAGCTGCCATTGGTATTGGCTGCAGCTATCAAAGTCTTCTGCTTTGTTTCGACATGCTCTTTCCTCAACCTATTTTATGTTTAACCAGGAATATTTTGAACAGTCTGATGGTGTTGCCATGGGCAGTCCTCTGTCTCCTCTGGTGGCTAACTTTTTTATGGAGGATTTTGAGGAAAGAGCACTTGAATCAGCGGTTTGTAAACCAACTGTTTTTTGGAGATACGTCAATGATACTTTCATAGTGTCGCCCCACGGAGAAGAAAAGTTTTTTTCATCATCTTAACTCCATCCATGAGAATATTCGATTTACTTTGGAACTAGAGAAAGATGGTTGCCTTCCATTCCTGGATGTTTTGGTTAAACAGAAGAGTGATGGCTTGGTGGGACATTCTGTTTATCGTAAGCCCAATCACACTGATTTGTACTTGCATTCTTCAAGTTGCCATCATCCATCCCAAACCATGAGTGTGCTTAAAACCCTTGTGCACAGGGCACATACGGTGTCGGATGCAGAGAATTTGCCTAAGGAACTTGCACATTTAAGGACGGTGTTCAGAGACAAAAGATACTCGACCCGGCAAATTAACATGGCCTTCTCAACTAAAGCCAGGAAGTGGATAAAGAGGAGAACGTGCCAACCAAGTCCCTAGCTTTTCTTCCCTTCGTTGGAAATATCTTCTTCTAAATAGTGAGGATTCTTAATAATTTTCATGTAAAAGTGGTTTTTCTTCCACCTTCTAAGATTTCTGATCTGCTGGTATTGGTGTAGGATGACTTGTTACTGCAGAAGGTGGGAATTTATAAAATACCGTGTCAATGTGGTATGGCCTATATAGGACAGACAACACGTACGGTGGAAGAGCATTGTACGGAACATCAGCATTGCACTCACCTACTTCAACCCAGTAAGTCTGCAGTTGCGGAACATTGTATTTCCAACGGACATTCAATGGAGTATGAGAAAACTTCGATTTTGGCTACAGCAACAACCTTTTGGGAGTCCATTATCAAAGAATCCATTGAAATACGCATTGCAGAAAATCTAATGAACCATGACAGTGGTTACCAGCTGAATAACACTTGGAATCCTGTCATCTCCGAAATTTGCTCGAGATGATGACGCCAGAAGACTTTGATAGCTGCAGCCAGCGAAAATACCAATGGCAGCTGAGTCTTGCAGTTCCACCACTGAGGTCGCTGTCAATGGGCAGTGTGGTCCTTCTGCCTCCATGACTTCAATGCATGCATGGCAGTACCATCAGCGCACTATTTAAGATGGAGTAGAGAACGTCTTCATCACTCCTCGTTCGGCTCACCTGAAGATGGCTGGCAGTTGTCCAGCCGAAATATCATGGAATGAAGTTTACGACGACCGACTGCGATCCCGAAATTTCTTTGACCAGTTGATTCGCCAGGAAAATTTTAAATTTTACAGCTCTCTGCCAACTGGTCCTTTCCACTTTTCCTCTCCTCTCCAGTTCCAGTCCTCATTCCCCCTTCCCCTTCTATCCCCCACAGCCTCCCAATGCTGCGCCTGAGAGCCTTGTCATACCACTATCTAGTTCTTGTACATTCCACCAGACAGCACTTTACTCCCCCCCCACTTGTACCATCCAATCCTCCCACTTCCCTGTCCCAATCCAGATTCCTGCTTTCATTCAATGCAATAACTGCATTCTGGCAAGAGAGGCTGGACATCATATGTGTGTCAGGTGTGCCACTTGTGTGAATAAGTTAGTTTGTGTTTCCTTTACTTTACTTTTCTGAAGTTGGTTTTGGCCAGAAGCTCAATGTCTCTCTTTTCATTCTGCCTGTCTGCAGCTCAGCGTTTCATCTTTACAGTGAGTAGCAAGCTATCCTTTTGATGTTATTGATATTCAAATCTGGGCTTTCCATTGTTCAAAAGCGATATTTCACATTTGTAAAACTTTAATGTGCTTTCTTTCATTCTTATAGCAAAATTTAGTACAAATTCTCTTGATTTTTTTCTTATACAAAATAAATAACTCCTGATAGTACCAAAACACGTTACTTTTTTGAAATCTGACAACAGACCAAATGTCTGACATGTATAAAACTGTAGACAGATCAACAAAAAAGTCACAAGAGTCAGACTAATAAAACATGGAAAATTTCAGAATTCCCTTTACTTTTTGAATGTACATAATATTATTACAGTTAGTCACTTTGTACACATTCAGTCATGTTTAACCTCATGTGGTTTACACGTGTGAAATGTGTTTTATTCATCTCACAATGTACAGAATTTCAGAATGTAAGTCTGATGTACAAGAGATATGTCAAGATTACAAATCACATATTTGAAATTTTGTCACACTTGCAATATTACTTACTGAAGAATTTATACAAGGTTCTTTCTAAAGCTATATCATAATTTACATACTCTGTAACTATCATATATTTTTATTCCATTTTAGGGATCCAGCTCAAAGTAGCACTTTGTCCTTCATAAAATCTTCCACTGAGTAGTAGCATCCTTCAATTAGAAAATCACGTAACTTGCTTTTAAAATATATTTAGCTTCATATTCAATATGTCACACCTTTCTATTTTGTTGTGAATTTTCATGGCTATATACTGGGGAGTCTGTGAATACAATTTTAAGCAATGTAAGGTTAGCATAAAGTTTTCTTCATGTCTAGTGTTGTATGAGTGTTCAAAATAGTTTTTTTAAATAGATCAGCACTGCTGTGTAGGAAAAGAATCACCTCAAAGATGTGCAAAGAGGGAGCAGTTAATATTTTTAGGTATTTAGATAATGGTTGGCATGATGCCATTGGCTGTTTAATGTTTCCTGAGTGTCCCCCAAAAATTATGCCATATTGAAGAACTATTTTCCTGGTGTCCATGTGAGTGGCACTGGCTAAAGTTTCCACAGAAAATGCAAGGATGTTTAATTTAGTTGCTAGATATTCTAGATATAAATTCCAACACAAATTTCTGTTTAATTTATTCCTAGGAATTTGAATGAGTCAAGTTCTTCTATTTTTTGATTACTTTGCGTAATACAGTCTTCTTTAGTTTTTGACTGTCTGGTTTTAAAAGTCATTCTTTGGGTTTCTGAAATGTTTAGTCTTAAGCCATTTAGATTGTAGATTGAACCATGTTTCCTGGTTACTTAACATATGCATGACACTGTTTGGTATACTGTCAGAATTTTCATTTTCAATTAGGGCAGGAGACTCATCTGCAAATAAGATTAGATAACTATTTGTATTCAGAGGGAAGTGATTTATGTAGAACATAAATAAAATTGGTCCAAAGATTGAGCCTTTAGGAACATCTTGTGACAGAGTTTTCCAATCTGAGAAGTAATCTGCTCCATTTGATGTGATTATTACCCTTTGTTTCCTTTAGATGAGATATGGTATAAACCATTCCAAAGCAATATCCCTTATTCCATACCTGTTGAGTTTGAAATGCAGCAGGGGATGTTTTACAGAGTCAAATACTTTTGTAAAATCACAGGATATTACTGCTACTTTAGCATTTCTATCTAACAATGAAGTAATTTTTTCAATAAACTGATTTATGGCATCTACTGTGTTTTTACCTTGTTGGAACACGAAATGGTTATTTGAAATGATATCATTACTGTGTGATGAAGCTTTGTATCTGCAAAGCAGCAATTTTTTCTAATATTTTTGATCTGATTGGAGTACAGAAATGGGGCAATAATTTCCCATATAATCTTTTCACTCTTTTTTAACCAGCGGTTTTACTTCTGCATATTTCAAGAGATGAGGGAAGTAACCTTCCTCAAATGATTTGTTTATTTTGTAAATTTTTTTGACTACTTCAGTGGGTATCCCATCCCAACCTCCAGAGTCTTTGTTTTTTAAAGAGAGTATGAGACTTTCAACAAATTTTGTTGAGCCTGTGTTGAATTTTTTAAGATACACTGTAATTGCCTTTCAACCCAATACTATTTAATTTTTGTTCATAATTTGCTACACCTAAATCAGGTTTTGCTATATTTACGAAGTATTTCAGCTGGGTTTACATCAGATTTTTCCTTAAGTCTGATTTTTGAAATGTGTTTCTTGTAATTTTGGCACCTAATTCAGACTTAATGACAGACCATACTGCCATTTGTTTTGGAACATTCATAACTTTTTAAAAAAAATACTTTTATAGTTCCTAAGATATTTTACAAAATCAGGATCTTTGTTGTACTCTAGCTGATTGTGTCACTTCCTTTTCCTCTCGCTGGAAATTGTTATTCCTGGTATGATCCATCTTATTTTACTTGATAGTTTATTAAAATATGATATTGGTGTGAAAGTTTCATTAAAAACTTCACAAAAAATGTTTAAGAATGTACTTATAATTTTCATTTGTTGAATCACCATCCCTGAGAGACCACTAAACTTTATTTAGTTTATCATAACATATTTCAATATTTGTTTTATTAAAACTTATTTTGATATAAGCTTTTCTTGCATTATGTTTATCAGTTTTTGGCAGTGAGACAAAGTTAAGTGATCAGAAAGTCCTATTTCTGTGCAGAATTTAAGTACATTATCAATGTAGTTATTTTTTACAATGCATATTTCTCAGTTAACATTTTATTGTTTCCATAAAGAGTCTGGTTTTAAACAAAAATTTTCGGAGTTCACCACTCCGAAAAATTTTGTTTCAAATTAGACTCTTTATTAAACAATAAATTTTGTTGGTTCTTTGTCATTTGTAGTGTTTATATTAAAAATCAGCTGCTATTGCAATTTTTTTCTCCTTTCTTTCTTTAGTTTATCCAGCAAGCACTGGAATTTAATTGTGTTACTAATGTCCTTTCTGGAATTCTATAAACTGAAATGACTAACAAGTTAAGGTCATTAAGCTCTGTGCAGCAGCTTTCGAATATACAATCTTCATTTAAACAATTAAAATTTGTTTTCACATCATGGTGTATAGAAGAATCTCCCAGCAATAGATGTTTAGAATATTGAAATTCTCAACTTCATTTAAAATATTTATTGTACTAGAGCTAAGCCAATGTTCATTTAAACAAATAATATTTATGTTTTTACATTCTGAGGGAAGAATTTTTAAGCCATCAAGTTTGTAGCCTAGTTCTTTGGAAGATTCCTAATTTAAGCAGTTTACATTCCAGTGCATCAAATAAGAATTTTCGCTTGTTTTAATGGTAGTAAGCATAAATTTTTGTAAACAATGTTTGGCAGTTTTCGTCTCAGATGACAGGATTTTTTTCTTGTACTCTCCCTCCAGTAAATATTACATTCCCTTAGTTTTAATCATTTTACAAACATCCACAGGAATAAACATTTTACTGAAGGTCATCTGTGCTAGTCTATTTGGATGCAGTCCGACCATGGCCAGACAGTCCTTGCCTACAAACTTATCTGAGTTTATAAATATAGCACCTAGTCTATCACAACTTTCATGAATTCTGCAGTTGATTTGATCGATATAACTGTCACTCACCGGCCTCCTGTTTGTGATTCCGCTAATCACTGCCCTGCAAGCAGAGTAAAGTTTTCTTCCTGATTGGATTATATTTTTTCCTCTTGACTGCATTCTCGGAGCGAATTTGTCCGAACATGGATGAAAATGCCTTTGTAATTTTTGTTCGCATCTTATTCGAGGTTTTCTCTTGAATTTGTGTTTTTTAAAATGGTTATTGAGCTGATGTGACCTAATTCCTGGGTGGACTTCAATTCCACAGGTTGGCACTACGAAATTTTTCACATGGAATCGCCAATTATGCGAAATTCATTTTCAGCTACACTTCTGATAGTATGACATCCATCTCTTTTATTCTCAAGTTTTTCACTTGTTCATTTATGCATAGTACTCATGCCCACTGGGTCTGCATTTTGTTTTAATTCACGTGACGTGAAACACTCGTTTCCCAGAGAGCTCGTATTTGTATCCTTCTGCAAATGTCGTGCTTCCTTGTTTGTATCGATCATTTTTTGGGATTCGTTTGAGTCATAGTTTTCTAAATTCTACTTACAGAACTACTTAACAGTAAGTAGAATTTAAAATATTACTACATCATTGCAAACACCAGCCACCAGAACTGTTTATAACCTATAAGTACATTGCCTCAAAATGTAAACTGAATAGTAAAAATATGTACTTATTCCATGCCAAGTTTCAGAAAGTATATTTCAGTTGAACTATGACCCACAAGTAACAAACATGGATGAAGGATGACGAACTGCAGAGAAGACAATGTTCTATCCGTACATATCTTCCTCCTTTCTACACTGTTTTCTCTCCATTTTTACATCTGTCAGTTCTTCGCACAGCCTGTAATGCTGTCAGTCATTGCCTATTAATTTTGTGTGTAACGAGTTGTTCCAAAAATATTGCCCTTGTTTAACAGCAGTTGCACAATTTTAGTAAATACAAAGAGTTATGAAGCTTCTGTTTCTACAATTATGTCCAGTTTATTATTTTCCAAATGTTTCATATGTTTTATTCTTTACCTATTTCATAAGAATATTAAACAGTAGCTACTCCACTGGAAAATTAACTGAGAATAAGTCATGTGTTTGCTGCTAGCTATGTTAGTATTCAGATATAACAAGTGGCCTACCAGATTAGTTGGTTAACAGTGTTCGTGACTGGTGATGAGGGGGGGGGGGGGGGGGGAGAAAGAGAAAGAGAAAGAGACAGAGACAGAGAGAGAGAGAGAGAGAGAGAGAGAGAGAGAGAGAGCTGTGTATCTGTTTCCACTAGAAAAGGGCTACTTCTGGAAACTCAGCTGATTATTATACTTTTCTACATGGTAATTAATTATCAAACTTCATTTCACTTACATTCTACCTCACATTTTCAATCACCACATTTAAGATTGTTGCAATTAATATAATGAACAATGCGATTTGCTACAGCATAATCATATTCACTCAAGTTTTTAGCTTGTTGTAACACACTGCATTTAACAATTTTTAAAAAAATTGTTGTAGATATGGTGCCTACAGAATATGGCTTTTTCATTAAAATACATATTTCTGTACACCATGAGCTGCATTAAAAAATGTTTAAGTTTCCTGACCACCAGTTTCATTTTGTAATAAAACCCAGATGTTTGGCTGTTCAGTGTTTGACAGCTATAACATTTACACACAACAACTTGTGTATCACACAAATCTACATCAATTTTGACATAAAGGTTTCATATTTAATTTGATGTAACCTACATGTACACTGTATATTTCACTGATAATGGACTGTGTGTCCGAATACTGGTATGAAAATTAAATATTTTTACATTCAGTTCACAGTGCACAGCAAGATGTCTTTCAACAATTACTAGCTGTGGAGCATCAAACCTAAGAGATTTTCACCAATGTTTCCCTCCCATAGACAGCTCCATTACAGAACGAAAATTCTTAGCAGGAAATAGCTAGTAATTATAAGCACATACTTCACTTCAATTTTAAGTACAAGGCACTAACAAGGGTTGTAGAGCTTATTCACAAGAAATAAAAACACAGTTTTTAAGAATTATTATTTATCGTTATGACTGTCAACAATTGAATGCACTGCTTTTACAAAGCAAGGGCACAAGCGTGTTAAAAAGAGCCATAGTCACGTTAGCTGTGTCAGCTTTAAGGATTATCAATACATGCTGTGGGTACAATATATAACTGGAGTCACAAAAGATGGCGATCGAGTTTAGGCTTGTTCTACCCATGTACATCACGTATTCTCCGACAGCCCATGAGCGTGCAGAACTGTTTCAGCACTCTGTTGTGAATGCCGTAGGTAATGAGAACTTTAAACATGATCATAGGAGTTGTTCAGTGAATTTCTATTCCATTTGTTGCTAGGTGTCATAGCTAATGGAGGGATAAGCAAGTGAGAAACATAATTTGCAGGATATATGCTTTCTTCAGGCGCAAAGCATGTGCATGTGTGTACCACAACTGTTGCTTGGAATCGCCAACAGTGCAAACCCGACTGTGCCTTTACTTGTGCAAACCACCATTATTTGTGGATTAGACTATAACAAATAGTAAAAATGTTGGAAAGATAAGGTAATGCACACACAGATGAACACATAATATTATGCAATAATCAAAAAATAATGATCTGTGTAGCATCTTCTCATTCATATGTTGAACAACAAATTACCTGAAAGTGCTTTTAATATAGACAGCATATCTTCCAGGTTCCAGCAGGCAATTTACAGAATAGTTCTGGTAATTCACTGAACCCCTCCCCCCTTTTCTCCTTGTCCCAGTAAGCACTAGAAGTATCAACACTCTGTCCAATAACAGTTTTGTAAAGAAAAATCTTGATATCACCTGCTGCATTAAAAGAATCTGCAATTAAAAGCAGACAGCATGAGAGAAAAGAATAGCAAACACTGGAGAACTTTGAGGTTACAGAATGGTCAGATATTTAAATGCCTCCAGGGTAAAAAGGCAATGTGTGAAGTTCGTCATCCTAAACACATACAGTGTTAAGACGGTATTACAGATGATCCGCCGCGAACGGTACTGGTCTAGAGCGACAGCCATCTAGCGGTAGAACGGGCGAAACTACGAAAATTAGCAGACACATTATTTGCGCGCGGGAATAGAGAGCATTTCTAAACTGCCGTCAATCCGAGCATGCACATTAGGCAGCGATAACTCGCGCGTGTGCAGAAGGGGCTGCCGCAGTGTTTTCTTCTTGTTATTTGCTTGGTGGCTAGTAGCTCATTTCAGATTTTAATGTTTGGGATTTTCCGCGTTGTTTTATTCAGTAATTAGGTTTTTATGAATGCAGAGAGAATTTTTTTTTGTCAGTAGACTTTATTTTATACTGGCTGTTTGAGAAAGCATTATTTCTATTGATTACTTCGTATTCTAGAAATGAAATGGAGCAAAGAGGCGTTAAGCATCTTAATTCAGGCATACAGCGAGGAAAGGTGTACATGTGATTCGCTGTATCATAATACAATATGTCGGCAATCGTTTCTTTCTGAGTAATATGCATATAACGCCACATGGTGATTTTCGATTTGTATCGTAATGCCTTAGCTTACGAAAGATCATGTTTGTTTTGATTGCATCTCTTGTTTATTTCAGCATGCCATAAAAGAGAAACTGGCAGTGACTGATGACGTCCCTATCACCACACAGGATCTCATTGATACACTCCGCACGAAACACAACACCGCTCCTGGTCACGATCATGTCACCTACCGTCACCTTCGTGAAGCTCCTGTCTCTTTCCTCTCCACCCTGGCCAGGCTCTACAATGTAGTCCTGTCCACCAGTTACTACCCCGACCTGTGGAAAACCTCCCGTATCCTCATGTTCCTTAAACCTGGCAAACCGCCGTCCGCCGTCTCCTCCTACCGTCCCATCAGCCTTACCTCGGTCTTCAGCAAGGTCCTGGAATCTATCCTCACCCGACGCATCCACCAGCAGCTCCGCCAGCACCGCCTCCTTCCCGTTACCCAGTGTGGCTTTCGGCCGTCCTTCTCTTCCGACGACCTTCTCCTTCACCTCACTCATCTCCTTTCCGAACAGCTTAATTCCCGTCGCTCCGCAATCTTCCTCTCCCTGGACCTCGAACGTGCCTATGACCGCGTATGGCATTCCGGTCTCCTCTTCAAGCTCCAAACCTTCGCCCTTCCCATTAACTACGTCCGTCTGATCGGCTCCTTTCTCTCCCGACGTCCTTCCTATGTCACCGTCCATAACACAGATTCCTACACCTTTTTCCCCTCTGCCGGTGTGCCCCAAGGCTCCGTCCTCTCCCCCCTTCTGTACCTTATGTACACGGCGGACATGCCGCCGCCGTCAGCCCCCGTCCACCTTCTCCAGTTTGCCGATGACACCGCCTTCCTTGCCCTTGCCCCCACCCTACAGTGCTCCCAACACCTTCTCCAATCCCATCTTGACCGGTTCACCGCTTGGTGCAACCAGTGGTTGCTCAAGGTCAATCCCTCCAAAACCCAGGCGATCATTGTAGGCAAAACCACCCCTTCCTTCCGCCTCCTTGATTTCTACATCACCATCTATGGCCGTCCTATCGCCCTCACTCCCACCCTTAAGTACCTTGGCGTCACCCTCGACCGTCGCCTCTCCTGGACTCCCCACCTCCGGACAATCCAAGCCAAGGCACGCTCCCGACTCAGTCTCCTCAAGCTCCTCTCCGGCCGTACGTGGGGTCTGGACCCCTCCACCATCCTCCACACCTATAAATCCCTCATCCGCCCTATCCTTTGTTATGCCCATCCGGCTTGGATCTCCGCCCCCCTCCCTTTTATAAATCCCTCCAAATCCTTGAACGCCATGCTCTCCGCCTCGCCTATCGCATCCGTCTCCCCTCCCCCACGCGTATCCTGTACGATCTCATCCCCTTCCCCCACCTCCTCCTTTTCCTTGAAAGGATACGGATCCTGTACACCTCCCGTAAACTCGATCCTCCTCACCCGCTCGTCTCCCCGATCCTCTCCCACCCCCGCCCGCTGCCGCGCCTGTATTCCCACGTCCCACCCGGTCTCCATCTCTCAACCCTCCTTACCCTCTCCCAAGGTGGCTTCCGCCAGCTCCCCCTCCCTGATGATGTCCTCCTTCCCTGCATCTACCCCTCCTATCAACTTTGATCCTCCCCCCCCACCTCCTGTGTCCTATCCTTTAGGCACCCTCCCTCCCTCCCTTCTCTTTCCTTTCCCCCCTCCCTCCTCCCCTCTCCCCCGGGCTTCCCCTCCCCCTCTCTCCTTTGCCCATGGCATCTCTGCTCTCCCCTCTCGCTCTCCCACTCCCCTTCCTCCTCCTCCTCTCTTGGCAGGTCCCCGGACTCGCACACGCATAGTGAACATTCGCGCGCCGGAGATCATCGCCTTCTGTGTCTCGTGTGTGTGACGTCGTTTAGTGTTTTTGGTGTCCGCCGTCCCACTACTACGTTCACTTGTGCCGTCGGATTCATCAGTGTTCTGTGCACCGTGCCAACGTGTTTTCAGTGTTGTTATCGTCGCGTGTGAACGCCTCCATGTTTTTTGTGTCTCTGTGACCTCTCTCTTTTGCCCGTCACTTTGTTCATTATCATTCTCCGTTTTTATACTATTGTAAAACGCTATGGCTGAAGAGCGGCGTAGTGTGCCGCTGCCAGCCTACCTGATTTGTACAGGTTTTAAAATAACAATAAAGACTGATGACAAGTCCGTGCAGTTTCGCCCAGTGCGATAGACGAGAACTGAAAAAGACTGCGGAGCACTTATATATCGTATATTCAAAAGTTGGAAAAATAACACTAGTAGATCTTTCAGTGTTGGTCCTTTCAAGTGCTGCAAATTGCAGTGCATACATCCACAACTTCTGAAATGGTGGGCTGTGCTATTCTGTGGCTAAAAGCCAGACTCTAAAGATTCCCCATTCGCCAGGAAACATAATGTTACAACCAGCCTGCAACATAACAGTGCGTTTACCGGTATTTTATCAGTGATCTTGGCTGGTATGATCACAAAACGTATAAACATATAATTCTTACCTTCGAGAAGTTCAGATAGCCTTCCTCATGACTGTGTCACACTGATTCCATCTTCCTTCATAGACATCAGCTTCTCGAAACACGCCATGTCCATCCCAATGAAGTTCCGAAATTCTTGCGGATCTTTGTGCCTTTCATTAAGAGTGAATATATTCCCCTGCCTTTGTCCTTCTTTTCAGCCAGGGTAGAACCCAACAATGTCTGACTTCTTGTTTTCGTCGCCGTTCTGCCATAATTCGAAGATTTACTGTCACTGCCATGGCAATAGCTCCAAAAACAAGTAGATCATCTATGTGCAATATGCTGTATAAATGTAAATTTCGAAATACATATGCCTGTGTAACCAAGTGTCGTAATATAAAACTGTTGAGTCTGTAATTCAGAACAGTACTAACCTAAATAAGAGAAAAGCAATTACTTAATAAATAATGGTAAAAAAACAATTTCTTATTAAATAGGAACCTTGAGCTCACAGAAATAATTTGAACATATGACGTTCCTGTATATCATGCAGTCGCCCTTCAGTTGCACGCGGTAGAAAGGACAGACAGTTCTATTTTCTTTTTGCGCGTATCGTCTGCTGCCACACATGCGCGCTAGGTATATACCGCATGGATGGTGTAATAGGTCGGAAGTGAACCAGTCTGTAGTTACAGATATGCACGTTAGGGGCGCTGCTGCATAGGTGTACAGTTTAGGTGCATCGTGTAATACGGGCTTTATAGAAAGACATATAGAAATGAGTAAATCTGATTGTACTTATGACAGAAAACAGGTACTGTTCAGGATCATTATATCACCACTGAGGCACCTTTTGTACCCAGCAGTGGAATGGTGTATAAAGTGTTAAGTGTACACTTTCAGTCTATATATGGTAATAATGTGACTAGAGTCAGCCTCCTTGATGACCGTCCCTTTCCTGACAACCTCAGTAAGTCCAACTGCTTTGCCTCTCACCTATCCGTTTTTTTTTTTCCATCCCAAATGATGCCCAATTTCATTATTCCCTCTTCCCTGACATCATCGACTGTACGGATACCTCTGTTCCTCCCCTTGCTCCTAGCTTCCAGTACTTGGACCACACACCACCATCAGAACTTAACACTCCCATCACTACACAGAACATCAGCCTCACACTCCGCACTAAACGCAACACTGCTCCCGGCCTCGACCGCGTTACCTACTGCCACCTCATCACACTGCCCTCTCTCATTCCTTGCAGTCCTTGCCACCCTCTACAATGTAATCCTTGCCACAGGCTTCTACCCCAACCTGTGGAAAACCTCCCATATCCTGGTGTTCTCCAAACCCAACAAGCCTCCATCTGATGCCTCTTCCTATCGCCCCCTTATGTATCACCTCGGTGTTCAGCAAGTTCCTGGAAGCCATCCTTACCCAGCGCATCCATCACCACCTCCACCGACACCACCTCCTCCCCAACACCAAATGTGGCTTTCAACCTTCCTTCTCTGCCGATGACTAACTCCTATGCCTCACTCATCTCCTCTCCCTACATCTTAACTCCCGTTGCTCCGCCATTTTTGTCTCCCTCGACATAGAAAAGGCCTACAACAGTGTCTGGCATCCCGGTCTCCTGTTTAAACACTGGACCTACGCCCTTCCTGTCAACTATGTCCATCTGATTGCCTCCTTCCTCTCCCGCCGCCCCTCCTATGTTACCATCCATAACACCAATTCCTGCACTTTCTACCCCTCTGCGGGTGTGCCCCAGGGCTCTGTCCTCTACCTCCTGTACATGGCAGATATGCCCCAACTCCCTCCCACCCCCTCCTGCAGTATGCCAATGAGACCACCTACCTTGCTCTCGCTCCTACCCTTCAATGGTCCCAATGCCTTCTCCAGAATCACCTTGACCTTTTTGCCGCATAGTGTAACCAGTGGCTCCTAAAGATCAATCCTTCCAAGCCTGTTCGCCTCTCCCCCACCCTCACGTACTCTGGCCTCACCATTGACCGTCACCTCACCTGGATCTCTCATCTCCGCTCTATCCAATCCAAAGACCACAACCGGCTCCGACTCCTCAAACTCCTCTCTGGCCAGACATGGGGGTTGAACCCCTCTACCATCCCCTACACCTACAAATCCTTAATCCGTCCCATCCTCTGTTTTGTCAGTCCCGCCTGGATAACTGCTGCCCCCCCCCCCCCAAATTCTATAAGTCCCTCCAGATCCTCGAGCACCACGCATTCCGCCTCACCTTCCGTATATGCCTCCCGTCCCCCACTCGGATCCTCTACGACCTGATTCCTTTCCCACATGTGCTCCTATTCCTTGAACATATCTGCGTACTCTACACTTCCTGCCGCGTTGATCCTCCTCATCCCCTGGTTGCTCCTCTTCTCTCCAAACCCCGCCCTCTGCCCTGCCTTCACCGTTGTGTCCCCCCTACCGTCCGTCTCTACACCCTTCATCTCCTTTCCCAAGGTGGCTTCCGTTGACTCCCCCTCCCGGATGATGCCCTCTCTCCCTCCATTTATCCCTCCTATCATCTCTGATCCTCACCTACCCCTCCCTTCCTCTTTCCTTTTCCCAGGCTCCCTCTCCCCCCCCCTCCCCCCCTTCCATCCTGTTTTTCCCCACCTACCCTTTCTCTGCCTCCCTTCTCTCCCCCGAGTCCTTTTGCACTCCCCTCCTCTGCCTTCCCCTACTCCCTCTCGCATCTGCCCTGCCCCCCTTATTAATCCTCTCCCTCGGTTGGTTCCCCCTCTCCTCCCCACTTCGTTTTTCCTCTCCTCCCCCCTTTTTTTCTCCTCATCTGTCCAGGTTCCTCCCCCCCCCCCTCCTCCCCAATCTGCCCTTGGCTGTGGTGTGTCATCTTCGTACTGACTTTTTAGTGCAGTGTTTCTAGTGGGTGTTAACTGTTGTGCGTCTTTTCCGAAGTGTTGCGCATGGAAATCATACTCTCGCTGGGTGTGATTTTTATATCTCTTGCGAACAGAAACCAGACCGTTGCTGTGTTTTTTTAATTGTCTGTCTACTATTTTACCTGTCTGCTTCCTGTGTATTTTATTAGCATCGCCAACCCTTTGTTTTAGGTTTTAACTTTCCACAATTTTCCGTCATTTTACAATTTAAGTCACCGTTTTATCGCCTGCTTTTATTGTTTATTATCTTCTTCTTATGTTTTAAAAATTCTGTAGGCTGAAGCTAGCCTGCCCCCTTCGGGGGGAATTGAAAATCAGTAAAGGGGGAAAAAAAACAAACAACTAGAGTCAGAAGAGAAGTGTGTGTCGACATCCTAATTGTCTCATTGCCTCATGTATAGTATGTGTGTGCGACTTTAATTAAATAGGTTCAGCTTAGTAAAAGTCTCTTAATGCATTTAAACATTATACACCCCAACAAATATTGCTGATCTTTGAATTGCTGTTAAGACTGTTAAGAGAAGTTATCATTTGTTCAACAATATGCACTGGCACTTCAGCTGGGGCAAAAAAAAAAAAGTGTACAAAAAATACCAAAAAAATTACATACTGTTCAGGAATTAAAACATTAAGACCTATTTTCACTGTAACACTTGTTGTCAAGTGAAACTTTTGTTGATACGTTCACAAAGCCTGGGAAAAGGAAAATTATAACAGGATCCAAGATGGAAAAATGACAATATTATGGAAAAGATAGATTGCTACTCACCATATGGTGGAAATGTTGAGCTGCATACAGGCACAACAAAAAGATTGTTAAACTACTAAACTTTCAGCCAAAAGACCTCCTTTTGAGTCAGAAAGTGCATGCGCACACACATATTCACACAACTACAACTCTCAAGCATACTACCACTGCCTTTGGCTGCCGAGGCCAGACTGCAAGCAGCTGCATATGATGGGAGAAGCAATTTGGTGGTGGAGGTAAGGAGGAGTCTGAGAGGGGGAGGGATACCAGGGTAGGGGTGGGGGATGGTAAAGTACTGCTTGTGGAGGCATACAGGATGAGGTGGAGAGAGGGTAGAGCAGCTAGGTGCAGCCAGGAAGTTAAACAGAGGGTGCGGGTAAAGGACAATGATTAATGAAGGTTCAGGCCTCAACCTTCATTAATCATTGTCCTTCACCTACCTATCCCCTTTCCAATTCCCATTCCATCACTAAATAGCCTTCTATTCCACCAATACATCCACAGTCTTTTTACTTCCCTCCTTTGCCACTCCCTCTCCCCTCCCTCCCCCCATTCTGCATCTAACCTCCTGACAGTACCTAACTGGCCTACCCTCTCTCCACTTCATCCCTGCTTGCTTCCGCAAGCAGCACTTTACCATGCCCCTCCCGTTCCCTAGTATCCCTCCCTCTCCCACCCTCCTCCTTATCCGGGATGTCATCTTTCGCTAATATAACTGTCCATGTCTCAGAACCAGAACCATTGTAAAATGGTCTGAGGAGTATTATAATGAACTTACGTTGATGTCTCAGTGATCAAATTCACCTTTGGAACCAAGCTGGGTTGTTATCAGGTGCCACACCTGCATATGCAAATCAGCAGCCCAATGTTTTACTGAGTATACACGTCATTATAAGGCTATATTTTAAAAAAAAGTTGTAAAGGCAGGTAAATAAATGGCAAACAGTAAGTTCATTGTACAAAAAAAGTAAAACAAAAACAGTGTGGTCTGTTGTCAAATCAGAGTTATGTGTTATAGTTAGTAGAAATGAAATATCTAGGATTAAAGTAGATGATAGCTTTATTGTAAATGCAGCTCAAATATCAGATTGTTTAAATGAATTCTTAATAAAGGTGGCAAAGTCAGATGTTGATGTAGCAGAGTATCAGAGTAAAGTGAATCCCTTTGGACTCCACCAAGAAGCTGAGTATCTTACAAATTTTAAAAAAGTCTCAATAAATAATGTGGAAAATTTTATATTCTCATTAAAAAAAAATCTGCTGGGTGGAATGGGCAACCCACTAAAGTGATTAAAACAGTGTGTGGCATAATAGCACCTCCCCTATCTAGAATATTCAACCAATCTTTTGAACAGTGATGTTTTCCTGATGTTCTGAAGTAGGTTGAAGTCAAACTCTGTTCAAGGAAGGGTTAATGGAAGACATGGAAAACTATCACCCTATTTCCATTCTTCCAGTCCTGTAAAAAGTCGTAGAAAAGGTAGCTGCAGACCAGATCAAAAATTTTATTGTTAAAAATGATATTATTATAAGAAACAAGTTTAGATTTCAACCAGGAAAAGACACTCTAGATGCAGTGAATAACTTTACTGAAGAGATATGACAATTATTGGATCAGAGGAGTAAAGTTGCAGGTATATTCTGCAGTCTACAAAAGCATTTGACTCCATGAACCATGACTTGTTTATCTACAAATTAGACAAATACGGGATTAAGGACAATGCTGTAAATTGGCTCACATCATACTTACACAACAGAAAACAAAGGATAATTGTCACACAGAGACAGTAAATTATTATTCTAAACAGAGTACAGTATCACAAGATGTGCCTCAAGGCTCCCTTTTGGGGCCAATCCTGTTCCTATTCTGTGTAAATGACTTCCTCATAAATATAAATTCCCCATCAGTTCCATTTGCAGACAACACTTCTGTTTTAATTGAAGGTTTATGATGCAGAAAAAAATTCCAATCTCCATCGTAAACACACAGGATATCTTAGAAAACTGGTTCCAGTTAAATGGTTTGAAACTGAATGTTGCAAAAACCCGTATGGTACATTTCAAAAGCAAACATTAAAAATGTGTGGTATTTAAAATACAACATAACAATCAGCTTGTGAAAGAAGTTGACACGGTCAAATTCCTGGGACTAAATGTGGACAAAGACTTAAACTGGAGCACACATACTGACTTCCTATCAAATAAACTATGGTGTTTTGCATTTGCAATGCAAATATTGGAAAATTCCACTGAGTTGAGTACATGAAAAATTGCTTATCATAGTTGTTTCGAATATTTTGTTAGGTATGGGATAACTTTCCGGGGAAGTTCAAGTAGTGTATCTCAAATAATGAAATTGCAAAAGAAAATTGTCAGATATATATGTACTGTGCACCAGACAGAGTCTTGTCACCCATTATTTCAGAACCTACAAATCCTAACTGTTCCCTCGATATAGATTTATGAAATTATAATCTTCCTACACAACAGACAAAAATTATTTGAGGAGAACCATTTTAACCACACGTATAACATGAGAAATAAAAATAACTGTATCTATCCTCATACCTGTTGAAACTCTATGCATGGACTCCAGAGTATATGGGGATGACAATATATAACAAGTTTATTGGCAAAAACACATTTAATATGAAGCCAGAAATTTTAAAAAAGAGGCTACAGTGTAGTCTATGGGAGAAATGCTACTATTCAGTTGAAGAATTCATAGATGTTGAAATAATAATTTGAGCAAGAGGTAATTAAGCGTTGGATTTTTTTATAGTATGTACATATAACAAAATTGTATTATTATTATGCTGTTTGTTAACATCAGCTGTTCTATGTTTATGGTGAAACTTTACCGCAATTTTGACGTGTCTCCTGTACCTGAATGAAATGATTTAGATTATGTACATTATGAGACAAATAAGCCACAATTGTTACTGTTTCATGAATTACATGACCAATCAATCCATCAATCGATCAAATTTTATTGTCGTTCAGCTCATAAACTAATAGACAACGTCAAGATAACTTGCATTTTTAACATTAATTACTAAATACAATTTAGTTTGGATTACATAAGGCCATCCGCTAGATACAGTGTTGAAAGACAGTATTTTCAGTTTCAAAAAATTCGTCTACTGTGTAGAAAGGATTATTTACTAGTATTCTGTACAACTTAGCTTTGAAGATATTGACAGGTAACTCTTTTAAATCTATACTTAACTTATTGTACAACTTAAGTCCAAGAACTACATATGAATTCTGTGACTTGGATAGTCTTTGATATGGTGCATCTAAACATGATTTGTTCCTGGTGTTATGGCTATGTACATCCCTTCTTAATGATATATTTGAAATATTGTTCCTAACATACAATAGAACATTATAGATGCACAAGTTTATTACCGCCAGGCATCGCAATTTAACAAACAAGGGTTTACAGTGTTCTAACTTATCTGAGTCGGTTATTATTCTTACTAATTTTTTTTGTAAAAGTAGAATGCCCTTTATGTGGCTGCAATTGCCCCACAATAAGATTCCATATGATATGATACTTTGAAAGAAAGCAAAATATGCTGATCTTATATAACTATTAGGGACATGTCTTTTTAAGTTTCTAATTAATAGAGGGAAACATTCCACGTGGGAAAAATATATCTAAAAACAAAGATGATGTGACTTACCAAACGAAAGCGCTGGCACGTCGATAGACACACAAACAAACACAAACATACACACAAAATTCAAGCTTTCGCAACAAACTGTTGCCTCATCAGGAAAGAGGGAAGGAGAGGGAAAGACGAAAGGATGTGGGTTTTAAGGGAGAGGGTAAGGAGTCATTCCAATCCCGGGAGCGGAAAGACTTACCTTAGGGGGAAAAAAGGACGGGTATACACTCGCGCACACACACACATATCCATCCACACATATACAGACACAAGCAGACATATTGGTCTTTAAATATGTCTGCTTGTGTCTGTATATGTGTGGATGGATATATGTGTGTGTGTGTGTGTGTGTGTGTGTGAGTGTATACCTGTCCTTTTTTCCCCCTAAGGTAAGTCTTTCCGCTCCCGGGATTGGAATGACTCCTTACCCTCTCCCTTAAAACCCACATCCTTTCGTCTTTCCCTCTCCTTCCCTCTTTCCTGATGAGGCAACAGTTTGTTGCGAAAGCTTGAATTTTGTGTGTATGTTTGTGTTTGTTTGTGTGTCTATCGACATGCCAGCACTTTCGTTTGGTAAGTCACATCATCTTTGTTTTTAGATAAATAAGTTTCTAATTAAATAGATAACTCTTGAGTGTCTGGCAGATAAATGTTTGATGTGTGGTTCCCATGTCAACTTGTTGTCTACTATAACACCTAAAAATTTTATACTTTCTAAGTCATGATTCTCTCTTAAGCTAAAGGAAAGTGCCTGGGTCTTACTTTCATTTAGTAGAAAACCGTTTGCTCTAAACCATAATAAACTCTGAGCAAGGGTATCTTTAACTATATTTTTTAGTGTGTTTAAATCAGAGCTTTTATTTAAAAAAGTTGTGTCATTGGCATACATTATTGTGTGAGAGTTTACAAAAGATGGCAGGTCATTAATCATAAGTAAAAACAATAGAGGTCCAAGTACTGAGCCCTGTGGCACGCCAGACCTAACATAATCAGATCTGACTTCTCCCTGTTAATGCATACAACTTGTTGGCGGTTCTCAAGGAAGGATTTAATGATATTTATGCTGCTATTAGCAAAACCATAATAGGATAACTTATTCAGTAAAGTATCATGGTCCACACAGTCATATGCTCTGCTCAGATCACAAAATGTAGCCTGAGCAAATCCCCTAGCCTCAAACACATCCAGAACAAATTTTACAAGACCTCTGCATAGACACTTAATGTCAAATGCCTCCACAAACCTACCAGCAAACTGCCAGATCCCTGAAATGCAGAATCAGTGATGCATTTCTTTCCAAAGACACACCAAAAAGTTGTTAAGTAGGTGGTCATAATGTTTGGCTGATCAGGGTAATTCCAATGTCATGTATAATTCAAAGTGACAAGTAGTGCCTCATACTATAAACAATAAAATGTGTTTTCCAGATTTTATTCGGATATTTTACACATACTGAAATAATCAAATTTCCCTATGCAACCCTGCAAAAATACAAATCTTGTCTTTCACAGCAGTCTTTGTCTTAATTAATGTACACACACTGTTGTATTGCTACAATATTTTCTGTAATGGATATTAATAGAAGCACTAAAGAGGGTCGTCTATTTTCCAAAGACATATAATAAAAAACAGAATGAAAAGGAAAAAAAGGGTTTAAAATGTATTAGAAACAGTGTGTTAAATTCAAAGAAAAAAGTTGTTTCTCTTAAACTAGATTTGCACAAACCTGAAATCAGTCATGAGTTAAACTGTTGTGTCCATTTATTACAAGTGACTAGTGGATTTATGTACAAAACCCTAAAGCACAGAGGTATTCTGTGGATGTTTCAAATTAGCCTCTTTAAGAACACTGAGTCTTGAGCCCTGGCTGCTTCAACATGACTTTTGGAAAATACTGCACAACAGCCTGAATCCTTTACTAATAGTATTTCTATTGCACATATATTTAATAACTACATTAATGTAAAATTATGATTTGTGATGGTCACAATGAATCTGATCTTAAGTTACATTAATGTGATATAAAGTAAGGCTTATGAGAGCCAGAAAGAAAGGTATTAGTACAGTTCCAGAAAAGAGGAGTGGTTTTCCTACGCACAGTACAAGTCATGATATTTGCTGAGGAAGTATTACATAGACACAGATGTATAGTAAATGGTAAAACCACAATATATATTAATTTCTTTGTTCATATAAAAATCATAGCACCTTATACTAAATTTGGAGCTGTCTGAAAATGTACACGGATACATTACCAAATCAAAAAGCATTACTAACAGTTAAAAAAGGAAAATCTGAATATAATGAAAACATTGTATCCATAAAGTATCCAGTCAGTCACATCAAAGGCAGGAAAGAACATTATTTTAAAGCCTACTAATTTTAGTCAGTACTTAGATCTACCATGAAAGAATGTTTGCATATAACAATCAGCTACATTTGCCACAATAAGAATAACAAATAATTTCCTTCAATATGCCCAACAGCTCAGCAGTTTTATTGGAAGCGTTATTTTTTGTACAGTGTCACTGTAATAACTTCAAGTTGAACAAATATATTTCAAGGAAGACGCAATACATGAAAGTCACATATCAAGTAAACAGAGTAAGACATGTGTACAATTTAACAGTCAAATCATAACTGAGTCCAAGTCTAGCGGCCGCTGGCTGGCTGGCCGCTTAGGTGGCGCTGCTGCTGCATGGCTGATAGACAGAGCCACATGTAGAGGACACACGTAACTGCGCGGCGGCACTTTGAAAGATCAGCGAGTCACAACAGTCACATTCGAAATCCTGCATTCATTTGTCACGTAGCAAGTAACCCCTTGTACTCCCATTGGACATGTCGATGAATCATTTAACATAATTATGAGTATGTCTGACAAGGTCGCTAGGTATGGTGCAGAAGCATACATCTGCCAGTGCCAAGGCACACAGCAAAACACCCATGGCAGATTTTAGGAGTGCCACAGACTGCCACGGACTACCACAGTCTCACTTGTCAACCAGCCAATGTTTACAGCAAGCTCTCCAGTGTATCTATTTATGATGACCCTGGACTGAGTGTTTTTCTCCTAGACTGTGATTTGGGCTTTGTTGTCACCAACAGATGACTTTTGGCTAGAGAATGGATTTGCCTGTCTGCCTAATGCGTGACTGTTTTCTCACACTTTTCATCTATGTCTGTACTCTGCAAACCTCTGTAAAGTGCATGACAGAGGGTACATCCCATTGTACCTGTTATTAGGGCTTTTTCCCATTCCATTAGAGAAGAACGATTGTTTACATGCCTCTGTGTATGCTGCAATTAATCTAATCTTGTACTCAAGATCCTTATGGGAGTGATATGCAGGGGGTGTAGTGTATTCTTTCAGTAATAATTTAAAATCAGTACTCAAAACTTTGTTAGTATAGACTTTCTTGGATGGTTTCTATCTGTCTTAAATAGTCTGCCAGTTCAGTTCTTTTGACACCTCTGTGACATTCTCCCATGAGTCAAACAAACCTCTGACGTTCATGCTGCCCTTCTCTATACACATTCCCCTGCCAGTACTATAGGGTACAGGTCCCACACATCTGAGCAATACTCTAGGAAGGATCTCACGAGTGATTTGTTAACAGTCTCCTTTGCTGGCCCTCCTGACAGAACCCAATGAAATGTCTGTCAATGAAATTTGTTCTTTGTTAAGTGCTCACTGTCAGAGACAGTTTCATGTGATATCTGCTCGCCTCGAGTTTCACCAATGCGACAAGGAGCCTATTCAATTCTATAGAGCTTGGGCAGTTCAACTCCAGTGATCAAGAGACACAGCATACAGAATAACCATTATGTTGTTTCAGCCTATTTTCATTTTCTTGAGTGCTTGAACAAATGTCTGCAAGTTTACAACATGGTGTTCACAATGTTCCAGTTTTGGCGATAATAATCTTGCACGATATTTTGCCAGTCTGTAGATGGGCAAGCTGATTGCACTACAATGGACCTAAGAGGGACATTTTCCTTAAGTATCTTCGGCAGTCCATAAAGCCTGGAAGGTCTGGCAGCGCAAGGCATCAGTTTCTTCACCATTCCATCTGGCAGACCAGTGTTGTTTTTACACGGGTGCCAGTACAAGACCCATTGAATCTTTTGGCCTACCAGTTTCTGTCTGGAATTATCAAGTTGTTCTGTCATGTTCTAATGACAACGTACTTCTTGTACTTTCACAAATATTATGAAATGATGGATGGCACAGCGGTGGGCTCACCACTGTCTCCTGCAGTCGTGAATTTCTCCATGGAGCACTTTGAGGAGCAGACTCTGAACTCTGCGGTGTTGTGTCTGTCTTGCTTCCCAAGGTATGTGAATCACACTTTCCTGATATGACCTCATGGTGAAAATACACTGCAACAGTTCGCCGGTCACACGAAAAGAGTCCATCGCAACATTAAATTTACCACAGAGATGGATAAGGATGGTAAGTTACCATTCTTGGATGTTTTAGTTGAGTGGAACGCAGGAGGCTGCGTTGGTCATTCAATGTACAGGAAACGAATGCACTTTTATTGATACTTGAATGCTGATAGTTTTCACCATTCTGTACACAAGAAAGTGGTCCTGAGCATGTTAATACACAGAGCATAAGTTATTTCTGACAACGACCACCTACAGTCTAAGTTGCAGCACTTGAGACACATGTTCAGAGAGAATGGTTATAGCAAGATAGACACTGCAAGTGCCTTCAGGCGCCACTGAAGAAGGATGCCTTGTGAATTGGCAGAAGAAGCCACGCCGGCAGCTTTCCTGCCATACTGGGGGCAACAAGCAGCAAGTTAGGACATGTACTGCAGACACATGGATTGAGGCCAGTGTTCCAGCCCACCCCCTAGATATGAGAAATGCTGCACCCTGTTAAAGGCGACAGAGCTCTCGATGTGCCCGGTGTGTATGGTGACCCTTGTAAGTGCGGCAGGTCAGACAATTAGCACATTTGCAGAGCACTGTACCGAGCACAAGAGGTACATTAAACAAAGGGAGTTTGACAAGTCAGCCTTAGTTAAGCTTTGCTTGGAAAACAGCCACAAAATACAGTTTGAGGATAGAAGAATCTTGGCTCACATGTCAATATACTGGCATTCCATTATAAAAGAGGCGGCTAAGGTTACAGTGAACAGCAACAATTTTAACAGAGACTAGGGGTACACTCTGAGCAGATTGTGGGGTGGGGACTCTGGATGTCTACAGGAAGCAACAACAGATCCTTAACACTTGTAGGGAGGCAGGAGCGGTGGTTTCAAAAGTGGTGCCAGCCCATCCCGCCACCGGGCATCGCTTGGTCCCGTGATGGGCTGGAGCTGGTTTGAGCTGCCCAACTCATCTGTGCATGAGCTATTTCGGCCTTCTCTCTGTCTGTTGCCCTATATAAGTAGATCATCATGCCAGCCCCAGCAGGCAGTAGTTTTACTCCTGATGATGATGGCAGAGTTAGCCACCGAAAGCTCGAGAATTTTATTCAAATTGGTGCGGCTTGACAAGCAAGAAGATTTTATTAAGACAGTCAACTTTCAAGTCCATACTGGTACTGCAAAAAGTCTCATCAATTTTCACACATATTTAAAATTAGAGGCAGCTGTAGTAGCTACAGCAGTTTAACAGTTGACAATTTATAATAAGCAATGCAAGGACACAACTTTCTTAGTCATAGACAGTGCTGATACTGAGTATGTTTTCAGTCTGTAAGCATTTACATTTTTTGGATTTTTCCATCAATGACACGGTACATCTGGTCTCCGAGAATGTTCCTTATCCACAATTGGATGTGCTCTGCACTGAATTCCCTCTCATTGTTTCTTCTGGTAGGGAAAAGTGAATTTCGAAGCTCAAATTTTGCTGCAACCTATGACACAGCCTCAATTTTTTCACCCTCAGCAGTTCTGCTGGCACTCTGGGATCGGGCCAGGGATGAATTAGACAGGTTGCAGTGACTGGATGTGATAATACATATATCATCAAGTCAGCAGGCTAGTCCTCCGGTTCTCATTAAGAAACCATACAACAAACTCAGACTTTGCTGGGACATCAAGATCACAGTGAATGCTCAAGCCGATGTGGACATGTACACTGAGGAACTATATGCAAAGCTGGTGGGTGGACATTTATTCTCCTTAACTGACCTTGGCAAGGGGTACTTACAGTTCCCATTACGGAAATGTTCACAGAAGATATTAGTGATTTATGCACCACATGATTTAAAAAATATAAGCTGTTGGCCTTTGGTGTCTCCAGTGGCAGTTTCCCAGAGATTCCTGGAACAGCTGCTTCACAAAGTGCTGGGTGGCATTAACTACTTAGATAACATTGTCATCAAGGGAAGATCCACCTAGTAACATTAGAGGACCTGAAGTCACTCTTTTCATTTTGCAGGAGGCAAAATTAAACTCCAGCCTCAGCAAATGTGAATTTTCTCAGCAGTTAGTGGAATATTTAGGCCATATCCTTTCCCACAAAGGTATATTACAAACACAGAAACACATCGAAACAATTGCACCCATACCTCATTTGGCAATCCCCAAGCAGCTGCAGGCCTTTCTGGGAAAAATTGCATATTATGGAAAACTGATTCCAGTGGCATCTCTAACAGCTGATCCATTACATGACTTGTGTATGAAGGAAGTGGTTTTCAAGTGGTTGGCTGCACATGAAACAGTGTTCCGGGAGCTCAAACACTGTCTACTCTCAGCATCTTGTTTAGCAATGTTCCAACCAGGGAAGCAGATACTCATTGCGATGGAGGCATCTGACCATGCTGGGGCCATCCCTGTTCACTAAGATGCTGATGGTTCAGAGCATCCCATCGCTTATGATTCAAAAATCCTCACATTTACACTGTTGAAATATTCTCAAATTGACAAAGAAACACTAGCAATTATATTCGCTTTGAGGATATTTCGTATCTTTCTCTTTGGCCCAAAGTTTCATCTGGTAACAGACCATAAGCCACTGATCTTCGTTGTCCAACTCAATGTACTGCTGTCATCAGCTCCGTTGTTGGGCATTGATCCTCTCAAGATATACCTATGAAATCCTTTTCAGAGGCACATCCCAACACACAAATGGACTTTTCTGCTTACTCATGGGGTCTGCAAGTTCGACCAAGAGGAAATTCTTTGCTTCTTCTTGGAGGACGAGGAGCAACAAGCTGTGAACAATTTTCCCACTACAGGAAACTGCATCGCCACCACCATGGACGTGGACACAGTTCTCAAGCAAGTTCACACTCTCATCTTGAGGGGGTGGCCAGAGCGATTGGCCAGGCAAAAATCTACTTCTCTCTGGCATTACTATGGGCTTTGACACTGTTTGCTTGTAGTTGATATTGTGAGCCTTTTAACCCCAGGTCACACTGCATCAAATGTTGTGATTCCACCAGCCTTATGTCAACAGATCCTACAGCTGCTGCATCAGGGGCATTGGGGTACTTCCACGACCAAGCTACTCATACAGCACCAAACTTATTGGCTAAGAAATAAAGAGCCTTGTCTGTCACTGCAACAGAAGTGCAGAACAACAGGCAGCCCCATGTTGGGTTTTCGCCTTGGCCAACACCCAACAAATCTTGGGAACACATGCAACTCGATTTTACAGGCCTGTTTCTGAATATGATGTCTGTCATTGTCATTGACATTTTTTTCAGGCTCACATGTATTGGTTGGTTGGTTTTGGGGAAGGAGACCAGACAGCGTGGTCATCGGTCTCATCGGATTAGGGAAGGATGGGGAAGGAAGTCGGCCGTGCCCTTTCAGAGGAACCATCCCGGCATTTGCCTGGAGTGATTTAGGGAAATCACGGAAAACCTAAATCAGGATGGCCGGACGCGGGATTGAACCGTCGTCCTCCCGAATGCGAGTCCAGGCTCACATGTATTGTTAACTGTTATACAACCATAACAGAATACATACATCATGACAGCACTGTCAAAGATTTTTGCCGTCAAGGGACTGCCACAGTCACTAGTGACAGACAACGGTCCACAATTTAGAGTGGAGGTCTTTGAAAATTTCAGTGCCAAGAATAAAGTGAAGCACATCTGTTTCCCTCATTTCCATCCCCAGCTGAACGGAGAGGCTGAGAGGATCACCTCTCAAACAGCAAATGAAGAAGTACATCCAAGGTGCTTCCAAGCAAGACCCTTGACTTTTTTTTTAAGTTCATATCGAGCAACACTGTTTGGCAGGAAGAGCTTGCTGGAGCTCTTACATGAATGTCAACCACACTCACTCCTGTTTATACTTCTGCCTGCACCCAGCCCCCCATTCCTCCAACCTCTCTGAAGTTCCAGTCTGGCACGCAGGTGTGGGCCTGGGAGTTCGGCCAACAAGCATGGTGGTTCCCAGGCACCTTTCATCAGCAATGGGGGTGATGAGTTTTTACACCTTGCCTAACACCAGAACCAGCTCCAGTTATGCAGCACTGCAACCCAGTCTTTTTCTCCCCAGTCCTTCCACTGCACCTCATTTTCTTCTCCTTCGGCAGAAGATCTCATCCTCAAGCCCAATTCACACATCCTCAAGTTCCCGCCCTCCTCTATTTCAACTGTTAGTTGTCCCAGGCAACCATAGCCACAGGGGCGAGTCTTGTCACACTGCCAGCTTCCCTGCCCTGGAGCAGACCAACTCGTTGCCTTGAGACATTGCAGTTGGGGGACGTCACTAGAGGGTGCACCAATGGAGCAGCCACAACATTGGAGCCCAGGCATGGTCATGATGCTGCCTTCAATGTCCGCCGTCTCATCCTGTTCCCACCACTGCCCACCCACTGCAGCCACCACCAGCCCGGCCACTTTTGACCTTATCTAATTCCATACTCTGCAAGCCACCTGACGATGTGTAGCGGAGGGTACCTTGAGTACCTTTATTGGTTCTCCCTTCTATTCCAGTCTCATATTGTTCGTGGAAAGAAAGACTGTCGGTATGCCTCTGTGTGGGCTCTAATCTCTCCGATTTTACCCTCATGGTCTCTTCACGAGATATACGTAGGAGGGAGCAATATACTGCTTGACTCCTCGGTGAAAGTATGTTCTCGAAACTTCAACAAAAGCCTGTACCGAGCTACTGAGCGTCTCTCTTGCAGAGTCTTCCACTGGAGTTTATCTATCATCTCCGTAAAGCTTTTGCAATTACTAAATGATCCTGTAACGAAGTGCGCTGCTCTCCGTTGCATCGTCTCTAACTCTTCTATCAACCCTATCTGGTATGGAGCCCACATCGCTGAGCAGTATTCAAGTAGTGGGCGAACAAGTGTACTGTAACCTATTTCCCTTGTTTTCAGACTGCATTTCCTTAGGATTCTTCCAATGAATCTCAGTCTGGCATCTGCTTTACTGATGATGAATTTTATATGATCATTCTTCTTTAAGTCACTCCCAATGCCTACTCCCAGATACTTTATGGAATTAACTGCTTCCAGTTGCTGACCTGCTTTTTTGTAGCAAAATGATAAAGGATCTTTCTTTCTATGTATTCGAAGCACATTACACTTGTTTACATTGAGATTTGATTGCCATTCCCTGCACCATGCGTCAATTCGTTGCAGATCCTCCTGCATTTCAGTACAATTTTCCATTGTTACAGCCTCTCAATATACTACAGCATCATCCACAAAAAGCCTCAGTGAACTTCCAATGTTATCCATAAGGTCGTTTATATACATTGTGAACAGCAAAGGTCCTATGACACTCCCCTGTGTCACACCTGAAATCACTCTTACTTTGGAAGACTTCTCTCCATTGAGAGTGACATGCTGCGTTCTGTTATCTAGGAACTCTTCACTCCATTCACACAATTGGTCTGATAGTCAATATGCTCTTACTTTGTTCATTAAACAACTGTCAGGAACTCTATCAAACGTCTTGCGGAAGTCAAGAAACACGGCATCTATCTGGGAACCCATGTCTATGGCCCGCTAAGTCTCATGGACGAATAGTGTGAGCTGGGTTATGTCCAAATGCCGGGAGACTGGGGACTCCTGGAACCTGAGCCAACAGGGCACAGAGTGGGGAGTGGGGAAAGGGGGGGGGGGTTGCTGCAGAAGAGAGAGAGATCGCACACATTGTTCTATGTGTGGTGCAGGGCTGCGCCCAGCAATGTCATCAACCTGCCCCATTACAACCCTCCAGTAGGGCAGGTGTGTGGTAAAACCACAACTACCACTACATTTTGCTGTCCACCTCGCTCCAGATCTGTATGCTGTGCTGGTCACATCAGTAACTGGCTATTATTCAATGCACTGAGCTAAGGCTCACTACCCATGGATGTGAGGCTCGACACCAGAAGCTCCACCGTCGGCCTCCACAGAAAGTCTACAACACCAGCTGCATGCACAGATTATAAACTAGCACCACAGACATCAGTGATGTCTACACTTGTCTATATCTAGGCTGATGCAAGCCTCTCAGCCTCAGTCTATGCCATGCTGTCAGCTGTTACTTATCATTCAGCCCTCAACATGTGGACATTGTTACATTAATACCTTGCATCGCCTTTGTGCGGTTTCATGCTACTGCATGTTGTGCCATAATGCGTTGTACCAAATAAACAAATTCAAAAACCAGTGTTCCACAATGAAACTAAAGTTCACTACCTGCTTTCTTCATTGTTATATACCAATATTTGTACGAGTTTACCAATTCCAACTGTGACTCACTGATATTATATTCATAGGATACTATTGTTGTTTTCATTTTGTGAAGTATACAAGTTTACATTTCTGAATATTTACAAGAAGTTGCCAATCTTTGCAACACTTTGAAATCTGATGAAGGTCTGACCAAATATTTGTGCAGCTTCATTCAGATTGTACTTCATTGTAGATAACTGCATCGTCTATGAAAAGCGCCATTGTTCTTTGTAGTTTTTTCGTTTGATGCTTATTTCGTGAGATATTTGCCCAGTCACGATCAATGGACCACCATGTATACAGTTAGCTACTTAAAACAATGATACGTTTTAATAGAGTTTTCGCTTGTCAACTGGAATTGGTCAGTATTTTCTTTCTCTTTTTTCTTGAAGCTTCTTGTGTAGCTTTTTCTATGAAGAGTCGCTTGTTGAACTTCTAGGTGAAGTGACCAACAGTCTGGGTCTTTTTCATGTCCTAAAAACTTTGTAACAACAAGAACGATGGCGCTATGGTTGACCCGCTAGATGGCGCTACCATAGGTCAAACGGATATCAACTGCATTTTTTAAAATAGGAACCCCCATTTTTTTATTACATATTCGTGTAGTATGTAAAGAAATATGAATGTTTTAGTTGGACCACTTTTTTCGCTGTGTGATAGATGGCGCTGTAATAGTCACAAACGTATGGCTCACAGTTTTAGATGAACAGTTGGTAACAGGTAGGTTCATTAAATTAAAATACAGAGTGTAGGTACATTTGAATATTTTATTTTGGTTGTTCCCATGTGACACATGTACCTTTGTGAACTTATCATTTCTGAGAACGCATGCTGTTACAGCGTGATTACCTGTATATACCATATTAATGCAATAAATGTTCAAAATGATGTCTGTCAACCTCAATGCATTTGGCAATACGTGTAACGACATTCCTCTCAACAGCGAGTAGTTCGCCTTCCGTAATGTTTGCACATGCATTGACAATACACTGATGCATGTTGTCAGGCATTGTCGGTGGATCACGATAGCAAACATCCTTCAACTTTCCCCACAGAAAGAAATCCGGGGACGTCAGATCCGGTGAATGTGCTTCGAGGACCAATCCACCTGTCATGAAATATGCTATTCAATACTGCTTCAACCGCATGCGAGCTATGAGCTGGACATCCACCATGTTGGAAGAACTTCGCCATCCTGTCATGCAGTGAAATATCTTGTAGTAACATCGGTAGAACATTACGTAGGAAATCAGCATACATTGCACCATTTAGATTGCCATCGATAAAATGGGGGCCAATTATCCTTCCTTCCATAATGCCGCACCATACATTAACCCACCAAGGTTGCTGATGTTCCACTTGTCGCAGCCATTGTGGATTTTCTGTTGCCCAATAGTGCATATTATGCCGGTTTACGTTACTGCTGTTGGTGAATGACGCTTTGTCGCTAAATAGAACACATGCAAAAAATCTGTCATTGTCCCGTAATTTCTCTTGTGCCCAGTGGCAGAACTGTACACGAGATTCAAAGTCATTGCCATGCAATTCCTGGTGCATAGAAATATAGTACGGGTGCAGTCAATGTTTATGTAGCATTCTCAAGACCGACGTTTATGAGATTCCCGATTCTCGCGCAATTTGTCTGCTACTGATGTGCGGATTAGCCGTGACAGCAGTTAAAACACCTACTTGGTTGACATTTCACATGTGGCCGAACATTTCCGGTTTTCTTAAATAATGTAACTATTCAGTGAACGGTCAGGACACTTAGATGATGTCGTCCAGGATACCGAGCAGCATACATAGCACACGTCCATTGGGCATTTTGATCACAATAGCCATACATTAACACAATACTGACCTTTTCCGCAATTGGTAAACGGTCCATTTTAACATGGGTAATCTATCACGAAGCAAATACCGTCCGCACTGGTGGAATGTTACGTGATACCACGTACTTATACGTTTGTGCTATTACAGCGCCATCTATCACAAAGCGATAAAAGTTGTCCAACTAAAACATTCACATTTCTTTACGTACTACACGAATATGTAATAAAAACATGCAGTTGAAATCCGTTTGATCTATGGCAGCGCCATCTAGCGGGCCAACCATAGCGCCATTTGGTTTCCCCCTTCAAACTAGACGAGTTTCGTTCTTTGTAGTTTTTTCATTTGATGCTTATTTCATGAGATATTTGGCCTGATCACTATCCATGGACCACCCTGCATACAATCCATGCTTATGTTGTAACAAAGAATTCCATTAATTTCTCTGTTTACTATATAGCATAGGATTTTTATACTATATAATAAAAAGCATATTGGATGATGTAAAAAAAACTAAGGCTAGATTTGGATTCAGCTCATAAAAATCTATAAAGATCAAAGGAAAAAAAAGTTTTTCAAAAAAAATTTTGTTGGCCTGCTTTTGGGAAAGTACATAACAAATATCCTAAGCCAAAGATCATACTTTACTATTTTCTGCAGGAACAAATGGAATAAATTGAGCTATATGACAAGGGAGTGGTAGAAAAAGGAGGGGTGCCAGGATATAATGAGATTCAATGAAATAAAATTCCTACTAAATTTTAACATTTCATTTTATTTAGTTTCCATTTGTGTTTGTTGCTATGGCTCTGAATATTTAAGAGGGAATGTGGCAGACTTGGCTTTAGTGGTGTGCATAGCTTGCTTATGCGTATTTATATTTAATGTTCATAATGAACCACTACAACACATTTCTAAAGAGCGCACAAAATACGTATACATTAATATATTCATCAGTATTATTACAGGCAAGCTAATTAGGTACATGACTGCTGCTTTTGTTATTAAAGCTATCACAAGTTGGCTGGCAAGAAATGTACATGGTCAGAAAGTTTCTGAAGCAAGTCTAATACAAACATCCAATTAATTACAATACTACTTCTACAGTTCAATCTGATCAATGATTTTGATATAGCAACACAGTTATTGCATCCTCATTTTCCCTGTAATTCGACAACATAATATACAATTCTATTATTCGAGCGCTAAAAATAATTTATCTTGTAGAAGCTAATATAGCTACCTTTGTCACTGTTTAAACAACTGTTTGGTATCAGTTTATGTCAGGTACAGAATAATTATGTAAAACATGCATGGAGCTACAGTGATCAAACTGGAATGATTTTTTTCTGCCTTCTTATTTAGCTTCACTAAGAATCAGAAGCACCATCTGAAATCAGGAAGAGGAAAACTTAATTTAACAGAACTATATAGTAGTAATGGAAAGAACAATGACAGAACCATATATTAAAGTGCAGGACTTAATACAGTGGTAATATTCCCCCCAAAAGTTTCATTTTTGCTACGGTATTAACCTTTATCCAACTGCCTCCTCTATACATTCTATCCTTCTTATACTAATAAAACATTTTTGTCTTCCAATGATTTTATCAGATGATAAATATTACACCACCCTGCAAGCAGTGTGCAATCCAACACATTGGTACAAAATTCTTGCTTTCACTGCATAGGATAATGCTAAATATTTATTTAGTGTATTTTATCCTTGATATTCCCGATACCTTAACAATTTATAAGACATTTTCATAATATTAACAATAATGCAGAGATAGATATGTTAAATTTTTTTGGCTGCCTGGCTTTGGACAGCTCTATAAATCTACATCTGTACTTTGCAAGCCACTGTAGTTATATCCCATCCTAACTCACTTGTGAACAGTGTGTAAGAATAACTGTGTATGCGTCTCTGTATGGTAAATATATTCCAATGCGTAATTTTCTCACATACAAGTAATAACTTTTACCAACAAAGCGATATGTGTAGAAATGAGAAACAACTGATTTGTTTCCACAAATACTAAACTCCCTCTTTACAAACAACTCACTGACCAATGAAACTGTTCCTTCAACTTCAGTAGAGGAATATTTTCTCAAAGTTCCTCATCTTGGCAGTATCTTTTATAAGAAAACTAGCTTTTAGTCCACTTGTTTCAACTTTTTACATGTGAAAATGGAACAAGTACTTTTTACATTTGTAATACAGTAGGTATTTCACTGCATTTCTTCATCTGCACTGTCATTCCTCCCTTTTTTATTTTGTTTATGACAAGAGTTTGGTTTTATCAGTCAACCACAATATTACTGCATGTGGGAATGAGGGTGCATCAGTTGGTTTATTGTGATTTTTTTATAGTGATATTTCACGATGATATGCTGAACCACTTGATGGTGTATGCACAGTGTTATGGAGTTTCCTTACTCACCTTACTCTAAGGTTGCTGCATATTTCTGATAAAGGCTGAAGAGGACAAGTGCAATAATATCGTGGGCGGGTAATAAATGAAAAGTCACGAAGTTCTGAAAGCAAGGTTTATCTCAAACTTAATCCAAAAACAAATGAGCTCATTGTGTTTGTAAAATGTCCTTTGAAGGTTCAACCACATCTTTGGTCTACTTCCATTTCCAATTCTTCATCTCTCATGAAGTACATTTCTAAAACTTGGCATTTCATTTGATATAAGGAGAAGGGTGTTCACCCTGTGGCATATTTGACACTGAACCTCGAACACTGGAAAACTCAATTTGTTCTACAACAGACGTTCTCATAATCTTCCTCTGTCTCTCTGGGCAGCGGGGATATATAGGGTGTCTCACTTATACATGGCCCTGTATAAGTGTTATAAAAATCTTAATAAAAGATAATATGAAACCAAATTTGTAGATGTTATAACTTTATGTTTTACAAATGAAGGAACATTACAAGAGATGCTGGAACTGATCATCTATGCTGCCCGCCCCCTCGCCCCATCCCCTTTATAGATAGTTAAACACGGTGCTACAGCTTCATGAGTGTTACTATTGGAGAGTTGTATTTCATGGTGGATGTTCTCATGTAACTTGTCAGTGAGGCAGCATCTGTTAAATGTGGCAACAATGAAGTTCCACGAAGCTGACCCGAACTTATCGGAAGAAAGTGTGGCTGAGATAAAGACTTGATTGTTAGTGTCACCCACAAAATCTCTTTGTGGTTTATCATAGGAATCTGGAACTATCACCTAGAATATGTCACAATGCTGCTAAAACAGCAGGCCTGTATCCCTACATATTTACAGTTGTTTATGAACTAATACAGACTGACCATGATAAATGCCTAACATACTGTCATTCGTCTCGCGATTTATCACTGAAATACCAGGAATACTGCAGTCATCGTGGTATGGTGATGAAGTGTAGTTTCACTTGTCAGGATACTTGAATTCTCAGGGGTAGTGACAACCAGGCATTAAGCTATTGAGGAACACCTTTATTCACAGAAGATGCCCGTCATCTGTGCATTACCACAGCAACGCAATGTTGGGTCAGGTTTTTTTTTACACTACTGTCACCAGTGGAGTATACAAAGTACTGTTACCTGAATTCGTGAACCAGCTGGATGACAAAAAACTGACACTCGGCTGGCACCAATAAGATGGGACAATAGGTCACGCATCTAAGGTGAGTAAGACTTTGGTGGAATCATTTTACACTGACAGAGTAATTTCCAAAAGTTTATGACTCCCAGGGTCATCTGACATGATGTCCGCTGATTTTTTTCTCTGGGGTCACCTTACGAGACAAGTGAAATACCCTCAGAATTCAAGAAGAATGCAATAATTCCAATTCCAAAGAAAGGTGTGAAAATTACCTAGCTATTAGTTTAATAAATCATGGTTGCAAAATACTAAACTGAATTCTTTACAGAAGAATGGAATAACTGGTAGAAACACAGAAGAATGGAAAAACTGGTGGAAACAGATCTCTTGGAAGATCAGTTTGAATTTTGAGAAATGTAGGAACATGCACAGCAATACTGACTCTACAACTTACCTTAGAAGATAGGTTAAGGAAAGGCAAACCTATGTTTCTAGCATTTGTAGACCTACAGAAAGCTTTTGACAATGCTGACTCTGTTTGGAATTGTGAAGACAGCAGGAATAAAATATAGGGAATTTACAACTTTTACAGAAACTAGATGGCAGTTGAGGGGCCATGAAACAGAAGCAGTGGCCGAGAAGGGAGTGAGACAGCATTGTAGCCTACCCCCAATGTTATTCAATCTGTACACTGAGCAAGCAGTAAAGGTAAAAAAAGAAAAATTTGGAGTAGGAATTAAAGTCCTGGAAGAAGAAATAAATACTATGAGGTTTGCCGATGATAATGTCAGAGAAATCAAAGGACATGGAAGAGCAGTTGAATGGAATGGACAGTGTCTTGAAAGGAGGATGTAAGATTCACAGAAAAAAAAGGATAATGGAATGTAGTCAAATTAAATCAGATGATGCTGAGGAAATTAGATTAAGAAAGGAGACACTGTAAGACTTTAAGTAGTAGATGAGTTTTGCTATTTGGATAGCAAAGTAACTGATAAAGGCTGAAGTAGAGAGCATACAATATGTGATCAAAAGGATCTGGATGCCTTGCTGAAAATGACTTACAAGTTCGTGGCGTCCTCCATCGGAAATGATGGAATTCAATATTGTGTTGGCCCACCCTTAATCTTGATGGCAGCTTCCACTCTGTTCAGTCGGGTTCTGGAAGATCTGGCATGAAGTCGGCATTCCAAAACACCCGAAAGGTGTTCTATATGATTCAGGTCAGGAGTCCGTGCAGGCCAGTCTATTAAAGGGATGTTATTGTCGTGTAACTACTCTGCCACAGGCCATGCATTATGAACAGCTGCTCAATCGCATTGAAAGTTGCAATTGCCATCCCTGAATTGCTCTTCAACAGTGGGAAGCAAGAAGGTGCTTAAAACATCAATATAGGCCTATGGTGTGATAGTGCCACACAAAACGAGGGGTGCAAGCCCCCTCCATGAAAAACATGACCACACAACAACACTGCCTCTGAATTTAATGTTGGCACTACAGTCTCTGAATTTTACTGTTGGCACTACATGTGCTGGGAGATGTTCACCGGGGCATTCACCATACCTACACCATACCATCGGATCGCCACATTGTGTACCGTGATTTGTCACTCCACACAACGTTTTTCCACTGTTCAATCATCCAATATTTATGCTCCTTACAACAAGCGAGACACGGTTTGGCATTTACCGATGTGATGTGTGGCTTATGAGCAGCCTCTTGAGCATGAAATCCAAGTTTTCTCACCTCCCACTTAACTGTCATAGCATTTGCAGTGGATCCTGATGCAGTCTGGAATTCCTGTGTGATGGTCTGGATAGATGTCTGCCTATTACACATTACAACCCCCTTCAACTGTCGGTGGTTTCTGTGAGTCAACAGACAAGGTCAGCCTGCACGCTTTTGTGCTGTATGTGTCCCTTCACATTTCCACTTCACTATATAATTGGAAACGGTGGACCTAGGAATGTTTAGGAGTGTGGAAATCTTGCGTACAGATGTACCCAATCACCTGACCACATTTGAAGGCCACTAGTTCCTCAGAGCACACCATTCTCCTCTCTCATGATGTCTAATGACTACCGAGGTCGCTGATATGGAGTACCGTATTTCCTCATATCCAAGCCGCACTTTTTTTCCGCTTTTTGTAATCCAAAAAACCGCCTGCGGCTTAGAATTGAGTGCAAAGCAAGCGGAATTCTGAAAAATGTTGGTAGGTGCCGCCACAACTAACTTCTGCCGTCGAATATATGTAGCGCCACACAGGCATGCTTTGTAGGCACAAAGATACACACTGGCGCCAAAACCTCTGCGTCAGTAAATAAATTTTTTAAAAAAAAGGTAGAAGACAAGCTTTTTTTCTCCGCCCCGAGTTTCGACCACTGCATTTTCGTACATTATCCAACGAAGTAAATACAAATTCCATATTGTTCATCTTCGAATGTAGCAGAATTTCAATGTACTACGAAAATCCGATTGGCAAGACTGTTTGGGATGTTTGTCAATATGGCCAACTCTACGTTCTGAATTTTTTCCTACCTGTGAGAAGAGATGGTTGCTAATAGGAACCGGTTGAAATGTGAATCACGTGCAGTATTTTCTTCACCATAAGAATAATACGAATATAAACAATTTGCCATGTATTCTTTCGTGTTTGCTGCTATCTCATTTAAATCCTGTCTGCCTAATAAACTACGAAACTAGAGTGAGACAACAGCAAACGCGGAAGAATATACGTATCGTGTCATGTTTATGTTCGTATTATTCTTATGCCTAATAGTGACACAGTCAGAAATGAAGCACGGCAACTGACTAGATTTTTAAATCTAAGATGACTCTAATTTCTGTGCAGAATTTGATGTACTAAAGAAGCGGCTGCAAAGATTTTCAAACGAAGAAAAATTTTCGCCTAACTCTTGTTCAGAACATGTTCTATCATAGGCAGTCTATTATTTGGTTCTTGTTGATCATTATCAAAGAAAGCAGCAGTGTAAATAACAACAAATAGCAGTCCCTTGCCATTGTTTCGCTAATGAGACGATTCATCTTTTTTTAAAAAAAAAAAAAAAAAAAAAAAATCGGCGGTAGCACATACAAAAGCAAGCCATACCGTGAGCGGCGACAGGCCGTAAACACGCATTATCAGAATGCGACAAGCAATGCATGACACTGTACAATAATGCATTTTCAGCTTAGAATGACGTAAACACCTGTAACAAAGAAAACGGCACTTATCAGATCAAAGCAAAATAAGCAATCGATTCAAACCAGACGATGCACGTGAAAAAGGAAGGGTACCCATACCAATACGGACGGAGCGCCTGACGCATAGCAATGACTACCTAGTAAAGCTTAACTGCTAAGCTTACGACTCGAACCAAACTACTGTAGCTGTATCATCATTCATTCGACCTACATTGTGTCTCATATTACAATGGACCAACTTTGTTTCGATTTGGAAGTGCGGCCTAAAACTTTTCTCTCCCCTTGAATTTCGAGTCTCAAATTTCAGGTGCGGCTTAGATTCAGGAATTTTTTTTTTCCCCTTTATTTCGAGTCTCATTTTTCAGGTGTGGCTTAGATTCGAGTGCGGCTTAGATTCGAGTAAATACGGTACCTGGCAGTAGATGGCTGCACAATGCACCTAATATGAAAAACGTATGTTTTTGACGGTGTCCAGATACTTTTGATCATGTAGTGTATAAAATGCAGGGCAATGGCAAGCAAAGCATTTCTGAAGAAGAGAATTTCTGAAGGTATTTGCCAGGAGTGTAGCCACATATGGAAGTGAATCATGGATGGTAAACAGTTTAAACAAGAAGAGGATAGAAGCTTTTGAAATGTGGTGCTACAGATGAATGCCAGAGATTAGATGGGTCGATCACATAACTAATGAGGTGGTACTGAATAGAATTGGGGAGATAAAAAACGTGTGGCACAACTGGACTGAAAGAATGGATTGGTTGATAGGACACATCTGAGGCATCAAGGGATCACCAATTTAGTGTTGGAGGGAAGTGTGTGGGGTAAAAATTTGCTTACTGAATACAGTATTCATATTCAGAAGGATGTAGATTGCAGTAGTTACCTGCAGATGAAGAGGCTTGCACAGGATAGGATATCATAGAGAGCTGCATCAAACCGGTCTTTTTACTGAAGACCACAGCAACACTTTTAGAGATAATGTGTAAAAGAACAAACCACACACCATCAACGAGTTACAGGAGAAAATGCATCATGAACTACAATAGTCTGGTGGTGACAATCACGAACTTGCAGTGCCTGCCATGTTGAACATTGTATACAGGTGAGGGGAGGCCACTTGAAGCATATCTTATAATGTATCTTCATTTCTCAAAAATAAAGGTACATCATGGACAAATTTGGTTTCATATCTTGTTTTATTAAGATTATTATACAGTTTTCCTGGAACCCCTTATGAATGGGCACCCTGTATTACCTCAACAGTATTTTCATACAAATATTTACACAACTAATATCACAAGTGCAACGCGTTAATGAATGTAAGCATATGGTAGCAAAAAATATTTTCATGCCTCTGCTCCTGTATAATCAGTTCATAGTGGAGAAGTCATCTGAAAACATAAAATGAATTTTAACCCACTGACCAATGATTTCATGCTGTTTCAGGCAGGTCGATTTGTTCAGAAAGTTTTATTCTGAATTAACTTGTGTGTGTGTGTGTGTGTGTGTGTGTGTGTGTGTGTGTGTGTGTGTGTGGTGCACGTACACTTTTTCATTTCTTGCAATGCACTGATCATTATTTTGTCTGCAGTTCATTTTAGTGCCGTATGCAGCATATAGATGTCTGTATCACTTTCTGAGCAATTTACAAAACTCTCATTTGCTACTGACTAGATGGGCCTGTTTTGATTGTACCACTACTTCATTTGCTGAAGTGGTGGAAAACATGTTGGCATTGCAAGTGTTTGACTGTCATACCTGGCCTGTCCCCTGCTACAAATGAGTGTTGTGACTGTGTTCCTGTGTGCAGCTAAGAGGTGGACAGTGAAGTAAGTTGGGACAGTGAATCTGATGTCTTGCTTCTCAGTCTGGCAGTAATTTGTCATTGTACAGTGAAACTGAGAATGATTCCAAGAATGAGTTAACTTTAGAATGTGTCAGAATATGGTATGATGTTGATTGTAAGAAAATAGCATCTTCACCTCTGTGATTTCCATCCACTGTCATTGCTCACATCAATGTAACCTGTGATGGAAATGTCTTGAGCATATTTAAACACTTTTTTATAACACTTTCTTGAATGTGATCACTAGACAAGACATTTTGGTGTGCAAGTGGTTATGTTTTTCTCCCTTTGTCACAATCAAGAACTGCATATATTTTTGCAACAGGATATTACAGTGTGTGTACAAAATAGGAATTGGAACATACCAGCCAAAGAGAGTGTCTGTTTCATGTTCCGGTTAAAGTTCCATCTGCCAAATACCTTGATGATTTCTTGGGTCACATGTATGGTTTCTATACCTTTGTTTATTATGATTAAATAGTTATCAATGATATTCTCTAAAATATGGATCATGTGTTGGCAACAAAACTTAGGATGGGTATCTGGAGCATATGTAATAATCTTATTGGTTGAAAGTAGTCAATCAGAAACAACATGATGTTTATGATGCCTTTGGTGGAGAAAATGCCAAACCTTAGAAGAAACAAACATATGTGGCACCCCTACTGGAATAAGCATGAACTTGAAAAGCTTGTCATTGTTGCAGAGAGATGCAAATTTACAAAACAAAATATTTATGATTCGCCTCCAGTCCAACAACTTTACACTTACAAAGATCCTCATCTGCTGTATGGACTAACGTTATTCCAAATGGAACAGATTTTTGTAGGCAACTGCCTATAGCTGTTAACTAATTTGGAAAAAAGTTACTTTTGCCATCAACTGTAAAATTTTATGTTTATTCTCTACCAGTTTCAGTTGTTACAATCACCTTCATGAAGAAAAACATTATGATCAATGGGTCAACCAAACAATTCCGTCATATAAGGACCATACAAATGCAGAACACATATAATTGCCATATTAATCTCCATATAAACATGCTGTGCCTCGGCAGTGAAACTGCACTACTGTAATTGTGCCTAGGAGCAGTGTTTTTATATGGACTGTCTTAAGCCAGATTATTATGACAGTTATATATGCTCTATATTTGTATGGTTCATATATTACAGGAATGTATGGTTGATACATTGATGTTCAAGGTTTTTCTCCTTGAAGATTGTGGTAACACTCAAAAGGGTAGAGAATAAACAAAAACTTGTACAGCTGATAGGAAAAATATGCTTTTTCCAGATTTCATATGGTCCAGAAATAACAAAATTAGGAAGCACTTTAGTCATAATTCTAATACTGTCTTTATTACATTACACATATTTTTCAGTGGTTATTGGCATTAAAAATGATATGTTAGTGAAAATGATAATTGTGTCTTAACTATTAAATTTTTTTCAGGGGTTAACTTTCATAAGTTGGAAAATATGAGAGGACTGAATGTGAGGATTGAGAAAATAGGAGTAACTGTAAACACTACCATATTGTAGTTATTTAAAATGTCATGACAGACAAATTGAAACTTTCCTTAGAAAGTCAATGAACAAAATTTCAAGAATTGGCTTCAAATGACGGATTTAGGAATATGAAACAACTCTCTACATATTGCTTCCACAGGAGGAGGAAATCGGATTAATTACAGAACACACAGTGGTAGTTAAACAACCCTTCTTCCCATGATCAGTATGTGAATGGAACTGAAAGAAGCCCTAATAATTAGTAAAATAGGAAGTACAGTACTCTCTTCCATGCTTTTCTCAGCAGTTTGCAGAGTTTGGACACAGATCTAGGTTTTCAGTCCTATGGTTACCTCAATGACTGGCAAAGTAGCATGAAATCATAAACACAGATGGGAGTGCAAAAAAATCTGTTATCATGACAGCTTGATCTGTAGTGTAGCCCTAGGTTTATGTTACGGTGGATGCAACAATCTGATTGTGAACTGGCAAAGCCAACCAATGTTATAGTGAAAAACCTTCCTGTGGTGACAGATTGCTCTATAGCATAGCCTAGGTTAGGTTTGAATGGAACAGTTTGGTTGTGAGATGGTGAAGCCAATGAATGTAAAAGCAAAAAACCTCTTTTTGGTGACAGACTGAGTTGTAGCATAGCCTGAGGTATAGATTAGGTTGGAATGCAACATTGGCTAGAAATTGGTGACTAGACATTGTGGACAGACTGTGTTGGTCTCTTCTCCTGCATCCAGTTCATAGCATTAGTTCTTGGCCTCTGCCATAACTATTTTAAAATGTGCTAAATTGTAAGAGTATAGTAGAACTTGTGATTGTACACATATACACTATGTGTATCAAAAGTATCCGGACACCCTCAAAAACATATGTTTTTCTTGTTAGGTGCATTGTGCTGCCATCTACTGCCAGTTACTCTATATCAGCGGCCTCAGTAGTCATTAGACATCATGAGAGAGCAGAATGGGGTGCTCTGCAGAACTCACAGACTTCGAACATTGTCAGGTGATTGGGTGTCACTTGTGTGTGTGTGTATGCGAGATTTCCACACTCCTAAACATCCCTAGGTCCACTGTTTCTGATATGATAGTGAAGTGAAAATGTCAAGGGACATGTACAACACAAAAACGTACAGGCTGACCTCATTTTTTGTTGACTGGCACAATACTGCCGGAAGTTGAAGGGGGTCGTAATGTGTAATAGGCAGACCATCACATAGGGATTCCAAACTGCATCAGGATCCACTGCAAGTACTATGACAGTTAGGTGGGAGGTGAGAAAACTTGGATTTCATGGTTGAGCAGCTGCTCATCAGCCACACATCACGCCAGTAAATGCCAAGCGACGCCTCGTTTGGTGTAAGGAGTGTAAACACTGGATGACTGAGCAGTGAAAAATTTTGTGTGGAGTGACAAATCACAGTATGCAATGTAACAATCCGATGGCAGGGTGTGGGTATGGCGAATGCCCAGTGAACGTCATCTCCAAGCGTGTGTAGTGCCAACAGTAAAATTCAGAGGCGCTGGAATTATGGTGTGGTGTGGTCATGTTTTTCATGGAGGGGGCTTGGACCACTTGTTGTTTCACATGGCCCTATCACAGCACAGGCCTACAATGATGTTTTAAGCACCTTCTTGCTTCCCACTGTTGAAGAGAATTTCGGGGATGGCGATTGCACCTTTCAACATGATCGATTTCATAATGCACAGCCTGTGGCAGAGTGGTTACACAACTATAACATCCTTGTAATGAACTGACCTGCACAGAGTCCTGACCTGAATCCTATTGAACACCTTTGGGATATTTTGGAACGCGAACTTCGTGTCGGTCCTCAAAGAGTGGTATCGATACCTCTCCTCAGTGCAGCATTCCGTGAAGAATGGGTTGCCATTCCCCAAGAAACCTTCAAGCACCTGACTGAGCAGAGTAGTAGCTATCATCAAGGCTAAGGGTGGGCCAACACCATATTGAATTCCAGCATTATTGCTGAAGGGCGCCACGAACTTGTAAGTCATTTTCAGTAAGGTGTCCGAATACTTCTGATCACATAGTGTATCTACACATTTTGTATAGAGTGATGTTAATGGAAAAACAACTGACTGAAATTGTAGCAATTTATGCTACTGCAGTTTATCAGCTTTGTATATTATTTATTTGATTAATAATCATATAAATCCATGATTTATAAAAGTAAATGAATTCCTTAGGTAGTTGGAAGACATGCACAATGCTGCAAACCAAGAAGTTTACAAAAATAAACTGATGACTTTAGAAACAGTGTCCAAATCCATGCAAATTATAAAAATGTATATCTTCATGTATGTTCTGCATCTCCTCCTAAACTACTGGACCAATTTCAACCAAACTTGGTATACATAAACGTTATTATCGGGCAACAGGAAATGCGGGGGTAAAAAGTGTCTGCCGATCATAGTTCAGTAGATATGATGTCATAAATAATTAGATGAATGAAAAACTGCACATTGTTCATGACATTTAAGTTTTTATTATTTAATTATTAAATTCGAGGCAAGCATAACAATGTTTACCAAAGAATTTGTTATACAAGAGACTGTAGCTATCTAAAAAGGGCAACAATTGGATGTCAAAAAACACAAACGCTGCCTTAAAGAAAAGATTGACACACTGCAAAAGCAGTTGGCATGGCTATTGGGAAACAAGAACAATGCCCAGGCACAGTACAGGAGACAATGGTGGACCAAAACAAAATGACCCAATATTTCCATATCACTGGCATTTTGGTGAGAGGGCTAAGAGATATATGTCATCATGTACATATCGAAATGGCTTCAGTGGTTGGCAATAGGCACGGCGGGCCGCAAAAACCAGCAATAGTGCCTTATATAGAGAGGCGAGGGACCCAACGAGGTGAGTTATCTAACGGGCTTATACCAACACCATCACAAAGTCAAATTGTTACTACCTCACTGATTCTGTCTGGATCAGATGTGAGCACATTGCCAGTTGGTGAATATAGAGATGCAGCTGCAACCTCACCATATGCCTAAGAGCAGCAATTAATTTACAAATATTGATGTACAGAAGTAATGAAGTGGAGATAGACATAGGGTTTTGTAAGATTGTACGTGGCAGTTTGTGCTCACTAAGGTGGCAGAGCACATATTGGGAGCAGACTTTCTTAGTCAGAAGAGGACTGAGATCAGTTTCAACACTGCTTGTATCAGGAGGGGGGGAGAAGTCGTCACAGGTTTCCTAGACCGAAACACTATAAATACCATGCCTACACACACTGTTAGGTGGTGCGGAAGGATAGTAGTATACAAGGAATGTCACATGAAATGGTGTATGTGGGTCGTTCAATAAGTAATACCCCACATTTTTTTCTCAGAACATGTTTATTGTTAAGAGTCAGAATTTGGTGACAATATACATCAACATGTCTTGTCCATGTCCTATTTTTCTATGCAATCTCCAACACGTTCTATGGCCCTACGCCAACATTGTGGAAGAGCATGTATTCCCTGCTGGTAAAAGCTCTTGTCCTGGGTGCTCCAATTTGTGCCAGTAACATGCATGACTGACACTCTCGTCTTCCCTGTAGAGAATCTTTAAGCAGCCCTACGAGATAGAAGTTTGAGGGTGCCAGGGTGGATGAGGCAATGATGTCCTACCCAATTTGGTGATATGTTCCCGAGTTCTCAGACATTTGTGTTCATGCATTATCATGCTGGAGCAAGATTTCTGCTAGATTCTTGTCCAATCGAACATGTCGGAAATGGTTCCTGAGTTTATTCAGAGTCTTCACGCATGCCTCTGAATTGATGGTTGACCCTCTTGGCATCACATCCATGAAAATGACACCATCACAATCCCAAAAGGCTGTCACCATGACTTTTCCAGCAGAGGGAGTTGTCTTGAATTTCTTCTTTTGTGGTGAATGAGAATGGTACCATTCCATGGACTGGCTTTTTGTTTTCGGCACAGAGTGGTGTACCCAGCTTTTGTCCCCCGTAATGATCCGTGACAGAAAGGCCTCTCTGTCGGTCTCAAAATGCTCCAAAAATTCATATGAAATGGCCTTTCTTTGAATCTTGTGGTCCACTATGAGCATTCGTGGAACCCTTCATGGGCATCTCTTTGAATCTCCGAGAGTCTTGATCATTGCAGACGTACTTCCAATGCTGACCGACAACTGTAGAGCCAATTGTCAAGTTGTGATGCACCAGTCAGCATGAATAATGGCATCTGCATGATCCAGAATGTCTGGAGCAGTGGCTGTGACAGGACATCCCAAGTGTGGATAATCACAGAGCTCTGTTTCTGCATTTCATGAGGCTGTAACTTTCTTTACCCATCGCCCAACTGTACTCTTAACAACTGCAGCATCGCCATACACTGCACACAAATGTTTACAGATATTCACCCTGGTTTCTTTTTCTGCACACAAGAATTCAATAACTGCACGCTGCCTGTAACGTGAGTCATATGTAGATGCCCTTTTGACACTGTACTATGGCCCTGCCATCTGCCAGAGTGGTTCAAAACTTCACCGGCGCACAGAACATACATCAGATGTGAAGCACCAACAAGGACGTTTGTCTACGTATATTAATGACTTCTTTTAAAAAAATGTGGGGCATTACTTATTGAATGACCCTTGTATTATATTAGGCCCACACTGGGGCAACCCGTCTCACAGTGGTCGAGAAGGTTAGTGCTTCAGCATTTTGTGTTGGTAAAGGCAGTGTGTCGCAAAAAGCTGTGAATGGGCATGATACGAAGGTCTGATAGCCTGTGGGTGTCACTGTTACATCTTGTTAGAAAGAAAGATGGCGCACATGGAGGTCCTGTACAGTTACCAAGCATTAAATGCCCGCATGAGCACAGACTGCTACCCAGTACCAAATATCGATGACTTTACTAATGTACTGACAGGAATAACTATTTTCAGTGTGATTGACTGCAAAAGGGCATAAAATTGGATACCATAGCAGAATATGACATACCAAAGACCACAGTAATAACACCATTGCGATTGTTCGAGTATTTACGAATGCTGTTCAGGTTGAAAAATACAGTGTAGACGGGAGGTGGTAGGAGACTGGAAAGATAAGGCATGGGAGATTTGTTTTTTGTACAAGGATGGGAGGATAATTACAGTCAGTGAAGGCTTCAGTGAGACCCTCAGTATATTTAGAGAAGGACTGCTCGTCACTGCAGATGCGACATTCACGGGTGGCTAGGCTGTACGGAAAGGACTTCTTGGTATGGAATGGGTGGCAGCTGTCGAAGTGGAGGTATTGCTGAAGGTTAGTAGGTTTGATATAGACGTAGGTACTGATGTAGTCATCTCTGAGGTGGAAGTCAACATCTAGGAAGGTGGCTTGTTGGGTTGAATAGGACAAGGTAAAGCAAATGGGGGAGAAGTTGTTGAGGTTCTGGAGGAATGTGAATAAGGTGTCCTCACCTTCAGTCCAGATAGCCAACATGTCATCAATGAATCTGAACCAGGTGAGGGGTTTAGGATTCTGGGTTTTTAGGAAGGATTCCTCTAGATGGCCCATACATCCCCCTACCACCATCTACTCCAGTCCGGTCACTAACATCACCTATCCCATGAAAGGCAGGGCTACCTGTGAAACCAGTCATGTGACTTAAAAGCTAAGCTGCAACCACTGTGTTGCATTCTATGTAGGCATGACAACCAACAAGCTGTCTGTCCACATGAATGGCCACCGACAAACTGTGGCCAAAAAACAAGTGGACCACCCTGTTGCTGAACACGCTGCCAAACATGATGCCCCTCATCTCAATGACTGCTTCACAGCCTGTGCCATATGGATCCCTCCCACAACACCAGCTTTTTTGAATTGCGCAAGTGGGAACTTCCCCTGCAATACATCCTATGTTCCCGTAACCCTCCTGGCCTCAACCTTCATTAGTCACTGTCCTCACCCATCCAGCCCCCTCCCTGTTCCCATTCCAGCACTACACAGCCATCATTTTACCACCACACCCAGTCTTTTAATTTATTTTTATTTCTATTTCTCTCCTTTCTGCTACCCCCCCCCCCCCCCCACCTTCACTCCTACCCTCCGTCTAAATTGCAACACTTCACTCTCCACCACTCCCACCATATTATCCCTCCCCCTCTGCATCCCAGCCTCCTCCTTACACCCACCCAGTTGCCACTCCCATCATGCATTGGTGCTGCTGCTCGCAGTGTAGTTTCAGCTCTCTGAGGCTGCAGGTGTGTGTGTGTGTGTGTGTGTGTGTGTGTGTGTGTGTGTCTACTGCTAACAAAGGCCTTAATGGCCGAAAGCTATGAGTGTGTGAATCTTTTTATTGTGCCCATGACGACTCAGCATCTCCGCTATATGGTGAGTTGCAACTTTCCTTCACTGGTATTGTTACATTCCATCCTGGATTTTCCATTGTTTGATTCTTGTCTATGAAGTATCATTTCTCGTATCACCACCACCATAGTCATCCTTTAAATCTAAACAAAAATGTGTAGCCACACAATACATTAAGATATAACTACTAACCTATGTCTTTACATCTTTGCAGTTCTTTCAATACAAATTCTCGAAGCTCAGAATAGGCCTTCTCCAGTATATCATTGACAATTATAATATCAAAATTGCCTGGCGTTTCACCTGCAAAATATTTTTAAATAAATATTAAATTCAGTTAAGTAATAACTGCAAAATGTAGCTGCACATTGTAACTTAATTAGTGAGTTATGTGAATTTATATATATTAGAACAACTTCCGCATTCCATGATTCTTAATGCAGACAAGAATCATCCATAGTGTTCAATCAAAATTACACCATCAGAACAAAATTAATAATTTCTTAAAATACAACTATCTTTGACTATGAACTAATGTAGCAATAAACTGAACATTCTAAAAGTAGTTTCCAAAAAATGTAAATGTCAAAAACAGCAAAGTTGCAAGACCCAATTTTCTAAATTAATTAGTGACTAAATTTGGGTTCCACAAACCCATTTTCAAATCACCCAAACAGATAAAATGGAACAGAATCATAACTGTTTCACCTTCATGGATTTGCAGCATGCTGGGTTAATAATGGGACAGCAACTTGTATTAACCAGTTTGATGTAGAGAACAGCCAAAGTTGCAAGATTTATTTATTTTTTTATTTAATAGATGACTAGTTTCAGTTTCCCAGAACCCATTTTTAAATAATCTAAGCATACAACATGGTACACTCCGTAATAGCATGCAAACCTTGTTAAGATTGTACATACACTTACATCAAAGTCAAATTTTTTAATGAAATTGGCAGGACAAACCTGCACATGTGCGGAAAAAGATATGAACATGATGCAATAGTACTACCTGCCAAGTTTGCAGACCTTTTTCCAGCCCATGTTCATTGAAAAATTTGACCAGTATAAGTTTATGTTCTATATGAACATGGTTTAAATGGTATTATGTTTAAATCACACATATGTAGAGGGTGTAAAGAAACAACATGGTCAATTGGTAATATTTTCAGCACGATGGTAGACTGATCACTTCCGAAGTAGGAATCCAATCTGACACATACTTTCATTGTATTGGTTTTGGTGTCTTAATATGAAGTTATGCAGCCTGTTAGCTACTAGTGTAAAATAACAGGACTTTAACTTTGCTGTGAATGTGCTACAGACAACAACAGGCTACAGTTCATAATTAAATGGTTAGTTTGTGTTGTGTATTTGGGCAGCAGTGTTGTTGATAGCATTATGAAATTACCAGTATACAGGGATTGGACAAAATTATGGAAAGACTGTAAGAAATGCGTGCTTAAACATAAATGCAGTTGCTAGCCAAGCCTGCATGTTCTGCTGTTATATATGACCATGCGCAGCAGCTGTACAATGTCTCCAATAAGTTGCAAGAGTCAGTCATCGTCAGAAGAGTGTTCTGTGTAGTTGGAGTGCATTATGTCAGAGCTAAGAGGATTCAGATGTGGTAAAATTATTGGGGCTTGTATGTGGGTGCTCCTGTAACCAAGCTAGTCAAAGTTTTTGGTGTTTCAAGAGACACCAATTGACGATTTAAACAGCATACAGGGAAAGTGGAAAAACATCATCTGTTAAGTCACAATGTGGACTAAAGTACGTGTTGAGTGATCACTGATCGCTGAAGAGGATCGTGATGAAAAATAAGGGGATGACAACTGCAAAAATCACTGCATAACTGAATGTTGCACTTACAAACCCTGTCTACATCTAAGCAATACAAAGGGAGATCCAAAAGCAGGAAACTGCAGGTGCAGGGCGAGCCGGAATTTCCAAACCACTCATCAGTGACATAAATGCCTGTAAAGGGAAAATGTGGTATGGAAGCCATAAAATTTGGCCTGTGGATCAATGCAGGAATGTCATTTGGTTGGATGAGTCTTGTTTAACACTGTTTCTTACTTCTGGCCAAGATTATGTCCCAAGAGTAAAATATGGCGGGTGTTTGGTGACGATTTGGGCAGCCATATTGTGGCACTCCATAGACTCCATGGTTACTCTGCAAGGTCAAATTACTGCCAAGAATTGTGTGACAGTATTGGCTCATTAGGTCCATCCCATTGTACAAAGTTTATTGCCCAAAGGGGATGCTGTATTTCAAGATGATAGGTCTCCTGTTCACACAACCAGGACTGGTTTTGTGTGCACGAGGAAAAACTGTTGCATCTTCCTTGGCCACCACTCACCAGATCTAAATATTTCTGAGCCTTTTGGTCTACTTTGCAGATAAGGGTACATGATCACTATCCACCACCATCATTATCTGAACTTGCCACTATTTTGCAGGAAGAATGGTATAAGATTCCCTTGAAACCATACAGGACCAGTATTTATCCCTCCTCAGATGACAGCCAGCTGTTTTGAATACAAACAGTTTTGCTAAATCTTATTAGGTGATGTAATGTGTCGTACATGTGGTGTTTCCACATTTTTGTTCACCCCCTCTATAAATACTGAAATGACTGATATGCTGCTTGCATATGGCAAAGTCGATGGCAACAGCTGAGCTGAAATTGCACAACTGTATGGCTTGCCAACAAATGTACTCTGCATTCTTTAGTGTTGCAACCACTGAGAGAAGACTAAGAAAAACTGAAAAGTCGCAACAAGTAAGTTCTGAATTTTCCAGAGCTATATTATATAAGTACAGTAAATATCTTTTTTCTTTCATCTTTCTTCTTCAACCTATGCACTGACAGACATCCTTGGGTTGTTACTTTTCATTTTATACATCATATAAGAAATACTTTAACTCTCTTTACTTTAGGAAAAACAAAACAGTTCAAATTCCAAAACAATAACATCAACAATTATGAATGAGAAATGGACTACTATAGTACCATATTCCAGTTCCGTAGCAGCAATGGTCAAGCGTCTCTGCAAGCTCTCCTCACTTTCAGTCCCTCGACCTCTTAGACGTTCTTCAAGTGTGCTCAAAGAAGGTGGTTTTATGAAGACATATAAAGGTTTTAAACTTGTTTGTTTTATTTGTTTCACACCTTGTATCTCTATATCAAGCACACATATCTTACCACTCTGGCTCACTTTTTCAACAGCTGCTTTGCTGCAAAACGAATAAACGTATGTTACCAAATGCAATACGAGGGACAAACATCCATTCCGTGGTGAATACATTTAAAGTCAACTACACATTAAACACACATTCACATAAATATAATCAATACAAGGTGTAAAGGCAACAAACACACCATACAACTGAGGCACATAAACAAGATTGAAAATGTTTCTAAACTTTCAGTTTCCTTTTTCAAATCTAACTAATGCAGAAGAAACACACACACACACACACACACACACACACACGCACCAGCACTGCAGCTTGACCCCTCCACCCCTCTCTCTCTCTCTCTCTACATTTGTGCTTCTCAAATCTTGAATCTTGCCAAGAAGTCCTTGCTAGCACAATCTTTTTTACTTCTTTAAAAAGTAATTATCAATGTCCAAATACACAATTTGTTCTTTCTTTAAGCATGCAGTGGCTAATCTAAAATTCTTTTCATGTTTATGTGCTCCTTGAATTTACAGTATTTTCTTTTCCTTGAGAAGTAAATCTACTAACTTAAAATGTACATCTTGCACATCCAAAACATGTATTTTTCTTGTGTGGACAGGTGGGAGGAAGAGGATTTGTGGGGCCATATCAATTTGAAAAAGTTCAGAGTGTGTGATAAACTAGAAGGACAGAAAATGTAATTTATCTGAGTTCGAATGGCACAATTTTGGCACATGTTTTAAGCAGAAGTCTGTGTATTCAGAAAGGGGAAATTGGTGTCTCTGCCGCATTTGGGCAATGAACAAATTCAATGGAAACAAAATTTGTATCAAAGCCAGGATTCAAACCTGGGTCTCCTGCCAACTAAGCAGGTTTCTTAACCATCCACACCACCTTGACATTTATCACCAATGAATTCTTTCATTGCCCAAATGCAGCAGAGATTGGAATTTCTCCTTTCTGAACATATTCTATGTCCAGTCATGGGATCAAACATAGAAATGGTATCTGCTCTTTTGCACATGTCCAAAAGAACAGGCACCAATCATGTAGAAGTACATTTCTTATTTTAAAGAAACAGGAAGAGAGCATGACTGCATATCAGAAGATTTTAACTGTTCAACTTATTAGAGAATTTCTATATACGGATCACTGTTTTATTCGCAACAATGTCACAGCTTGTGTTATTAGAGAATAACACAATTTTCTCAACTTGTTCTTCTGATTCCCATTTTGTAAATGGCTTTACCTCCCACCATGAACCATGGACCTTGCCGTTGGTGGGGAGGCTTGCGTGCCTCACCGATACAGATGGCTGTACCGTAGGTGCATCCACAATTGAGGGGTATCTGTTGAGAGGCCAGACAAACGTGTGGTTCCTGAAGAGGGGCAGCAGCCTTTTCAGTAGTTGCAGGGGCAACAGTCTGGATGATTGACTGATCTGGCCATATAACACTAACCAAAACGGCCTTGCTGTGCTGGTACTGAGAATGGCTGAAAGCAAGGGGAAACTACGGCCGTAATTTTTCCCGAGGGCATGCAGCTTTACTGTATGGTTAAATGATGATGGCGTCCTCTTGGGTAAAATATTCTGGAGGTAAAATAGTCCCCCATTCGGATCTCTGGGTGGGGACTACTCAAGAGGACGTCATTATCAGGAAAAAGAAAACTGGCGTTCTACGGATCGGAGCGTGGAATGTCAGATCCCTTAATCGGGCAGGTAGGTTAGAAAATTTAAAAAGGGAAATGGATAGGTTAAAGTTGGATATAGTGGGAATTAGTGAAGTTCGGTGGCAGGAGGAACAAGACTTTTGGTCAGGTGAACACAGGGTTATAAATACAAAATCAAATAAGGGTAATGCAGGAGTAGGTTTAATAATGAATAAGAAAATAGGAGTGCGGGTAAGCTACTACAAACAGCATAGTGAACGCATTATTGTGGCCAAGATAGACACAAAGCCCAAGTCTACTACAGTAGTAAAAGTCTATATGCCAACTAGATCAGCAGATGATGAAGAAATTGATGAAATGTATGATGAGATAAAAGAAATTATTCAGGTAGTGAAGGGAGATAAAAATTTAATAGTCATGGGTGACGAATTCGGGAGTAGGAAAAGGGAGAGAAGGAAACAAAGTAGGTGAATATGGATTGGGGCTAAGAAATGAAAGAGGAAGACGCCTGGTAGAGTTTTGCACTGAGCATAACTTAATCATAGCTAACACTTGGTTCAAGAATCATGAAAGAAGGTTGTATACATGGAAAAATCCTGGAGATACTAGAAGGTATCAGATAGATTATATAATGGTACGACAGAGATTTAGGAACCAGGTTTTAAATTGTAAGACATTTCCAGGGGCAGATGTGGACTCTGACCACAATCTAATTGTTATGAACTGTAGATTAAAACTGAAGAAACTGCAAAAAGGTGGGAATTTAATGAGATGGGACCTGGATAAACTGACTAAACCAGAGGTTGTACAGGGTTTCAGGGAGAGCATAAGGGAACAATTGACAGGAATGGGGGAAAGAAGTACAGTAGAAGAAGAATGGTTAGCTCTGAGGGATGAAGTAGTGAAGGAAGCAGAGGATCAAGTAGGTAAATAGACGAGGGCTAGCAGAAATCCTAGGGTACCAGAAGAAATATTGAATTTAATTGATGAAAGGAAAAAATATAAAAATGCAGTAAATGAAGAAGGCAAAAAGGAATACAAACATCTCAAAAACGAGATCGACAGGAAGTGCAAAATGGCTAAGAAGGGATGGCTAGAGGACAAATGTAAGGATGTAGAGGCTTATCTCACTAGGGGTAAGATAGATACTGCCTACAGGAACATTAAAGAGAACTTTGCAGAAAAGAGAACCACTTGTATGAATATCAAGAGCTCAGATGGAAACCCAGTTCTAATAAAAGAAGGGAAAGCAGAAAGGTGGAAGGAGTATATAGAGGGTCTATACAAGGGCGATGTACTTGAGGACAATATTATGGAAATGGAAGAGGATGTAGATGAAGATGAAATAGGAGATATGATACTGCGTGAAGAATTTTACAGAGCACTGAAAGACCTAAGTCGAAACAAGGCCCCGGGAGTAGACAACATTTCATTAGAACTACTGACAGCCTTGGGAGAGCCAGTCCTGACAAAACTCTACCATCTGGTGAGCAAGATGTGTGAGACAGGCGAAATACCCTCAGACTTCATGAAGAATACAATAATTCCAATCCCAAAGAAAGCAGGTGGTGACAGGTGTGAAAATTACCGAACTACCCGTTTAATAAGTCACAGCTGCAAAACACTAACACGAATTCTTTACAGAAGAATGGAAAAACTGGTAGAAGCCGACCTCGGGGAAGATCAGTTTGGATTCTGTAGAAATATTGGCACATGTGAGGCAATACTGACCCTACAACTTATCTTAGAAGCTAGGTTAAGGAAAGGCAAACCTACGTTTCCAGCATTTGTAGACTTAGAGAAAGCTTTTGACAATGTTGACTGGAATACTCTCTTTCAAATTCTAAAAGTGGCACGGGTAAAATACAGGGAGTGAAAGGCTATTTACAATTTGTACAGAAACCAGATGGCAGTTATAAGAGTGGAGGGGTATGAAAGGGAAGCAGTGGTTGGGAAGGGAGTGAGACAGGGTTGTAGCCTATCCCCGATGTTATTCCATCTGTATATTGAGCAAGCAGTAAAGGAAACAAAAGAAAAGTTTGGAGTAGGTATTAAAGTCCATGGAGAAGAAATAAAAACGTTGAGGTTTGCCGATGACATTGTAATTTTGTCAGAGACTGCAAAGGACTTGGAAGAGCAGTTGAACGGAATGGACAGTGTCTTGAAAGGAGGATATAAGATGAACATCAACAAAAGCAAAACGAGGATAATGGAATGTAGTCGAATTAAGTCGGGTGATGCTGAGGGAATTAGATTAGGAAATGAGACACTTAAAAAGTAGTAAATGGGTTTTGCTATTTGGGGAGCAAAATAACTCACGGTGGTCAAAGTAGAGAAGATATAAAATGTAGACTGGCAATGGCAAGGAAAGCGTTTATGAAGAAGAGAAATTTGTTAACATCGAGTATAGATTTAAGTGTCAGGAAGTCGTTTCTGAAAGTACACTCCTGGAAATTGAAATAAGAACACCGTGAATTCATTGTCCCAGGAAGGGGAAACTTTATTGACACATTCCTGGGGTCAGATACATCACATGATCACACTGACAGAACCACAGGCACATAGACACAGGCAACAGAGCATGCACAATGTCGGCACTAGTACAGTGTATATCCACCTTTCGCAGCAATGCAGGCTGCTATTCTCCCATGGAGACGATCGTAGAGATGCTGGATGTAGTCCTGTGGAACGGCTTGCCATGTCATTTCCACCTGGCGCCTCAGTTGGACCAGCGTTCGTGCTGGACGTGCAGACCGCGTGAGACGACGCTTCATCCAGTCCCAAACATGCTCAATGGGGGACAGATCCGGAGATCTTGCTGGCCAGGGTAGTTGACTTACACCTTCTAGAGCACGTTGGGTGGCACGGGATACATGCGGACGTGCATTGTCCTGTTGGAACAGCAAGTTCCCTTGCCGGTCTAGGAATGGTAGAACGATGGGTTCGATGACGGTTTGGATGTACCGTGCACTATTCAGTGTCCCCTCGACGATCACCAGTGGTGTACGGCCAGTGTAGGAGATCGCTCCCCACACCATGATGCCGGGTGTTGGCCCTGTGTGCCTCGGTCGTATGCAGTCCTGATTGTGGCGCTCACCTGCACGGCGCCAAACACGCATACGACCATCATTGGCACCAAGGCAGAAGCGACTCTCATTGCTGAAGACGACACGTCTCCATTCGTCCCTCCATTCACGCCTGTCGCGACACCACTGGAGGCGGGCTGCACGATGTTGGGGCGTGAGCGGAAGACGGCCTAACAGTGTGCGGGACCGTAGCCCAGCTTCATGGAGACGGTTGCGAATGGTCCTCGCCTATACCCCAGGAGCAACAGTGTCCCTAATTTGCTGGGAAGTGGCGGTGCGGTCCCCTACGGCACTGCGTAGGATCCTACGGTCTTGGCGTGCATCCGTGCGTCGCTGCGGTCCGGTCCCAGGTCGACGGGCACGTGCACCTTCCGCCGACCACTGGCGACAACATCGATGTACTGTGTAGACTTGGCCACTGTTTCTATGTTTCGATACAGTGTATCGATACGTGGAACTGTTTCAGTGTTTCGGAACGGCTGTGGTTCACTGTTTCGAAACAGTGGTGTTTCATTCCGCCCCTGTCTCGGATAACCGGACCAGATTCGATCTCGAGCCAGACACAGAAACTGTATCGTTGTTTCAAAATAAGGCTGTTTCAGTCCACCTGTGCTTGGAACGGACTAATTGTATCGAAACAGTGATGTTTCATTCCGCTCTGTGTCGGACGAGATTCGGACTCGGCACAGGTACTGAAACACAACATACCACTTCGTGAAACACTTTCAAGAGTGTCGAAATCTTTTTGACAAGCAATAGCATGAAGATATCCGAAAATAAAGCTTCGTTTCTAGCTGACTGTTCTATCCCGAAATGGCGTAACGTCTGTTTTATAAACACTAACCAAACAAAAAAACAACGCATATTATTCACATTCAAAATAATAAATATGTGAAAATCATTCAGTTAAATTACACTTTTTTATAACATACGCTTCTCTGTTCATGAACAGTAATCATATTAAGAAACGCAAGTAAGCCTACAATATTGTGAATAAAAAAAGGCTTAGAGTGACAGTTATTAGACATATATACAAATTTGATGTAGGTATAATTGCAAGCAATCTGTTTGACATATCACTGATAGTGTAATGGTGAACGGGAAGGGCTGGGAAGCATGGTGAATTTATAGTAACGGTTCGAAACACCTTGAAAGACAAAATTTTTTTCTGTTATGTTTTGTTATTTATTCGAATTATTTGGCATTATTTGTGAGGCTATAGTCACTGTGCCTATTATCCACAATGATTCCCTTTGTGTGCATGGAAATTAGCAGGATGGGTATATTACCCATACTAGCGGAATGTGGGAATCCCTGTAGCATAACCGTTGTTTCTGCAGTTTGCTCCCACCTCCAGTTCCGTTCGTGGTGGTTCTTCTGTCTTCAGCTATGGCTGTCCTCAGCCAATTGAAAAGTATGAAAGTCACACGAGACGAAAGCAGCGCATTCGCTGCATGAAATACGAAACTGCCAAGACGCCTAAGTGATAGTTTCGTACTTTTCTGCGATATGATTAGCGCTCTCGAACCTCATTCGTGTTTATATGGACATACTTATACAGTAGACATTTAAGATGATAAAATGTGTAGGTTTATTAAATTACAAAATACAAACTGTTTCACTGTTTCGAAACGGAGTATCGAAACATTACATTGTACTGTTTCATTTGCTTCGAAACAGTTACGTGTTTCAGTTTGCCCATCTCTAGTACTGTGGAGACCTCACGCCCCACGTGTTGAGCAATTCGGCGGTACGTCCACCCGGCCTCCCGCATGCCCACTATACGCCCTCGCTCAAAGTCCGTCAACTGCAAATACGGTTCACGTCCACGCTGTCGCGGCATGCTACCAGTGTTAAAGACTGCGATGGAGCTCCGTATGCCACGGCAAACTGGCTGACACTGACGGCGGCGGTGCACAAATGCTGCGCAGCTAGCGCCATTCGACGGCCAACACCATGGTTCCTGGTGTGTCCGCTGTGCCGTGCGTGTGATCATTGCTTGTACAGCCCTCTCGCAGTATCCGGAGCAAGTATGGTGGGTCTGACACACCGGTGTCAATGTGTTCTTTTTTCCATTTCCAGGAGTGTATTTGTATGGAGTGTAGCCATGTATGGAAGTGAAACATGGACGATAAATAGTTTGGGCAAGAAGAGAATAGAAGCTTTCGAAATGTGGTGTTACAGAAGAATGCTGAAGATTAGATGGGTAGATCACATAACTAATGATGAAGTATTGAATAGAATTGGGGAGAAGAGGAGTTTGTGGCACAGCTTGACAAAAAGAAGGGACCGGTTAGTAGGACATGTTCTGAGGCATCAAGGGATCACAAATTTAGCATTGGAGGGCAGCGTGGAGGGTAAAAATCGTAGAGGGAGACCAAGAGATCAGTAAGTACTGGGAGATGAAGAAGCTTGCACAGGATAGGGTAGCATGGAGAGCTGCATCAAACCAGTCTCAGGACTGAAGACCACAACAACAACAAATGGCTTACAGGCAGACAAAGAAAACTGGAATCTGTTTGTGTGTGTGTGTGTTTGTTTTTTTTATGCAACATGGTTTGATCCTAACAACAATACCTTCCAGATAGTAAAGAATAACGTGTTGTGATGTTAAAGAAATATCTTAACTTCTTGTTGGTGCAAGAAAGAGAAAACACATCAGAATTATATAAGATTTCAGGCTAGATATCCTAATCAAGCTTCACTGATTTTATTTTATTTGTGTGCACTAGTAATGTAAGAAATATTGGATGACTGTTGGCTGGCAGAGACAAGACTGCTGAAATATAAAATGCTGTTCAGCATTCAGTACTGAACTATTTATTATTTGTAAAAAAGGAATGTCTTTTAATTTATTTCTTGATTTCTCTAAACATGCTGTACCTTGTTCCATACAGATTATGGTTGTATTCTGCAGACTCAAGAAACTCTCCATTGTTGATTGCAGCTTTCATTGCCTCTTTTGTTGTAAAATTATAGTGTACACCATCCACTTCCCCACTACGAGGACTTCGTGTTGTGTGAGACACAGAAAAACCAAACTTATCTGGAAATTCATCAAATAGCTTCTTCAATAGAGTTGATTTTCCACATCCAGATGGGCCACATATCACCATGGCCTTTGGATTTTCTTTCACCATTGTGTTATAAACTGTAACAAAGAAAGGACATCTTATAATGTCTCAGCATCAGATATACTGTTTTGTATTGTAGACAGAAGACCATAACAATCAAATAAATATTCATGAGAGCAATGGTTTACATACCTAATTGCTTCGTAAATGAGATCTTGTTTTGCAAAAAATTTAAGCATATTTTTGAAAGGTTCACAAATACAACTGACATTCTTGTTTTTTTAAGAAGTGGTGCACTTTAGTTTATTAAAGCTTGACCCATACCGATGGTATACCACTAAAAAATTTATGATGAGAATACCAAGGCATCCTCTTCAGTGAGATCCCTTTAATCAAATACATACTTTTCAAAACATATCAAGTAACCAAAACATTCTCATTGATATTCCATATATATAACATTCTGTAATATAAAAAGTATGGACCTGTTTAAAGATTTGGAAAGTGTTGATGCAAATGGCAGAGGTAAGTGTTAGTTTAGTTACGTGAACATATCTGAAACTGCACGAGTGTCATGACAAAAGCAATCATATACAGCCCTGTATACAGCAGAGTACTAAATGTGATTTATAAATCGTAGCAATTTTAATGAAAAAGATGGGTCAGATAAAAAAGGGGGACAAAAGGAATTACAGGGCAGGCACAGACAGACATCACCAACAGTAAAAGCAATGCAAACATCATAAAAACAGTGAGGGGGCAAGGATTAGTAAATACACAATGTTCTTCAGAATAGTTGATACTGTAATACTTAGTGGGAATTATATACGAAACTCAGTTATATATTTATATAGGAAACTCAAACATGTCAGCTACATAGTCATGTTATGCAGGACATTTAACTTTAGCATCTTGAACATACATAGCTTTTCGCGTGCCAAGAATTAAAATTTTGATTAATATAAGAGTATCATTCCTGGAATGAAATGAAAAAGATAACTATTATTATATAGGGCACTCTAAATAAAATGAGATAAATAATAATAATGTCGTGTGGCTAGGGTCTCCCGTCAGATAGGCGGATCGCCTGGTGCAAGTCTTTCTAGTTGAAGCCACTTCGGCGGAGATGAAGGCTACATGAACTATACTACTTTTTATTCTTCTCACACACAGGTTATACCACTGTTAATGGTTTATCAACAGTTGGTTGGTTAATTTGCAACAGACTGCTATATTATTCTTTTCCAGAAGACACCAGGACTATGCCTGTAAAGTAACTGTTTTGACAAAAAGAGAGGTAGCTAGATTAGGTCACTTGGCAAGATTATTATTATTATTATTATTATTATTATTATTATTATTATTATTATATCTCTATATAACAAAATGGAAAAATTGGGTGTAATCAACAAGAAGAGGAAAACCAAACAACTGCAGGATACCAAGTGTGAGACTGTAGTCCGTACATGGAAACTGAGATCAGTTGTAGATTTGTCTCCAGATTTTTTTTTTTTATTGTCTTTCTGTGTCAGAGAAATGTCAAAAGGAAAACAAGCAATGGACACTCCAGGTTGGAATATCAACAATATAAGGAAAAGGATAGATTGCTACTCACCATAAACATGACATGTTGAGTTGCAGAAAAGCACAATGGCATAACTGTTACACATTTAGCTTCAATCACAGCCTTCACCAGAAAAGAAAACACACAAACATTCATTCACACAAGCAAGCACACATGACAGCCATCTCCGGCAGCTTGGATCCGAATGCAACTGTCACACTGAATGACAGCAGCAACCTGAAGAGTGTGCGGAAGGGGAAGGATAGCAGGGTACAGTTGGGGGGAGAGAAGAGTGCTGTGTCACAGTGCGTGCAGGAACTAGATGGAGGGAAGACACGATTACAAGGTACAGCATTGGGAGGCTGAGGGGTTGGGAAGTGGGGAAAGGGGGAGGGGGGGGGGGGAGCCAAAAAGGAGAGGAACAGGGAAATGGAAAGACAGATGGGTGCACTGTCATAGGACGGCACACAATCAGGTTAAGTGAATGTGAACAGAGAGGAGATCATAGCAGAGAGGAGACAGAAACTTTTGGGTGGATGGCGTGGGGACAATAGGTTACTGTATTTCGAGGCCAGGATAGTTTCAGAAGTGGAGAATATGTTGAAAGAATAACTCCCGTCTGTACAGTTCAGGAAAGCCGGTGGTGGAGGGGAGGGTCCAGATGGCCTGGGTTGTGAAGCAGCCATTGAAATCAAGCATATTATGTCCAGCTGCATGTTGTGCCACACGGTGGTCTACTTTACCCTTGGTCACAGTTTGGCGGTGGCCAGTTATCTTGGTGGACAGCTGGTTGGTAGTCATACCAATATAAAAAGCTGTGCAATGAGTTTGCAGCAGAGCTGTTATATGACACAGCTGCTTTCACAGATGGCCTGGCCTCTGATGAGGTAAGGCAAGCCTGTGACAGGATTGGAATAGGAAGTGCTGGGTGGGTGAATTGGGCAGGTCTTGCACCTGGATCTTCCACAGGAATATGATTCTGTGGCAAAGGGTTGGGACTGGGAGTGGCACAAAGTTGGACTACAATGTTATGGAGCTTGGGTTGGCAAAGGAGCACCACTTTAGGAGAGGTGGGAAGGATCTTGGTTAAGATGTCACTTATTTCAGAGCATGATGATAAGGAATTAAAGCCTTGACAAAGGATGTGCTTCAGATGGCCCAGTCTGGAGTGGTATTGGGTAATGAAAGGGACACTCCTTTGCAGCTGTTTCTGGGGGGGCAGTGAGAGGACTGGGGGTTTGGGGGAAAATGGCATGGGAGATCTGTTTGCAGACTAGGTCTGAGGAATAATACCTGTTTGTGAAGGCCTTGGTGAGACCTTCAGCATACTGAGCAATGGAGTTTTGTCACTGTAGGGTGCCCAGGCTGCAGGTCAGAGATTTTTTGGTGTGAAAGGGATGACAGCTATCAAAATGCAGGTACTGTTGGTCATTGGTGGGTTTAACATGGGCATAAATGTGAATGAATTTCTTTCCTCTGACAGTTCCAAAGTCCAGGAAGGTGGCACGCTGGGTTAAGACCAACCAGGTGAATCGGGTGAGAGATAAAGTGTTGAGGTTGTGAAGGAACAAGGATAGGATGTCTTGGCCCTGAGCCCATCTATCCCCTGCACAGACTGCTATGCAGCACTCTTCCCCCCCCCCCCCCCAAACGGACCCTGCTATCCCTTTCCCCTCCCCGCCCCCTCCGAGATTGCTGCTTTCGTTCAATGTGACAGTTGCATTCCGGTCTGAGATGTAAGATATGGCAGTCGTGTGTGTGTAAGGTATGCTCGCATGTGAGAATGAATGAATGAATGTGTGTGTGTGTGTGTGTGTGTGTGTGTGTGTGTGCTTTTCTGAAGACGTCTTTGGCAGGATGTAAATTGTGTAACAGTCTTTTTGTTGTGTCTGTCTGCAGCTCAACATGTCATCTTTATGGTGACTAGCAATCTCCTTATATTGTTGATATAAAAGGAAAACAAGTATTGACAAAGGGAACAAGTACAAAAAGTCAAATAAACTGAGGATATAAGATACTGTCACTGTCGGTTGGAGGAAAGAAGTAGTTTTGCCCCTATACTTCTTAGCCTGTTCTTGAGGACAATATTATGGAAATGGAAGAGGAGGTAGAAGATGAAATGGGAGATATGATACTGCGTGAAGAGTTTGACAGAGCACTGAAAGACCTAAGTCGAAACAAGGCCCCGGGAGTAGACGACGTTCCATTAGAACTACTGATAGCCTTGGAAGAGCCAGCTCTGACAAAACTCTACCACCTGGTGAGCAAGATGTATGAGACAGGCGAAATACCGTCAGACTTCATGAAGAATACAATAATTCCAATCCCAAAGAAAGCAGGTGCTGACAGATGTGAAAATTACTGAACTATCAGTTTAATAAGCCACGACTGCAAAATACTAACACGGATTCTTTACAGACAAATGGAAAAACTGGTAGAAGCCGACCTTGGGGAAGATCAGTTTGGATTCTGTAGAAATGTTGGAACACGTAGGCAATACTGACCCTATGATTTATCTTAGAGAATAGATTAAGCAAAGGCAAACCTACGTTTCTAGCATTTGTAGACTTAGAGAAAGCTTTTGACAATGTTGATTGGAATACTTTCTTTCATATTCTGAAGGTGGCAGGGGTAAAATACAGGGAGCGAAAGGCTATTTATAATTTGTACAGAAACCAGATGGCAGTTATAAGAGTCGAGGGGCATGAAAGGGAAGCAGTGGTTGGGAAGGGAGTGAGACAGGGTTGTAGCCTATCCCCAATGTTATTTAATCTGTATATTGAGCAAGCAGTAAAGGAAACAAAAGAAAAGTTCAGAGTAGGAATTAAAATCCACGGAGAAGAAATAAAAACTTTGAGGTTCGCCGATGACATTGTAATTCTGTCAGAGACAGCAAAGGACCTGGAAGAGCAGCTGAACGGAATGGACAGTGTCCTGAAAGGAGGATATAAGATGAACATCAACAAAAGCAAAACGAGGATCATGGAATGTAGTCGAATTAAATCGGGTGTGGGAATTAGATTAGGAAGTGAGACGCTTAAAGTAGTAAATGAGTTTTGCTATTTGGGAGCAAAATAACTCACGATGGTTGAAGTAGAGAGGATATAAAATGTAGACTGGCAATGGCAAGGAAAGCGTTTCTGAAGAAGAGAAATTTGTTAACATTGAGTATAGATTACAGTGTCAGGAAGTCGTTTCTGGAAGTATTTGTATGGAGTGTAGCCATGTATGGAAGTGAAACATGGACGATAAACAGTTAGGACGAGAAGAAAATAGAAGCTTTCGAGATGTGGTGCTACAGAAGAATGCTAAAGATTAGGTGGGTAGATCACATGACTAATGAGGAAGTACTGAATAGAATTGGGGAGAAGGCGAGTTTGTGGCACAACTTGACTAGAAGAAGGGATCGGTTGGTAGGATATATTCTGAGGCATCAAGGGATCACCAATTTAGTATTGGAGGGTAGAGTGGAGGGTAAAAATCATAGAGGGAGACCAAGAGATGAATACACTAAACAGATTCAGAAGGATGTAGGTTGCAGTAGGTATTGGGAGATGAAGCTTGCACAGGATAGAGTAGCATGGAGAGCTGCATCAAACCAGTCACTGGACTGAAGACTACAACAACAACAACAACAACAACTTCTTAGCAACTAGAGAGAGGTGAAAATATAGTCCACTGCAAATTCAATACCTTTCTGCAAATAGACATAATATTTACACTTTCCAAGAGGAAACTCGGTGCAGTGGATGACAGGATAGCTCAACTGATACAAATTGAAGGTACTTAACCAGCACTTACAGGTTACCCTGGCTCCCAACCTAGCCTCACTGCATTTGCACACAGCACTGAACTGAGCACAGCACCTGCTTTTGTATACAAAAGTGTATATGACACACGGAGTTAATGAAAGAGAAAATAAAACTCAGCACAGTGAAGACAAATCTCAACGGTGGAACTACATCACATTGCATTGTATGCCAGGTTATGGTTAAGCCTGTATAATTTGTGCAATCAGCTACCACATTTAGGGTCTTTTTGGGGCATGCAAATAGAACATCAGTCAAAATCTCCACCCTCCCCTCTTTTGGTTTTACAAAGCTAAAGACACCACTGTTCTTCATTTAATTCTATGCACTATTGATGGCACCTGATTCAATTGACAAAGGTTAATCTAAGAAATTGACAACAGCTATACATATCTATTCTTTTAGTTGTTTCAACTTTCAATATATGTGTTTTTACAATGTAAATCACTGAAAAACAGATTCCTCAGTTACAACTACCACACTGTGGACTGTGATAGTCCTCAGCAGTACTGTAATATTTACCTAAAAATAAAACCTAAGAAAGGTAAATCAAAAGTAGCTTTTGTAGTCATTGCCTTACAGTCTGTTCTGCTGAAAAAAGATGTAGAATATAAACTGCAATTTTAACTATTGTTGCACACTTTTCAAAGAGTATGCACTGACCAATCTAGTGAGGTATTTTACAAATAAGTATTGATTGAAAATGAGATTTTCACTCTGCAGCGGAGTGTGTGCTGATACGAAACTTCCTGGTAGATTAAAACTGTGTGCTGGACCAAGACTCAAACTCGGGTCCTTTGCCTTTTGCGGGCAAGTGCTCTACTGACTGAGTTACCCAAGCACGACTCATGTCCCATCCCCACAGCAAGTTTGGAAGGTAGGAGACAAGGTACTGGTAGAATTGAAGCTGTGAGGACAGGTCGTGAGTCATGCTTGGCTAGCTCAGTCAGTAGAGCACTTGCCTGCAATAGGCAAAGGTCTCAAGTTAATAGTCTCTGTCCAGCACACAGTTTTATTGCCAGGAAGCTTCAAGTATTGATTGAGGTTTGACAATACTAAGAAGCTGCTTATAAACCAAACTTGCAAGTCTGCCAAGTGAAGCCAAAAGCAAGAAAGTTTATGGGAGAACACCTCGACATACTTGAAAGTCAAATTATGTCTACACAGGTATCTCATTTCAATGGTGTGATGGTCAAAAACTCTCAGTACTTCAAAAGAGATCAAATGTGGTAGCAGCAAAACAGAGATGAAATTCATTTTTCTTGTTTGAATCCATTTACCAATTTCCTTGCAGTTCCTATGAAGGTTAGAGAGTAGTCTAACTTATGTTTACTGCTAACAGCATCAGCACTACTGCATGCTGTCTGACAGAAAGATAGACAAAGTGTCTTTTATTTTCAAAAAAGTGTAACAAGACAGACACTTACATCAAAACAACATTCTTCTGTAGATGTTTTGGAACATATTTTATACATAAATGTGATTATACTGATCTAACAAGCTGCTCTACTGGAATCAGCATGAGTTTCAAAAGCAAAAACTGTGTAAAACTCACTCTGACTACAAACTTGCGAAGGCTATAGAGAAGTGTGATCAGATGGGTGCTGCATTCCTTGACTTTCAAAAGGTTTACTACACAACTGCATATAATTAATTAAGTACAGGTTTATGTAATATCTAATCCAACATCCATCTGGTACATGAATTTCCTGTCAGGTAAAATTAAATATGCAGTGCTTTTTGAGCAAATACAACATTGACATTAACAATATGCATAAATGACATAGTGAATAGTACCATAAATTGTTTCATATTGTTCATCGATGGCAATATTTAATGCGATTTCAGATGGGGCTGGTTGTGACATTCAGAAAGATTTATGAAATATCATGACTTCCTGTGACAAATTTTAGTTCATGTTAAACAAAACTAAATGTAAAATAATGCATAAACTTAGGTGAAAGCTACTACAATGTCAATAACATTATACCTACACATGTCTGAATAATGTAGATGATATGTATAATTTGTGCTTGATTTTTTTTTAATTTTATAAGAGGATTATGCAACAACTCATATAAGATGATGATGTTATTGTTGTGGTTGTCGGTTCAAAGGATGGTCTGATGCAGTTTTCTACTGCACAAGCCTTTTCATCTCTGCATAACCACTGAAAGCTACATCCATTTGAACCCATGTACTTGGTCTTCCTCTACATTTTTACCACTGCCCCCCAACTCTTAATATTCCTTGATGCCACAGGATGTGACTAATCAACCAACCCCTTCTTTTAGTCAAATTGAGCTATCTTTCCTTCCCAATTTGATTCAGTACTTCCTCATTATTTACCTGATCAACCTACCTAATTTTCAGTATTCTTCTGTATCATCAAACTGCTTATCGTACAGTTTCACTATTGTAGAAGGCTAAATTCCAGACAACCTCTTCAAAAAAAGACTTGCCACGACTTATACCTATTTTTTATGTTAACAAATTTCTCTTTCACAGATATGCATTTATTGTTATTACCAGGCTAAATTTTATATCCTCGTGATTTCAGTCATTATTAGTTATTTTGCTACTCAAATAAGATAATTCATCGATTACTTTTAGCACCTCATTACCTACTTTGATCTGCCTCAGCAGTGCCAGATTTGATTTAACAACTTTCTATTATCCTTGTTTCACTTTTGTTGATGTTTATCTTATAAACTATTTTCCAAACACTATCCATTCTTTTCAGCTACACTTCCAAGTCCTTTGACAAGTCTGCCAGAATCACCTCAAAAGTTTTTATTTCTTCTCCTTAAACTTCAATTCCCTTTTTAAATTTCACTTGGTTTCCTTCGCAGTTTGAATAATCCTGAGGATAGACTATAATCTTGTCTCACTCCCTAACTACAGCTTTCCATTTGTGTCCTTTGACTCTTATAACTGCAGTCTGGTTTCTCTACAAATTGTGAATAACCTTTCACTCATCATCACCATCATTTAAAGAGTGATTATGCCTTTCAGCGTTCAGTCCGGAGCATAGTCCCCCTTATAAAATTCCTCTATGATCCCCTATTCAGTGCTAACATTGGAGCCTCTTCAGACGTTAAGCCTATTACTTCAAAATCATTCTTAACCGAATCCAGGTACCTTCTCCCTTGGTCTACCCCAACTCCTCCTACCCTCTACTGCTGAACCCATGAGCCTCTTGGGTAACCTTGCTTCTCCCATGCGTGTAACATGACCCCACCATCTAAGCCTGTTCACCCTGACTGCTACATCTATAGAGTTCATTCCCAGTTTTTCTTTGATTCCCTCATTGTGGACACCCTCCTGCCATTGTTCCCATCTACTAGTACCTGCAATCATCCTAGCTACTTTCATATCTGTAACCTCAACCTTATTGATAAGGTAACCTGAATCCACCCAGCTTTCGCTCCCATACAACAAAGTTGGTCGAAAGATTGAATGGTGCACAGGTAACTTAGTCTTGGTACTGACTTCCTTCTTGCAGAAGAGAGTAGATCGTAGCTGAGCGCTCACTGCATTAGCTTTGCTACACCTCGCTTCCAGTTCTTTCACTATGTTGCTATCCTGTGAGAATATGCATCCTACTTGAAACCGTCCACCTGTTCTAACTTTGTTCCTCCTATTTGGCACTCAATCCGTTTATCTCTCTTTCCCACTGACATTACTTTCGTTTTGGAGATGCTAATCTTCATACCATAGTCCTTACATTCTGATCTCGTTCTGAAATATTACTTTGCAAACTTTCAATCCAATCTGCCATCACTACTAAGTCATCCGCATATGCGAGACTGCTTATTTTGTTTTCACATATTTTAATCTCACCCAGCCAGTCTATTGTTTTCAACAGATGATCCATAAATAATATCAACAACAGTGGAGACAAGTTGCAGCCTTGTCTTACCCCTGAAAGTACTCTGAACCATGAACTCAATTTACCGTTAACTCTGACTGCTGCCCGACTATCTATTTAAAGATCTTTAATTGCTTGCAAAAGTTCGCCTTCTGTTCCATAATCTCGTAGAACAGACAATAACTTCCTCCTAGGAACCCGGTCATATGCTTTTTCTAGATCTATAAAGCATAGATACAATTCCCTGTTCCACTCTTAACACTTCTCCATTATTTGCCGTAAGCTAAAGATCTGATATCCTGACAACCTCTAAGAGGCCTAAACCCACATTGATTTTCATCCAATTTGTCCTCAACTAATACTCACACTTTCCTTTCAACGATACCTGAGAAGGCTACACAGGATAATTGAAATGGTGTGGGAGTCGGGACAGGTTTCATCAGACTAGACGAAAGCAGTAATCACATTTCACTCCCTATATTTTATCTCTGTAAGCTTTAATATTTCAAAAAGAGTAGTCAAGTGAACACTGTCGAAAGCTTCCTCTAAATCTATAAATGTAGGTCTGTCTTTCTTCAGAATATTATCTATGTCACAGGGTTAGTAATGCCTCTTGTGTTTTCACATTCTCTGGAACACAAAATGGTCTTCTCTTGTGTTGGCTTATACCAGTTTCCTCATTTTTCTGTAAATAATTTGTGTCAGTATTTTGTGACTATGGCTTACTGAACTGATAGTTCAATAGTATTCACACCTGTCAGCACATGATTTCTTTGGAAATTGTATGTATATCAAATTCTCATGCTTAATCATGTGTGCTATGTGAAATCCATGATGATGAAATTTGAAGTCTCAGGGCAAATGCAGAAGCATAAAGATGTCTCTTTCACTTCAGCAAATTAAAAGACAACCAACAGCAGTATGAGGTACTTGTCACGATACATCATATATAGGAAGACCTTTAGAAAGCTCTCTCTTTAATAGAAACTATCACTCTGTTTTAGAATATGCACATGATCAGCATTAATGGAATTTACGTCTGACATTATTTTCTTTCTGTAATCAGATCCCTTCTGCATATTCACAGAGTTGAAGATTACAGTGGAGGTTTTGTGCACTATCTGTCTACAAACTGTTTAAATTTTGTTCTGCTTGATTTCATGCATTAACTGTTCCTGTGTTGTGTTTATGGGGCAAACATGAGTCCATTCAACACAAGGCATTGTACAGTGCACAACAAATGGTATATTTTATCATTCGTAGTCACGTCTCCCCTATCCCATTCATGTGAATTACAATAGACTGCATCACTATCACTCTAATCTCTCTTGTATTATTTTTGTGATCCATGTGTTAGATATAAGAAAGAAGTAACAGAAATGTTGCACAGTCTTCATCAAATACCTGTACTGTAGTCTTGCTAGCTGGAGTTCTGAGTTAAGCTATATGAGTAACTAGAACATAAATATTCTATGAATTGTGGTTAATTGGAAGTTACAAATTTTTGTAATATCAAATCATCTTTTCAGCTTTGCTTAAATTCTTATTAAAAATAAATATTGTAATATCAATTGTCATTACCTTATTTCACCTCAGCACTAATACTCCCACCAAATGTAGTTAAATGATTTTCACCTGTCAACAAAAATATGTACATACAGCATTGCATTCCAATATTTATTGTGTAGCTGCTCTATCCTCACCCTCTAAGTAGGTTAAGCATTCAGACAAATACAGGCTATAAAATCATCACCATGAAGTATAGTGTTGTATGAGATCAGAGTACATTTGCTACATATCTTCACCAATCTGCAAAATATACTTATTTAATCTATTTTCCTTCTCTTAAATAAAACCTGTGACTTGGAGCAAACATGTTATATATTACCTTATTTGTTCAGATTTCTTTAAAACTGATAATTGTGTATTTAATTTATCATTTAATGTATATGATATTTTAGATTCTAAGATATTTGTAGTCCTTCACTTAAACTGAAATATTTCTCTATTTGAAATTTCTGCTGTAGCTATTCCATCTCATCAAACCAATATCTTAATTTTCGTGTCACTTCTCAATCCGCAGAAGATTCTATAACTTTTTTCCTCCTTCAGTCTCCATTTACTTCCTAAATTATGTTTCCTGTATTGAGTATCTTACCGCATTTTATTTGTGTGTTTCAAACATTCAAAGAATTGGAACATGTTGATGGACTATTATATTGTTGTTACAATCCTCAGACAAACTTTCCTATCCTTATTATTGTCCTTAAAATATCAAGGTAAGCAGTTTCTCAAAATATGAGTGAGCCAGTTACCATGGAACATATTAAGTTTCACTACCAATTAAAATATACAGTACGTCCCATTTCAGACTGAGAGCTGTACTCTTCTAAAAACTAAAAGTACATGTCTCCAAAATAATATGAACACTGAAAGTAGCTTGCAAAATGCACTATTGTAATAATAATAATATCAAGAAAACTATTCAGGATCAAAAGGACTATTGGTTAGCCCCATTACTGTAATCAGCTGTATGAAGTATAACACACTCTGGAATGTTACAATGTACACATCTGAAAACGTAGCCTGGTGAGCAGAACTTCATACATTTCAGAAAATACAAACTAAGTCCATCCCAACAATTAAGCAGGTAAAATTAAGTCTACAACTCATTACCATATGTTGGACTAGGGGTAAAGTATCTGAAGAGTGGAATCTGCCTAAAATTTTCTCCACATTTAAGAAAAGCAACAGAAGTGACCCAAACAACTATAAAGTAATTTGCCTAGTTAACACAGGCTATAAAAACTATAATACTATCTTAAGTAATGGACTGTGCCCTGTCTCAGATACTATTTTATTAGAAGAAAAAATAGGTTTTAGAAAAGAACAATCCTATATTGATGCCATTTTTAGTATAAAACAGCTGACAGAAAAAGGAAAGAATTTAACTTTGGGATGCACTTAGCTTTCGTAGATTAAAAAGAAATCATTTGAAAAAGCCAACAGACTACTAGTGTCGTGGATTAAGAAAACAAGAGGTTACCCAACACATTTAATTAACCCTGTAAACGTTCATTACAAAGAGCCAACAATTATAACCAAAGGTAGAGATAACTTGTCTGATCAGTTAACAACAACACAGGGAGTTAAGCAGACTCCAACTCTTTCCAGCATCTACATAAAAGGTCTTGTTGGGAACAAGGCATCACCTACTGCATTAAGATTGACAGAGAGAAATATCTTAATATTCTACTGTAGGCAGATGATGAATTAATAATTGCGTAAACAGAGGATAAACTTTACAGATCTTTTTATCATCTCAGTTCACTGGCTTCTAAATATAACATAAACATCTCCACTAACAATAACAAAGGTTACAGAATTCGATGGAACATCCACTTTTAAGATCGAAATTTGTAATAAATAATGTAATATTGGAACACATAACCCACTTTCGCGGTCTCAGCTGTGACACATGATGAAATTCTGACAATGAAATTGATAACAAGATCCTAAAATTCAGTGCAATCTGGAAAGAATTAGTAATATGGTACAAAAATTCTACAAAAGTGACACAAATGAAGTTTTACGAGGTCATGGATCTCAGACACGCATTCCCATGCAAACAGATATGAGCAGGATCTAGGCTGTGGAAACATTTCTTCACAGTGTTAAAGGGGGAACTAGAGAAGATTGCTTCAGACATGAAGACATTAGGAATAAATTAAAAGTTGATTCAGTGCACAAGAAAATAAATCCAAGAAGTAACAGATGGCAGGGACATGTAGGTACGAAGTGTTAAAATAGACTTCCAAAACAAATTCTTGTCTGCAAATCTACAGGGACAAGACAGAGAGGAAGAACATGGATGAAATGGCTGGACCTTATACATCAGAAAAAGTGAAATCACCTAACCCATGAAGGAAGGGGAGGAGGAGGAGGCTGCTGAATAGGAAGGTTGGTTTGAACACCAAAGTGTGAAGTGTTTCAGGTCATCTTGGGCTGTGTGGTAGTTTGTTGTACTTCACCCAATGCACCAAACACTCAAATAAGTTGCCACATGAACACTCCTTTTTTATAAAATGAATGTTGCTTATTGAATATTCGGTGTCATTAAGTATTATTAATCACAGTCCAGCTAGTCTGTACCCTGACTCCATGTGCCTTCTTCTCCAAGTTGGCTAAGACTTCGCATGCTTAAAGTCTGTAGATAAAACTACCGAAAATTAATTTCTTGTTCTCATTCACTCCACCACATAAATAAAAAGTGAGATTCAATTCACCTTCTTATATTATACTCAAAATTACAATTCAATACATGATAAATGATGACAGCCACCATCTCGTACTTAACGGATCTGATATTCAACTTGATAATTAACAATTACAGTACATTCATTATGTCTGACATTTTGCATTCTTAGATTTCATGAGCCTCTTTTCTCTGCACCACCCACTCCATAGGGCCCTACCCCCAACTCAGCAGATAGGATCGTCTGACTGATATCCACTTCCGTACAGTCACTAAATTGTTATCTCTGGTATCAGCACCTACAATTTAAAGCACCTCCCAACAGTGGAATGCTCACCACTTATTGAGTACTCTGTCAAAAATGGTTCAAATGGCTCTGAGCACTATGGGACTTAATGTCTGAGGTCACCAGTCCCCTAGAACTTAGAACTATTTAAACCTAACTAACCTAAGGACATCACACACATCCATGCCCGAGGCAGGATTCGAACCTGCGATATGTATTTAAGGACATGATACCTTTCATTCAATTAATAGGATGTATCACTACAAGTATTTTACTAAGCACATTCCCATAGGATGTGGTATGCTCTTGCCTTCATCTGGCCTTTCAACTGACTTAACCAACCAGTTATAGAAGCAACTACATTTTAATGAGGACTCCAAATCATGATGAAAGTCAGCATGTTTCACATTAATAAACATTGCCAGAGATGAAAGAAGTGATAATGAAAGGTAAATATACTCTGACTAAGAACTGAATGCCAGGCATTTGGATCCACATATTGTCAATTAACCACAAAACCACCAAGCATAATCAGTGCCTATACACAGTAAACACACACACACACACACACACACACACACACACACACACACAGTGAATGACATTGTATTGAAGAAACATAAACATGTCACGAAGATAGAAATAAATTATCGAGTCAACTTCATGCATAGAAAATTAGAAATGCTGCTGCTTTAAGCTATTTTGACAAAGAACAGATTGTGATAGCATATCAGCTGATGATTAGTATCATGGGAACAGTGAGGCTCACTGAAAGAACACATGCTGATGCCAATTATACCTATAACAATAGCATGAATGCCAATGAATTTATTAGTATATGACAAGGTGATAGATGTCAAAAAATGTGAAAAATCGCAGGCTTGTCTGTTACTTAAAGTAGTGTAGAGATGATTTTGTGGCACCAAAATGCACAACAAAGTGCTGGGAGAGTCTCGAATGTGTTGTTTGTAGCACAATGATCAATCCAAGTTTTTTTCAAACAGAGCTCTGTAGCACACATCCCATGTATATTCCACTATTGAACTAACTTTTTCACCATTAGAATTCTAGTGGGTAGGAGAACATAGTTTCTGAACCATTGAATAATGAAGATGAGTTGTCTGATCACATGAATCTTGTTTCCAGGTCATCATGTGCGGATATGCCATCTCCTGTTTCCAGTTTATCATGCAAGGGTATGCCATCTTCCAGAAGGCATCAGATTCACAGTTACCACAAGCCAGTGGTGACAGCCTGGGGATATATTCACCAGGTCGATACCAACACCTTTGATTACTATGGAAGACACTGTGAAAGCTGTAAATTGCATGAATATTATTCTTTATCACCTGCATCCTTTCATGGTTGATGATCTTTGTATTGAATGTGGTATTTACTAAGACACCTGTCAATGGCTTAGTGCAAAAAACATGCTAATTATTTTGTGAATGATGCTGATAAATTCAATTGATATTCTGGCTCCAGAATTTCCTCACTGTTTTTCTCTCTTTATTTTCCATGTGATCTATTGCATGTCATCTGCACTGACAGGTTCAGTTTCTTTGAGCTTATGTTCATTATCATGTGCTTTACCAAATATTGGGCATTTCTGAATCTTTTCCTCATACTGAATCAAAATTGGTGGAGTACCAAACAGATCAATGTATGACATTCCAGTCATGGATTGGTTGAATCATCAGATGACTACACAGTAAGAGGGATGTTACTCGAACAAATGCTGAGGAACATCAAGACCTAAATATTCAACATGACTGTTGTAAGTAAATGGTAGTCTGTAGCAAATGGTGTGTATTCTCTTCCTGTACATAGGTACCATTTTCTTTGTGGATAACTCTTGTGTATGAGCACATATATAATTTAGGCACTGTACTCCATTGACTGATTCAAGGGTGTGGAATGAGTCAAAACTTAACATTATTAAACAAATATACCAACAGTGAACTGAATCAGTAGTGTACAGTAATAACTAACTTATCATTAATGAAATAATGCTCAGTAAGTGTGGGTCCAAGGTTTTGCTCTGCGAGAGGGGTTCACAGTTTGTTACAGTCCCCTTCCCCAAGTACATGTTGTCATTCCCCCAGTTTTAATGAGTCACTGATTTCAATGACAATATCAACAATAAAATGTTTTAATGTGATAATAAGTACAGTGCCAATAGGGATTTGGATATGCAGAATCTAAGCATTTAGATAATATGTATTAGTTGCCAACAGGATGTACTTTAAATAATGAACATGATCTTGATGTCATTTGGAAATATGAGTAAATCAAAACTGATGTAATGATGATGTATTCCACATTCTTCCTTTCACCTATTTTAAAACATGTCTCATTTAACTCACACACACTCCATGAAACTCTTTAAATACCAGTGTTGCACTTATACACATTTGCATATTCTTTGTATAATGGGTAATGACTCAATAATCTTGCAACCTTTATACATTTCACAAGAACTGTGTTGAGTTTTAGACTCAGTTTTTACAACAAAGGTATCATTCCAAAATGGTGTAACCGATTTCAGTGCCTCAAAGGGTGTTCAAGGTCTCTGACAATGAAAATGAAATGGCCTACAACAAAAAATTTAAGTTGCCAGCACTTCACTGATAAGACAACTTATTCCTTTAATTCTGTTACAGAATTCATGTCTATTCTACAAATCATGTTTACCATTTCTTCTTATGATGTGGAATGTGTCAACTTGTTCACAAAATACCATTTTCTTTGAGTTTATATTGTTACATACTGGCTGTTTATTGCGTGTTTCATATGATTTTATATATTAAACATAATTGTAGATTTACATTTATTAGTTAAGAGTGCATAAATATGTAGTATTGTTCAGTTAAGAGTTCCTGTGGCAAATATGGGGAAGATAAATCAGAAGTGATAATAATTTATGTTTAAAAATAGTTTTGTATTCTATTAACAACTTTTAATCATTGGAGAGGGGATGAAAGACCTTTACTACTGCAATTCTCTCTTTTTCATGATGGAACTATGATTCTATCAATAGTTTTCATTTTTATCACCATAATTTTCTTACGGTGTACGTAAGAGCAACAGAATATGTGAGAAACAACAAGCTGTTTCACATTTTGGCAACGTGAAACTAGCAATGCACTGACTGAAGGAGAAAGGAGACACAACAGACAGAGCTATTGCTCACGGCAACATCCCACTTTGACAGCGTAATCGGTGGAATTTCTGTTAACGAAAATGCTTTCTACAAAATTATTCACTGTCGAAAACAGAACATGCCGAGCTGTGTATGGCTGCAAAAAAACAAATGAGTTGATTAGTTGTCTTCATTACCTTGGACAAGAACTTGGAACAGTGAATGTTATATGTGAATAAATCTATGATTTTACATAATCATGTTCACATATTGCTCCATGTATGACAAAGATTTGCTCAGTGTGTAATGACAGAATCTGTACATTGCAACTACATCTGTACTTTGCATATCCATATAAAGCACATAGCAGAAGATATTCTTAAATATTCTTTGGGCCATATATTTCTTCCCATTCATTTACAGACAGAATGATTACTTATATACCTCTGAGTGTGCTGCTAGTATTCTATCTCTACAAGCAGATAAGTAGCAGGATGTAGCATTTTTCCACAATTCCTCCGTTAAGAGAGTTTATTAATATTCTGCAGTGAATGAAATCCAGTGAATCATTTTGTTACAACTTAATCTACATGATTGTACCACTTCGTTGTTGCTTACTGGTAGCCATATGACTTGAGTTTTTCTAAGTGTAGCCATTAATCGTATTTACATCAACATACATTCTCCAAAAGCCATTATACTGTGTGTGGCAGAGGGTACCAAATACCACTAGTACACATTTCCTTTCCAATTATTCACAATTGTGGCAAGGGAAAAACAACTGTCTATATGTGGCAGTATGAGCCATAATTTCTCTCTTCTTTTCTTCGTGGTCCTTACACAAAATGTATGTAGAATCGTTCTGCAGTTACCTGTAAACAACTGTTCTCTAAACTTTCTCAACAGTGTTTTGTGAAAACGATGCCATCTTCCCTCAAGGAATTCCCATTTGGGATCACAAATTGTCTCCACAACACTTGGCTGTTGATCAAACCTACTGGTAACAGATCTAGCAGCATGTTTATGTATTGTTTCAATCTCTTCCTTCAATCCTACCTGCTGGGGATCCCAAACACTTGAGCAATACTCAACAACAGGTTGCACAAGTGTTCTATATGCGGTCTCCTTTGTAGATGAGCTACACATCCCTAAAACTCTCCCAATAAACCAAAGTTGACCATTTGTTTTTGCTTTTTCTATTACTGTCCTCACATGCTTGTCCCATTTTATATTGCTTTGAACCATTATGCCTGGTTATGTAATCAACTTGACTGTATCAAGCAGACACTGTAAATACTATATTCAAACATTACAGGACTGTGTTTCCCTGCATTAACTTACATTTTCTTATGCATTGCAATGTAAAAGGATCACTTCATCTACTTTAAGAGCTAGTACCCAGTCCTTGCACAAGATAGACATTTTATCCTCAGGTAAGTATATGTTAACAAAATTTATATTTTTGGCAACTTCTTTATGAATGAATCATTTTTGAAAAGTCCGATAGTTGAACTAATACTATGTGCCAAGTAATTTATGTATAACAGGATCAGAATAACCCTATCACACTGCTCTGAGGTACATTTCAATTACTTTTCTGGCAGCAGATCTTAAATGCTTTTGTGTCACTAGACAACTCTCCACCAAGGATAATATGCTATGTTCTGCTTATCAAGAAATAATCAATCCCATTGCAATCCTGTCACGATACTCTAACATCTAATTTCTTTGGTGTGTGTGTGTCAGAGCAGTATGCTACTGAATCAAATACTTATTGAAAGTCAAGAAACACGGAAACCACTCTTCTCTGTATTTATGACGATTAAATTATTGTGTATAAAGAGTTCAGGTTGGGATCTATGTGATAAATGTTTCTGGAATCCACAATGATTTCCATTGGAAAGGTCATGATGTTCCCAGTAGATTATTATTTTTGAATGAAGAATATAGAGAATGACCCGATTTTAAGACTACATATTTACTGATAAAAACATGTTTTAGCTATGCTATTACAAATTCTCTATGTGTCAATGAGCAGCAGCACGAAAAACATCTAGACCATAACTAGATTCATCATAAACTTTACACAATATATCTGCTTCTACAGAAGTTATGGTGCCTGTTATTCTGTTCTTCACTTCTTCTGTGCGATGAGATAAATGGGAGATGAACGTACTTTCCTTCATATATCCCCCCAAGAAAAATCGTATGGGTCATGTCTAGCAATCTTGGAGACCAAGAATGCAGGACAGTGTCTTGGGGTCCAGTGCACCATGTTCAACAATGGCCTCCAAGATCACCAGACATGACCCATGCGATTTTTTCTTGTGGGGATATGTGAAGGAAAGTGTATTCATCCCCCCTTTGCCTCATCACATAGAAGAAGTGAAGAACAGAATAACAGCTGCCGTAACTTCTGTAAAAGCAGATACATTGTGTAAAGTTTATGATGAATTTAGCTCTTGTCTAGATGTTGAACGTGCTGCCACTGGTAGACACACAGATCATTTGCAATAGCATAGTAAAACTTTAAGATTTTTTAAGTATTTTGCAATTTATCCAATGTTTGTAATTCATTTTCATAAAAAAATACAGAGTTTTTAAATCAAGTTATTCTTTTTCAAACACCCTGTATTTTAGACTTGCTTTAAATGGAGGTGACACACAGTGTGGTAACTCTATGGACGCAGTCTGCTTCATTTTTGTAACTGAATGTTGCTTGCATTCCGTTCTGATTTGTTGACAATGTTCACTGCTAAGTGGTTATACAGTAAATCATGGTGAAGAGTGAAGCTAACAACAACCAAATTCGGCATAACATCTGTTGAGCTATAGCGATTTCAGTTGCTTTTCACATCACTAGCAATGATTATTATGTCGCCTATCATTATGGGGATATGACAAATAGTGGTAACACTTGTTGATTCTTTGTAAAGGAATATTTGAAGACAGAATTCAACTCTCTCTTTATGCTCCCTCCCCCCTTTATTATTATTGGGCAACAATGGTTAAGGTCCTATGTTAGAAGTGTCCAGATACTTATTTTTGTGCGATAGATATCCTTCACAAATGGCAAAAAAAAGTGTCTTGACAGAGCTCTGATGACAGTGGTTTTTTAGTGGTTAGTGGAAGTTTCAAGAACTGCCATTCTAATAGCTAAGACTGTTTCAATTAATAACTGTCTACCCATGTTTTATGCTTTGCTTTGTACCTTTTGTGCAACAGATGCAATTTCTAACAAAATTTCCGATATTGTTTGTGTAACAATGAAGTTATCTATCACTCATAATCATTCTGTTAAATACCTTCATTGTAAGATCAAATGAAGCTTTCTCCCGTAACAAAAGGCAGGAGAAGAAGGAAAAAAGTACAAACAGTTACGGTGGTGTTTCTTATCGGGAAATTAGGAAGGTTGCACAGCACGCAGGAACTGGAAGGAGGGCAAGGATTTTGCTAACACATTGTCCGATGGAGATTGCATCCGTCATTAGATACCACATAAGTCAGCTGTGCATACCACATAAGTCAGCTGTGCATACCACATAAGTCAGCTGTGCATACCACATAAGTCAGCTGTGCATACCACATAAGTCAGCTGTGCATACCACATAAGTCAGCTGTGCATACCACATAAGTCAGCTGTGCATACCACATAAGTCAGCTGTGGAGCAGGAAATAAATTGCCAAATGTGACTGGAATCCTAGTGCATTCTGCTTGCAATACAGATCTGCCCATTTCTTTCCAAGTTCCACTTGTTTATAAAGGGTAAGATTTAGGGGAACAGTACAAAGGAATCACAAACTGCAATTTGTGGTTCACTGGATCCTTCAAAAATCAACCGAAATAGTATGACAGATTAATTTTCAATGATGCATGTTTTTATTGATTTTCTTGCCTTAGAAAAAAATGTATACTATGGCTATTGGCATAACCTTTATATTTATGAACGTTTTGTTCTTGAATTTTTACAGTTATGAATACAAACCCCATCTGGGGTAAACATACTTTGAGATGATTTTAAATGCATCTAGTTGTGGAAAAAGTGCACTGCATGCTTACTGCTTGTTTCTGCATAATGAATAGTTCATGGGTAAACAAATATTTGCTCAAAAATATAACAACACAGAATATTACTTCATCTGTACTCCACAAACCACCTCACAATGGGTGGAGGAGGGTATTTTTGGTACTATTATCATTTCTACTCTTCCACATTTCATTCACAAACAGTGCTTGGAAAAAATAACTATAGGTAAGCCTACATGAAAATGAACAATTAAGGATAAAAAAAAATGGCTCTGAGCACTATGGGACTCAACTGCTGAGGTCATTAGTCCCCTAGAACTTAGAACTAGTTAAACCTAACCAACCTAAGGACATCACAAACATCCATGCCCAAGGCAGGATTCGAACCTGCGACCGTAGCGGTCTTGCAGTTCCAGACTGTAGCGCCTTTAACCGCATGGCCACTTCGGCCGGCTAACTAAGGATAAAATTTTGATACCAGAACTAGGTGCTATACACATAACAAAAACTGATGAACTCATATTACGGAGCTTTTCACAAATCTATGTGATTTCTAACTATCATTCTTATCAGTGTGATTGAAATTTATCCCTGTATACATTGCTTTATTACGTGATATTTCCTGTTGCTGTAACATTGCTGTGAAAGGCAATCTACAGAACAGCATTCAAAATCTCATTTCCATTAATCTCTTCTGATCAGGTGTTTTTGGCAGACTTTATTGTGATTCTTGCATTAAAGCCAAAAATTCAGTATCATTACAAAATACGAGATTTACAAAAGAACAGGCATTGGAGTGAGCCAACAGTTTGACAAGTAAACATAAATTTTCTGCTAGCTGGAAGACAACAGTTCAAACTGACAGTAGTTGAGCATGACTCTTGGTTTTCATTGGTTAATTACAAACTAACCTAATTAGCAACTGTACTGTACATTTCGGATTAACACAATAGAGTGCATCAGACAGTTAATAACTTTTTTTTATCTTCAAGTTGTTTTACCTGCAGGGAGAATCTTAATGGGGGCTGAATTATTTTTCTATATAGAACACACCGGCAGCATAAGATTGGTATTTCCAGCTAATTACAAATGCTTGTCTGGGACATGACTACTCCATTTCCTTATATTTCATAACAGAATTTCAGTCCTTGTGAAACAGCTCCAACACTGCCAGGTGTTACTATCTTAAATTAATGTGTGTATTTTCTACAATGCAATACAATTTCAAAATCTAGTGGAATAATGAAGATAATAAACTATGTTTAATATAACGCTGCAAATTTCAGATGAGAAATAACAACAACAATAATTTAAGCTTCAACCCATGTCATAACCAAACAAAGCGTGAGCCTGGAAATAAAGTGTTGGGTTTAAACATCCTGTTGGCAATGAGGTTATAAGCGACAGTGCACTGGTTTTGGTTGAGCAAGGATAAGGAAGTGAACTGGTGATGTCCTTTCAGAAGGAATGGCCACAGCATTTTCCCTAAAATCAATTTACAGACACCATGAAAATCCAAATTGGAATTTTAAGAGGGGCAGGGGGGGGGGGTTGTTTCAGCCCCAACCTTCTGATTCTGAGTCATATGCCTTAACCACTATAATCCATGGTGTCTGATGATGGGGCCATATATTGTTGTTTGGAGTATAATGGACTAAACAAACAGTGAGACCAATGCAAAGTACAACACTAAATATAACATTTAGATATTTTGTTTTCCTTTCCAGGTATGGAATTCAAAACATGGGATTGAACACACAGAAACTGACGTTTGTATAGAAACTGTATAATAGTCAGGAGTCGATATGCAGACATTCGATTAGGTATGTGAATAACATACAGGAGAGTGCCTGAATAAGATTCTTGGTTAATATTTGTTACTGTGGAGCCGAAAATATATACAAAGTATTAGCTTACAAACAGCACAAGATAAATAGCACTATCCCAAATGTAATAACAAATATTAGTTTATAAACAAAAACACACTTTTTAGGCTGTTTCTAGAAACTAAGAAACTTAGCACCAATAGTTCATGTAACACGAAATTTGTAATGAAAAAATTTAGAAAAGGGTTCACTATTTGTCTTATGGTATGTAAGTCTACAAACAGTGAATGAAAGTATTGTTATTTACACACGTTTCTGTTTCACACACTGATTTCCTTTACTTCAACAGAAATTGTAGTATAAATACAGACAGTGTTCTCTATGGGTGGTGACATTTAATAGCAGAAATTAAATCAAGCAAATGAAATAGGTACGAAAACTGAATTCTCAGTATTTCCATTTCATTGACAAAGGCTGAATAAAACATGCTCAATTTCCACAAACGCAGTCTTTTTACATTTTATCTTTATTCAATGTAGCAGTTTTTGTACAACGAACTCCAACATGAGTCAAATCAAACATCATATAGGGTATGGCAGGGGTAGTTTGGGAGGGAGATACATCACCATAGGCATTCCTCAGAAAAAAATATGTTAGCCACTTATAAGTTACTGAGAAAATTTATTTACAAATATCCTTCCACATTATTGACAGCTGTGCGACATGAACACAAATGAACTAAAATAACGCCTGGTTTTGGTGCCTACATAAATTTGGAGTAATAAGTTACTAACATTTATCGCAATAAAACACAATTCGGTAAAGCACTCTCAAAAACACAACTATTCTTCATAAACGTTGAAAAATACCAAAAAATCTGGTGTTTATTTACATAGGGATAAATTATGTAAATACAGACTGGTAGACTCTCCAAACTTTACTTATTCAAAATTAATTACGAAAGAGACGCCATTACATCGTAAGTGAAAACAACACACACTAGCAAGCCAGTTCTATAATTTCCAATAATCTCATTAAAATAAACGAAAAATTGTTTGAAACTGATTTAGTCTGAGAACTGTCATCATCTACCGACTAAACAAATATCTACACGATGCGGTTAGCCTATTATCAGCTTTCAAACTAGTAGTATACTGTGTCAGCGTCTATGAACTTTTTAGCCCATTACTGTGTGGTGTAATAGTAAAATTAGCCAAGAGTTTCTATGTGATTATACGAATAATTCAACTGCAACAGTTCATCAGTATCAACCATACTGTCCAAAGTATATAAATCTGAGAATGTACACTTGCACGAATTCATGTGCTTATGGAGAATTAATGCTTGGCATTAGCTGGAGTTACACTAATTCGCCTCACAGTTGAATGCCATGTTTGGAACCGCTGATTACAAGAACACGTAACAACAGTAACGGGTGTGAAGCAACAGACGTGAACATACATATAAGTAGTAACAAAAAAAAAATTCTGTTCAAACCACTACAAACATACATAATGCTTCTTTCAGATAAGAACGTACTTAATAGAATTCCAGTTCGGTTCCCAGCGTCCCAAGGCTGGTACAGAATTTTACGCTGGAAAGTTAGTAACTATAGTTAATAGGATTGGGGTTATGTGCGGCTTCTACCGGAAACTTGACATCTTACTGTCTACGAACATCGCAAAGATAGCAATATACTTCGAATTGTCAAAAATAAAAAACTTCAGAAGATGCATCATCCCCAATCATTGACAGAAACCGAAGATGAGAATGGTATAACGAACGTCTTGCATTAATATGTTAACGTTACGTTGTTTGTTGACGAATTAATACTAGTTATACTAAGCGAGAGTAAATTTATGAAAACTGGCATTTTGTGTTTCTGCTCCCTAGAATTTGCATGTTCACTGAAGAATGCTGTTTTCATTCCTGGAACCAACAGGTGAGTATTTGCTCCAGCGTCACTTTATATCTACGTTATGTACAGATTATCTCCATAGCGACGACATTTATAACGAACGATTTTCTTTCTGCGTCCGATTGCAAAATAATTTCTGTTGCCCATTTTGGCAAGCGACACGACGTGAAAATCGGAATGTCTCGACCATGAGCACAATACCATGCCTATTGCTTGTTTATTGTGGCATCATTTAGTTATAGTGAGATGATAATTGAAAATGGGAAAACATGTTGTCGATAGGTACTGAACAAAAGGATTCAGTAAGTATTTTGTAACCCTGAAACAATATTATTTAGCTTGATACAGTATGTCGACCTGTGCTTGGAAAAATGCAAGTTTTGCAAATATTTTTAGAATTTAATGTTCACAATTATGAAACTAAGAATAGCTAAACATGGCATTCATACAAAACTATATTTTTAACATCTTCCTGTGATAAGTATGCTATATTTACCGAAAATAACTTTCAATGCAATGCCTGCAGAAATAAGAACATAAAAAGGATTCTGTAAGAAAGAGCCGAAAAAAATGCTACTATCTGACAAATATCTGTCTATTGCATTGCACTATACGAAGAGTAACGCAAGAATGCCACTTTGTTCGACAATGTGTTTCCTACGTCTGTCGTAAATATTTCTGTTGCTGCTCTTTTGGTTGTTTCAGTGCAGATGGATACCCACTACACCTACTGAAGGGCAATAACATTGAGTGTGTGAACTGTTGTTGATGGAGTGACAGCAGAAGTAAGAAGAAATGGATAGAAGTATTACACAGTAATATTTTCATTGTTTTGTACATAATAAAGACAAATCAATTTTTCACAATGGATTATCTGCAATCTGTGTATTATATACCCTTTTAAAGTGACTTGCCCATATAATTGTGCACTTGCCCCCCAGTGGCCCACATGATGTAGAACAATGGGCATATTCGGAGATTCTTACAGTTTTTTGTGCCCATATTACTTTTATTCTCAAAGAATGGGCTCGTTTTTGCTTATCAGGTCAAGTTTTTCCAGTCTTCTTGGGTTTCTCTGCTAGGTCAGCTGACGATTATGCGCTGGCAGGTTATGTTATCCCTGCTTCTTTAGGTCCCCTTTAACAGATCCAATCCATTTTATCATTTCAGTTAAAGCTTTACTGAGATTGCTATAGAATTTCACAACCTATGTAGTTAGTCTGGTTGGTTCTATCCTTTTAATAACCCTACAGAATTATACTCTGTTTTTACTCCATATGTGAGTAAACATTGGTATACTTTCCATTTCTTTATTTGCTCTTAGTCTTGTGTACCTTCCCAAGTAGAATGTGGACCTAAAATTTCCTCGATTACTTCTCATTCTCGCTTTTGGGTTTCATCAGTGTTGCTATTTTTATTTAAACAAGTATTTCAGCCCTGTAGAGGCACATACTATATCTAAATATCTCAGTTTTATGTATTTTGAGATTATTATTATTATTATTATTCTCATTACATAACATACAGACTGACTGTATCGAAGCAGTCTTTACTCCTGAAGTGAAATTAAATTTGGACACTCATCACATCTGCGCAGACAGATCGTTGCGTGTAGACAGAAGATTTGCACCAACTTGCGGTGTGTGCAAACCTGGAAGTTGGAGTTGGAGGTTCAAACCACATCTGCGCAGACAAGTTGGAGCGTGTGGACAGGAGATCGCCGCAAATCTGTCGCGAAGCAGCTGTTTGTTCAGTCTAGTGTTTCTATTTGTGCGCACAGGGCATTAAAATGTTCTCGAGAGTTTGTAAGTGAATTCATTGAAATATATAGAAACCACCCATGTTTGTGGAAGGTTAAAGTAAAGAATATAGTGACTGAGACAAAAAGACAGCTGCATACAATGCTCTAATTGAAAAATTGCGGGTATTTATTTATTTATTTATTTATTCTTTGCCCATGGACTCCAGCTGAAAATCCAGCTGAGAGTATTGGGTGTGTCATACAATAGCCTATTAACATCAAACTTGATTTCATTATATATAAATGAAACAAATAATTAAACAGAAATAGTCCATAATCATACAAAGGTTTTACATGTTTCACATATGTACACACAAATGCAAACAACATACAGAAATGATAATTTTAAAGGTACATTTCAGTAATGATGTATTTCAACACCATCTTAGTATTCACTCAAACTGTATATACATTTCTCTATGAGATATAGTTTCAAATGATTTTTAAAACATTTTAGATCTGTTTCTTTTTTAATGATTTTGGGGAGTTTATTAAAAAACCTTTTGCCTGCTTCTTCTGGGGCAGTCATAGACAGTTTTAGATTTCTGATTATCATGTAGTAATTTTCATTTCCTCTTGTACCATGTTTGTGTACATCTTTATTTAGGAGGTGTTTATCATTTGACCTTACTGCCATTATGCTTTGGTATATGTACAGTGAATATACTGTCATAATATTATAGTGTACAAAAGCTTGCCTAGAGGTCTGTCTTGGTGGTATTTTTGCAATGCATCTCACTGCCCTTTTCTGAATTGTGAATATTCTTTTTAGGTAGCCAGCTTGTGCATTTCCCCATATATGAACTGAATAAGACAAATTTGGGAAGACAAGTCCATAATACACTCCTGGAAATGGAAAAAAGAACACATTGACACTGGTGTGTCAGACCCACCATACTTGCTCCGGATACTGCGAGAGGGCTGTACAAGCAATGATCACACGCAAGGCACAGCGGACACACCAGGACCCGCGGTGTTGGCCGTCGAATGGCGCTAGCTGCGCAGCATTTGTGCACCGCCGCCGTCAGTGTCAGCCAGTTTGCCGTGGCATACGGAGCTCCATCGCAGTCTTTAACACTGGTAGCATGCCGCGACAGCGTGGACGTGAACCGTATGTGCAGTTGACGGACTTTGAGCAAGGGCGTATAGTGGGCATGCGGGAGGCCGGGTGGACGTACCGCCGAATTGCTCAACACGTGGGGCGTGAGGTCTCCACAGTACATCGATGTTGTCGCCAGTGGTCGGCGGAAGGTGCACGTGCCCGTCGACCCGGGACCGGACCGCAGCGACGCACGGATGCACGCCAAGACCGTAGGATCCTACGCAGTGCCGTAGGGGACCGCACCGCCACTTCCCAGCAAATTAGGGACACTGTTGCTCCTGGGGTATCGGCGAGGACCATTCGCAACCGTCTCCATGAAGCTGGGCTACGGTCCCGCACACCGTTAGGCCGTCTTCCGCTCACGCCCCAACATCGTGCAGCCCGCCTCCAGTGGTGTCGCGATAGGCGTGAATGGAGGGACGAATGGAGACGTGTCGTCTTCAGCGATGAGAGTCGCTTCTCCCTTGGTGCCAATGATGGTCGTATGCGTGTTTGGCGCCGTGCAGGTGAGCGCCACAATCAGGACTGCATACGACCGAGGCACACAGGGCCAACACCCGGCATCATGGTGTGGGGAGCGATCTCCTACACTGGCCGTACACCACTGGTGATCGTCGAGGGGACACTGAATAGTGCACGGTACATCCAAACCGTCATCGAACCCATCGTTCTACCATTCCTAGACCGGCAAGGGAACTTGCTGTTCCAACAGGACAATGCACGTCCGCATGTATCCCGTGCCACCAAACGTGCTCTAGAAGGTGTAAGTCAACTACCCTGGCCAGCAAGATCTCCGGATCTGTCCCCCATTGAGCATGTTTGGGACTGGATGAAGCGTCGTCTCACGCGGTCTGCACGTCCAGCACGAACGCTGGTCCAACTGAGGCGCCAGGTGGAAATGGCATGGCAAGCCGTTCCACAGGACTACATCCAGCATCTCTACGATCATCTCCATGGGAGAATAGCAGCCTGCATTGCTGCGAAAGGTGGATATACACTGTACTAGTGCCGACATTGTGCATGCTCTGTTGCCTGTGTCTATGTGCCTGTGGTTCTGTCAGTGTGATCATGTGATGTATCTGACCCCAGGAATGTGTCAATAAAGTTTCCCCTTCCTGGGACAATGAATTCACTGTGTTCTTATTTCAATTTCCAGGAGTGTACATTGATCTGAGGACTTTATCATCCAGTCTTAGCTGTTTTATGCATGATGAAGATCTGTTTGTTTACCTTTTTACACAGTGCATCTATGTGCTCCCCCCATGCCAAATGTTTGTCTATTATAGTTCCTAGAAAATTTGTGCTGGTTACTTCTAGGAACTCTTGTTTCGATATTGCAGTTGAAAATTCCAAATCCTTGTAGCTCCTTCCTGTTGCTAGGAATCTTAATGTTACCGCCAGCCGTTCATGAGAAGAAATTGCCCTTCTCTATACAAGTATTTTTTCTCATAATATGAGGGGTTACAAGTTTTAAGAGATAATTATAAGTTTCGACATCCATCCGCAAATAATTTTGCCAGTCATTAGATTCGCCCTGCAACTCTCGCAGTAAATTTACGTGAGAAAACTGCTTTCGCTTTAGCAGCCACTGTCTACACCATTTTGACCGCTTTATCTGTTTCCTGCGGTTGGTCTGAATGTTTTTTGCAACACAAGTTGCGAACACAGACCACAACAGAACTTCCTCCATTTCTATATTTCAAAATAACTGAATTAAATTTTTGACGTTTACGGGGAGCGTAGTCGCTTGCTACTGATATTTCTTTTCTACACCGACAGATGGCGGGCGAGTAGTAGATTGGGGCTTGTGTCGTGTGAACACACCACATTTGCAGCGATCTTTTGCATGTACAGACATCTGCGCCGATGTCTGCGCAGACAGATCGTTGCGTGTGGACCGGGCTTTAGTAAGGCCGGTATTACACTATCAAATTTCTTTGTCAAATATCTTTGTCCAATATCTTCGTCAAAGCTATTTGATGGTGTAATAGGGAAATTTGTCAAATGTTGTCCAATATTTGATCAAATCTAGGGCCTCGATGTAGATTTGATCAAAGAAGTTGCTTGTCTTCCGTTCACTGCAATGTGACATGTTACCACATGGAGCGCTAGCATTGCTGCATTCTGTCGTCTGTAGTGTTTTTATAAACATTGCCGGTAAATACAATTGGTGTGTGCCGACAACTACAAAATTAATACAGATGTATGAAGCTGATGAGGCTCTTTACAACGTGAGGCACGCTGAATACAAAAATAGATTACGAAGATTGGAGACCTGACCTAACCTAACCGTCCCCTGTAGCAAGGAATCAGAGTGTTACAGTGAGCCTGTCTTCTGCAGATGCAGAAGTTCTTAAGTGAATAATGTGCTTTGTGATATGAGGATACACTTCATTGAGCACATACAGAAATGTATGCTCATCCATTCTTAAGTAATGGATGTTCGACTTGACGTCCTCCACTATATGCTCACATAACAAGTTTTGTTGAATGCTTTTATCATGTCGTCGTAAAACCCATGGCTTCACCCAGGTGTGTTTCCTTTTTTTCCCCCACTTCTCTTCCGCATGTGCACACAGTACAATTGTGGTACATGCAACTGCTGCGGTTAATAACAAGTTGTTGTTGTCAGCCATCTTGAACTTTGACGAAAAATATGATGACAGCATAATACCCATAGAGTAAATATCTACTCTATGGTAATACCCCTTCTAGCGCTACGTCAAAGATCTTTGTCAAATATATTTGACGGAATATTTGATCACATCTTTGATCAAATCTTTGACAAAGAAATTTGATAGTGTAATACCGGCCTAAGCATGTGGTAATTTTGTACAAATAAAAGGCTAAAAATATGTAAACAATGGTGATCTTTCATGGCAAGTGAATAAGAAGCGTAAAATGCGATAATACTTATTAAAAGACATCTTATTACTTTCTGTTGTATAATTTCAACAATGAATTAGATGTGACGATATGGAAATCGTTTTGTGTCACATTAGCATACAGTGACTTAGATACTTTGTGTAAGGCTGATAAAGGGATAATTAAAGAGAAAAATTCCACTGTTCTTGTTTAGTATAGTGTGGTCATTAGTGCCATCACTCTAATACATCTTGCATCATAGCAGTTCATTTAAAAGCAAGTCAAACATAAACAAAAAGAACTACAAAATGTAAAACATTGATACTCAAAAAGGAAGCTGCAGACAAAGAAGCTCAGAAAATACAAAAAGCTCTAAAATTAGACTTCTGTAATGGAACGTGCTAGAACTAACTTCAGAAGCAAATTGTTTGTTTCTGTGGACAGTGATGAGAACAGTGAATCATCTGCTAGATATTTCATGTATGCAGTGTAAACTCTTTCCTGCTCCAAGCTGCTTCTGAGCTAAAAAACAATGTATTGATATAGACACCCTCAGCAGTCTTACAGTTATGATTACACATTGTAATTAGCTGTTATGTTGAGTGTTTATACTAATGGCATTTGCACACAACATTTGGTGACCCTGCATTTCCGAATCATGCCAGAACAATCACATTGCATGCCAGAGAAATTGGTCATCTGCTGGCATGATAAAATGCATTGTACATAAGTTTTCATGTCAGCTGTGCTGCAGAAATGACTCATGAACAACTGCATCACATAATTAATACCTACCATGACAACACTGATATGCTAGTGGCAAATGTGATACCTAGTCCATCTGTAGCGAAATCCCTGTCCTTATAGTACTATTGATCACTCAACTCAAGAGCCAGTTTGTCTTGTACCACATCACTTTGGACAAAACTAAATACAGTTATGTGGTGACTGCACTTAATGAGGAAATGGCTATGGAAATAGAAGAGATACTAGCTTCACCATCAAACACTGAAAGATATCCCTGTATGAAGTATGGACTTGTAGCAAGCTTGTTGCAGTCAGAAGCTAAGCTACTTTAAAAATTGCTCCACACTGAAGAAATTTATGACCATACACAATCTCAACTACTTTGTCGTCTTCCCATGTTGGCAGACAATCCAGTTAACGACGATATTTTGCAGAATATATGGCTGTCACACTTACATACAGATACACAGAAAATACCCACAGTTGACACTGGTAAGCTCAACACACATGCTCAAACTGATGACCAAATAGTTGATATGTATACAGCAAATGGTATCGCAACTGCCTCTGCCAAAAGAGAGATTTCTCTGAAAGCACTGCAAGCATAAGTAGCAGTGATGCCCCACATGTGTTGCGACGGTGACACTCTTCCAGAAGAAACAATTTTTACCTAACAGTGAGAATATCTGCTCGTACCATAAAAAATATGGAGCTGCAAGTTGGGAGTTCTACTGCTCTCTGAGAGGGGAAACATTGCCAGAAATCAGTAGCAGTGGTGACTGATTTGAAACTGGTCAGCTGTTTAGAACAGAGCACTCTAGTAAGCTGCAGTTTCTCATTCACACAAGCGCTGATCGCTCAGGTTGCTCTTCTTCTCATTTTCCACAGTGGAAATGTGACAGCAATCACCTACATATTATGGCTACACCAACTTACATCTAAACTACAATCTTCGATGTGGATCCATGTGGAGGTTCATTGTTGATGATGTGCTGTACCCTACTGTTCAAGCAGCTTTTTTGTCTGTTTGTAGTCTCCTTCCACATCTTCGCAATCAGTGCCTGTTTGACTCTGTAACACAGTCGTCTAATCATGGGTACCTGAGCCAAGCTAACCATACTAGCATCAAAGTGATTGCATGCGATGTACAGTACAATGACCTACTTTGTCTGAAATCACCTCTCCATATCTGCACCAGCATTGCTGAGACATCCAACAGTACAGTACATTCTCATGTCACCAAGTCAGCCAGTTCACACATGGCCTCCTTGTCTGCGTCTAGAAAAACTGAAGATTGTTAGTACAAGGGATATGTGACCCTCCAAACAGTAGCTGGAGCTCTCCACATCATACATTTCCCAAGAAGAATAACGAGTGGCACCAATGTGGCGAGTATCATCAGTTTAATGCCAGAAAGGTACCTGATCATTATTCTGCACCACATATCAAAGGATTTGTTATGCACATTCATGGTAAAACTGTTTTCTCCATGATTGACCTCATACATACTTTCTGTCGTGTACCAATCACACCCAAAACTTCACGAATTTGTGTGGATGTAGTTTGGACTGTGAGTGCAGCTCAGACTTTCCAGCACTTCATGGAGGAAGTAACTAGAGACTCAGAGTTCTGTTAGATCTACATTGATGACCTGGTTGTAATGTCACCTAGTGAGGCAGAGCATTGAACATTTCATCAACTATTCTCTTGACTACAAGATCATGTGTTAGTGATTACCACAAAGTGTGTCTTTGGAGTGGCAGAAGTAAAGTTCCTCGGTGATTTAGCAATGCACACAGAATTCTGCCACCTAGGGGAGAATGGAAGCTATTTCTCAGTTGCTCAAGCCCACTACAATATGAGAATTACACCACTGACAAACTTCTACCGACGTTTTCCATGCGGTCATGCACTACTGCCACACCTCAACGAAATGCTAAAATGTTTGCCTAAACATGGAGACTCGCTATAGTGAGCTGATGAAACAAAATCATCCTTGGTCAGAGTAAAAGCTGCTATTGCAATGGGTTCATTGTTAGCACATCCTCTTCCTTATGCACCTCTCTGAGTTATGGTAGACACATTCAACTAGAGATGGAGCCGCCCTACAACAATATGTGCAAAACAATTGGCAGCCTCTGCCTTTCTTCAGCAAGAAATTATCACCTTCACAAGCGAATTGATCAATGCATGACTGTGAGCTCTATGTGGTATATGCCTCAATTTAAATGTTTAGATGTGTGATTGAAGGTAAACATTTTCCACCTTACACGCATCATAAGGCATTTGTGTCCACTTTCTGTCAGAAGTCAGACAAGGCAACTCTGTACCACTCACAGCATGTAGACTTCACTGCGCAATCTACTTTGGATACTCAGAATGTTGATGGCGAGCAAAATGTATCAACAGATGCACTATCTCGCATTGAAGCCATTGTGAAGGAATTTGACTTTGTAACACTTACCAATGCCCAGGAAGGAGCCAGTGAATTGAGGGCTTGGCTTAAAGCAGCTCTGATTCATTCAACAGTGCTATACCCTGATATATCAGTGCCACAAGCACGACCATTCATTATGGCAGTTTTTTGCAACCAGGCAGTATTGTCTCTTCACAGTCTCTTTCATCCAGGAATAAGGGGTACTGTACGTCTAGTGAAGAAGGCATTTATTTAGACAAACGTTAGGAAGGTTTCTAAAGCATTTGTTCATCAGTGCAGTGCTTGTCAGAACAACAAAGTAACTCAGCATGTAATGGCTCTGCTTGGTACCTTTTCCCCACTGAGTCAACGTTTTGAACATGTCCACATCAACATCATTGGACCTTTGCCACTGTTTGGAGGGTACCAACATTGCCTGCTAGCAACTGACTGTTTCTATAGTTGACCTGAAGTCTCTCCTAGGAAAGACTGAACAGTAGCAACTGTAGCAATAAGCTCCTTCCTTGAGTGGAACCTGTAATTCGGCATTTCTCTCCATGTCACTACTAATCAGGGCAAGCAATTCGAGTTATATCTCTTTAAAGCACTCTCAGCATTGTTTGGCATAAGACATATTCGAATCTGAGTTCGCCAACCCACCGCTAATAGTCTTGTGGACTGGCTTCATCACCAGTTAAAGACATCTCTTAGATGCCTTACCACTGAGCACTAGACTGACAGCCAACCTATTGTTTTATTAGGCCTCTGGACAGCCTTCAAAGAAGATCTCAGTGCAACAATGGCTGAATTAATATATGAGCAGACACATGGATTGCTAGGGTAGTTCTTTATCGACACATTAAACAGTACTACGGGAGCCCCAGATTTTGCACACAGTCTTTGCTCATAGATACGCAAGCTTGGTCCTGCAATTTCCAAAGAATGCCCTACCCAGTGACCTTTCTTTTTATGTGATTTAAAGTCATGAAAACAGATTTTAATCTAACACAACGCCATTTGAAAAGCTCTCTGACCACTACAGAGCTGTTCATAAATGATATTATGACGCTACGATAAAATGTTCAATGCTAATATCAATGATTCTTCAGTCACATTATCAATCGACAGAATCAAACCAGTCTTCACCCCAGCTACAACTGGGATGCTTCCTATATATGTAGTTCTATGACAACACCAGTCATAACTAATCTGCCACTGCCTATGACTCCATATTAACTGCAAGTAACAACTTGTTTTGCACATCATGTGCATTTGAACAATAAATACCACCGACACAATGGGGAGAGGGAGGGAGGAAGTGTACAGTGATACGAACAGTGACTCGTCTGCTAAATAACCGTGCAGTGTTAACTCTTTGACTGTCTGCACTGCCTCTTAGCTAAAAAACGAAGTGTTCTTAGCAGTCTTGTGATTATGACTGTTCATTGTCATTAACTGTTATCTCGTGTGCTTAAATAAATTGCATTTACACATGACATTTCTTTTTAATATTTTATATATGACCATATAGCAAAAAATATATGTATAGATGAGGGACTTGACACTTTGTAGTCAGAACCCAAAACAGAAGGTAAGTACCAAACCAAAATCGCCTTTGTTAGAAGGCGGTTGTGCATCTTCAAATATGTGACATATTTGTATGTTATTTTTAGTAAAAATGCTGCACACTAGTAATTCTCTCACTGCAGAAGCAAATTGAGCATAACAACAGGAAACAGGCCTTGTATCAATTATCGTAATGTAGTTGCAGCAGCCATGGCCACCCATGCACAAACATTTGTAAAAAAATGCAGGTCATGCACATATTTGGTAAAAATGTATAAGGTTGAAGTTTTCACGTTTTTCGTACTGTATCTACAGTTATTTAATTTTGGAAATAACTACGAAAAATGACATTGGTTCAAGGTCAACAAAACAGTTAATTAACAGAAAAAATTGTAGACTGCAGACCTCCCTTTTTTGCCACAGCAGTTTTTTTTTGTTCCACAAAAACAGTAAAAAAAATGGCTAGCTTACAATAAAATGACATAAATAAGGTAACAGATAATTGCAGTCATAAATTAGAGCATTCAAAAAATGAGCACACATTTAGCATCTTAACTGTCACCTTCAACTGGTGGCAGTTCAGCATGCACATTTTCTTCTTCTGCAGCCCGAGATTCCTCATCATCATTTCCCAGGCCCTAATTAATAATTCAGTAAATCCTTGATGTGTGTTCCTTCCAGGGTAAATTATGTGGACAGAAGAGGAATCCCGAACAGCGACATTGCAAAGTCCTTCACTGATTTGTTATTTTTTGTCAGTTTCAGCCTTCTAAACGCATCCTTAGGGAGTTAAAGATCCTTCTTTATAACAGACACCAGATGTTTGCTGTCATATTCTTGTATCTGCCGTACTACTGATTTCTTTTCCATGTGTGACGTGCAGGTGAGGTTAGGGTTGGGAACACAACACAACCCATCCCATCTCCATGAGGAATCCAGTGTTCCTAACTTATTCCCATTCGGTTGAAGACAATTCGGAGCATGTTACCATATTTCTTATTGTGATTCTGATACTTAAGTGGTTTCTCGAATTCATTTACCAAAGACATCTTGTATTCAATATGTTCATCACTCCCAATATTGTTAAAAATGTAACTTTTATATTTGCCCATTAACCAAATCATTGTGTTATTTTTTGCCTGTGGGTAGTAAATTTCTTCTGGTCTGAATAAAATGGCACATTGTTTGCTGAAGTTCTTGTTATTTGACAAATGTTCTCCCTGGTCCACCTCCAGTTGATAATTTGATCTCCACATGTGCAATGGTGAGGCACACTACTAACAAGGTTGCATTTGCTGCAGAGGTCAGTGTTACTTAAAGTGATGGCAAAGAGATGCTCGTTAGTGCTGATGATGTTACTGACTACCTTGTACCACGCTGTTCTTATGTCAGACGAAAGAACATCACTACTGATGTTTTTCCAGACCACGTTCCATACTATTCCAGCATATTGAGTTTCTAAGTTATTTTTCCTTTCATGTATCCGTCTTTCAGCTAAAATCGACTTTACTGTATTGTTTTTGGAGTTTAAAAGCGTTTTGCTGAGATAGCTTAGTTCAAGGTAATACTCGTTAATATGTTTTAGTTTAAATCTTATTTTTTGTATATTTATTGGTGGCTTTACACTTCCTGAATGGCAATCTCGTACAGTTTTGCTGTAATGCACCCTGGATCGTTACACATTATGCTCCATGTTCATTTGATATACAATGCCATTGTTTTAGATTTGATGTCGGCTAGTCCCATTCCTCCATTGCCTGGATCCAAAACTGCTGTCTTCACTGGCACTCAAAACAATTCCCCTTTCCACAAAAACTTTGCTAAGGTGGACATGATCGTCTTCGCGACCATTGATGGAATGGGGAGAACCTATGCTATGTAGTAGGCCTTAGATAAAATATACACATTGATAAACAGTATTGTCTGGAACTGGTCTACGCTATGTTGACAGTTTTCAATCAGACCTCCCTTGATTTTTCATGCCATCTCCAATCTGTTGCTATCCTTTTTAAAAGGGAAGTTGTCAATGCTATTCCAAGAGCTTTGTGTCCACTAACATGGTTTGCCCACTCAATGCGCAAGTTGGCAAGCTGCTTTATATTTAGAAATTTGCTTATGTTTTCTTTTACCCATGCACCTGATGCAGAACAAGTAGCATCTCTAGTTGTGTCATATCTGCTTGGGCTTCTGATGATTATGCCTACATTGTCCATGTAAGCACCTACCACAGTCTTTGTTCTTTGAACTGTAATGTCTGTCAGCCTGTGCTGTAGCTGTCTCAGGAAAGGTTCCAACTATATAACGAACAGGAGCATGGATAAGGGGCTTCCTTGGGTAACACCCCTTTTTATTTCAATTTGTTTTGTCAGTTGACAGTTAATGGAGATTTGTGCAGTAACTCTCATTGCCATGTTCTTGATGATTTCGATGGTTTTTGGCAGGAAGTCTATTCGGCTCATTGACTCTATCAGGTGTTTGTGGCTGATTTGATCAAATGCCTTATGGAAGTATATGAAAAGCAGTCATCATTTTATGTTACTTGCCTGCACTAGCACAATGCCATCGCGATACAAAGCTGCAGTTTGTAAAATCGTCCTTCTAAAAGCACAAGTCTGCTGTTGGCCTATGATGTCAATGGTGCATGGTGTAAGCGTTTATTAATTACTTGAGCTATAATTTTATAATCCGAATTTGAAAGCGAAATCGGCCATAGGTTGTTTATCTTTTTGCAGCCTCTGATCTTCGGGATCAACACGATTTTGCATTGCTTGAACTCTGCAGGCACTGGCTTTCCCTGTAAGACTTCACTGATAATTTTGGTGAACTTTTCTCCTATTAGGGTCCAAAATCGTTTATAGAATTCAATGGGCAGACCGTCAGGTCATGGAGATTTTCTAGCGGGGGAGCTGCACACAGTTTCCAATACATCTTCCTTGGTGATGTCCGAAGAAATGTTCTCATCATGATCTCGCGATATTCGTGGAAGATATGTACCAAAGAGCTCATCATATTCTCCTTCTTTTGTTTCCCCTGGCGCATACATACGTTCATAGTACGCTGAGATCTCTTTAATTATTTCTTTCTGGGTGGTGATTATGGTACCATCATTGATTTGAAGTTCATCCATGAAACTTCTTCTTCTGTTCCTGGCGTGTCTGACAAGGTGGTACAATGCAGCTGTCACATCTTCAGTGACTGACTTTGCTTTTGATTTTATCTTAACTCCCTCCAGTTCCTTACGTTTCAGACTTATTAACTTTGCTTTTATTTGCTTGATGTCTTTAATTGTAGAGATCCCTTAGCATGCTGCAGTAGAATTCTACAGTCTGTTTCATTTCTCTGGCCATATCTATCCTATAAGATAGTAAAACTTTCCTTAACTTCGGTTTCGCTCGTTGTGGTCCACCATTTTATCACACTTGGAAAGTTGTTCAGTGACCTCTACAATTAAAGAAATCAAGCAAATAAAAGCAAAGTTAATAAGTCTGAAACGTAAGGAACTGGAGGGCGTTAAGATAAAATCAAAAGCAAAGTCAGTCACTGAAGATGAGAGAGCTGCATTGTACCACCTTGTCAGACACGCCAAGAACAGAAGAAGAAGTTTCATGGATGAACTTCAAATCAATGATGGTACCATAATCACCACCCAGAAGGAAATAATTAAAGAGATCTCAGCGTACTATGAACGTAAGTATGCGTCAGGGGAAACAAAAGAAGGAGAATATGATGAGCTCTTTGGTACATATCTTCCACGAATATCGCGAGATCATGATGAGAACATTTCTTCGGACCTCACCAAGGAAGATGTATTGGAAACTGTGTGCAGCTCCCCTGCTAGAAAATCTCCAAGACCTGACGGTCTGTCCATTGAATTCTATAAACGATTTTGGACCCTAACAGAAGAAATGTTCACCAAAAATATCAGTGAAGTCTTAAAGGGAAAGCCAGTGCCTGCAGAGTTCAAGCAATGCAAAATCGTGTTGATCCCGAAGATCAGAGGCTGCAAAAATATAAACAACCTATGGCCGACTTCGCTTTTAAATTCGGATTATAAAATTATAGCTCGAGTAATTAATAAACGCTTTACACCATGCACCACTGGCATCATAGGCCAGCAGCAGACTTGTGCTTTTAGAAGGACGATTTTACAAACTGCAGCTTTGTATCGTGATGGCATTGTGCTAGTGCAGGCAAGTAACATAAAATGGGGACTGCTTTTCATAGACTTCCATAAGGCATTTGATCAAATTAGTCACAAACACCTGATAGAGTCAATGCGCCAAATGGACTTCCTGCCAAAAACCATCAACATCATCAAGAACATGGCAATGGGTGTTACTGCACAAATCTCCGTTAACTGTCAACTGACAAAACAAATTGAAATAAAAAGGGGCAGCCTTAGGTGGTTTTTCGAAAAATAAATGAACAAAACGTGATACAGTGACGAGCCCATTTCACACAAAAGCTTGATAGAATTCTTAAAGGAAAGCTTCCCACAAGAAAATGTAGAGATTAGAAAATGTAAAGCTTTGGTGTACGCTTCCAAAGAAAACCTGGATGAGTTTAAGGCCACCCTCCATACAATTGATCTGATACACAAGGATGTGAGAGCCAACTGTAATCAAAATAACATGAATAATAAGAACGGGTCCTCGCAGCCAGGTTAGCTGCGATATTGGCAACAATTATGGCAGACCGCAAGGGTGCCAGGGGCACAGTCCATGAAGTCAATGCCTGTCACCTAGCTCTGATGGTCGGCCTACCGCTCTACATCCATAGAAGAACTTTAAAAACAAAAAGGCGTTTAACAACATGTGTCGACCTGGGTATCACGACAACGCAACAGTCAGTATTATGCCAACCACAACTCACAGTACTGGAACAGGCCTAACCAGAACGTGAATAACTTTCCACCCAACAATAGTAACAATAGTCCGCAAAACAGTCATATATTGGGTACGCCAAGTGACTATGTTAACTGGGTTCCACATGCACAACAAGGGCATGCCATAAATATAGTGGAGATTACAAATGAGCAGCGGCCACCTAATGTACAGTCTGCATCGACAAACGAGAACCGACCACATTAAGCCCTTGAATGCTGGTCATAACATGGTCTGGGGGTACAGAACAAGTAAAAACAAACCTACTTACATAGATACAATGATGGTATTGACATCAGGGACGAACTAACAAAGATGTCACACACATGCCAACGTAAGGTACAAGTGGCAGTGCAGACTAAAGTAAAAGGAATTGTAGGCAAAATACCTAGCACTATAGTTTTCGATACAGGTGTGACGACAAATTGTGCCTCGCAAACATTTTTCGAAAGAATAAGGATGCCACAAAAATCCTATACTCCCAGTAAAAGGCTGCAAAGCTCAGTTGTTATTAGTGCAAAAGCTATATTAGTGAAATAGCAGATACAGGTGAAGATAGTTATAGGGAATGGAGTTATATTGTATCCGGCCCTAGTAGTAAGTGGTCTAACTGTGGAATGCCTTCTCAGCATCGAATTTTTTTTAGAGAAAAGCGTGCACTGATTGACTTCTCCAAATGAAAATTCTTTTTGATGTGTGAGGGTAAACAAATGAAAGGTGATTTTTTGCACATACCTGAAAGACAATGTAAGTTTTGTCCAGGTTTAAAGGTACAGTTTCTCAAACACAAAAGTGCGCTGTGTGAATATATTATGACTCAAAATGAGAGTAGTGTAAACAATAGGGAACACATTAATACTAAGATCACAGACTCCACTTATTTAAGTAAAACATAACAGCAAATGTGCTGATTAAACATTTACACACATTTGACGAAAAACCAGGCATAATTGATGTGTATGTCTTTAAAATGAATGTCAAGCGACATGAAACATCTTGTAGGAAATCATATCTCATTCTTTGGACCAAGTGAAAGGCTGTTGATCATAAATTAACAAAATGACTATATGGAAGGTTATAGAATCGTCTTTATCTCGATAATGTAACTTACTATGTGCAGAAAACAAATCAAATGGACAGGCAAGACTCGTTTTAGATGCAAGTGGCATTAATAAAATTGTTGTACCAGTTCATATTCAACTGGAGACCTTAGAGAAACAATTAAAAAATTCTATTATGTTAAATATCTCACTAGCCTAGATTTGAGGAATTCTTATTGGCAGGTAAAACCTCATGAAGAGCAGAGAAAATACACAGCTTTTTTTTTACACCAGAAGGGGTTACCAATTTTGTGTACTGCTTTTCGGATTAAATGGAAGTACAGGATTTTTTATTGCAGTGCCTGAACCAATGCTTGGTACTGATCTTTTAGATAAAGTAACTGTATATGTTTATGACATTCTCACTGCTACTGAAACATGGTCAGAACATCTTGAACTACTTGACAGAATTTTACATTGATTTTCAAAACCAGTGTTACAGCTAACTTACAAAAATCTGAGTTTGGTGGAGAAGAAATAAAATTTGTAGCACATATTGATTTGTCAGCAGGCAGCAAATCTGATCCCACTAAGTTAGATGCTATAAGAGTCTTCACTCATCCTACAACGAAACAGCTGTTAAAAGTATTTTTGGAATAACTTCATTTTTTCATCTTTGCGTTTCTGAACAACAATTAACTAGTCTGTCACTTTTGAAGCTCTTGAAAAAGAAAGCCATCAGGTGTTGGATGGATACCTATAAAAAAATTTTGAGGGTATAAAGCATACCTTATTAAGTTCAAATATCTCATGCCATTCAAATATGAATTTAGATTTTTGTATAATAGCTGATGCTTCATTACATGGTCTTGGAACTTGTCTGTTCCATGTAAACACAATCAACTCAAAACAAGAGATCACCATAATTCATTTTGTTAGTAGAACACTTTCAGAGGGTGAACGTTCGTATTCGGCCACTGAATTAGAAGCTTGGCTATTCTATGAGCCTTCAAAAAGTTCAACTATTACATCTAGGGTAAACATACATATGCATACTGTGACCACCAGGCTCTAAGTTTTCTACTGCCATGCAAATTACTACATGCGAGAATTGCTAGGGGGACTTCTACCCTTCAAGAGTACTCATTTGAAATCGCACATGTCCCAGAAAAGGACAACATCGTACTGGATGCACTCTCTAGGTTACTGCAAGGTCTCACAGACTTAAATGAATTTCAGAACAGATTACAAATCATAGAACTTTGTTAACGAAAGACACACACTACGCTCAGTATTATTTAGACATGTGCAAATACATGGCTCTACTACAAAATCTAGATGACAGGCGGTAGACTGTAAAAATACAGCTTATTCAGAACACCTTTGAAAATGTAAAAGCACACTTAAAATTCAAAATTTTATTTTATTCAAGAAATGCTAAGTGAAACAACTGGTGTGTGTGTGTATTCCTTATTCTTGTAAACATGCTTTAGTATGGCACACTCATTATTTTTGGGGCGACTATGAAACAGATAAATGACTAAGAAAACTCAACAGGTGATTTTATTTTCCAAATATGTGTAGGTGTATACACACCCAGATAAAAACTTATTTGATTTGTCAGAAGCAGGTGCAGTGACATTGTGTTACACCTAATCATACCAACAAAACCCATAAAATTACTCTGCGCTGATATCACAGGTCCAGTCACAGCTGGACATGGCAATACAAAATACCTAGTAGTGTTTTATGATGTGTTCAGAAAATGTGCTAAGTTTATGCGTTGAAGTCACCGACAGCATCTGTCATAATTTGAAGATTCTCACAGCACTATCTCTCAATGACAGGAAAACCTGACAAAATTCTTACGGACAATGCTACAAATTTCACAAGTAAAGAAGTGGAGAGATTTTCTAAAGGAACAAGGCATTGAATACATTCTTATCTCAAGATTCCACCCACAAAGTAATTCTACAGAGAAAATTCTACAAGAATGTAACAGATGTTTATGTACTTATGCTAGTTTATTTGTTTCTTTCATTTATTTTTTATTTATTTATTTCAAATTCCATGAATCCATATAGTGATGAATCACAAGGATGTGTAACGAGTCAGGTTTACATCTTTATAGATATACAAGATAACGTGCAATGACAAGAATGTAGCAATCTGGTGATATAAGCTTAAAGGCTGAACTAAAATTAAATATATGCAGTTCAAATAAACATGATGTAAATTACTGAAAATAACGTTTGGTACAGAAAAAAGAAAATTCATACATATCTTAGGCAACGAAGATGAATATAATATAAACAGAGACTAGAATATAAATAGAAAATACAATAAAAAGATACAAAGACAGTCACTGATTAGGCCTACTCTGCGGGTACACACTCAGAGAGTAGAAGGATTTATCCGTAAGGGATTTTCTTAGCTTAAATTTCAACGTAGGTGGGTAATTAATGTGGGTTTGATATCAGGCGGAAGAGAATTGAAGGTTTTTATAGCAGAATAATGAACACCTTTTTTTAATGATACTTAGCTGTTTTAGATCTTTGTGTAAATAATTTTAGACCTGAATGAGATTTTCACTCTGCAGCGGAGTGTGCGCTGATATGAAACTTCCTGGCAGATTAAAACTGTGTGCATTATTGGATGTAAAAAGAGAATTGTTATTCAAGATAAAAATCATCAAAGAGAATAAGTACTGGCATGTGGTGGTTGGTACTTGGAGCTTATGGGACAGGTTTCTGCAAGAATATCTTGGATGAACACCACTCATGATTCCAATTGCCCTCTTTTGTGCAGTAAAGAACTTTTTGGCTGAAGGATGATTACTGCAAAAAATTATACCATATGACATGGCGGAGTGAAAATAGCCAAAGTGAGCTACTTTGATAGCATTCATGTCACCAATAGGGACAATTATATGCAGTGGCATAAGTTGCTACACTTAGTCTTTTATGGTGATCTAGAATATGCCCAGACCAGTTTACTTGTCATCAGTTATAATGCCTAGAAATTTAGATGTGTCACACTGTAATATACAGGGTGGAGAAAAATTGTGTCACGACATTTTAACCCTGAATAGGTGATGCCAATAGGAACCAAAATTACTAACGTTGTGTAGGTCGACAATGCACCATTTTTAAACTACGGAAACTTAACGCCACGCGCTCTGATTGGCTGTGGGATTGCCGTTCTTCAGTTGACGGGCAGCACTATGGTTGTCAGTTCACACAAACAAACGTCCCTCACTCTGTCACTGCAACAATGTGAGACTCACACATGTCGAATAGTTTCACCCACCCTGACGAGAACCACCTATAAACGAAGAGGAATTAATGGATCGCATTCAACACGCCGCCAATCACATCAAAGCAACGGCAGGAATCTTTGAAAGAGTTCGGCAAAACAACGTTCAACGTTACCAAGCCTGTGTCGTGTCAGAGGGTCGCCAGTTCAAGCACCTTTTGAGGGCCGATACAATTTGTAAAATACTTTCTGTACGCGAACTAGCAGCTATTCACGGGTTTGTTCCCAGTACGTCTTATCATGAAACTATAATGGATTCACCCCCAGGCCCTGAGAGTGGAAGGCTGGCACACTAGCACCAAGCGTGCGGGTCGCCTTGTATACATCTCGATCTCCGGCAGGCAAAGCATTCGCGGTCATACGTTGTCCACAGCATCCGGCAGCAGGGGAATCCTATGACCAATCAGAGAGTGTGGCACCAAGTTTCTGTAGTTTGAAAATGGTGCATTGTCAGCCTACACAACATTAGTAATTTTGATTCCTGCTGTCATCAGATATCCAGGGCTAAAATTTCGTGACACAATTTTTCTCCAACCTGTACAGAGTGATTATAATTGAAGTTAACTCTCAAAACGCTGTAGAAATAACACAACTGGTAGGAATGACGTGAAATTGCAACAGAATATTATCGGAGAAGGGGGAAAACGTATGACAGAAGAAAAATAAATAGTTAAAAAATGTAGCAACAGATGGCGCTGTATGCATCATAATTTAATAGTGGTTGACTACAATTGTCAAATGAATCATACAGCAATGCCTAAGCTGTATGTCTGACGTGAAACGAACTGTACTACTCAGTGTGTATTAGTGTACAGGTGTGATACTGTTAGTTGCGTAATACCATCCACCACGGCAAGATCATATGACAACGGATGGGAAAAATCGATTTTTAATTGTCCTGAGGCCAAAAACCGCATGAAAAGCATCACATCGGTTTTTAATTGTCCTGAGACCAAAACCCGCATAAAAAGCATGAATCAAAATTAAATCGGATTATTAATTTCCGTGTTATGGCGCATAACATATTCAATATGCTGTCCACTGTTTTCTGCAACGGGTTGAAATCAAGAAACAGCATGTTCCGCAACTGATTGAAGTGATTCCCGGGTCACGTTCAGACTATGTTGGGCAATGCGTGCTTTCAATGCAGCTAAGTTCACATTCGGAACACTGAACACAACATCGTTTATATAGTCCCACAGCCAGGAGTAACATGGATTAAGATCACGTGATCGGGACTGCCAGGTTGTAGGGAAATGGCGGCTGATAACTCTAGCATTTCCGAAATGGCGCTTCAGAAGTTACTTAACTGGATTTCGAATGTGCAGAGGTGCGCCATCTTGCATAAAAATGATCCCATCCACGCTGCTGGGGAACTGGAATGACGTGGTTGCGCAAAAGACACTAATAGCGCTTACCAGTGATGGTACAGAATCAGGACCGGAAACACATGTCTCTTCGAAAAAATATGGCCCTGTGATAAATGATGCTGTTAGCCTGCACCACACTGTGACCTTTTCAGGGTGAAGTGGTACTGGTTGATTTGCGTGTGGATTTTCCGTTGCTCATATTCGACATATAACGTCACATGGAAGTGGGCTTCTTCTGTCCGCAAAATCTTCCACGGCCAATCATTGTCCACTTCCATGCGAGCAAGAAACTCTAAAGCAAAGGTCTCTCTTGTTGGCAGTTCGTGCACATGGGTAATTTTGAATGGATAACAAAGAAGGATGTTTCGTAGAATTTTATGCATAGTGCTCATGGGTCACTTCTCCACACACTACACATTTGCACACCACCACTCGTCTACTCCTGCATTGGGTTGGCCACTACTTCCACTGATGTCAAATCAATTCCTTTCATCCCTCTACCAATTTACACACCAGAAGAACCTGTCTTTTCCGGTTTCCTAATCATTTTCTCCAGACCCACAGCAGTCATTGGACCAAAGCCTTTTTTGAAACCCTTCAGTGTCCGGAACTTCTGCAGAGCGACATGTGCACAGTCATCATTTTTGTAATACCGCTTTACAAGTAGAGTGCAATCCTGCACTGAGACATTCATGCCAAACATTGCAGATGCGAAAGGAGTGAACCTGGCATGTTTATATAGTCCGGAACCATGGGACTGCTACGGTCGCAGGTTCGAATCCTGCCTCGGGCATGGGTGTGTGTGATGTCCTTAGGTTAGTTAGGTTTAAGTAGTTCTAAGTTCTAGGGGACTTATGACCTAAGATGTTGAGCCCCATAGTGCTCAGAGCCATTTTTTTGGCATGTTTATACCAACTTCAATGGGTCGTGTGCATGACAGGTGTTTTCATTTACGTATTCTGACACATACAGCTCCATCTATTGACCAATTTACACACAACTTTTTTTCTTCTGCCATACGTTTACCATCTTCTCCGATAATATGCTGTTGCAATTTGACGTCATTCTGACCAATGGTGTTATTTCTACAACGTTTTGAAAGTTTAATGATCCTGTATATTGACTGTCACAGTATAAGCTGAATGTTTCATTTTCTTCTGGTGATGCATGAAATTGCATATGTTGCGTTTTTTCAATATATAGTGTTAATCCACTTGGCTTAAACTAGTGTAGGACATCTACAAGTACAGCAGTGCATTTATTTACTAGTTCACTGATTGACTTTCAACCATAATAGTAGTGTCATCAGAAAATAGAGTGCATTTTCTCTCAGTGTTTGTACAGAATGGGAGATCATCGACAAATATAAGAAGCAGTAAAGGCCCCAAAATAGATCCTTGTGGCACTCCACCCCTTAAAATGGCCCAGTCAGATGAGACAGGACAGCCATCAAGACTATTTAGTATCACTTCTGCTTCCTGCAGTGTAGATGTGATTCAATCCATCTACCAGTACTTCCCTTCAAACAATAAAAATTGGCCTTCTTTAAGATAATTTTGTGGTCAACACAGTCAAAGTCACAGAAAATTCCAATAGGTGACATTTTGGTATATAGTGACTCAAGAATTTTATTTGTGAGAGAGAAAATAGCCTGCTCTGTTGATCTACCCTTTTGGAAGTAAAATTAAATTTTGTTGAGGATGTTGTGAATGGTGACATGCTCTACAATTATTTTGTACATTACTTTCTCTAATATTTTTAGAAGCAACTTAATAGAGATACTGGATGGTAGTTGGTTTTAATTAGTTTTGTCACCCTTCTTAAAAAGTGGTTTCACATTAGCAATCTTTATTCTCTCTAGGACAATACCTTGATGCAAAGATTCATTAAATATGTGGCACAGGAACTGACATATAAACACTACAGTGCTTTATCACTTTCAATGAAATGCTGTCAATACCTGTGGAATTTTTGTTTTTTAAGGATTTGATTATATTTTTGACTTCACTAGTGGTGACTGGAGCTATAAAAATTGGATCATATATGTTGTAGTCAGCTCTTTGTAATAAATTCATGGCCATATTTAATGAACCCTTACAAACCATGATGATCTGCTGCAGTTAAGAAACGGTTGTTGAATATGTTAGAAATTGCTACAGAATTATGTACCACATTGCCATCATGGCTTATCTCTATGGTGTTACCATTCTTTTTTTTTGTCAGACTCCCTCTTTACTACAGTCCAAATGGCTTCAATTTCGTTTTTAGAGTTATCAATTTCAGATTTAATATATAAGCTTTTGGATTTGTTTATCATGCTTTTTAAACAATACAGTACAGTATCTAATTAGATCTTTTAAGGAGATTATTTGAGAATCTTAATGAGGCATGTAATTCCCTCTTAGTGCTGCAAGAAATTTTAATTCCTACTGTAATCCATGGTTCGCTAGAAGAAGCCTCAGTGTTCTTTCTGACAGTGCTTTTTGGAAAAGACATTTCAAACAGGGAGATAAATTCATTTAAGAAAATGTTAAATTTATCAGTTATATCAGGTACCCTATAAACTGGGTCCCAATCTATTTGTGATAGATGGTAATTAGTCAGAAAAAGTTTCAGTGTTTATACATCTAAAGGACTGGTAGGTGTGGGAGACTTTGCTGCACAAAGTGATGTTATTAACCTTAAGCAATTGGTCATTGTGATCAGCAAGGTGATTTGTGACTTGGCTGACACTTGCATTGTTGTCAATGAAAATATTGTCTATCAGACTTATGAAATTTTTTGTAACTCTAGTAGGAAAGTTAACCACAGCAGCCAAGTTGCAAGAATTCCTAAATGTACCAGATCAGTTCTATTGTTACCATTAGTTAAGAAGTTGCAGTAAAGTTCCCAGTAACTATTATATTGCTGGCTGGAGTGGCCATGTGGTTCTAGGTGCTACAGTCTGGAACCGCATGACCGCTACGGATGCAGGTTCGAATCCTGCCTCGGGCATGGATGTGTGTGATGTCCTTAGGTTAGTTAGGCTTAAGTAGTTCTAAGTTCTAGGGGACTGATGACCACAGCAGTTAAGTCCCATAGTGCTCAGAGCCATTTGAACCATTTTGAACTATTAAATTTTTGGATTTGGAAAAAAGTTTGCCCCAAAGCGTTTCTAATGTATTCAGAAAAATACAAAATTTCCCTGCTGGAGCTCTGTAAATTGTGACCACTACAGCTAAAGGTTCTTCGCAGCTTTCAATCTCACAGATGTCAAAATGTTGATCTGTAGAATATTTGTTTGAATCTAAAGGTTTAAAAATAATGTTGCTGTCAATATAAATTATAGAGCCACATTTCTCTCTGCTTGTTCTATAATAGTAGGTAGCTAAATTGTACCCCTCAAGTTGCAGCCCTTCAATTCCGTTTGTCATATGATTCTCAGTAAGGCATAATACATGTCCTTGATTAACGAAATCCATATGACCTAGATTTAAAGATAGAAAGTCTAATTTATTTTTGAGACCTCTGACATTTTGATGAAAAATAATAAGATTGTTAGAGCTACCTTCACTGTCCTGTTGTGGGTTCCTTTGTATGTTCACACCATATTTCACTTCTTCACTTAGAACTGAATTGTCCCTACTGTGACTATGTCGCAGTGAGTGGTTTGTCCACTCGATGATGTCTCTGTGGTTGTGAGGGTATCAGCCATAAAAAACTCACTGCTTCTCTTTGGCACTCCTCTTACTCTTGTTGAAACGCGTGGTGCAGATTTTTCACTTCCGTATACAGCAGCATAAATACTTCCAAGCTCTTTAGGCCCTTTGGATGAAGCATCAGATGACATTGATGTTTCTGCAGATAAAGTATGCGAGGAATTTATATAATTGTTGTTGTTAGCCCATGAAGAAGGCTGTACCTTTATAGAGGAAGCAAGCTATTATTTCTAAATTTAGTATGCGAGGAATTTATATAATTGTTGTTGTTAGCCCATGGAGAAGGCTGTACCTTTATAGAGGAAGCAAGCTATTGTTTCTAAATTTATCAATGTTCGGCTGAGATGCTTATACTTGTGTGTACCCTGCATTCTTATTTGTTTCCTTGATAGACTGGTATGGAGTACCTTCTGCAGCACAAGAAGTGATTTTTCTGGCAGAGCAGGTTAAAAGAGTTTTTAGTACTTCAGTCCAGTTCCATGGTTTTGTTATTATTGATGCAATGTTTTTGCATAGTTTGAACTTCCCAATGCTGTTACGTAGGCGTAGCCTACAGTTAACGTGAGTACTTCCTTGCAAAAACGGATTGACATCAATTACCTTCTCACTAGCAAACCTTGATGATATATTCATTATATATCTGTTAAAATTATACACTGTCCGGTTGAAAAATTTGGAAATTTGTGGTAAGGTGTTATGGGACCAAACTGCTGAGGTCCTCGGTCCCTAAGCTTATGCACTACTTAAACTAACTTATGCTAAGGACAACACACACACCCATGCCCAAGGGAGGACTCTAAAGGTCCGGTTGATTTCTGGTATGTCGTAACAGTAAGGAATGGTACACAATAATAAGTCTGTGTGATCAAGTTTTGAGATCACCTTTTCTAAAACACAGAAAAAGTTGGTTTTATTACGACTGTCGTTCGTTCCTGTAAAATAATAACTGCATTGTCATGTTTGAAGGCACTAATTAGTTCAAATGCCCGTTCTACTACATTCCCGAGGCACGGATTTGATTTACATACAGAAGTTACGAAGTCATTTAGCAAGGATGCACATTTTCTGCCGTGACTGTTCGAAAGCAATAAAAGTTTTTTCGTAGGCTGACTATTTAGAGGTCTTTTTGTCGTTTTTCTTAGTATGGTTGTCTTCTTTTGTCACTGGGGGCGATATTTCTGTTTCACTAATTTCGTCCACTAAGGCACTAAATTGCTGAGTTCATGTCATTCTAAATGGATAGACTACACTGAGGCTTTTGAAGAAAAATTAAAATGGTTTATGATGTCCTGAGGATTGATTTATGACCCCCTGGGTATAATCCATCCTTTTGAGAAACGCAACACCCATCCCTTCTCCCTCCTGCTTTCCCCCCTCTGGAAAATCTCCTGCCCCTCTCCCTTCCCCTGTACAAGCACACTTTTGATACCAGATTAATTGACTAATTAATTAATTCGATCAATTAATTAATGTCTCGCCTTCTGAGAAATCAGCTATCCCCCTCACAACACCAATTCCCCCTCTCCTCCCTCACCTGGAAATTAGTGGGAAAAGGACTGTTGGTGCTGGAGAGAAAGGATCACCTGATGTGAATCTGAAGTCAATGTCAATTGCATAACAGAAGACATACTCTCTAATTACACTCCTGCAGATTGCAGGTGTTGTCTTATTGGAAAATGTTCGTGTGAGCACGTGTGTGTGTGTGTGTGTGTGTGTGCTAACCTTGACATGCAAGGATCGACTGAGCTAGGGCACAATACCAGCACAAGGCGATGTCCCACTCACAACCCATTGCCACCTACCCAACCTCCCAGAAAAAAGACTCAATCTGTGCTGGAAATGAAGGATCTCACGACACGAAATTCAGATCAACACCAATAATATGTTAATGCATAAACTTTATTTAATCATTTTGCAGGAGACTGGTCTCCCCTGCTTGGGTAGAGTTCATGCCTGCATCCGCGATCTCCACTACCCATGATGCAAAAACTGTAAGTACCAAGGAATGGAATGAAGTGCTGTATAGTAGCCACAGTTTGAATCTCCTACATGTGTGTCTATCGTCCGGGCGCCCCCACAAAGGTAAAAAACTGCCCAATGTCATAATTACATATCACGACAGAAATACTACCTACCACGGACTGTATATCGGCCTCCTTTGATCTTGCATCCCCAAACAAATCATCATGTCACGGCATTCTGTTGTTGGGAAATTACAGGCTCACTTCCTGTCATCCCATTTAAATAGGGCTCCCAGAACCATATTATGTAAACCGATTACCCAATACTATTTCTGGGTAGTCATGTAAACAGTTCAGAATCGATTTTGGAAATCCGCTTCTAATTTCCAGTGCTCCAATTCCACAGTCAATTTTTGCTCCCATGTATAAGGGGCGTTCCAAAAGAAACTTCGGGAGGACGACGGTTCAATCCCGTCTCCAGCCATCCTGATTTAGGTTTTCCGTGATTTTCCTAAATCGTTTCAGGCAAATGCCGGGATGGTTCCTTTGAAAGGGCACGGCCGATTTCCTTCCCAATCCTTCCCTAACCCGAGCTTGTGCTCCGTCTCTAATGACCTCGTTGTCGACGGGACGTTAAACACTAACCACCACCACCACCAAAAGAAACGAGCCGGAGGCATAATTACAGAAACCAGTATCTGTATGTTAGAAGTATTGACCCTGGCTGTCCCACTGTGACACAAGGCGGTGAATGGCTATCTCATAAAATTCCCGGGGTTGTGATGTTAACCAGTTCTGCACATACAGCTAGATGTCTTCATCCGAGGAGAATCGTTTGCCCCCTCAGAAACTTTCTAAGGGGAGAAAAATGGCATAATCACAGGGAGAGAGGTTCAGACTGTATGGAGGGTGGCCAACACCTGCCGATTTGATTTTCTGTAGGAGTGCCGCAAGTGTGTTGGCCGCATGAGGCTTTGCATTGTCGTGGAGCAGAATGACCTCACAGGTGAGCTTGCCTAGTCATTTTGATTTGATTGCTTGGTGAAGGGTGGTCAGGATTTTCTAGTAATGCTGGACATTCACTGTTGTCCTGTGTGGTAGGAAGTGAATCAGAAGGGGGCCATGTTGCTCAATGAAGAACGTCAGCATAACCTTTCCTGCACTCATGTGGATGGCCTTGGCTTTGTTTCGTGGTGGTGACCCTGGATGCTTCCACTGGAGACTTTGTCATTTTGATTCTGGTTCGAAGTGATGACACCATGACATCTCCAGCCACCACTCGTGCCAGGAATGCATTCCCTTCCCAAGCATAGCACTGCAGATGAGCAAGACAGCGGGCCATTCGACATGCTTCCTGGTGTGGTTGACGACTGTGGGGCACCCATTGGGCACACACTTTGCGCATGTGCAGTCGTTCCACGCTCAATCGGACCATAGCAGCTATGCCTTTCACTGTCACTCGGCAGTCCTGGGTAATGAGTGCACCCACCAGCTGGAAAATGTCATCGGTAATGCAGTGTGGTGCTCCAGACCGTGCATCATCGGCTAACGGCACCCGTCCTCCCCTGAAGCGCTTGTGCCACACCTTGACCCTTGCGAGGGACATGCAGTGTTCGCCGTATTGTGACTTACGTTGATGAATGTCCGTTCCTCCTACTCCTTCAGCTGTCAGCTTTTCGAAAACGTACAACATCTCTTTGCTCTTCTTTTGACGCCTCCATGTTACTGTTTGCAATACGACTGGCAGCGTTGGACGATTGAGGCTGGTGCTAGCTCTGTTTAGTCACGTGACGTGCACATGTGCCCTCTAGCGACGGGCCGTGAACTTCCACGCTCTGGTCGGAACCACACCTCGTTACACACGCCACGATATTACCATCCTGCCATCGGTTTGCGCTTTCCTGACTCCGGTTCGTTTCTTTTTGAGCGCCCCTTATAAACGCAACTGGTTTTAAATTGTGCGTGGGTTGTCAAGTTACGTCTTGTTTTCAGAATATTCGGTCAATATGGACTCTTTATGTGGTGAAGGGAAAGGAGAACTATTAGACTGAGCACGAAGCTGTCTACCTGTAATATTTAAGAAAAGAGAAATAACAATTGTGTTGTTGAATCAGAAACTGGATCAGCTGTTTTCCAGACGTCGGTTTTAACTAGGCTAGCAAATCCACTTCAGACCATAACATGTAAACATGACAGCAAAACACGATTTCCGAAAGTCGGTTTTCGTGTTTCAGAAAATGTGTCACATTTAAACGTAGTGTATCTCTCTTAAGAGGCAAATTCCTCTTTGTGTGTGTGTACCAACGTCTCCAAACATGCAGACAGAAATTTTCGTCTCTCCTCAGAGTACTGTCTTCCTATTGGCTAATGTTGCGGACAGTGGGAGGACTGACGAAATTTCGATATCAAAAATACTGGGAAACAGTCCATTTGCGCCGGCCGGAGTGGCCGTGCGGTTCTAGGCGCTGCAGTCTGGAACCGAGCGACCGCTGCGGTCGCAGGTTCGAATCCTGCCTCGGGCATGGATGTGTGTGATGTCCTTAGGTTGGTTAGGTTTAAGTAGTTCTAAGTTCTAGGGGACTGATGACCACAGATGTTAAGTCCCATAGTGGTCAGAGCCATTTGAACCAACCCAATCTTAGAGAGCGATGTTGTTGACCATACACCTCGAATTTCTCAGACGAAATGTAGATTTTTTCCCATTGATACGAGTTATTTTCGAAGAGAGAAGGAATCGGAGGTACACGTGCTTTCACTTCGCTAAAGTATCGTTACTTGTTGTGAAAATCCTGTAACAGTATGGCATAAGCTATATTTTCCTTAAGTAGTATCTCATCAGGCAAAAAGTTTGTTCTAATCAGCTTAATATCTATTACGGTCCTGTATCATATGACCAGAATATTAAATTCATTTTTGGCTCGCGACAAAGTGCTAAGATCTACCTTTGTCACAGGATGCCTCCTCACTTTCGAACTCACTTAAAACTTACAGTAACCAGACGCTTCACCATATACATCTTTTAAGCTAACAAGACAGAGAAGCTGTAAATATCGGGTTTATACTAGATATCACGTTGTAAATTCGGTAAGACAGCTAATTTAATTACAATGGTCATATATCCCTGTGAAGTTGGGAGATTGAAATTTCGTTAAAAAATATCGTCGCAACGAAAAACGCCTGATTATCGCTCCAAATCCTGAATCATATCTGTGGTTGCTCAGCCCTTGCTTCCACCCGCCAGGCGGCACGTCATTTGTATTAAATCGATCATGAGAGTAGCTTTGCATTGAGAATTTTTTTTCAGCAATTGGATTACATTTGCTAGGTACCTACCTGAAATATTAATCCCTGGAGGGAAGACGATGTTCTTTTCGAGGAACACTATTGAGAACTGACATTTAAATCTGACCACAGAAAGATTCTATCGCCGCCAACTTACATTTCGCATAAAGACCATGTAGGTAAGATACGAGAAATTAACAATCATAACGAGACATATAGATAGTATTTTTACGTCGTTCAATTTGTGAGTGGAATTGGTAAGAGAATGGCTAGTAGTGGTACTAAGTACACTTCGCCACACACTGTATGTTGGCTTGCAAAGTAAGCATATGAATGCAAATGTAAATTTACCTATTAAGATGTCACTCCGTCTATTTACACGGACAGAAAATTCAAGGAAGAATATTGTCTCTTTTTTTCAAGAAAGCAAGACATGGAACTTCCGCTGCTGTTTGTCTCTCAGTAAAATCCTCATATTAGCTTCCAATTTTCTCATTGCTAGCACTTCGGGAGACGAATGTAAGAGATTGTAATATGTTTGCCTACAACACTTAGAAGAAGCAATATAAAGCTCACCGCCGGCCAGAGTGGCCGAGCGGTTCTAGGCACTACAGTCTGGAACCGCGCGACCGCTACTCCCCTTTCTTCATAGTATCACCTACCTACCGTATTCTCACGAATCTTTCACTCTTCGATATATAGCAATTGAATCCACATCATTTCCATGACTAAGAGATGTCCCCCATCAAGTCACAGACCTCAGCTAATTATCTGAAAGCCCCATCACGTTCCAAAGGGACTGTTTCATTAGAGAATGAGATTTTCACTCTGCAGCGGAGTGTGCGCTGTTATGAAACTTCCTGGCAGATTAAAACTGTGTGCCGGACCGAGACTCGAACTCGGGGCCTTTGCCTTTCGCGGACAAGTGGTCTACCATCTGAGCTATCCAAGCACGACTCACGCCCCGTCCTCACAGCTTTACTTCTGCCAGCACCTCGTCTCCTACTTTCCAAACTTTACAGATTCATTCTGGAAACATTCCCTAGGCTGTGGCTAAGCCATGTCTCCGCAATATCCTTTCTTTCAGGAGTGCTAGTTCTGCAAGGTTCGCAGGAGAGCTTCTGTAAAGTTTGGCAAGTAGGAGACGAATGCCAGTCTGGTCTCCTTTATCATATTCCTATGAATACTATGTTAGAAATACGACAGTGTAATTGTGTCAGAGACTTCCTTGACAGCACAATGTCTCTCTCTCTCCTCATTATTTTGTACCATCCAACAGAGAAAACTATGAACTACAAACACTTCCCTAGTGTCACCCGGTAGATAACTCGATTAGATATTACTGTGTCCCCCTCTTCCAATACATCGAGAACAAATACCGTCTGCCTGCTGACATCGAGCATATGCGGCAACCCTATTAAAAACACAGCTATTAGCTGACTGGAGCAGGTGGCCAGTGATCAAAGTCGCATGCACAGACCAGTGTAAAGTTTTGTCACATGCACTGTGTGAGGACCATATCACACAGACTTTCAATCACAAGAGTGAGTTCCTGTGTTGTTCTTTCATAAACAGTTTGATACAATGTTTTTTAATGTAACACGTCTAAGCAGTGTATGACTACAGGTTTGTATCCTGGCTTATATTTTCCTCTTCCATCAAGACTTCGACGTCTGTGTCAGGTGCTAAACAGACGCTAACATGTTTCGATCCATTGGCCCTCAGAAAGCTGGACATCACATAGTGTAAAGCATGCTGCTCCCACAACACATATGATGGTTGAAATGAAAGACAGGGCAGTATTTCTTATTGGCTAAATGTGGAGGACATTCCTACATATGGAAACTGGAAGAGTTTGGTGCCTTATGGGACGTTTCCAAACAGCTCTCCAAAGTTGGTGACCTCTACATTAATCTCATCTTGCAGTGATGGGGCAGCAGATGTCTCAGTGTTCCATTTTTCAAAGAGATCCTGAGTATTGATTCCTGATATTGGTGGTGCATTTTCACCTAGGTATATGATCGCTGTTTTGGCGTCCTAGGCAGTAGTCAGCCTGACATTAAAATCTTTGGTCACTGTGTCTTTTATTTTTATTACTCACAGTGCATAACCACATGTGGAACAAGGGAATATCCTGCAGTATTTAATCCCACACAGCATGTATAGTATGCACCATCAGTTGTCAATCCCATCAGAGGGAGGAACGGAATGATTTTCATACACCCAGGTGAGCATGTAAGTACCCTCATCCCTCCGCATTGTTTGTCGTATTTTCATCAATTTTACACATTTTCAATCAATTTTCGTAATTTTACCAGGTTTACCGTAATTTCATCGCATTTTCTCAAATACTCAAGGTCCAACCACCATTCTCAACGAGAAGTCACGTCAACAAAACGTCTGATCACGTCGATCTCGTGATGCTATCAACCAACGACATTGCAGCATGGTTCTCAGTTTCTGTATTATTGCTAACCATCTCATCCATTACTTTGTAGGGGTAATGTACGTGTGGTCACATAGCGAACCGTGTTACACAGCCTAATGTAAGAATTTGGGAGTCACCAAATCCTGGCACCATTGTCGAAAATGAAGTAAATGTGTTTTGTGCCTTTCTTTTTTGCAGAGGAAACAGTGACAGGGATATTACACCTTGATATGCTGCAAAACTGCTGGTTTCCTCAACTTCCTGGAGATTCCAATGATTTTATTTTTATGCATGACGGCACCCTGCCTCAATTTCACCTTGAGAAGTGGCTGTATCTTAACAACACTAGCCGACAACGTTGGACCGGAAGAGGTGCAGAACAAGATCTTCTTTATTGCTTTTGGCCTCCAAATTTAGCAGACCTCACACCTTGCGATTTTTTTCTGTAGGGTACATAACAGACAGAGGCTTTTATGGACTGGTTTCACACATCTCCCACAGACCTGTTCGTTGTCACATGGGGTCAGAGAATGGCCTAGGTCCCAGTGGGAAAAACATCTCTGCATCACTACGAAATCCTTGCCGTTTAGTGCCTCGAAATGTATATACACTCTCTCACTTCGTAATAGCAGCAGGTGGACCACTGGGGTAACTTCCAGAACGTTGTTAACAGTACGTTTTCCTCTCAGTTCTGTTTCAAATTTAGTATTTATTTCCTCATTCATTTCGTCCTTGGTGGTGTGTCCATTAAGATTTATTTCATACAGCTCTTCAAGAAAGTCCTTGTCAGTAGGCACCTGATGTACTGCCAACAATGGTCTGAATTTCCGAGACTCCCCACATCTAATACTCTTAATTGTGCTGTATTCTCAATCTAAATGAGGAGCTGTTATGCATCGTTCAGTAACAAACGATATGGCATAGACCGTATCACACCAAGTGAGTGCTAGTGCTTCGACGGCACCGTCAACTAGCGATGTAAAACTGAGTGTTCACCGACCACTGAATACAGCAGGAGAATCACTTGCGGCATTACACGATCAAATCGTCAATTTCCTTCAAGAAACGAAGAAGGATCCTGCGGCTGTAACAAATGAACTGACCCAGAAAGTGCCCAAATAGGCCATATTTCAGTACAGGTTGCTTGGTCAGATGCAGGAACTGCGATAGGAGAATGCAGGGCTAAGAACAACAGCTAAAATACAGAAATCAGCAGACAAGAAAATCAATAGACAAGGGTTCCAAAGATTTCAAGAAGAAATTTAGTGATTTACTAAACCTGAGAATAGACAAAATTAGGATAAAATCGATCCAGACAGACAGTGCCATTGCCATGGTGGAATGGAGAGTGATGATAACTACAAAAAGTTTCAGGAGAAAGCTAAACAGATATACAGCAATAAATGTGAACCACCGAAGAAGAGGAGGCTTCTAATAATTGTGTACAATTTGCCCAATGAAGTGGGTGACAGAAAATATCTTAAGATATATCTGAGCTTCACCTACCTGAGCACATGCAAAAGAAGGAATCTGAATTTTTATGGCTGAGGCTCCGAACGGGGCCCCGAGAGAAAACTTTGTCAGTCACGTAATGGAACTCACTCCTCGTGTTCGTAAGCTTCTGCAACAAAAGCAAAAGATGTTTGTCGGTTTCCGCGCTCTAAGAATGAACAATTATGAGGATATGCCAGAAAATTATAAATGATGTGGCTTAGGTCACACCAAGAAGATTTCTAAATGTAAGGAGCGAGTGTGTTCCCACTGCAGAGCAGATGGCCACCAGAAAAGCGTAAGTACAAAAATCAACGAGAAACTTGTGTGCTTCCCATGTTGCAATCAGAACAGAAAATGTAACTCACCTGGAAAAGACTGTGTAACTTACGCAGTGCTGTTAGAACGTAAAATACTTAGCACAGACTGAGGACCCATCTAAAATGTAAGCAAACGTAAGTGCTCAACCCCATATCTAACCTATGTCAGTCAGTTAGCAGAAGACACGTTACACAGGAAACAGAAATCTAAGTACCTAGTAACCAGGAATTGGCATCGTGGCATACCCTGGCATCAGCAGTTTGGCATTATACTGCATGGAACAGGCACTGCGGCTGCTACAGCCGTTATGAAATACGTTAAATGTATTCGCAATCGCGAGAACCATCAGCTGTAGAATGGAATGACGACAATGAAAATTTGTGCCGGACCGGGACTCGAACCCGGACTTCCTGCTTGACGCGAGCGGTCACCTTGCCATTCGGCTATCCGTGCACGACTCACGGCCACGTAATCTGAATAACACAGGCACTGCAATATCGTATTTATCTGCCGATACCAGGCAAGCGACTTCCAAGTACAACATCTCACCTCTACGGGAATATACTTAATAGATGTAAGAATATGGATCGTAGACGTATGGTTGACAACATATGGAAGTTTGGGTCTGGCAGTGAGTCGTGCACGGGTAAGACGAGCGCTCGCAATAAGTGGGAAATCCGAGCTAGAGTTCCTGTCCAGCACAAATTTTCATTGCCGTCATGCATCCATGCATGCATGTGCAAAGAAACTTTGTATCGTAATCAGAATAACACAGGCACTGCAATATCGTCTTGCTGCAGGAAACTAAAAGAACACACTGGGAGAAGTTTCTACAAAGACAATTGCAGTTTGGCATATGGGGAAGACCGTATAAGTTATTGGCTGAAAAGTGTAAGCGACCTAACGTCATGTCCAGAAAAGTTATGGGCCCACTTGCCTACTAAACGTTTTGGCCATATTCCTCGAAGGCACAGGGTGTGAAACAATGTCAACATGGATTCAGAGAAGGGAAGTCTTTAGATGATAGGGCTAATAGAGCTCTTCAGATTGTAAAAAATTCGACTCTGTGTATGCAATTGTGGTCATGATTTACATTTCAGGCGCTTTCAGTAACGTCTGGTGGCCTGCGGTGTTCGCGCACCTCCAGTATCTTGGAGTGCCCCAAATGTCTGTATAAGAACTTTGTCGATTATTGCAGTGGGCTTAGCATCCAGTGGTTTGCAGGGTACAGCAAGGTAATCAAAAGGGTTACCAGAGGCCGTTCTCAGGGCTCCATAAATGGTCCGTTGCTCTAGTATCTTAGTATTACAGTCCTTATACATGGGTTAGACGGGGCAGATATTGCTGAAGCTGTTCTTGCGTACGCTGACGACATCCAAGTACGAGGCGTGTTTTTTAAGTAAGTACTGTTTTGAAATTAAAAAAAGACGTGCTAAGATATCTCAATAATTTTATTTTTACATGAAAGCCTGTACCTTAATCTACTTTTCTACATAATTTCCGTCAATACTGTGGCACTTGTCATAACGTTGTACCAGTTTTTGAATACCCTCCTCATAGAAGTTTGCCGCCTGACTTGTTAACCACTGCATCACCACTGTTTTGACTTCGTCATCATCTTGAAGATGCTGACCGCCCAGGAGTTTTTTCAAGTGCAGGAACATATAGTAGTCACTGGGCGCAAAGTTGGGGCTGTACGGAGGATGATCTAGAGTTTCCCATAGAAAAGATGTGATGAGATCTTTGGTCTGATTCGCCACATGCGGATGGGCATTGTCTTGCAGCAAAACGATGCCCTTGCTCAACTTGCCACGTCTTTTGTTCTGAATTGAATGGCGCAGATTGTGCCATGTCTTACAGTAAGTTCCTGCATTGATTGTCTCATTATGAGGCAGAAATTCCACAAGCAATACTCCTTTTTTGTCCCAAAAAACTGTGCACATGATTTTCCAGTCAGAAATTGTTTGCTTAAACTTCACTTTTCTGGGTGAATCTGAATGCTGCCATTCCATGGACTCTGACTTTGATTCTGGTGTGATGTAGGTGACCAATGTTTCATCGCCCGTAACAACTTGGCTTAAGAAATTATCACCATCGTTTGTGGTACCGCTCAAGGAAAGTCAATGAACTGTCTAAACGTTTGGTTTTGTGCACATCCGTCATCATTTTTGGTACCTAACATGTGCACAATTTTAGGTAATTCAAGTGCTCAGTCACAATGCCATACAAAACACTACGAGAAACATTAAGAAAGTCATCTCGCAAGGAGGAAGTCGTAAAGCATCTGTTTTCTCTCACATTATTGTCCACTTCCTGCACCAAACTTTCATTAACGACCGAAGGACGCCCACTGCGTTGTTCATCATGCACATTTGTACGGCCATCTTAAATGCTCTCACACACTTTCTTACCATTACATCACTCATAATGTTTTCTCCATAAACTGCAGAGATCTCACGATGAATATCGATCGCTTTTAGGCCATTAGCACTAAGAAATCTTATAACAACCCGTACTTCACAGTCGGCGGGACTCACGATTATCGGAGGCATCTTAAACACTCAGTACACAACGTAAACAAGGAAGAATCAGACTGTTCAAAATGGTTCAAATGGCTCTGAGCACTATGGGACTCAACTGGTGAGGTCATAAGTCCCCTAGAACTTAGAACTACTTAAACCTAACTAACCTAAGGACAACACACACATCCATGCCCGAGGCAGGATTCGAACCTGCGACCGTAGCGGTCGCGCGGTTCCAGACTGTAGCGCCAGAACCGCTCGGCCACCAGCGGCAGGCAATCAGACTGTAATGGCGTCAGTGCGTAGACAACAGATGTAGGTACCCAGTGCGCGTGCGCAGAACGCCGACCGCAGTACTGCGGTCGCGGCGTTGCAAAACGGTACTTACTTAAAGACACGCCTCGTACTTATGTCTGCTGACTCCAGGGTGAGAACTGAGGATAAGACGAATTATGCGCTCGTTCAGATGCAGTCGTGGTGCACGGGCAACAAACCGTCAATAGTTGTTCGTAAAACCACATACACAAGTGAGCAGGCTGAGAAGTAATGCTCACATGCTTGTAGAAAGCGATTTAAATGACCTCGAGCACGCGGTGGTGGCCTGTGGAAGGTAACTTTCCCCTCTATACGCAAGCGCAGTTTGAATGCATTACGTTCATCCACTGTATTTTGAGTAGCAGAAGCATCGAGACGTATTCCACTGATATGTCAACGTGATTGAATAGCGCGCTGTCGTCAAATTTTTAACTGATGGAAAGATAACTCCTAGAGAGTCATCGTCGTTAATACTTGTTAATGGTGACGTTGCTGTTGACAGGTCTACTGTGAACTGATAGGGTATAAAATTTCGTAGCTATGAGCCTGGAAAATCCATAACTGTTGACGAAACACGCTGCGGATGTCCGATCACCGTTGCGGACGATAAACATCGCAAACTCGTCGACGATTTTATTCAACATGACCGAGTTTATGTGATTGATTATCTGATACGAGCGCCAACGGGAAATTCTTGTCAATATATAGAGACTCTAAAACATCTTCGACATGGAGTTCGTCGTGTGAGAGGCAGTCTGGGGCCAATAATCCTGCAACATGACAACGTCGTCCACACAACTCGCGCCCAACAGAAGAGGCTCTGCGAAACCTCAAGTTTGAACCGATTCCACACCCTTCTTATTCCCTCGATCTTGTGCTTTGCGATTTTTATTTTTTTCCTCTACTCAAGAGGGACCTGAAGCATAATCATTACACCTCGAACGATGTGGTGAAGACAGCTGTCAAGTCCTCGATTCGAGAACAGTCGGTAGGATTTTTCAGTGACCAAATGGAAAAAAAATGTTACAAGTTGGAAGGCTTATTTTGTTCTTAACGATGACTGAATTAAAAAATGAATATACGATTTTGAAGCTTAAGAATTGTACTTTAAACTTCCTAATTATTTTGTTCGTCTTCTACAAGTATGTGCATACTACTTTTCAGCCTGCCCTCGTACTTCTGAAGGAAGACCTCTGCCACAAATGATTCCCTAAAATTTGACGGTATCCCTGTAAAATACAGCACTGTTTGCTTGTATCCAGGCATTGTTCTAGATGGGCAAGAAGTTTTATAGAACATATCAGATTCCTTACTCCGAAAGCGGCTAAAGTTATGCATAAGATTGGCCTACTATAAATTACTGTTACATGTGGTGCGGTCATATCACGAAGCTATCTTCAGCCTTATTGTACGCTTCACTGCCAGCATCTAGTCTCGTCGTCTTCGACTAGATAGCTACAGAGCAATACATCCTTTCTAGGAATTCACCAGACCGTACTTTTTATGCTCACTCGTGCCTTTCGCACTAAATCTGTCGAGGGTTTACTGGTGATTCTCGGGATATGTCCGATGTAAATAACGGTACGTTATAGGGCAGCGTTTCACTGATTGGGGCGAGAATTATATGACTGTGTGTATCACAGTAGCTCATATTACTGATAAAACACACATAAGAGCCTGGAAGTCAGATGAATGGCAACGTATTCCATGCCCGAGGCAGGATTCGTACCTGCGACTGTAGCAGCAGCGCGGTTCCGGACTGAAGCACATAGACACGCTCGGCCACATCGGCCAGCCATGTGTGTACAGGTCATGGCCCATTTCCCAAACATCTGCACTGACTGCACTGAGTGGGGTGGAGGTAGTAACACACTAGTCTGTCAATGTGGAGAAGGACGTTCCGCTGATCATGTCGTTTTCAGTAGCCCCAGTTTCCAGGTAGAGAGAGCATGCAGACAATTATACAGCGACGCGCCAACAGTTGTGTGACCGGAACTTATGGACAGCAGAATATGATTACACATCAAATATCTAAAAGCAACTGCTCAACTGATAGTGTATAAGATTAAGTGGGCGTTTCAAAAAACAAAATAACATTAACAGATCAGAAGAAGTGTTTCCTCTGATATAGAGAATAATCATTACGAATAAATATAACTGAGAGTAACTTGAAAAATATATATACATATTTACGCACTGATGGAAAAAAATCGCAGTAACAAGAAGGAGTTGTGCGACATATAAACGGAAATTGGTAGGTGTATTTCTACATCTGAAAGATGTGGCGTTAGTCTACATCTACATAGATACTCTGCAAATCACACTTAAGTGCCTGGCAGAGGGTTGAGTGACTACCTTCAGAATAATTCTTTATTATCCTACTCTCGAACAGCACGCGTAAAAAACGAACTCCTATACCTTTCCTTGTGAGCTCTGATTTCCCTTATTTCATGTCTCCCTATGTAGGTCGGCGTCAACAAAATATTTTCTCATTCGAAGGAAAAAATTGCTGATCGAAATTTCGGGAGAAGATTCCGCCGTAACGACAAACGCCTTTGTTTTAATGAAGTCAACCCCACATCCTGTGTTGCTGCCTCTGGATCATGAGGTCTAGGGGACGATTCCCGGCTGGGTTGGGGATTTTCTTTGCCTGGGAGGATTGGGGCTACCTCTACTAACCTGAGAAAATGGCGAGAAACAAAGGGCAGTTCCACTAACCTAAGTCACTCGACCGCTACCTCTTCCTAGGAAATGGTGGGATGTTTGAATTTTGGAGGGAAGATAGGTCAATGGACTACCTCGACTAACCTAAGAAAATGGTGGGAAAGAAAGGGCACTTGGGCTACCTCCACTAACCTAAGTCATACGACCGCCACCTCATCCTAGGAAATGGCTGCGAGAAGACTCGACCTGTGCTGGATATAAGTTTTTATTTTGCATGTGCCAGTCTTTATTTAAACAATTTCATGCAGTACAGCCATCCAGTGTGTTGAACACGAGGTCCGGACTCCAACTGACCTAGTACACAGTACTGTCACCAGAGGGAGCTGTCGTCCAAGATGACAGACATGACATCAGCTGGTGACGCGAATACCATTATCCAAGATGGCGTGAAACAGTGTGTTCACCATGAGGACCAAGTGGTCTAGTACACAGTACCACCAGCGGACGTGCTATCATCCCTCTCATCTGTTCGACTGCTTTCTCTCCCTCACAACTCTAACAGAACATGTCTGACGTGTATAGCCCACATGTGCATACTGATGTCACAGAATCTAGCCCGCACATGCATACTGACATCACGGAACATGCTCTATAAGAAATCTGCTCCTCTCCCTCGCGATTCTATCGGATCACATCTGAGATGTATAGCCTGCGCGCGTGTACCAATGTCACAGCGTCTAGCACACACGTGCATGCTGATGTCACAGAACATGCTCTATAAGATATCTGCTCCTCTCCATTTCTCATACAAGTCAGATGAGCAAGACAAGCATATGTTAGCTGGACCTCTCCATTTCTCAAAATTTGCAGGTGACCGAGAGCTGTATGTAAACAAGGTGCTCTTCTCTGAAGGTGATAATTATCACTATGTTTGGATCAAAAACGTGTCCCGACTCCTTTCCTCCCAACTATCAACTGATCATCGTGTAAAATATACTTGCTTAAGGTGTCAGAATTATTTTTCATCAAACCAGTTATTAGCGACACATCTATTAGATTGTGCTTCCAAGGACCCGGTATGTGTTATTATACCCACAGAGGAAAATGACTTCATTAAATTAAAAATGTTCACCACTAGCAGTGATGCCCGTTTGTAGTGTACACTGACTTTGATTGCCTGCTGGCTCCTATTACTCGTTGTGAAGGGAACCCCTTAGCCTCATATACAACCTTCACACAAAAACACTTACCTTATGTGGCAGCATTCCAAGTTGTATGTGGATATAATTCTAAACTTAACCACTATGAGTCTTATGTCGAGGACGATCCTGTCGTTTGGCTTCTCACTGAGCTTGAAAAACTTTCATGGGAAGTTGATAAGCTCTACAGCACCAACATCCCCATGACAAAATCACAGGAAGATGATGAATTGTATGAAAAGGCGGTTAATTGTCATATTTGTTGGCTACCATTAGATAGAAAAGCGTAGAGATCATTGCCATCTTAAGGGAAACTTCTGCGGTGCAGCTAATAATGCATGCAATTTGATGTATAAGTTACCACAGCACATACCTGTCTTTTTTCATAATTTGAGTTGGTATGGTGCTCATTTTCTCGTTCAGCACTTGGTTAATTTCTGTATGAAGAATGATCAGGTCAGTGTCCTCCCTGAAAGAGTTGAGAAGTACATTTGTTTCTCAAAACGAATGACGCCAAAAATTACTCTCCGCTTCCTTGACTCTTTACGCTTTATGCTGACTTCACTCCAGAAACTCGTTGAAACTCTACCTCAGAATGATATGCATATCACTCGATCTGCATTTCCTGATGAGGAAAAGTTCCAACTTGCGACTAGGAAAGGAGTTTTCCCATACGAGTATGTTGATAGTATGACAAAACTCAATGAAACCAAGCTTCCCAACATATCTGCATTTACAGGCGATGTCGTATCTACAGTAGATTATGGGCATGCCGTGAATGTCTGGAGGGAATTCAACATCCCCAGTTTGGGAGAATATGCTAGACTATACATGGACACAGACTCTTGCAGATGTTTTCCAAAAGTTCTGGAGTGTATGTATGGCACCCCGTCTTTTATTACACGACACCTGGGTTGTCCTGGGACGCTGTGCTCAAAAACATGGGGCGCAGCATCGAACTTTTGACTGATGCTGCAATTCTTCTATCTTTTGAGTGCGGGATCTGTGGGGGACTTCGTCAATGCGTCCACAGGCATGCCAAGGCAAATAACCTGCGGATGGGTGTCGGCTTTAACGCATCCCTTGATTCGAGTTACATTATGTACTTAGATGTGAATAACTTATATGGGCACACCATGATGCAGCCACTGCCAGTTGGTGGGTTCCGATGGGTGCTCGAAGACGAATTGGAGGGATTAGTTGGAAAGATAATGGGTCTTGCGCCCGATACTGATGTAGGATATGTGCTTGAGGCAGACATCACATATCCTAATAATTTGCATGGAGAGACAAGCGACTTGCCATTATGTCCAGAGCAACAAATTCTGCTAGGAAGCACCGTCCCTAAACTGTTGGCGACTGTTGGAGATAAGCAGAGGTATATTATTCATTATCTTAATCTCTTGCAGTGCCTCAGCTTAGGGATGAAGCTTGTTAGAATCACCTGGGCTATCTCATTCAAGCAATCCCCCTGGTTGAAGGAGTATATTGAACTAAATACCGAAAAGAGGGTGGTCATGAGTAATGATTTTGAAAAAGACTTTTATAAATTACTGAACAATTCCATTTTCGGAAAAACTATGCAGAATGTAATAAATGAACGCGATATTTTGATTAGAACCCCATGGCAAGGGCGTTATGGCGTCAGAAAGTGTATTGCCAGGCCAAATTTTAAGCGTGCCACCATCTTCAATTAAAACTTTGTTGCTGTGGAGATGTCAAACACTACAGTAGAGTTTATGAAGCCTATTTATTTGGGTCTGGAACCTTGCGACCGCTATGGTCACAGGTTAGAATCCTGCCTCGGGCATGGATGTGTGTGACGGTCTTAGGTTAGTTAGGTTTAAGTAGTTCTAAGTTCTAGGGGACGGATGACCTCAGATGTTAAGTCCCACAGTGCTCAGAACCATTTGAACCATTTTTATTTATTTGGGGATATGCGTACTGGATATCTCCAAATTCTACATGTACCACTTCCACTATGAGTTTACGAGACCTCATTTCGTAAAACCAAAGCTGCTTTATATGGATACAGACAGCTTTATCTACTGGATCAAGAACTGCAATCCATATGAAGGAATTAGGTGCCATGGTAACGAATTCTACACATCTTCTTATGAACCCAATAATCCTTACAGTATTGTTCCTAAGAACAAGAAGGTTATCGGTCTCATGAAAGACAAGGCGAATGGTTTACCAATTGTAGAGTTTGTGGTTCAAATGGTTCAAATGGCTCTGAGCTCTAAGGGACTTAACATCTGTGGTCATCAGTCCCCGAGAACTTAGAACTACTGAAACCTAACTAACCTAAGGACATCACACACATCCATGCCCGAGGCAGGATTCGAACCTGCGACCGTAGCAGTCGCGCGGTTCCGGACTGAGCGCCTAGAACCGCTAGACCGTCGCGGCCGGCAGGGTTTGTGGGATTGACGTCCAAATTGTATGCGATCGTACAATAGACAGTGTCACTCAGAGGTGGGCAAAGGGTGTTAGATGTGCAGCAGCTCATGCCCTCACGGTGAAAGACAATTTGCATTGCCTGTACGGTCGCAGCATTCAAGGTGCTCCTCCGCACATCATTTAGCAAACTAGTATTCAATCACAAGGTCACGAAGCGTACACTGTACTGCAGTCTAAAGTCGGATTGTCTCCTCATGACGATAAAAGAGTAATTTGTGAGGATGGTGCGGAAACCCTCCCATACTCACATTATTTACTTGATGTGAAAGTAGGTGTGGGGGACTTTGATTGAGAGGTAGAGAGAGAATGAGTGTGTGAATGGGGTGGGGGGTTTATGTATCAAATAGTATGGCTCTTTTATCATAGCGTAATTATTGGTGTTGTGTGTGTGGTGTGTGTTATGAGTGTGTGTGCGTATGTGGGGGTGTAAAATATGTATGAACGTGTGTACGTATATATATATATATATATATATATATATATATATATATATATATATATATATATATATATATATAAGTGTGTGTGTGTAAGCACCATGTGCTGGAAAATAAAAAAAATATTGCAACTTTATTTATATGTAAGCACAACATGCTGAAAAAAAAAACAATATTATTGTCCCTCTTTCGTTATTCACCATGTGTGTGTTTGGGGCTTGACGCTTTAGAGGCACCAAATTAATTGTTATTAAAATATTTCAGCAGTCTGTGGTGGAAAATGTCTAGAGCCAGAGCAACCCAATTAAAAAAAAAATATTTAGAGCTGCTCAGTTAAGTTGGGGCTATGGGGCTATCCATTTAAATGTTGTTATTAAAGTATTTGAACGATAAATGTATATTTCTTACACACATACACACACACACATAAAAACTTGTCTCAAGTTGGAGCCACTCAATTAATTAATTATTTGATGGAAAACGTCTACTTCAAAAAAATATTTAGAGCCATCTAGTTAAGTAGGAGAACGTTAATTAACAGAGCAGCTCTGTTTAATATAGTCTGTTTGGATGGAATTTCATTAGTAATAGTATTTAGCATGTACGATAGTCTATACCTCTGCTTTAGTTTTAAGTATGGCTCTATAAAGAAAAAAAATTCCCTTCGTGGAATCTCCAACATGTATTGGATTCTAGTAATAAGTTAAAAGTATCTCTGCATTGAAACAAACTGTATCTTAAGAACTATATATATATATATATATATATATATATATATATATATATATATATATATATATATATATAGCGCACATCACAAACTGAATTGTAATCTCGAGAATTGAACTGAAATGAATAAAGGAAAAAAATATATTACCTTACATCACTGTTGTTATTTTAAAAGAAGAACCCAATCATTATTTTTTTGCTAAAACATATCTGTGAACATTCTGCAGACACATCTGCATTGCACGCTCACGTCTACAAGATGTAGCACCTTTAACACACACATTTTCAGAGAATTCACTGCAGGCGATGGGAGAGGAATGTGAAAGCGTACCTATTAATAGCACAAGTAGCGCTACTCCCGTGTTGGCAGCGTGCAAGGCTGTGGTAAGTGAGTCACACAGTTCCAGTGGAGCACAGGTATAGATGGAAGCAGGTACAGTATCATGGTTAAACTTACATGCTAAGGACGTAGGTCTCAAAAAAAGTATACAAGTATTGTTAGGAAAAGAAAATTCATTTATTTCTCATCCATCCTAAAAGTAATTTTACAGTTTCATAAGCAGATACAGCAACACTTTTTTGATACATGGAGAGAAGGACACCAGTAGAATTCGAGGTCTTCAATAGAAGCAAATTTAAAGATTCGACGCATCCATGAGATCTTCTCCTTCCCCTTCATGTAGATGATGGGTATTTGCGTGATCGAATAATTTAAGCGCAGTCACCATATCTTTATAGGGTATGCCTGGATCACCCCAGTGAATTCCATGGTAGGAATGTGTTAACCACTTTGTACTCTTCTGTGTCAACCCTCACATGCTTGAAAGACCTTGGTGATGCAATGTTTGCTGAGAATGTTCAAATTCAAATTTGTGTGAAATCTTATGGGACTTAACTGCTAAGGTCATCAGTCCCTAAGCTTACACACTACTTAACCTAAATTATCCTAAGGACAAACACACATACCCACGCCCGAGGGAGGACTCGAATCTCCGCTGGGGCCAGCCACACAGTCCATGACTGCAGCGCCTTAGGCCGCTCGGCTAATCCTGCCCAGCTGCTGAGAATGTCTCTATTATTCCAGCATCTTGTGTGTACACTACAAACATAGAAACCCTGAGCGTCCACAATGATGTTCATGCCTTGAGACATCGTTGTGAAATGCTCTAGGTACGCTGCAGCACCTATTCATTTATACAGCTCGTTGCACAACACCTGTGAGTGGGCAGTAGTTGATCACATGGTCATGTAGAACTAGAGCATACACGGCAGTGTGATCTGGGAAATTTGTCAATGATTCAAATTCAATTTGCGCATCTATAGGTCCAGACGTAATTATCTCATTCTGTTTCGAGCAGTCTGTTACGATGATCGGTGAAAGTTCCTTGAACTTATACAGACTGAGTGGACACCCTTCTCCCTCTCCTTTGGCAGTTTCATAGTAACAACAGTGAAACCTTGCATACATGTCATACGCGAGACTGTATACATTTAGATTCCACTGCAGTTGTAGATTCTCATATGGGTAGAATTCTGAATTGAGGTAGACTTTGGCATTAGTTAACTTGCGGTTGTCGAACACAGTGGAATCATTTGCTATATTTCCTCTTCTATCAGTCTGAAACGCAAGTATGATGAATCTAGGTGACTCTAGATGGGAGGACGTTTCAATAGCCCATGTTTGTCTGCTCGCAGTAAGTAACACTGGGTACTCTAAAACCTCTCATGAGCGAAATGTCAGTGACGGAAATGTACCTGAATTCAGGACTTTTAAAAGCGTCAAACGCTCCTCGTCTGATACACTAATGTGAGGCATTTTCGATACTATCTTGCTGATTGTGATCATATTCTCCTCTTGAGCTCCTCGAATGTATGAGTTATTGTCTGTCGCACTCTGTACCAGGATGAGTTTCTGTTTAGCGTTCATTATAATCTGTTTCATGTCCTCAAAGTACCTCATAAGCATTTTTAGAGGTATGCAGGCAGTAAATAGCTTGTACTCTGCAACTGTTCTATCCTCTGAATCGCCTATGAACCATCCTGCGTTTTCTAAACTATGCCAGATCCGCGGGTGATGGCGAGATGTATGTTTTAAGGGTTGATGTTATGCTGACATTGCGTGTACGTTTGATCTCAGACCCACTGAGTTCATTGCGTTTCTCATGGAACAGGAATGCTAAAGAGTTACGTGTCAGCTTGGATCCCACTGTATCGCTGCCGTCGGTTTTCTTGAATGACCCCTCTAGATATATGAAACTCTTGCTTGGAAGCGTGAGTGCGTCTTGGTGCTGGATGACAATCCTAATTTCAATGTCCTTGTTAAATGTGGTTGAAGGGTAAGGCATATGAGAAAAGTATTCCTGACGTATAGTTCTCTCATCGTACTCTACAGGACTGGTTATACTGAGTGAGGATGTCATCACGCGGTTTCAGACCAACTGATTTAAGAAACTCGTAGCTCGCACATGTTATCACTTTGCTATTTGGTAGCGAAGTGGCATGCTGTGGATTGCTTGCACTTGTTTTATACTGTACGTCCATCCTGCATTAGATGTAATCGTACAATAATTTCCTCACCACGAAAGTCAACAAGTTGATTATTCTGGTCCACAATACTCCAATGTCTGAGCTGTCAGTGGAAGGTACATCGCATTGGCAGGGTTCTCAACAATCTTACACCCTGTTGCAACAGAGGGGAAGGATCCGTAAATAGTGCGAATCAGACTACTGTTGAGATAGGAGTTCGTTGCAATGTTACACTCGACACGGATTGTGCTGACGGGGCATATGTCCACAGTCTGATCTGACTTGTAAAATTTACTTGGATCCTTCTTCAAAACCTGCTCTTTTGTGAAACGCAGCAGGCGTCCTATTGAACCTTTCTGGTTAAAGTCAATCGTTGCATTTACAGTTCTTATTTAAGATTTAAGTGTATTGATGTTTGAATGTAGTTCAATACCTTTTCCAGACTGTTTTAAGACTTCGTTCAAATCGTCGAAATCGTATGCACCCGCTTCTATTTTTTCAATATCTTTTTCACCATTAATATCCAGGTGCAGTTTATTGTTAGTCTCAGTGGTATTTGGGATGCTGTTGTGCGTCTCCAGTCCAATCAATGCAATACTCCATTCACCAACGCTCAAATCAATTGGTGGGAAGTAATTTGCACGCAATACAGATGATCGTTCTTTTAACACCAAATTGTGCGACCTGGCATCTGAACCTCAACTGATGAATGAATGTTTAAACCTCCTCCTTATGTAGCATGCTTATTCTTCTTCTTTGTGAACGTCCAGAGAAACATGATGCATAGATGTCCACAGCGGTTTGTATTAAAGTCCTGGTAGCGTCGACAATTGTAGAGCACACGTCTTCTGTGAGTGAAGTATCGTTGTGATTCTTCTGGTGGTTGCAGGTCGCCAAATGAGTCTAAATAGTAGACGGTGTCCGCATTTTTCATAACATATGATTCCCAGTGGGTGCCTGGGCCTCCAGCAACATCTAAATTCACAATGCCGCATTCACCAGTTTTCCACAAAGTCTTAGGTAATGTGTCCGGCATAAACACACCACGGAATCTTGGTATCTTGAATTTGGCTCTAACAAACTTAAGAATATCTGTATTTGTGAGTGGTCGATCTGGTAGGACCGCTAATGGTCTCTTTTTTAATTTATGAATAAACCAAGCCCTTTCCTGTACGGTTTCAACCATAGTCCTTTTCCAATGGCTGCGGCTTCCATCATTTGGTTATGTCTTGCGAGTTTTGCGCGTTCTTGACCGTTCGAGCGATAACTGCAGCACCACCAATGAGGGAACCTACCGCCGAGACCGCGGAGAGGGCCGGGATGATAAATAGAATAAAATCACCAGATGTCTTGGGTATTGGTAGAACTCTAGGTGCTTTAACCGTTCCTCTTCTTCCCACATATTTCAGCTTCAGTGCGTTTTTAGCTGCATACATCGCTGTCAGGATACAGTTCTTCAAACAGCCCAGCTTCCCGCCCTTCTTGTTCTTCTTTTTTAGTGCACAACGTGCAGCATTCATAACTCGCTTGACATTCATCACTCCTAAACCCAACTTAATTTTTCCACACATAGTTTTATCAACTGCAAATACTGCGATGCGCTGACCTATACCAATATATTTTCTTCTCCGTATCGTCTTAACCTTATCAGCTAAAATCCTATCTGCAATGTGATGACTTGACAGATCTTTATTTGTAGCGTATGCAATGTCGTGTTCCAAACACGCTTCGTCGAGCAGATTAACCCCCTTATCACCTTGTGCCAAGCGTTTCTGAAGCTTTGTCCCAGGTCCACAGTAGTTATACCCAGGGATGTGTAATTCCATTGACAGTTTGTCTAGAATACCACCACCTCCTCTAATGCGTCTCCTAGCACGCATGTTATGCTACTGCGGTGCTTGTGGACTATGCACCCCCATTATATAGCAAATCGTTGGTATCAATCCAGCTGTTTTTGTAGCAGGAAATCCAAGCCATTTGACTAGTGCTTTATTTCCCTGACGTCTTATGACTCTCTCCACGAGAAAAATATCCGTTTCTGAGCTTTTCTGCGACTCCTTGGTGTAGAAGCAGCCTGCAATTTCGTCACCTTTACGATCCTTCAGTATATAAGTTCTAGGGTTCGTTCGCTGCACATTTGAAACTGTAAATATCTCAGTTGACCAGTTCGGTAGGTATGATTTCTCAAATGCCGTCTTGTGTTTTGAGATACGCACCAAATAACCTACATTACATTTCTGTTTGCGTGGATCCAGCGTCTTAATGCGACAGTACACCGTATCCATGAGTCCATTATCACGAACATCGTTTGGTTTCATTTTTATTGTGACATGTTTGGTTCGATTATACTGAGCAATTATCTCTGGGAGGATATCTGTCCATTTGTATGAGCCGCGAAGGTTATAACGTATCCACGTTTGACCTTTTATCGTTCTGTTCAGACGCTCCACGATGATTGCCTTCAAGTGAGTGAATGTTGAGTAGTATTGCGTACCGTTGCATCACGGTCTTGGAGTACCGATTGTAGAACTCCCCACCGTGATCGGTCTGGAGGTTGTCTGGGCATCGATTCGTCCCTGTCTGTAGCAAACGCTCAAAAACATCGGCAACATTTCTACCCGTTTTTGTTTTGACAGTCAATGCCCAGGCAGATTTGGAGTATGCGTCAGTAACCATTAAAATGTATATGAATCCATTATTCTCATGTGAATATTCCCTCAAAACTACAAGATCAGCTTGCCACGAGTCATCCAACCCTTTAATCATAACATGCCTACGAGGGTATGTTTTGCATGCTGGCTTGTGCAGTTCTCGAACTACTGTCTCCATACTTATTCGATGATACCTCTCACCTCTCTCTCTAAGCTCCGAGATTCGAATGAGCTGTATTACCTGCAGCAGCCGATGCTATGAGCAGTCGTAGTCGAGCTAATAGCTCGTTGGGGTCGTCATAATGTATATACTGCATGATTCTATTGTTCACTGCTTTATGCTCAATGCCAATACCATCACCGCTGCTGCTGCTGCTGTTGTTGTTGTTGTTTTCGCCTTCAAGTATTGGTTTTATAATGGTTTTATATTTCTTGTTGCTCAGGCTTTTCGTGATCTTATATACACCAGTCATGTGCAGTATTTCACGGTATGTTTCCCTATCATCAACTGAATAATTTATAGGTTTTTTCGTAGGTATTAGGAAAATAAGATTCATTAAGCCGGATGTTCTCTCAAACCGTATATCACCAATCTGTATTGTGTCATCAGTTACAGTTATGCGTACCCAACATGTACGGTCTTCCCCTGCTAACGCCGAATGTTCTATCTATCTGACCGGGGGGTGTGACGGATAATGAATTTGTCAATGACAACACCCTCGTTATTGTGTGTTTTTGTTTTTGCTGAGATGTGTCGAAGAGATTCAGTAACGGGCTTAAATGTGTCTCTTAGTGTTTGCTGTCGTTCCATATGCCCTAACCTCAGCAACCGTAATTTCTCACGAACTGCTTTCCGCGCTTGAATCACTTTCTGCTTCGTTGACATCTCGGTGTATACTAATCAGACATCTCCGCAGCGTTAGGCTTTATATATCCGCTCATTTTCTTCTTCTTCTTACTATGTACCTGCTGCCCCTTCTCAACAACAAGGAACTCTACATCCATTTTCCCCTCAATAGCCTTGACCTTTTCAGTTAAGTCGGCTACTTTCTTACCGACTTCATTAACTAACTCATTTAATGCATTCATTATTCTCAGAAGAGTCTGGTAAGACTCCAACTTTATGCAAAATAGCCTGAATTTTCGCATCCATGTACAGGCGAATGTTCTATTTGTGTACACCTATTATCTCGGGTTGAGAGCTAGACATACGCGCGAATTAGTCCATGGTGCGGCATATACTGATGTACTAACCTCTCTTACCGTGCTATATATGCAAAAACACTTGAAAGTTTCGCTTGTACCTACCATCACACAGTTTTCTTGTTTTATCAATAACGAGAAATGGATACTGTGAAGTCAGCAGTCAGCACATATCTTTACGAAATCTCTGAACGACATGTCAGTTCCGACATGTGCCTGGTAAATGTGTTTTAAATTCGGATTGTCGTTTGAAGGCTATAATGACGTTTGCGTTATTCCTAACTAACTGTTTGGGGATTGTGAAATATTTTTGACTTACATGAAATACATCAGCACCCATATGACGACCGAAACAGAAATATTTTCGAATTTGGTCTTGGTTTTCCACAGCAACATCGTCAAATATGAAGAAAGTGTTTGGCTTTTCTTTTTCAGGTGGAGGGATATCACCGCTTTCACTGAATGTCGTGTATGTAACACCATCTACATCGCGCAATATCTCCTGCAATAGCTGGGTTGAAACAGTGTTTTTGAGAATACACAAACATGTTCAAATCGGACTCCATCTACATGTTGTAAGTAGGCTGTTTAGGTTTTTATGTTGGTAACGTCACATAGCGCTCTGTGTGAAAATCACTGGCTGTGCTGTGTGCAGTCTGTGGTTGGTTGGCATTGTTGGAATATTCGCCATTGTAGTGTTGGGCAGTTGGATGTGAACAGCGCGTAGCGTTGTACAGTTTGAGGTGAGCCGTCAGCAGTGGTGGATGTGGGGAGAGAGATGGCAGAGTTTTGAGAGCGGATGATCTGCACGTGTGTCCATGAGAGAGAGTAAATTTGTAAGACTGGAAGACTGGATGTCATGAACTGACATATATATATATATATATATATATATATATATATATATATATATATATATATATATAATGACTTTTGAACACTATTAAGGTAAATACATTGTTTGTTCTCTATCAAAATCTTTCATTTGCTAACTATGCCTATCAGTGTTTAGTACCTTCAGTAGTTAGAATCTTTTATTTAGCTGGCAGTATTGGCGCTCGCTGTATTGCAGTAGTTCGAGTAACGAAGATTTTTGTGAGGTAGGTGATTCATGAAAGGTATTGGTTATTGTCAGTCAGGGCCATTCTTTTGTAGGGATTATTGAAAGTCAGATTGCGTTGCGCTAAAAATGTTGCGTGCCAGAATTCTTAAATGTTTTGAATGTATGTGTAGTAATGAACAGCTTATAGTCAAAATCCTCATGTCGGCGAGTCGCATATCGGTCATTGTTACTTCGTTTCGGCGGTTCCATCTCAAAATTCGGTGTACCTTGCCAATTTCTTTCATAATTTCCGAAGTGCCCTGTGTTATTATTTTGTGGCTTTTCCGTATTTCTATGTCCCTCTTCCGTTGTTGGAGCGCGAGTGTCCTCTGAAATATGTAATTCTTGTATTACCTGTGTCAACTGATCTTGTACTTCCCGGATTTCTCTTTTGTACTGTGTATTGATTTGATTTTGATTTTGTTTGAATTTTCTAAGTTGTTCATACACTTCTGTGTCAGTGAAGGCTACGGGTCTTGTGTCAATCAGATCATCATCTACCTTTGTAGATAAGTTAGTGAACTGATCCGAAAGTTCGGCTACTTTCTCCGATAGTGGGCTGATTTCCTCAGTGTGTTTTTCTGAACCAAGTTTCAGAGTGTCCATTTGTGTTGAAATCGTATCTGCTGTGTCCTTTAAGTTTTCCTGAGTTTTTGCAAGTTGCGTAACCGAATAGGTAGATGCAACTGAGTCAATTTTACCTTGCAAGGTGTCGTGATTTTCATGAACAATAGTTTGCAGTTCTTTTATGGCTGCTTCGTGATTCTGTAATGCATTTTCATGACGCAAAAAATAGGTTGAAAATGATCACAAATTTGTGTTTTTACGTCATTACAGACTTTCTGACATTTCGATTCGATTTTAAGTAACTCAGCAGTTAAACCTTCACGTGTTTGTTGAAGCGTTTGTTCCATTGAGTCTAACTTTCGAAGCTGTTACTGTGTTTGTCTCTGATTTTGTTTAATCGTGTCTAACTTTTGAAGATTTTGTTCCATTGTATCTAACATTTGCTGTGTTTGTCTCTGATTTTGTTCCATTGTGTCTAACTTTTGAAGCTTTTGTCCCATTTGTTGCATTAATTGTAATAACAATGCACTGGTGTCTGAAACATGTTCCTCAGTGCTATTAGGCAGTGCATTTGAACCGGCAATATTCGCATTTTGAAAAGCAGAAAATGTGTCATGACTTATTTGAGAAAACGGTTAGGACGCAAAACCTGAATCTACAGTATTTGCAAGATTGTGTCCTATCATTTCGGATTCCTGAGGTGAGCTGTTGCCGACCGATCGATCGATAATTCTTCCCTGTTCACTAATTGTTTCACTGTCACTTTAAGTTAGCTTAAGAGACGGTAGACTATATAGGAAACTAACTATGAAGAATAGGTAAAGAATGCATTGAGAAGTTACATGAAAAACATTTGGGCAAAAATGAGTTTTGTTCAATGAGAAATATTTATTTTGAAAGAGGATACGAGCAAAACAGTAGGGTTTAGGGACAACAGGGTTAGATAGGATTTTTTTTGGCAGGAGCAAATGTTGAAATAAGAGGGATGATCTATGGAATGAAGTTTTGGGTTGGACTGCAGTACCAGACATCTCACTGAAAACAAACCCTGTCCTTTCCTTTTCTGTTATTCCGCTATGTGTTTGTGTACTCTTGTGTATTTGTATTTTTCCTGTCTTTACGTGTTTAGCTGATAAGAGTTATGTTGTAGAATTTTTCTAATAATATGTTATTTTCTTTGTAAAGATGTTTAGACATTATTTGTTCTGTTCTGTTTTAATGCTCATGTGTGAAATTAATATTTCGAAAACTATTCTCATTATTTTATATATTTACTTATGTCATAATTCCTGTAACACTGATGTATATGTCTAGTTATATTATTTTGTATAGCCTGTATTACTACAAATGTTATCTGTATTATTATGTTTTAATGATGTTTTTTGTATCTTTGTAATTGTATTCTCATGTTATAAAATTGTAATGTACACCAGTTCATCAAATTAAATAAGTTGTAAGCATACATTTCACTACACACATTTCTGTTGCTTATACTATATGCACAATATGTGAGAAGTTGGGACTGTTAGTCTTTGCATGTGTGTTAATAATTCAGCAAGGGATTGGTTAACAGCATTGCTGGTTCTAAGGACATTTCAAAAACATTTTTGTGAGTGCACAAGTGGTGGTTCATGGACTTGCTGTATTATCCGCAAGACTCTTCAATGGTGATTGTGCACCTGCAAAGTCACAACGAATGGCTGCTAGGCATCTCTACAAGGACCACAGTGGGTCTGCACCTTTGATGGCCCACCAATACCATAATATCTACCAGGACTACAGTGGGTCTGCTCTGTGTTGACCTACCTACCAATATTCTTCAAAACTTCGACTGACTCTGCAGTGGGTTTGCTCTGTTGTGGCCCATTACCTGTCTGCATGTCAAGAGTCAGCACTGTCTTTCTGTTGGAAGGACAACACTAATTCTTCAAAACTGCATGGAAATTCACTACTTCTGTGTGCATTTTCTTTAGCTGCTCACACTTTGAGAAAAAAAAACACATTAATTTTACTGTGATGAATGGTCAGGACTGTCTTTATGGACTGTGAGAAAATTTTAGATTTTGACCAACATTGTATCAATAAGTGTGTGCATTTGATATCTTTGTTATTGTAATTATGAAAAATTTGTTCAAATCTGCATTGGCCACTGCCCCAAACAATTTGTAAAGTTTTTATGGTGAGCATGGGGGCTATGTAAGTAGGCTGTTTAGGTTTTTATGTTGGTAACGTCACCTAGCGCTCTGTGTGAAAATCACTGGCTGTGCTGTGTGCAGTCTGTGACTGGTGGGCATTGTTGGAATATTCGCCATTGTAGTGTTGGGCAGTTGGTTGTGAACAGCACATAGTGTTGCACAGTTTGAGGTGAGCCGTCAGCAGTGGTGGATGTGGGGAGAGAGATGGCAGAGTTTTGAGAGCGGATGATCTGGACGTGTGTCCATGAGAGAGAGTAAATTTGTAAGACTGGATGTCATGAACTGATATATATATATATATATATATATATATATATATATATATATATATATAATGACTTTTGAACACTATTAAGGTAAATACATTGTTTGTTCTCTATCAAAATCTTTCATTTGCTAACTATGCCTATCAGTAGTTAGTGCCTTCAGTAGTTAGAATCTTTTATTTAGCTGGCAGTATTGGCGCTCGCTGTATTGCAGAAGTTCGAGTAACGAAGATTTTTGTGAGGTAAGTGGTTCATGAAAGGTATAGGTCATTGTCAGTCAGGACCAATCTTTTGTAGGGATTGTTGAAAGTCAGATTGCTTTGCACTAAAAATGTTGTGTGCCAGTTTAGTGTTGATCAGAATAAGTAAAGAGAGAAATGTCTGAGTACGTTCAGTTCTGCTCAGCTGTTTGAAATTCAAATAACGTAAGAGGTTTATCAGCACAGTTAATCAATGTGTTAGCAGAGTCATGACGACATTAGTCTTCCCACAATTGGATGGAGCTACCATAATTGGTCGTATATTATCAGGAAGGAGAATTCAGTTCTTCTTGTTCTTCTTCAGGTCTTTTTTTGCATCTTCACAGGACCAGTCGCCAACAACAAAGTCCTTGTGATGAGGATGTTTCACTCACCCTGCCATGATACTAACAACGCCAGGTACAGACAAGTAGTTCACACATATAGGATGCTACATTGGAAAGGATAATAATAGTATATGTAGCCACTATAGTTCCATCACTTAACCGAGTAACCTATATTGACTACACAGAGAAAGCTGCTATACATTTTACCCATGAAGGGTAACTTGATCAATCATCATCTCAATAACTCGTATAACATTGAAAAAAATAATAAATGTAATACTTTAACTATACTGAGAGAGGTATGAAATAATTACATATACATAAATTATTTGTTTATTTAAAAATCATACATAGGGTGTAATATTTCAGGAATATCATTACAATCTGTATGTATCTTCTTATTCGCACCTGTACAGTATTTACTAAATAAAGCTTTTTGATATGCAATAAGTTCAGTGCGTATCTCACTCAAGTCGATAGATGCCTCACAATACTCAGGTTTTTCACACACACATTTAATCTGTTACTCTTAGGTTCAGCGTTTGTGACCATGCAAAGGTGCTGCTTAAGATCATCAACATTTACACTATGCACACGTAGGAAGTTTACATCATTGTATGCAGAGTCTATGCTAGGCAACCAATGGTTCAGTCTCTCTGGTGCAAGACGTACGGCAGTATCGAGATCGAATAACTTCATAACTGAGGCATGTCTTAGATAAACACAGTTGTCACCAAATTTCACACATAACACACAGTCATCATACACAGCTGTAATAGATAGCGTCAGACCGGTAAGGCGAATGTCTGGGGGAGCACGGGTTGGATAATACTCTGTAGTCATCTGCTGATAGATGTAGCTCTCTGTACGACATATTTCGTCCCAGTCGAAGTCGGGAATTGGCACTTTAACACACTTGGATACATTCTCAATCTCCATTCAAGCGGGCAAGCCCCAGACATGAGGCGCTTCTATAGCAATGTTCACACGTTTCGATCCACTGGGAGTTAAATTGTATGTGGAGGTGAAAAGCGTAGGTGCACTTGACGGCTTCTTACGCACAGTATCTGCACTCTGTGGTTGCACTATCACAGGGATGTTCTGCTGAGATGGGTCATATGTTGGTGGCCAGTAGTGACCTCCATCTTGTTGTTTAACACCGACAGCGACAGCATTAGATGTGTCAGGGGCATATAGCGTCTCCGCATCACACAATTCGATGAGTGGGACGGACAACAGCAACTCCTTGTCCTGTTCCATCAAGTGGGCTTGAAACGGGCTACAATGTTAGGACGCTTCCGTCTCCGATCTATTAGTCATATGGTATGTAACGCTGTTAATATTCCAATGTTAGAAATACATTTCCAGCACATGGCATACGTCCTTCTTGCAGGTTTCTCTACGATAAACTATGGTAACAAACTGTAAAACGAATAAACTGCTTGCTTAAAATATCGATTCTGTGTGATACATGCACAATGTAACTTTCTGGAGGTGTATGGCGTCCACTGTTTACGTCTGATCACGGTTCAGAAATTTTACTGTGCTCACATCAGTCCTATATAAAATGATTGTTAGTAACGGAGAATACCTCTTACAAGGAAACAGATCAACGCGTAGCAGAGGCGTTTGACATGTGAAATTACACGTCAAAGCCACCACTAACTCTGTAAACAGGACATCTGTGAAACAGATGTACACATGGAGATTGCAGTGCCTTTCAATCATCTTAGTTACGAAACTGAAGTCTCGATTTTATACCCAAGATGCGATAGGGGAATGGAGTACGTCACATAAATCTTGAGGAATGTGTCGAAACAGGTTAGATTAGATTAGATTAGATTAATACTAGTTCCATGGATCATGAATACGATATTTCGTAATGATGTGGAACGAGTCGAATTTTCCAATACATGACATAATTAGGTTAATTTAACAACATACTTAAGTTAATATAACAACTTTTTTTTCCTCCTTAATTTATATCTAAAAATTCCTCTATGGAGTAGAAGGAGTTGTCATTCAGAAATTCTTTTAATTTCTTCTTAAATACTTGTTGGTTATCTGTCAGACTTTTGATACTATTTGGTAAGTGACCAAAGACTTTAGTGCCAGTATAATTCACCCCTTTCTGTGCCAAAGTTAGATTTAATCTTGAATAGTGAAGATCATCCTTTCTCCTAGTATTGTAGTTATGCACACTGCTATTACTTTTGAATTGGGTTTGGTTGTTAATAACAAATTTCATAAGAGAGTATATATACTGAGAAGCTACTGTGAATATCCCTAGATCCTTAAATAAATGTCTGCAGGATGATCTTGGATGGACTCCAGCTATTATTCTGATTACACGCTTTTGTGCAATAAATACTTTATTCCTCAGTGATGAATTACCCCAAAATATGATGCAATATGAAAGCAATGAGTGAAAATAGGCGTAGTAAGCTAATTTACTAAGATGTTTATCACCAAAATTTGCAATGACCCTTATTGCATAAGTAGCTGAACTCAAACGTTTCAGCAGATCATCAATGTGTTTCTTCCAATTTAATCTCTCATCAATGGACACACCTAAAAATTTGCAATATTCTACCTTAGCTATATGCTTCTGATTAAGGTCTGTATTTATTAATGGCGTCATACCATTCACTGTACAGAACTGTATGTACTGTGTCTTATCAAAATTCAGTGAGAGTCCGTTTACAAGGAACCACTTAGTAATTTTCTGAAAGACAGTATTGACAATTTCATCAGTTAATTCTTGTTTGTCAGGTGTGATTACTATACTTGTATCATCAGCAAAGAGAACTAACTTTGCCTCTTCATGAATATAGAATGGCAAGTCATTAATATATAATAAGAACAACAAAGGACCCAAGACTGACCCTTGTGGAACCCCATTCTTGATAGTTCCCCAGTTTGAGGAATGTGCTGATCTTTGCATGTTACGAGAACTACTTATTTTAACTTTCTGCACTCTTCCAGTTAGGTACGAATTAAACCATTTGTGCACTGTCCCACTCATGCCACAATACTTGAGCTTGTCTAGCAGAATTTCATGATTTACACAATCAAAAGCCTTTGAGAGATCACAAAAAATCCCAATGGGTGGTGTTCGGTTATTCAGATCATTCCAAATTTGACTGGTGAAAGCATATATGGCATTTTCTGTTGAAAAACCTTTCTGGAAACCAAACTGACATTTTGTTAGTACTTCATTTTTACAGATATGTGAAGCTACTCTTGAATACATTACTTTCTCAAAAATTTTGGATAAAGCTGTTAGAAGGGAGATTGGACGGTAATTGTTGACATAAGATCTATCCCCCTTTTTATGCAAAGGTATAACAATAGCATATTTCAGTCTATCAGGGAAAATGCCCTGTTCCAGGGAGCTATTACACAGGTGGCTGAGAATCTTACTTATCTGTTGAGAACAAGCTTTTAGTATTTTGCTGGAAATGCCATCAATTCCATGTGAGTTTTTGCTTTTAAGCAAGTTGATTATTTTCTTAATTTCAGAGGGAGAAGTGGGTGAGATTTCAATTGTAAAATTGCATAGGTATGGCCTCTTCCATTAACAGCCTAGCATCTTCTAATGAACACCTGGATCCTACTATATCCACAACATTTAGAAAATGATTATTAAAAATATTTTCAACTTCTGACTTTTTGTTCGTAAAGTTTTCATTCAATTTGATGGTAATACTGTCTTCCTCTGCTCTTGGTTGACCTGTTTCTCTTTTATTATTATTATTATTATTCACGTTTGGGCCCTACTGGACCACGCGAAGTACAATCACGGAGCATTCAGTTATTTTCTTTTAGACTTTCTCTCTGCCCAAATTGTTTTCATTCTCTTGGAATGAGCTCTTTTCCTTTCATCAGACCATGTGGTTCCAGTTTTCTTTGGTTTTTCAGCTTGACCAACTACCCAGTCATGAATTTTTTGCCTAAATAATTTTCTGTCTTGAATTTCATCTTGTTTTATATCTGCCTCTTTCATGTCCTCTTTTATAGCAGCAATCCATTTTATTGTCTCAAATTTAGCTTTACTTCGATTTTCGTAGAATTCCACTACTTGTTTAGTTAGTCTGGTAGCATCCATTCTTTTAATATGCCCATAAAATTTTAATATGCGTTTTTTCATATCTGAATATATGCTGGTGTATTGTTGAATTTCACTATTTGCTCTTAGCCTGTATGTTCCTTCTTCAGTATATTTTGGACCTATAATTTTTCTAATTACTTTTCTTTCTCTTTTTTGGATTTCTTGAATGTCCTTTTTTCTGTTTAAAATTAGCGTTTCAGCCCCATAAAGGCACTCTGGTTTTATGACCGTGTTGTAATGTCCCAATTTAGAGTACCTCGAGAGACATTTTTTGTTGTAGATGTCTTTTGTAAGTCTAAAAGCTGTCTCCATCTTTTGACAACGAATTTCATTTCCAATTTTTTCTAGACCAGTCTCTGAGATTGTTTCACCTAAATATTTGAATTGCGAAACTCTTTTGATTTTTCCATACTTAGTTTCCAAAAGTTTGGGTGCCAGTTTGTTGCTAGTCATATACTGTGTTTTTTCAAATGAGATTTGTAGACCTACTCTTTCTGCTGTTTCTTTAAGGATTTCTATTTGTTTCTGAGCAATTTGGATGTCCTGCGTTAGAATAACCAAGTCGTCTGCAAAGGCCAAACAGTCTATTCGAATATTTGTTCGTCCTAATTTCACTGGTTGGTCAATTTTGAACTCCAATTTTCGTTCGCGCCACTCTTGTATTACTTTTTCTAGAACGCAGTTAAATAGCAATGGAGAGAGTCCATCACCTTGCCTCACGCCTGTTTTTATTTCAAAGGATTCTGAAATTTCTACTCTGAACTTTACTTTTGATTTTGTACCAGTTAGCGTGTCTCTGATAATTGCCGTGGTTTTAGGATCCAGGCCTTGTTCTTTCACAATTTGGAAAAGAGATTCACGATCCACTGAGTCATAAGCCTTTCTAAAATGTACAAAGGTACAAACTAGTTTTTTATTGTAAATTTTTTTATGTCTGAGAATTAGTTTGAGGACTAAAATCTGTTCTGAGCAAGATCTATTTGGCCTGAAACCTGCTTGATATTCGCCAATTTTCCATTCAAGTTGCTGTTGTGCTCGGTTCAGAAGACATCGAGAGAGGATTTTGTATGTGACTGGAAGAAGAGAAATTCCTCTGTAATTATTAACATCAGTTTTGTCTCCCTTCTTATGAAGTGGGTGAATCAAGGCGGTTTTCCATTCATCAGGAATTTTTTCAGTTTGCCAAATGTTTTGCATGATTGAAGTAATTTCTTTAAGGGTTTTTGGACCAGCTGCCTTTAAAAGTTCTGCAACAATTCCATCTTCACCAGATGCTTTGTTGTTTTTCAACCTATGAATTTCTTTAATGATTTCCTCTTCATTTGGTGCAAGTGAAACTGGATTGCATTGTCGGGGAATTTTTGGTGGAAATCTTTCTGTGGGCTCAGGGCAATTTAGAAGATTCTTAAAATATTTAGAAAGTTCTTTGCAATTTTCTTGGTTGTTAAGAGCCAACTGTCCATTTTCCTTCTTGAAGCAAAGATTCTGCGGTTGGTACCCCTTTATTTTGGTTTTAAAAGTTTTATAAAAATTTCTGGTATTGTATTTCCGAAAATCTTCTTCAATTTCTAAGAGTTGACTATTCTCATGTTGTCTTTTTGTTTGTCTAATTAGTTTTGAAGTGTCTTTTCTAGTTGCCATGAATGTATCATATGTGTCTTCTGTCTTGTTGCTATTCCATGCTTTAAATGCCTCTTGTCTGGCTTTAATTGCATGATCACAGTTTTCATTCCACCAAGCATGTTTCTTGTGTTTTCGTAAAGGAATTTGATCTTGAGCTGTTTTGATAATCTTGTGTTTGACTTGTTCCCAATTTTGTGCACTTGTTTTGTCAAATTCGTCTGCTAATAATGATGGTTGGATTTTACTGGTGTCAAATTTGGGGATTAATGGTGTCCTTTTGTTGAAATTTTGGGGTTTTAGCTTTAGTTTCACACGGGTTAAGTAATGGTCTGAGTCAATATTGGCGCCTTTACGAACTTGAACATTTAAAATTTCTTTGTGATATGGATACGAGATTGCAATATGGTCAATTTGGAATTCACCTATGTCCTTGTTAGGTGATCGCCATGTCTTTTGTTTTGAAGGTTTTTTCTTAAAATGACTTGACATAATTTTGAGATTGAAATTTCTGCAAAATTCTACCAGCCTCTTTCCATTTTGATTGGTCCATTTATGTGCAGGGAATTCACCGACCGTTTTTCTAAATTTTCTCTCTTTCCCTAACTGCGCATTAAAATCACCCATTAAAATCTTTACATAATTTTGAGGAATTTTGGAGACTGTATTCTCTAACACTTCCCATGACTTATTTACTTTTTCTGGATTTGTTTTATTCTCCTGGTTGATAGGCATGTGTGCGTTAATTAAACAGTACATTTTATTTGCACATTTCATGGAAATTGTCATTAGTCTGTTGTTTACTGGATTTACTTCGATTACGGAGCCAAGAACGTCTTGCGAAATTGCGAATGCAACACCCAGATGCGGAGTGTTTTTAAGAATTCTTTTGTCTGTTTTACTTTTAAACAATCGGTAGTTTCCAAAATCCATGGTATTCTCATCAGGCAACCTTGTTTCTTGCAGGGCTAAAATTTTGATATTTTGTTCTTTTAGTGTGTCTCCTAATTTATAGAGTTTTCCTGGTGTCAAGAGAGAGTTAATATTGATAGTGCCAAAAAATGTTTCGACCTTGGGCATGAGTCGGTCAAAAGACTTCGAATTCCTCTGGTTTGGGATATAGCGTTTCAGCCTAGTCTCCCCAGAATCCGATAGACTAGTTGCGCCACTGATGGCGGAGGAATTTTTACCACCTGGGGTAATTTTTTAATTACTCAAACGCTCCATAATAGTACTTAGAATCAAAGGGTTGAGCTCAGAAAAGCTCAGTGGTTAAGACTGGAGTGGTTAGTTCCAGAATTTGTATTACGGCCGCACCTCTGGTGAACAGACGCCGACCACAGTGCCGCTTGTTACAAGTCAGACGCAAGGTGGATTTATTGTATTATGTGCCTCTTCCGCTAGTTCCACCGTACCGAGATTCGTTCTCTCCGCCTTCACTACCGTTGAGGTCTTCGCTGTTTCTCTTTTAATAATATTCCAAATTGTTTTAATTTTATTATCAGAGTTGCTGATTTCAGACATGATAAACATACTCCTGGATTTTTTAATAACTTTTCTTAATATAACACAGTAGTTTTTATAATTTTTGATAGTTTCTGGGTCACTACTCTTTCTTGCTGTCAGATACATTTCCCTTTTCCGGTTACAAGATATTTTTATACCCTTAGTAAGCCATGGTTTGTTACAAGGTTTCTTACGAGTATATTTAACTATTTTCTTGGGGAAGCAGTTTTCAAATGCATTTACAAAAATGTCATGAAATAAATTATATTTTAAATAGGCATCAGGTTCACGGTACACCTCATCCCAGTCTAACTGCTGTAGGCTTTCCCTGAAATTTGCAATTGTTAAATCGTTGACTGGACATACTACTTTGGAGGACTGTTTAGTATTGCTGAATGGAGCTATGTCATATATTGTAACCAGCTGTGCGCCATGATCAGAAAGACCATTCTCAACAGGCTGAGCATTTATCTGGTTAAACTTATCTTGGTCTATAAAGAAGTTATCTATCAGTGAGCTGCTATCCTTTACCACCCGAGTAGGAAAATCAATAACGGGTGTCAAATTGAAAGAACCGAGTAATACTTCAAGGTCATTTTTCCTATTACCCTCTTTCAAAGAATCTACATTGAAGTCCCCACAAATAATAATTTGCTTCCCCCTGTCTGACAGATAGCACAACAAGGAGTCCAAATTTTTCAGAAATAGATGAAAATTTCCTGATGGGGACCTATATACAGTTACAATTATAAATGTGCCTTTATTTAATTTATGCTCACAGGCACATGCTTCTATATGTTTCTCTACACAAAACTTTTTTGTTTCTATACTTTTTGCACAATGATAACTTTTGACATATATGGCAACTCCTCCTTTCTCCATATTTTCTCTCATTACATGTGCAGAGAACTTATACCCACTTACATTTACCTTATCCATATCAGTAACAATGTGATGCTCAGACAGGCATAGTATATCTATTTCATTCTCAGCTTCTAAATCTTCTAAACAAGCCAGAAGCTCATCAACTTTATTCTTTGAACTCCCAATATTTTGATGAAATATACTTACATTATTTTTAATCATACTTTTATGAGAACCTTTCCTTATTCTAACATTTGCAGTACTCTCCTGTCTGAGTTTCTCATTGTGCTTAGGCCTAGTTCCTATACCAGTGGTCACACGGTGTTCAGAGAGGCAGATTATGTCAACTGGGTTGGGTGACTTTAATTCATCAATGCAATTACCTAGGACTGAGATACAACTTGGTGGAGATAAAATTTCTGGTGAGTGGTGAAAATTTATAATTGATAGCTGTGATTGGTGATCCAATGTGCTAGAATTGTGCTGTTTAATTTCTTTCCTAAACTGAAAATTTGTTTCAATCCTGACCTCTCGTAGAACTTGACATCTTTCTGTCTTACCTATCCTAAAAAAGGTGCTGCTCCAACACCTGTAACCACTGGTATTTTACCATTCATGGCAGTGCCTCCCCCCCTTAAATTTCCTGCTATTACCCCAGCCAGTTTCCCCTTCCCTTTCCTGTTGAGATGTAGACCGTGCCTGGTATAGTCCCACCTACTGAGATAATCAACAGGAACCACACCAATATGAGCCCCCGCACCTGACCCAAGCAGCCGTTCCAACTCCAAATTAACTCTCCCAACAGAAGAGTTCAAATGAGGCTGGTCATGGCGTCTCAGGACAGATACAAATTCAACATTGGTGTGTCTCGATGCCGACGCAATCTTTACCAGGTCACACTCTATACTGTACCCAGGATCTCTGTCGATGCTGTTCCCTGGCCCTCCCACAATAACCACGGTGTCTTCCCTGGTAAATCATTTACAGAGTGAACCTAAATCCTCTGTCACCTGATCCAGACTAGCACTTGGTTTGAAAAAATTTGTGACCTGGTATTCTGGTCCTAATTCCTCCTGCAGAAGTTGGACTACACCTCTGGCATGAGAACTGCCTAACAACAAAACTTTCTTCCTTTTCGATGACTTTCCTACATTCTTTTTCAATTTCCTATTGAAAGTTTGTTGTGTCCTCTCTACACCTACCTCTGCTTGAGGCTCATCAGTTTCTAACTGAAGCAACAGGTCAAACTTATTTTTGACATTCACCACAAAACTGTCAGACTTAGTTCTAGGCCTGTTCCTTCTGCTACCTGTTGCCACTTCCCACCTCTCTTTGCCCTTCTCCCTCCTTAACCTGTCCAGATCTTCCCTAGCCTGATCTAGCTCAGCCTGAAGGGCAGCAATTTTCCCCTCCTGTTCCACTATCTTCCTATCTCTGCTGCAAATCCTACATAACCACTGATGAGCCTGATCCACTTTCCCAACACCAACGCCACTGCAATCCCCCCAGTGAAAAAAACTACTACATCCATCACACCAAACCCCGGCACTAGCAATTTCATCAGACATGGGATGGAAGTCCTCTGGAGATCGAGAGGTTTGCTGTTAACGATGGCAAGTAGACAGCACTCTAGCAACATCTCCCTCTCTCTAGAATTCATCGTCAGTCTAACATTAAATCGTACGTCGTTAGAGCTCCATCTCAACCGATCACTCCATCCACTCTAAAGATTCTTGTTTGTAGAGAAATGATTTCGAGTCTATATGTCGGAAATTATGTAGCGTTAACGATCGGTAGGATGCCGCCTAGAGCTTGATATAGAGATGTATCGCGAAACTTGTATAATGTTATTGCTAAAATACGTGTGTCCTTTTAACCCCTGAGTATGGAGATGTGTATAGAAGAGCGAGCAGGCTAGGAAGCAGAGACGGTAGCTTGTTTGTTTCGAGGGAAACAATCGCGAATTTGTAGAATAGTTCTGAGAGCGACTTTGGCCCACTGATGTAAAAGGGGTTATTTTGTATGGTGGGGGATATGAACTGTACGTTTACTAGGTCGACATGGTACTCGGTGATATATTGCTGGGATGGTGATCGGTTTCACGCTCCAATATTTTTGTGAGTCTTGTGTATATTTGATGATCTGTAGACAACTTTGCGAGGTTTAGTTGTGGGTGCAAAATGGTGATTAGTGTAAAGTAGTTTATTACCGCTGAATGTCGCGTCTATAGAAAGAAAGAAAAGGCTGACGGTGCTTCCATAGGACAGGGGAGCATCGTAACATATAGCTGGTGTAAGTGTAGGCTTACGATAATTTTTTCGGGTGCTGTACAGATATAAAAGATAACTGCACTGTTTGTGTAAAATGTGTATATATTGTATTGTAAAGTTACTGTGGCTTATGTTGTGTAAAATGTGTATATATTGCATTGTAAAGTTAGTATGGCTTATGTTATGGCATGACTAGAGAGGATGACTGTGTGTCCTATCGTGAGGACGTATAGGTTCAGCACATCGATAATGACGAAGGTATGAGACAGAGTTTTTAAGTGGAAAATTATATGCGCTATAGATACTGAAGCACAGTCATCAAGAGGAGACATTAACTGTACATTGATTGGTGTCAGGCTTAGCAGCAACCATAATATTTAAGTGCACTTACATTGGTAAATATGTTCCGGGCTTCCAATATTCTTGTGTGTCTGGTACGTATTTGATAATATGCAGACAAGTTTGCAGGTTTAACTATCAATACAATTTAGCGATATGTGTAAAATAATCGCTGGAAGTCCGAGAAAGAATAGGTGGATGGTGCTTCAATACCTATGGCATGAGAAATTTGGCGGGTAAATTCGATAAGAGCCAATCAGAATGCTCGATTCATTCACATCGTTTGTGCTGAAATGTGGGAGTCTCTACATAGTGGAGGGAACGTTTGCGTGTGTTGAAATCTGGAAGGATAACGCGTTAGGAGCGCTAGGAAGACTGCATATTTTCGTAAACAGGTGCTGTTAGCATAATAATTTCGGTGCATACAAGCTGAGGCATCAAGAAAGTGAGCGTTAACTATTTCTGTGACAATATACAATTCCCGAGTGGTCTTATTTTTTATTGAATGCCTTGTGACATAAGAATAACATTGAGAACGTTTTAGATGGCGAGTCGCTACACAGACGTTTCACGACGAGGCGAGAGCCACGCTGGGGCGGGTAGACACAGCTGAACGCATCTTGTATGTTCCGTTAGATGGAAGCAGCCTGTGCTATTCTGCCATCCGCGGTAAAGACGTGCACTACCCAGAGGTGTCTTGTATATGGGGGCTGCACATTGGAATTCTGTGAGGTTGGTAAAACGGAAACTTTCACCTGCACGCAATAGCGTCTGCACTCTGTATGTAAGGCTTCACTCCCGTCCGATCGTGTCATCATCGGTGTCTAGGTGAACATGTATTGCGATAGGAATTTCTCTAGTGTCAATTATGAAAAGGGATGTATCCACCTCATGCATGTGGGCAGCTGTGTGTGGTTTGACAGCTGACAGCCGCGTCTTTGGTAGCCTTCTATGCTCTCTGGTGGACAGGGGGTGGTGTCTGCGTATGTTGGTTGCGTGTCTGTTGCATTATTTTGAGAGCAGGTCTGTAGATTGTGCTGTGCATTATTTGGACAGTTTACGAGTACTGAGCATGTCTACACATCACTGTGCATAATTATTTAGGAGGAGTCTGAACATCTGTACTTAAATTATTTTTGTAAATTAGGAGTTGTTTGCGTGTCTGGAGAGCGTTATTTAGGAGTAGTTTACAGATCTGTGGGTTGTGTGGCGTGACCCCATGAATGTGTTTTGTATTAGTATGATAAATATACTCCATCCCTAAATAAAACGTTCGAATATAAATAGAGTGCACTCCTTCCTTACTCTCCCCAGCAGCCCAGCGCCGTCTAACTCATTTTTGCGCCATTTTCCCCTACAGACCCCTATCTGGGATTAGGTGATAGGAGGGATGACAGTACCTTCTGGTGGTGATAATGTGTACTAGGTCAGTTGGACTCTAAAATTCGTGGTGGAGACATTGGCTGCAAAATAGAGACTTGTGTTCAGATCTGTTTTGGCGCCATTTCGCACCATATTGGATGACGTCATGTGCTGTGCACGTTAGTACACGTTAGTTCACGTTAGTGCACGTTAGCCCGCCAACCTGGGTCGGTAAGGGGACATGGTGCTAGGTTCAGGATCGTGGTGGAGACTTTAGCTGTTTGCTTCCAAGTCCAGGTGGGCGTGGCATTCACGAAAATTCATTCCAAGTACACGGTAGCGCACTCTGGTGGTGTGAATATGTACTAGGCCTCGTGGTGAACAAATTGTATACTGCCATCTTGAATAACTGTACTTGCATGATCACCTGAAGTCACTCTAGCGGTGGCGATGTGTACTAAGTCAGTTGGAGCCCTGACCTTGTGGTGAACACACCTGATGGAATTGTTTAAATAAAGACTTATGTCCAAGTCCTTTTCCCACGAATCCTTAGGAGGAGGTGGTGGTTTGGTGACTGAGGTTAGTACAAGTGTCTTTTCTTTCACACCATTTTCTTAGCTTAGTAGAGATATGCAAATTGACTTTTGCTTACCAGCAAAATTCAAACTTGGTGTCAGTTCATAGGAAGAGGGGGTGGTCGAGTGACTTAGGTTAGTGGAGGTAGGCCAAGTGAGATATCTTCCAGGGATTTTCTTTGTTTAGTAGAGATAACAGGGGTGTAGTGCATCATCCTATTGGAATTCAAACTTGGCGCCAGTTCGTAGGAGGAAGTGGCGGTCGGGTGACTTAGGTTAGTGGAGGTAGCACAAGTGAGATATCTTCCCGCCATTTTCTTTGCTTAGTAGAGATAATAGAGGTGTGGTGCGTTATCCTGTTGGAATTTGAACTTCATGCCATTTTTCTGGGGGAGGGGGGTGTGGCACATTCCTACCAAAATTAAAACTTCCCGCCATCTTGAATGATGTCATGGTCGCCATCTTGGTTGACGTCATGCGATGTTGTAAGTCTAAATGACACCATCTTGGGTGACGTCATCGCCGCCATCTTGTATACATCTGGCAACAACGCAGAGTGGCCTAGAACTCTCTTTGCCCAATACTCAGGTTGCAATCAAGGTACTCAATCTGACAGATTGCTGGCTGCTCAGATTTATCAGCCGACACAGCATCTAAATCGTTCTGATCTAGTATTTGCACTACTTGCTGAAATGATGGATCGGACGTTTCAGAATCTGTTCTCCGAGTTTGATATGAGTTACATTGTACACAATCGCAACACACAACAGAACATCTGAATATAAAGCACCACAAGCACATTTGAATTTGCATTTCCTCGTCATACCCTGCAAATCTGTTACCCACTCGCGATAAGTTTGTTCTGACCGTTTTTTACAATGAAAGAATCGATACCTAGCTGCTACCACATTCGCTTGTTGGTCATAGTAGTTAGTTAGCGAATCTACAACCTGATCATATGGAAGTTCACTCGGAGTGGCGTTAGGAAATAACTTCTGAGTGAATCTGAACTCTGCACTTCCTACTGTGGACAATAAATAGGGGATTTTCACAGTACCTGGTAGATTGCGAGCAATTAGATGGGCTTCAAACTGTTGCAACCATTCGAGCTGTTCCTCTTCTTATTCACGAAACTGGCGAAAAGGGGATGTAGCACTTGGAGATGCTGTAGGTGTTGCTTGCGCTGCATTAGTAGTTTGCTTCTCAATGAGCTGCTGTATCGTGTTTAGCAGTGAGGAAATTTGCCGGCTCTGAAACTGAAACATCTGTATTAGCTGCGTAGCATCTAACGCTGGCAGCTGTGATCCCTGAGCAAGGGGTGGGATACGTAGGGTGGGCGTGTTGGAAGAGACAAATGTAATAAACAGGCGAGTCAAGCAAGAAAAGTAAGCACAAAAGCAAATAAAATACCTGCAACGTCCACCTGAAAACACCGATTAGCAAAAACACGATAAGAGACTGTTAAAGCAAGTAAACGCCCCTGGAAAGAAAAGACAAGAGAGAATTAAGGCGCCAGCAAAACACAAATTAAAATACAGTGGCCGCGGGCGCGGTTTTTCTTTTTCTTTTTTTAATCTTCATCGCCAATATTGCGTTCTGCCCACTCGTCTTATATAGGGTGCCTCCTAGGAAGCTGTTTTCTCGGATCGCTAGTCAACAATTCAGTGAAATCGTATTAATGGAGTTTATTACGGTAAGTCAAATTGACAATACTTTGCGTATTCACAAGGGTGTGTCGCAAGCAAATGACGGCATGCAAATAATCAGCGTCCTTTGGTATATACAATTTCAATGTAAGCAAAACAATACAGCTCTAAGTCAGTGCTGTAGCGTTTGTATGATGGGTCGTCTTCCACTCCGGCCGCGTCTAGGCGGCGTGGCGCTCATATACTCTTCGTCAGAGGCCGCTCCTGTCTTGGTGTCGTCCTAGAGAGGGGTTCGTCAGCGTACCATTGGTTGACGTCGTCTCACAGCTCTCTCTGCTCTTCCATTCTTGATCTTCGTGCTGGCACTTGTCGTTACGCCGGAACATCCTCTATGAGGCTACAAATCAGGTTTGCTTTAAGTAGATGTTGTAACTGTCATGAGCGTTAGTTATCTTAGAGAATGAGCGTGATGAGTGATGTTAGTCAAGAACGCCTTTTGGATAAAGGGTACTTTTCCGGCTCATTATTATGTAAAAATCAAAACCTATTTCTTTCAGGCACTGTTTATAATGTATATGTTTTACAGATTTGTTGTTGATATCAGGTTATGCAGCAACATTCCAAACAAATTTGAAGTATTTTGAATATTTTTGAACCTGCTTACGGTTATTAAAAATTACAAAGAAACTGATACAATTTTTTTCCAAAATGTTTCCTCAAATTGAGGTGCCATTTAAACCAATGTTATAAATTTGAAAGATGCCAAATTTTTCCCTGATATGCATGACATGATGGCTGAGGTGCCAGATCTATTTTATTCCACCCGTTATGTACACTCCTGGAAATTGAAATAAGAACACCGTGAATTCATTGTCCCAGGAAGGGGAAACTTTATTGATACATTCCTGGGGTCAGATACATCACATGATCACACTGACAGAACCACAGGCACATAGACACAGGCAACAGAGCATGCACAATGTCGGCACTAGTACAGTGTATATCCACCTTTCGCAGCAATGCAGGCTGCTATTCTCCCATGGAGACGATCGTAGAGATGCTGGATGTAGTCCTGTGGAACGGCTTGCCATGCCATTTCCACCTGGCGCCTCAGTTGGACCAGCGTTCGTGCTGGACGTGCAGACCGCGTGAGACGACGCTTCATCCAGTCCCAAACATGCTCAATGGGGGACAGATCCGGAGATCTTGCTGGCCAGGGTAGTTGACTTACACCTTCTAGAGCACGTTGGGTGGCACGGGATACATGCGGACGTGCATTGTCCTGTTGGAACAGCAAGTTCCCTTGCCGGTCTAGGAATGGTAGAACGATGGGTTCGATGACGGTTTGGATGTACCGTGCACTATTCAGTGTCCCCTCGACGATCACCAGTGGTGTACGGCCAGTGTAGGAGGTCGCTCCCCACACCATGATGCCGGGTGTTGGCCCTGTGTGCCTCGGTCGTATGCAGTCCTGATTGTGGCGCTCACCTGCACGGCGCCAAACACGCATACGACCATCATTGGCACCAAGGCAGAAGCGACTCTCATCGTTGAAGACGACACGTCTCCATTCGTCCCTCCATTCACGCCTGTCGCGACACCACTGGAGGCGGGCTGCACGATGTTGGGGCGTGAGCGGAAGACGGCCTAACGGTGTGCGGGACCGTAGCCCAGCTTCATGGAGACGGTTGCGAATGGTCCTCGCCGATACCCCAGGAGCAACAGTGTCCCTAATTTGCTGGGAAGTGGCGGTGCGGTCCCCTACGGCACTGCGTAGGATCCTACGGTCTTGGCGTGCATCCGTGCGTCGCTGCGGTCCGGTCCCAGGTCGACGGGCACGTGCACCTTCCGCCGACCACTGGCGACAACATCGATGTACTGTGGAGACCTCACGCCCCACGTGTTGAGCAATTCGGCGGTACGTCCACCCGGCCTCCCGCATGCCCACTATACGCCCTCGCTCAAAGTCCGTCAACTGCACATACGGTTCACGTCCACGCTGTCGCGGCATGCTACCAGTGTTAAAGACTGCGATGGAGCTCCGTATGCCACGGCAAACTGGCTGACACTGACGGCGGCGGTGCACAAATGCTGCGCAGCTAGCGCCATTCGACGGCCAACACCGCGGTTCCTGGTGTGTCCGCTGTGCCGTGCGTGTGATCATTGCTTGTACAGCCCTCTCGCAGTGTCCGGAGCAAGTATGGTGGGTCTGACACACCGGTGTCAATGTGTTCGTTTTTCCATTTCCAGGAGTGTATATTACAAGGATAAAAAATATCACATCTTACATTTTAATTTTAATATTTTTTTTCCTAGTAAAATGTTATTTTTCTGTAAGTTAGTTGATTCTGCAATAAAGCTTAGGTCTACTACATAAGTATGGACTACTGTAAGTTACAGAAAAAAATAGAGCAATGCTTTATAAGCTTTAGGAAATATTTGTACTTGAATTCTGAAAAATACAACTTGCAGGAAATTGCGAATGAAGATATGAGTCCAATTAAACTGTGCCTCAAAACATTCCTGAAGCATAGTCTTCATCCTGCAGCATTTCTTCATCTTCAAGCTTCCTCTTGGCATTCCTTTTAGTACTTCTTGCTTCTTTCGTAAACTGAAGAGCGAATCTTTCCGTTTCAAGCACCCATTGTCTGTCACGCACAAGCAATTGATCTTCCATATTAGAGCCACATTTTATGCCTAAGTTCCTCAGGACTTCCAACCTACTTATCACTCCATCACTGAAACATATCACTGCATCTAGTACACCAACTTTAAATGTATTTAGTCCTACAAAACATTCTTGGGTAATTTTTCCCATATGCAATGGTTCCAAGTTTCATTCGTATTCTGAGTGCCCCCATTTACTAAGCAAAACAGGGTCACTCAGGTCTCTAAAAATTGATTTTATTTCATTCATAACAGGATCAGAAAGAGAATGCTTATGATGGTATATTTGACCACTCTCTTTTTACTTTCTGGTAACCACACCAAGAATCTGCTCCTTTAGTGCAAAGTCCGTGAACGGGGTGGTCTTCTGTGGACAACTTATGAAAGTAGGTGGCCCAGGCGGCCTTTGTCTTTGCTGTAACGTCATTCAGAGGTGCAGTTCGTCTAATGACCAGTCCATAATAACTCTCAAGGAGGTCTATTTCAGTTTCTGTCAATCTGCCTCGGCCAGACAGAGGTTTTCCACCAGATAGCGACTTTCCTTTCATTTCTCTTGGTAGCTTTCTCAGTCTAGCACCCATCCTCTTTTGCACATGTCCACAACACTCCAGATTGGCCGGCCGAAGTGGCCGTGCGGTTAAAGGCGCTGCAGTCTGGAACCGCAAGACCGCTACGGTCGCAGGTTCGAATCCTGCCTCGGGCATGGATGTTTGTGATGTCCTTAGGTTAGTTAGGTTTAACTAGTTCTAAGTTCTAGGGGACTAATGACCTCGGCAGTTGAGTCCCATAGTGCTCAGAGTCATTTGAACCATTTGAGCCAGCCACTCCAGATTTGTTACCAAGGTATCACCATAAACATTGAACTCATAAATTTTAGTGAAAGCTTTAGAGTTCCCATCGCATAGGTACTTCGTATATCTAACGTTATAAACGGGCACCAACGTCTGAAATATTTTTAGAGCTCCATCACACCCCTTACCTCCAATATAACCAAAATTATTCTTAGAACACTGATGTTCAATATGTCCTTCAGTGTTACCATGGCAGGTGTGGCAGTACTTAGATAAGCACTCAACAACTTTTCCATTCTCCACAGAAGTAGAACTTACAACACCATTCAAGGAACGATGTCCTCGACGTTGGCATGTCCCATCAAGTGCAACAACAACGTCTCTGGTTCCACTAATATTTACAGTTTCTTCTACTGCACGTTTCATAGATGCTTTAGACACAACCGTCAAGGCACCTGAAAGTATTTCTATGTACTTGCTGAACCTACTGGGAGGAGGAAAAAAAATGGTTCAAATGGCTCTGAGCACTATGGGACTTAACATCTGTGGTCATCAGTCCCCTAGAACTTAGAACTACGTAAACCTAACTAACCTAAGGACAACACACACATCCATGCCCGAGGCAGGATTCGAACCTGCGACGGTAGCAGTCGCGCGGTTCCGGACTGAGCGCCTAGAACCGCTAGACCACCGCGGCCGGCTGGGAGGAGGAGTAAGGTCCATCAAACCACAAAACGTTTGAGAGGCCTTTATTCCTTTTCCTATTGCACTCATTGCATATTCTAACTTCAAATTCACATCATATGAATTACGACAATGTTCGAAGTAATTTTCGAGGTAGATTTATTTCAGGATCTACACAGAACAACTAATTCTGTCGCTAAACCCTTGCTGCTTCTTTGTTGTTCAGTTATTTCCAGACAGCCTACAACATCACATCGTTTACATTTTTCACTTGCTTTATCAAAGAAGATAAGATGCCCACATCAGCAACAACAAATCCACTACAAACAGCGTCATTGTTAACACAAAAATTTGAATCACTGGGAGGCATGCCATGTGGGAGTTTCTTCCATGAAGAACTGATGCATAGGTTACTTTCAACAGTGTGGCTTGCTTTGTTTGTGAACGGGTTACCACAGAGTTTTCTTTTATTCAATTACTTGATGCGTGACATAGCTAGTATTTATTGAACGCTAACGGATATATACTTCCACAAATATATGTAGCACTTGGGCAACAAACATTCAGTAACACGTGAACAAACTGCTTCAGCGAAAGAAAAGTAAATACTAGAAAAAGTTAATCATTTACGGACACCAGCACTGTTACCAACATATACAATGCATCATACGTATAATCGCTGGAAACACAAAGTTCACAGTTATTTTCGAAATAATACTGGTTTCTGTAACAGAAATAAAGGGGGCGTGACGGCATACTTGACTGTAACTTTAAAATTTGGTATACATAGGTGATTTTTCATTTGCAACCCTGTAATGTATATGCAATGTAACAGGAAAACCTATAGAATTTAATAAAGTCATAAACATTTTGATTTTTCCACAATTCATAAGTACCCTGTATCCTTAAGGGGACAAAGACGCTATTATAAACAGCATACTGAGTTTGAAAGAGGTCGTATAACATTGATACGAGAAACTGGGTGTACCTTCTGTGATATTGTGAAAATACTTGGCAGGAATTAAGCCAGTGTACTTGATTGCTGGCAACGTTGGTCACGAGAATGTACAGTCGCAAGAAACCAGGTTTCAGAGGGCCACGTGGTACTACCATGAGGGAAGATCATTACGAGGGAAGATCATTACGTTTGGCGTATGCTTCTGGTGCATCGTACTGCATCTGTAGCAGCAATTCAGCAGCAGTTGCAATACAGTGATACAAGGAACTGTTAGAAATTGGTTACTTCAAGGACAGCTTCGAGACATAAGCCATGTACCGTGCAATCCACTGACCCCAAACCACCGCCATTTGCGACTTCAATGGTGTCAAGCGACAGCTCTTTAGAGGACAGGGTGGAGGACAGGGTGGAGGTCTATTGTGTTTTCTGTTGAAAGCTGGTTCTGCCTCGGTACCAGTGATGGTCGTGTGTTGATTAGAAAGAAGCCTATGCTAGGCACACTGGATCTACACCTGGAGTTATGGTCTCGGGCGCGATTTCGTATGACAACAGGAGCATTCTCGTAATTCTCCCACGCACCCTGACTGCAGATTTGTACATCAGTCTGGTGATTCGACATGATGGGCTACCATTCATGAACAGCATTCTAGATGGTATTTTCTAACAGGGTGACGCTCGCCCACATGCCGCTGATGTAGCCCTACATGATCTTCAGAGTTTCGACATGTTGCTGTCGCCTACTCGATCAACATATCTGTCTCCAGTCAAACACATAAGGGACATCATCGATCGAAAAGTCCACCGTCATCCAAAAAGAGCATTAAATGTCCGTGTATTGGCTGACCAAGTGCAACAGCTATGAAACCCCATCCCACAAGCTTATGTTCGGCACCTGTACAACACAATGCATTCACGTTTGCATATTTGCATTCAACATTCTGGCGGTTACAATGGTTTTTAATGTACTAGCATTTCACATTTGCAATGGCTTACCTCATGCTTACCTAACCTGTCATCTTGTAATGTTAATCATTTACATATGTTACCTAAACAGACTTATTACCTAAATTTCATTACTCTACATTAATTTTTGGTTTGCGATATATTTCCCTTCAGTATATATACCAAACATTGTACAGATATAATATATATGTCATTTCGAAGAGAAACCCTGGAAGTTTTTTTTTTCAAGTATACCGCCGCAGCTTAGTTTAATAATTTGCCGATGGTCAGTATTAGTCGCAAACATGGCGAGTTTAGATGTGGAGCGAGTTTTCTGCATGTTGGAGTTCTACAAAAACAAGTGTGCTACAGCTGTTCAACGGATGTTTAGAACTAAGTACGGTAAGAAGCCATCAACAAGTAAGGACATTTACCACTGGCTCAACAAATTCGTTACGACGGGTTGCTTGCGCCCGGCAAAGAGAAGCGGACGTCCCAGTGTGAGTGAAGTGAACGTGGAGCGCGTACGAGAGACATTCATAAGGAGTCCAAAGAATTCGGTGCGTCGTGCATCCCGTGAACTCAAAATGGCTTCAGTGACAGTGCGGAAAGTCCTGCGATAGAAAATGTCTATCAAACCATTCAAATTGGAGCTAGTGCAGAAGCTCAATGACGACGACAAAGACAAGCGTTTTGAGCTTTGTTAGCAGTTGCAACAATTGATTGAGGATGGGGATGGCACTGTTGATAGCTTAATTTTTTGCGACGAAGCCACTTTTCACACTAATGGAAAAGTAACAGGCATAATCTTTGAACTCCAACACACAGAAAGCTCGCTGCCCACCTGAACTCGCCATGTTTGCAAGTAGCGCTGACTATCAGCAAATTATAGAACTACGCTGTGGCGGAATACATGAAAAAAAACTTTCAGGCTTTCTCTTCAAAATGACGTATGTGTGATATCTGTACAACGTTCTTGTGCAATAAATAATTGAAAGTGTTCCCGGACTTTATGTACATATTGTTGTGTCTGTGGAACCTTGAAACACTTTTCAGTCTTTCATGTGTAGTCAGTCTTGTAATAAGAACTTGATATATTTTCTTATCCCATTTTGAAATGATAGCATTCACTTTTGCCTGAACTTTCAAAAATTATTACAGAAAAATAAAGTACTTTGTCTAGAAGCAAATAATCTATTCAAATTTAAAAGTGTTACAGTAGAGAAAAAATTGCCACTGTTGTATTTAATAGTCTGTGTGTTACATTATTACTCTACTACGTATCAATAATCAGTAAGGGGAATCAAATGAAGAGGAAGTATTGTCAAAAACCAATTGCAGTTTAAAAATATTTTGGATTAGAAACTATTGGTAGCTAACACATATTTCCATTTTCAAGAAAGAAAAAGTTATTAAGACACTAAAGAAACACAGCTCAAATGCAAATATCGTGTATGCCATGGTAAAAGATCTTCTTTCATTTCAAGGTACACGACGGAGGAAACATGCCTTAACTCTCTACAAATTTTGTAACTAGTTTAAAAATATACAGAATTTTACTCACTATAAAACTCTTTAATTGAGGAATTAACAGTATCCTCCAACTAGCTTTAATATGATGTCTATAAATAAAGTAATGGGAACCATGACAGAACGCAATATTTAATGTAGTAACAAGTACAGTTACATTACATTCCTTCATTGTAGACACCTACAAAGTCTGTTACCTTTTGTTAACTGTCGGAAAGCCGTTGGGAACCGCTGGCAAGGCGTTCTCTGTTTTCAGCGACGGAGCGCCTTATTGGGCGCGGGAATGCAGGTGCCGCATTAGGAAATCGGCGACCTCGGAGGGGTTCCTTCGACTTCGAGACCATTCACGAAGTCAATCTCATCTCGAGTAATGGACGGCTCATCTCCAAATAGCCTTGCGGTGCAAATACGCAGTCTCATTCCAATCTGCACAAAACGCCTTGATCCGTCGCGCAACCTTCCTCTAAGTTAATGCATTCTCGCCACAGGCTACATGCAATCCTTGGTAACATTCTGGTGTATTTTGACCAGGGGCAACTTCAGTTGTAATGGACGGACGTTGCTCAGCTTTTGAAAACCATGCTTTAGAGCGATGAGATCGACACTCTTCACTTGAACGCCGCCCAGCAGTAAAGCTCCTGAATGGAAGTAGAGGCTAGCATGTTGGCCTCGACATTTGGTGTTCATCAGAGACAAGGGTACCGTCAGGGGTGGCCCAGAAAAGTGTAATACGACCACTATTCTTCTCCACGTATATAGACCATCTGGTAGACAGAGTGGGCAGCGATCTGCAGTTGTTTGCTAATGATGCTGTGGTGTTTGGGAAGGTGTCGAAGATGAGTGACTGTGCGATGATACACGATGACTTAGACAAAATTTCTAGTTCGGGAGATGAATGGAAGCTGGCCCTAAATGTAGAAAAATGTTAGTTAATGAGGATGAGTAGGATAAACAAAGCTGTAGTTTTCAGATGAAACGTTAGTAGTTCCTGTTTGACACAATCGCATCGTTTAAATATCTGGACGTAGCATTGCAAAGTTATATGAAATGGAACGGCCGGATGCGGATTGTGGTAGGGAAGGTGAATGGTCAGTTTCGGTTTATTCGGAGAATTTTAGGAAAGAGTGGTTCATCTGTAAAGGAGACCCCATATAGGATGCTAGAGTGATCTCTTTTTGAGTACTGCTCGAATGTTTGGGATTCGTAGCACGTCGGGATAAAGGAAGACATCGAAGCATTTCAGAGGCGAGCAGCTAGATATGTTACCAGTAGGTTCGAAACATGCAAGTGTTACAGATACGCTTCGGGAACTCAAATGGGAATCCCTGGAGGTAAGGCGGTGATCTTTTCGAGAAACACTGTTGGGAAAATTTAGAGAACCCGCATTTGAAGCTGACTGCAGAACGATCCTACCACCGCAGACATACATTTCACGTAAGGACCATGAAGGTAGGATCAAGAAATTAGGGCTCATACCGAGGCATATAGATAGTCGTTTTTCCCTCGCTCTGTCTGTGAGTGGAGTGGAACCCTCAGCAAAGCATTGTACGGTTGGTTGGTTTGTGGGAATGCGTTGATCCGAGGAATGCCGAGGAACGCACATGCCAGTGTTGGCAATGTATGAGAAGCATTCAGTAAGTAATGCAACATAATTCATTTATTGGATAATTTACAGTTGAAAAAAATGCGTTATTTGTTGTGGAATATCGTGGGATATTCCCACTTCAGCCCCTATAGTTTCATGAAGCTCCGATAGGTCGCAGCACTGTACGTAGCCTTCAAAATGGCGTCTGTAACGGAGGTGCATTCCATGTCGAGAGATGGCACTGAGTTTGTTTTCGTGGAAAACCAGAGGATCATAGACCTTCAGCACTTGCAGAATCTCTACGGAGACGTGGCGCTGAACAAAAGCATGGCGAGTCGTTGGGCGAGGCGTCTGTCATCATCACAACAAACCTTCCGTCCGCACACAGCTGCAACTCCTGCAATGCTGGAACATGTGGACACACTCATCATTCTCGATGATCGACGGATCACAGTCGAACACTTCACTGCTCAACTGGATGATGGGGAGGTTACTGATGCAGCAAGACTTTTTGCTGCGACGACGTCGTCCAGTAGAGTGGTACCAAACAGGCCTGCATGCTCTCACAGTAAGGTGCCGTAAGGCCGTCGCATTGAACGAAGATTATGTTTAAATATAGTGTTTTATTGGCAAAAGGCGGGGAGAATATGTGGTATATTGGAATCCTGAATAAAACCAACGTGCTTCAAAAAAAAAAAAAAATATGTTGCACTATTGAACGACCTTCATAGTACAGTGTAAAAATAACAGGTTTAGGTACGGGTGTAGTTATCGTTTGTAAACCTCGAGATCTTCCGAAGCAGCCTCTAACAGACCTAGTAATATAGGGCAGAAGTTATTCACTTAGAATTCGAATTACATTCCTTTTATTTTATGTTATTTTTATTTGGTTATATCGTCAATATTCTGTTTTGTTTCTGTATTAACAATCGTTTCTGTTAACCTAATTTATAGCTATATCTATAACATAAAACGTATGTCACCATCGGTATTTGAATATGTACTACCTGTTCAGGACTTCCAGAAAAGTTGCATGAAATTCATGGGAATATCGTTCAATAACAAATGAATTTGAAGTACAATTTGACGAAGAAACTGACTAAGTGGAGAATGCATATATGGGAAAGTATTGGCGAACCACAAAAACAAGTGGTCCGTCGGCATTCTGCCAAAACATGCCAAATATTCCGCCCGTGAAGAGTGGTTATGACCCATTGTCGACTGAAACAGAGGACAGCACGCAAAGGCAGAATGCGGAACAGAACGTGACGTGATTATGCGCCACGGTCGGCGGTATTCCGAACGCCTTTGTTCCGTTAGGAAGATTTACGCTGTACGTGAATGCAGCGTATTTATTGGAAGTGGAGACACTCTTCCAAGTGCGCAGGCTGAATAAGAAGCACGACAGCTCCTGGCGGTGCCCAGTGATTCACGGCTGCTTGTTCCAAAGAACTTGTAGCTACGTGCATTTTACAGCGTGTTCCTGTCACACCGACTTGTGACTAGATGCCGTGACACGAGTATGCAAAGGAAATATTCAGGTATCTACTTCCCTAGATGCGCTTTGGCGTCGAATACTGAGTTATTGCCTACCTGCGGATCAGAGGCATTAAATTTAAAGTTTCAGGCTGCAAAGAGGCGTGCTTTCAACATGGCAACGGCAGAATGTCCCGGTCGTCGCAGTATAAAGAGGATAAAGATCAATAACTATCACCGTTTTTACTGTTTTCGTCACAACTATTGTTAAATACTACACGCCATACTAAATGTAGTTCATACTGTTATATACTTATCATGACTGATACAATGATAAATTATGAACTATAATATCCTTCCAACTCGTCTAATATGGGGTACCTAAGAAGCTGTTTTCTCAGATCGCTAGACAACATTTTTTTTCTTTATTGTTATTTGCATACCTGATACAGGTAGGCCAGCAGCGGCGTACTACGCCGCTCTTCGGCCACTGATAAAACTAATGATATAAAAGAAGACAATCGCAGAACAGATATGGTGGATATACAAACGTAGACATACAAAATTAAAACATACGGAGCCGATCACGGGTGCAGAGTCCAAACTAAAAATGTTCAGAAACGCGGACACGCACAGAGATGACAGAGGACACACGCGAACGTTGGAGCACAAACGATGAAACACTGGAACACTGGAACACGAACACGACGGCACACACAAACACTAGGCGATGATCTGCGGCACGTGAAATTTCACTATACGTGTACGAGTCCGGGGACCTACCAAATGGGGCAAAAGGTGCGGGAGGAGGGAGAGGGGAGGGTGTAGATGCCAGTGGCAGGGGAGATGGGAGGGGGAGGAAAGCAGGTAGGGGGGTTGGGGAAGCCCAGGGGGAGGAGGGAGGGAGGAAGGGAGGAGGGAGAGAAGGGAGAGAGGGTGCCCTCAGGAAAAAACACAGGGTGCAGTAGAGGAGGATCATAGTTGGTAGGGGGGATAGATAGAGGGAATGAGGGCATCATTAGGGAGGGGGAGTTGGTGGAAGCCACCTCGGGCGGGGGTATGGAGAGTGGAGACATGGAGAGCAGGTGGGATGTTGGAATGCAGGCCAGCAGCGGACGGGGGTGGGAGAGGATGGGAGAGACAAGCGGATGAAGGGGATCAAGTTTGCGGGAGGTGTAGAGGATCCGAATCCGTTCGAGGAAAAGGAGGAGGTGCGGGAACGGAATAAGGTCATGTAGGATCTGCGTGGGGGAGAGGAGACGGATGTGATAGGCGAGGCTGAGCGCACGGCGTTCTAGGATTTGAAGGGATTTGTAAGAGGTAGGAGCGGCGGAGATCCAGGCGGGATGAGCGTAGCAGAGGATAGGGGGATGAGAGATTTATAGGTGTGGAGGATGGTGGAGGGGTCCAGACCCCATGTGCAGCCAGAAAGGAGGTTGAGGAGACGGATTCGGGAGCGTGCCTTGGCTTGGATTGACCGGAGATGGGGGGTCCAGGAAAGGCGACGGTCAAGGGTGACGCCAAGGTACTTCAGGGAGTATAGACAAAAATTCAAGCAAATCATGTTAATGGGGTTTATTACAGTAAGTTAAATTGATAACACTTAACTAGATGCCGCTCCTGTCTTGGTGTCGTCCTTGTCAGCGTGCTATTGGCTGACGTCGTCTCACAGCCCTCTCTGCTGTAACGTTCCAGGCCGACGTGCCGGTGCTTGATGTTACGCAGGAACATGAACAATTACTGGTTAGATGTAAGAGAGGGCCTTGTGACACTAATATGCGAAAATAAATAAAATAAATTTTATTCTTCGCTACTCTGTAGCACTTACCAGGAGTTTTACTTACTAAGTGTCCGCTATTTTAATCTTTGTTTCACGTACTCTACTAATATCGCTTTGTTATGGCCCGTATCTTGGACCATCAATTCATTTATAAGTAAATCGAATCACAAAATTCGTGAGAAGCACAGTACCAGCAACGATTCACGTATTGACAATAGAAGTGACCAGAAATTCAAAGCGACCCTTATTTTAGACTGTTAATGGTATGTTAGTGGGAAGGTAGGCAGTTGGTGTTTGACGTGCCGTGTACTGCGTGGCCATCAAACCGAGCGCGTACTGAAGTAGATAAGAATGGGAAAGGAAATCAGCCGTGACGTACTGAACGTAAAAATCTTGGCATTCAAGTAAGGTGATGTAGGGAAACCATGGAAAACTCGTACAAGTATGAGGTTGTCCAGCTTGGGTTCTTCATCCCGATCGTCCTACAGTATATGTGAGTTTACTGTCGCATGTCGCTCAGTGGATTTAATGATAACAAATATCCCATTGTGCACAATGCAAGTACTGTCAGTTTTCCCTTAAAAAAAGGTGTGTGAATACCTAAGGGACCAAACTGCTGAGATCATCGGTCCCTAGACTTACACACTACTTAAACTGACTTAACCTAACTTATGCTAAGAACAACACACTCACAGCCATGCCCGAGGGAGGACTCGAACCTTCGGCGGGAGCGGCCTTGCAGTCCGTGAATGGAGCCTCAAACCGCACGACCAATCCGCTGACTTTTCCCTTAACTGTTAGATCGAAGCGTTCCATACGGCCGCAATTAAGTACTCTAAGAATGATATGCAATTTTATCTGATGCGCACTTTTAAAACCGATCACAAATATTCTTTAAACTAAGAATCGTATTAAACAACAATTAAAAATTTATTTGTGCGGTGACGTCGTAACTGGAAAAGTCGTTTCAAATTTCAAATTCTGGCTATATAGTAATTTTCATCACCAGGTAAGCCGAGAATAAATAATGGTACATGTTTTCTGAACACCTATCTGTGCGCCGACGTTCTTGGCTAAATTTCAAATTTCAGCTTTCAAATTTCTCTTGGAGAGACGGCAGGTGATACTCTAACACCCAAAAATACTTTAGGTTGTGTTAGTAACTAGACCCCTTTTTTCCGTCAGTATTGAAGAGTATTGTTGGCTACAGACTCCGCTTTGTGAATGCGTATTCCTGAGAGAAGTTACTATTTCCAAAACTGCCTAGTTGCAGACCAGCATAGTGCGCATTCCACTGCGTGTTCTGCTAGGATTTTAAACCCGTCATTGTATACAGGATGTTTAACGAGGAATGGTAAATATTTGAGGATACAACGGCTTTGATCACCTATAGTTTAAATGCTGAAGCAATCATTAATTCAATACTTTGAAGCAGCAGTTTCCCAGATCCCAGCAATAGCACATTCGTGGATGTTGTTCTGGGTGAGCCAAAGTAAACGCGGAATGAATTGTATTGAAACTTATACAACTGACTAAATGTTTTCGTACAGCAGTAACGTAACTGAAGTCCTTTAGCACCACTACGATATTAAAGGTTCCTGTCTACCGCACGACGTTAACTAAACGAGATGTTCAGTCTGTGCAGATCCCGTACAGCCAGCGACATACTGTTTCACTGCCCAACGCTATCCATTGCCAAACTTATGTTCATTTCTTGTCACTTTGGTCACAAGGCATTCTTGTTGAGGTATTCGACAGCGATAGTTCATACATATCGTGCTCTCATGAGTCTACAGCAGATACAGGGAGGAAACACATTTCTTGTATGCTGAGCATGGTTAATGTTCTCAGTTACTCTCTCAATGATAGTATATGACTTTGTGTTACAGCGCGATTTATCTTTCATGTTAGCTGTGGCGTTTCTTTGAAAGGTTAATTTTTATATTACTGTATTACTGACGCTAGACTAAGCCGTTGTATTGTGCATTACTTTATTCTATAAGAGGCAACACTCAGATAAACTCCAGGCCTGACATGTTTAACTTCTCTTTAAGGTCATGAGTTTGATATGCTGAGCGATGTGTTGGTTTTGTAAAAATGTCTTATGAAGTATTGGTTTAAGATAGTTAGTTTTTCAGGCTGTGGTTGTAGTCAGTTTATTTTTAACCATTTGCTAGTTATAATTATTTTAGATTCGCTCATTCTAAGTTATTGACCTTGAGAGAGTGGACTTATTTGTTTGATTTACAGTCTGTATCTTATGATGGAATGTCATATATTGACGTTGTTGGAATATGTTGGGACAGTAATGAGTAATTAGTAATACGAGTGCCGATTTACCTACAGTTTGTGATATCATGAAGTATTTTTCCTGTTTCGCTTGCGAATAGTTTAGAATTCTGACACATATTTCTACTGTTTAACATCAAATATATATAAATTTAATCCAATCAGTTAAAAAGAGATAACACTTAAAAGGAAAGAAGACGATATATATATATATATATATATATATATATATATATATATATATATATATCGTCTTCTTTCCTTCTAAGTCTTATATATATATATATATATATATATATATATATATTCCTGGAAATGGAAAAAAGAACACATTGACACCGGTGTGTCAGACCCACCATACTTGCTCCGGACACTGCGAGAGGGCTGTACAAGCAATGATCACACGCACGGCACAGCGGACACACCAGGAACCGCGGTGTTGGCCGTCGAATGGCGCTAGCTGCGCAGCATTTGTGCACCGCCGCCGTCAGTGTCAGCCAGTTTGCCGTGGCATACGGAGCTCCATCGCAGTCTTTAACAGTGGTAGCATGCCGCGACAGCGTGGACGTGAACCGTATGTGCAGTTGACGGACTTTGAGCGAGGGCGTATAGTGGGCATGCGGGAGGCCGGGTGGACGTACCGCCGAATTGCTCAACACGTGGGGCGTGAGGTCTCCACAGTACATCGATGTTGTCGCCAGTGGTCGGCGGAAGGTGCACGTGCCCGTCGACCTGGGACCGGACCGCAGCGACGCACGGATGCACGCCAAGACCGTAGGATCCTACGCAGTGCCGTAGGGGACCGCACCGCCACTTCCCAGCAAATTAGGGACACTGTTGCTCCTGGGGTATCGGCGAGGATCATTCGCAACCGTCTCCATGAAGCTGGGCTATGGTCCCGCACACCGTTAGGCCGTCTTCCGCTCACGCCCCAACATCGTGCAGCCCGCCTCCAGTGGTGTCGCGACAGGCGTGAATGGAGGGACGAATGGAGACGTGTCGTCTTCAGCGATGAGAGTCGCTTCTGCCTTGGTGCCAATGATGGTCGTATGCGTGTTTGGCGCCGTGCAGGTGAGCGCCACAATCAGGACTGCATACGACCGAGGCACACAGGGCCAACACCCGGCATCATGGTGTGGGGAGCGATCTCCTGCACTGGCCGTACACCACTGGTGATCGTCGAGGGGACACTGAATAGTGCACGGTACATCCAAACCGTCATCGAACCCATCGTTCTACCATTCCTAGACCGGCAAGGGAACTTGCTGTTCCAACAGGACAATGCACGTCCGCATGTATCCCGTGCCACCCAACGTGCTCTAGAAGGTGTAAGTCAACTACCCTGGCCAGCAAGATCTCCGGATCTGTCCCCCATTGAGCATGTTTGGGACTGGATGAAGCGTCGTCTCACGCGGTCTGCACGTCCAGCACGAACGCTGGTCCAACTGAGGCGTCAGGTGGAAATGGCATGGCAAGCCGTTCCACAGGACTACATCCAGCATCTCTACGATCGTCTCCATGGGAGAATAGCAGCCTGCATTGCTGCGAAAGGTGGATATACACTGTACTAGTGCCGACATTGTGCATGCTCTGTTGCCTGTGTCTATGTGCCTGTGGTTCTGTCAGTGTGATCATGTGATGTATCTGACCCCAGGAATGTGTCAATAAAGTTTCCCCTTCCTGGGACAATGAATTCACGGTGTTCTTATTTCAATTTCCAGGAGTATATATATATATATATATATATATATATATATATATATAAAATCTTCTTTTCTTCTAAGTCTTATCTCTTTTTAACTGATTTGGATTAACCCTGGATATACTGTGATGTAAGTTCACAATGTTTGCTCCATTCTTATTCAATACAACGTTACCATCCTGTAGGTGAACAATTGTTTCTTCCTAATTTTCATGCAGTCAGTGACGATGTTTTAGCTGTTGTTTGTTAATGAAGTGAATTTCTTTTTACGTGAACAGGTTGACGCACCACAGCTATTATCAGAAGTGTAGATTTCAAAGCCCAGTTGAGCTCAAGATCACTAGAGGCGAAATACAAGCTCACAGCTGGACAAAGTTGCAGGGGCTATTCGGGCGCTGCGTTTGTGAAGAAACCTTACAAGTATTCGCACGAAATAATTTAGGGAAACTATGGGATATCATCTAGAAGTGAACGGTTGACCGGGGATTTGAACTATGCTTGTTCAGAAAACGAAAAAAGTTCTTCAAGTACTAGACATTCTGGCTTCTCTCCCTCAAAGTATGTGAAGCGATATATTTCATAATTCCTTAAATAAGAAATTATACAATTTCTTCAGCAGTCTTGTCTCAGTCTAGTTCGTGCTGTGTAAGTAATTAGCTCTATAGCGATGGGAATTTAAACCCAACAGTTTATACGAAATGAATACTATTGTGCAGACTGACGGCACATTCTGTACAAAACAATTCTACTCCCTTTTTGTGTCGTGTACCAAATCAGTGTTTCGAGTGGTCGGATATGACCCTTTATTTGTTGTATTTCTCATTTCTGTGTACGTATTTAATTGCTGTTGTATCAATGAACCATCCAGATCTTTAAAATGATGTGACTACACCGGTTCGTAACACGACTCTGAGCTACAATATATATAATCATTTTGTTCTGTATTCTCGTAAACTCTCTTAATGGAAGAGCAGGGCCTGTGAATCCTGGCGCTTTAGTTTGTGCTTTTCCCACTTATCCGAACGTGGCGAGAAGAACAAGCTGCAAGCTTTAGGCGTTGAATAGCCGATAGTGAGAAGGCAGATGGTTTTCCACCCAGAACTTCATCAGACAGCTCTTGTGTATCTCGTAAGTCAGAGTACTACGATAGTGAGAGCCACGTGAGTTCCTGAGATAACTGCACAAAAGCCTACAGACATAGATGCAGAGCATAGAGACATAGAAACACAGCCAGTGCTGTGTTTCCTTAAACAGCACGGGAAGCGAGCTGCATTTTCACACCCAGACACCTTTCAGCCAATTATAAGGTGAGAGCCAGTACACTCTCAATCTTTCATTCATTAACAGAGAATACAACAAGTGCTCGAGGAGTAAATTCTGCAAGCTCTCCCTGGATGCGGTAAGATAGAGGTAAATTTTCAGTTGTCATTGTGGCAGACCTCGCAATGTCGACCCTTTCTACTGTTATTTTGAGGAACGCGTCAGACAGATCGGTCAGTCAGTAGCCGCTTTGGGATGAGTGCACGGTGACTATTCATGTCTCGCCGCTGGAAAGTCGCTGTTCGTTGGCTGGGTTCAGTTTGGTGCTTCTTTAGTGTTGCCTTTACTCTGCATAGCTTGCAATTTGCGAGTCTTTCGCATCTTGTGATTGCTTTTTATCGATAATTCTCTGTCACACTGGGATCAAGAGTCGACTCTATCCAGTATATGCCCCTTTGTAAGTTGCCCTGACATTGGGAAGTGACTTGCATCTCAATGTACAGTCTTCCACAGAGCAATGAGTTACCTTACGCACATGTAGAGTTTCTCAATTTGAATATTATCACGCCGTTGCTTTAGAAAAATCTTGACATTATACGTACATAGATATTTACCTTTTGATGAAAGTAAATGTAAATTAATTCAATCTGAACTTGAACAATATTGACTCAGGACAAATAAATTGATATTTTGAAGATAACTTTACCCCAGTCCATTATTTCTTCCCCTTCCATTACAATAAACGTCCTCAGAGGATTCTAGGGCACTGAATTGCACTCTCACTGTGACTGTTTCTAATGAAACACAGGTACCGTTAAGAGAAACATATTCTTTCCTTTTAATCTGGAAAGGGAGCGGGATACTTTTCTATTATAAGAATTTAATTGAAATTTATTTAGTTGACAATGAACCTTCAGCTCCATTAGCATTAAGCAGTATGAATAATTATCATTGTAACAATTGTACGATTGCGTTGTTCTCTATCAAGACACAGAAGTGCTTGTTTGGTCATTTGTGTATTGAATTCGCGAGTGTGCCAGCCAGCTCACACGAACGACTGCTGAACTCCACTTGACCCGCACACTGCACAGCACGAACCCAATAAACATATATTATATGACATGCCACACTTGAAAAATTAGTTTATCGTGAAAAAAAATAAAGAAAAAGAACTTTAGCAAGGAATTTAATTAAAACCTGTCTCTTTCCCAGCAATGTGTGTTCAGTGTCACTTAGCTATTATGTGTCGACCATTTATTGTCACAAGGGGTACGGGTTTTCTGAGAACTACTGGAATTTATAAAATCCCAGACTGAAACGTCGCAATTCTTACCAAACTGGAAAAGAGAAATCCCATCACAGATCTGTTGGAAACTAATCTGTACATAAACGAACGAGTCCATATGAATAAAAATGTGCCATTTATTTCGACTTAAGCCAAGCTCCACAAGTTAAACAGTGAGCTTGAAAAGCATCAAAGAAACTCCTAGGTGAATTGTAAGTCGGTAAAACTGCTTATACAGAAAAATAGAAGTCATCAACTCGAGGGAAATACGGAAAAAGAAAATTGATCTAGAGCATAATTTTCACCTCTATAAAGATAAATTTTATTCCAAAAAATTAACAGACCCATTCACAAGCAATAGATAATCAGAACTTATGTAACGCAATAAGAACAAACGAAAAATTCCATTTCCAATTCTCCTAAAATGAAGAACTCAGAGATCAGAAACTCATTGTATCTGAAAAAATTTTTCGCTGAAAAAATTTAAAAAATAGATTTTGGAACTAAATGAGTGTAAGAAGGTCCTGAAAAATCTGAATAGAAGGGGGTTGAAAGTGGTGTTTCAATAAAAACGATTATTTTGTGAATTTAAATTCCCTGTAGCTATATTGGGAGACACATGCTGAAACTCAAATCTAAAAATTTGATATGTTTAACTTAAATCAGTGGATCAGTATTTCTAGGGAAATAAGAACTCAACACTTTACATGGCATCTCAAAACAAACTCTCAAAAATCCAACAAGGATCTGCTTTAGTAAAGAAAACCTGTAGGCAGCTATAAATAACAGGGAAGAAGTAAAATGGTAGTCGAATATTTCGGCCATATTTTAAACTATGTAAAAACAGTCGAAAGGTTCACAGACAAAACTTTCAATATAAAGCATTCTGACTCAAATCAGCGAGATAGATAATAACTACAAGAAATGATTCACATTATCAAACCTATTAAAGCAGCTAGTGGAGATGAAACAGTCGATAGGCAATGCATAAAGACTAACTTATACTTGTTGCTGACGTCAAAGAGAAATTTCGGCAGCACCTAAAACACAAAGTTAAGACATGAAGACTCTGAGTGCGGATACACTCCCGCGATGCAAAAGCGTCCCGAGATAGATGACAAACAGCATACCAAAATAGCGCAAAGCTCATACCGAGCAAACAATAGAAGTCATACCGAGCAAACAATAGAAGTCTCCAAGGAAAAAGAAACGCATGATATCTATTGGTTTATAGAAATAATGGAAACTGTCACAATAGCAATAGCAGAAGACGAGGGAGAGCAATCGCGAATGTAAGCCTAATAATCTGACTGGCACACAAACCCCAAAAAAGGAGATTCGAAAGAAAGCTAAACGCGGCAAATTGGAGTTCTGCACGACTGGTCGACTGTATGATTAGGGCAGTCAAATTGGAGGACTGTCTGGAATTAAAGTTTGAAAATAATGCGATAGAGTTTACGTTTCTCATAGCAGAGGATCTGTTGGTTGGGTGCATTGTTACTGGGAGTAGATATTCTGACAGAGAAAATTTTACAAACTGACGGGCAGGAAGTGATAGTGAGTTAATTACGTCTGGTACAGGTTATAGTAGATCGTGCAGACTTTTAAAGACAAGTGGCAGGGTTTTGGTCCACATTATTACACCACGCCAACAGAGATGATGGCATAAATGTGAAATTATCAACAGAAGAAAACATAAGCGATTGAGCTTGTTTGGATGTAAAATAGAATTAAAAGAAATGTATGCTGATGTATTTGAAGAAAAATCCGACGACAAAATGATGTAAACAATGATGACAACAAACATGATGTAAATCCTCATTAACTATCTTGCCTTCGAACCTACTCTATTCGACGGTCCAAAAGAACAGCTGATAGTAAGGAAATTTGGTAAATGCAAGTAGGGGCAGTCATTGAAGAATTATGAAGTCTCCATAACACTCCATTACTTGCAGCGATAAAATCAGAAGGAGGAGTAACATTAACACTCGATGCATGGGTGATCAAGGACGTGTTGGTTTCAGAGAATGCTTAGGAACAGCTAATGTGTTATCATGGTGCAAAACATCTTACCTCAGTACGTCGTATTGGAATCATATTCCTTAGCTAGGGACTCACACTAATACAAAACATATACCTACGCTAACGTTGAAGAAAACTTCGGATAATATAATGGAGACAATGTCAAGCACACGACAATCTAAGTGTCGATCAGTCCACTCCTGAAAAAGAAAGGCGAGGCAGACATAGAACTCGTTAATACTCGCATACTAGCCCTTTTCAAATATGTAGTGTAAATAAAAAAATTGAAAACATCGGGCTGAATTTAAATGGAAACATACATATGCATCTTGACGCAATAATAAGAAACAGAACTCCATGGAAAGCGCCCTAATATTCTGTGTCTAAGATCGACTCAGCTGATGGATTTTCTATGTTTCAGATATTCTAATTGTTTTCCGTGTACAATAAAACTAGTAATACGACCCAGCAAACGGCAGTAAGTGCAAAACACAAAGTGCAAATGTTAGAAGAAACATCTGTGGGTTTTACAATTGGAATATGTGCCCGACAAGGCGAATGCTATCCCTATCCGCATTACCTGAAGGATGATTCGGAAACTGGAGACAGAACTGGAAATCTGAGTCTGCCACATCCGTAAAAATCAAAACTTTGAAATGAATTCTTTGAATTTTACTGCTATGTTGCATTATTTCCTATAAAGAAAAATAACAGCAGTAAAAGAGAAAACGACGGTAGTCAATTGCTCTCAGTTGACTATCGTCATTCAGTGGTTCCTGTTCCATACGTAGCGATTGTCCATCAAAATGGCTGTAGGTCTGAAGATGATCATGTGATGATGGAAACTGGTCACCTTTTAATAAATTTGCCTTGCGATCTAGGCTGCCATAATTATTTTCAAAGACTGTGTTCGGATCACTGATATCTCCAGTAACGTTATCAAAACTAATTTATAAAAATCGTTAGTATTTTTCCAGCCGTTCACAAGTAATTTACGTTAAGAGGAAGCACAAGAAGGCTAAAGCTAAGTAATAGTTCTATGTGCTCTTAAAGAGCCAAAGAAAGTAATATTAATAATAAAAGCCCCTTCGTCGAGAGAAGCAACATTGAGTGGACAGTATGTTCCACCTGGTGTAATTCACTTGTCCAGATATAGGCCGAACTGATAAAAGGAATAATAAATACCTCAGACTTTGCCTTCCCGTATCGCAATATCCTACTGTATGTGCTGTTTGATATTTTCTATTTTCTGTAGTTCCTCTTTTGATGATTTTTTCGAGGCAGGCGTAGCTATAACGATGTGCTATTTTCCACCTTGTCGTACAGAAGCACTCTCGGATCCTCCTCTCTGCCGGTTGGGAAGTCTCGAATTCCAGCTGCGCGGCAGATTTGCTACGGCTATGAGCGCGCTGCGGGTTGCCTGCGCTACCGTCTCGCGGGGGTCGTCCAGGACCGAGCTCCGTACAGCAAACGACCAAAGACTATCAGAGCGTAGTCTGATTCACAGCAGCTTACACTTCTGAAAGAACAACGTGAGACATATCTGACATCATATTAAACAACGACAATAATGAACACATGGTTGGAAGGTGTCGATGTCGTGCTTCATGAAACGCAGCTATACAGTCGCAACAGTCGGATTATGGAACTTAGGATCCTTTCGCCAACATCAACTGTACTACTGATTCTACAGTTTGATCTCCACTATTATTCTCCCACATTACAGTGAAGGAGATTCAGCTCACTTGCAAGCGAAAACATTAACAGTGTTGCTCAGTGGCTCATTTATTTTACTTATTGATTTATTCATGATGATTAATTTATCTCTTACAGCTAATCATGTATTCGTCATATATTACCTTATTTTCATAACTACACATATGGAATGAGTTATGTTTAAAATGGGATAGACACACGAATTTTGCCATGCTGTGCCATCATTGACTTGTTTTTAAAGTGAGTGTTATCAGATAGTGTAGAGTATTATCTTTTATGTTTATGTTGTATATAAACTATGAAAATGTTTCTACTGATCTTGTAATATATTTCAAACTTATGGCGAAAACATTGGCACAATAGGACCTGTTCCGAATGAATTTTCACTCCGTAGTGGAATATGTGCTCTCTTGAAACTTCCTGGCAGATGACAACTTTTTGCCGGACCAGGACTCGAAACAGAGACCTCTGCTTTTCAAGGGAGAGTGCTCTGCCGACTGAGCTGTTCAAGAACGATTCATAACTCTCCCCTTTCATATCTTTATTTCTGCCCGTTTAGCTTGATGTCGACGGGACGTTAAACCCAATCTTCCTTCCTTCATCTCCTACTTTCTAAACTTCGTAGAAGTTCTTCTGCAACCTTACGGTACTAGCATACCTGGAAGAAAGCATATTGTGGAGACATCGCTGGATAACTCTGTCGGTAGAACACTTGTTCTGTTCGAGTTCTGGTCCGGCATACAGTTTTAATCCACCAGGAAGTTTCAGATCAGCGTACACTAGACTGCAGAGTGAAAATTCGATCTGGAAACAGTCCCTCAGACCATGGCTAAACCATCTCGCCGCAATATCCCTTCTTCCAGAAGTTCTAGTTCCACAAGGTTGCAGGAGAACTTCTGTGAAGTTTGGAAGGTTAGAGATGAGATACTGACGGGCGTAAATCTGTGAGAGTGGTTGACGATCGTGAATCGTGCTCGGATAGCTCAGTTGGTAGAACAGTTGTCGCCAAAAGACAAACGTCCCAGCTTTCAGTCCTGGTTTGGCATATAGTTTTAATCTGCCGGGAAGTTTCAAATCAGCACATATTCATATTTTCGTAATAAACGAAAGCAAAAGCATTATCTCAAAATGACTGGAAAACCATTAGTATGAAGATTTTTTTATGAGGTCATCTTCGACGTTTGATATGCACTGCGCAACAAAATTAAAGGATCACTTTTTCGAAATCCCGTAATTGACTCCGTTTCTGGCGCGTAGGTTTGGAATTTGGCCCAACGGTGCAAAAGCGTGGAGCCCTGCAACGTCATCCTTGGGTTCGAAGACACTTCATACAGCAAGGCGTCAAAGTATCCGGAAAAAAAATCCACAGCTCAGAAGCTCATGTGAGCTTTAAGGGGAGTTATTCACATTGGCAGAAAATTTTACCATAAGTCTGCCGAACACCTTGAGACATGTCATACGATGGAAAGGCCGTGAAACCCTATCTTATCCATATTTCACTGGGACGGACGTCAGAACCGCGATACACAGCGTTGATATGACGTGGTTTTCTTATGGGTGGCCGAGGAAAACATTTCAGACACTCCGCCGCTCAGAATCGGCACGAAAAGGCCTAAGTGGATGACATAAAAGGTATCAATGGAACCCCCCCTTTCCCAGGGACGTTAATTTTCAGATTTTTAGCTGTAGAAAACCACAGTTTGCAGTGTGATGGGCGACAGGAGGACGTTATTGACAATTTTCGTAACTGCTTCCAGGCTCTGGGGTTTTCAGCCCTACTCTAAGGACATCGTGGGTCTGCAACCCTATTGAACGTGATCTGACCTCTGTGGAGCGTAGCAATTTTTGCTATGGTATACAGGGTGGAATCACTAGGGACCATTCATAACCATTCGAAGAAATCTTAACTGTATCCAAAGTAGTAAAGGAGGTTTATGCTTTTTCAGCGCTCCTGTTTCGTGCATTCCTGCGGTGTGATCGTGCAGGGAAGTGGGGAGATGCAGCATTAACATGTGCTTGAGTAAGACGGCAAAGGGTCCCTCTAAGAAACCCCACCCTCCACCCCCTAGTTCCGAAATATCATCGGTGGCTCCCATGCACCTTTGTTGAACACTTTCAAAATGTACCTGTCGGAAACTTCGACACCGATTCAGTCTCGTGGCGCCTGAAGGTTAGGCAACTCCTTCGTCACCCCTCAGGTGCGGTTTGCCTATCTTCAGGCGCTAGAGCAGCAGCGAGACTGAACTGGTTTGAACTGAGAATCTGCCCAAATCATGAGGAACATACCCTTACTTAGTTTCCTGTTTCATCCACAAGTTTTGAGACTTCCTGGCAGGTTAAAACTGTGCACTGAACCGGGACTCGAAAATGGAAGCTTGCATTTCATAGCCAATGCTCTTACCAACTGAACCTTCCAGACGGACACGGTTTGTAATGAAGACAGCAAACACACAAACAAACACTTCATCCGTCGAAACAGCTGCTGTGTTTACTATCATAATTATCTCTCGGAGCATAACGTAGTTCACATAGAACAGGGCCTGGAAATCCAAGAAATAGAAAATTATGGACGATAATGTAAGTAAGTCTAAGACGTCTTTCATCTTGTGGTCACATGAGAGGAAGCAGAGATATCATATGACGACCAAAAGACAATTTTATTTACGGAAAAATAAAAAAAACATGAGCGAATTGAAACCATTGGTTAATATTGAGAGGCACCCACATGCCACTGTGGCATCAAGCAGTCAGGCCTGCAAGATGAGTGGTCTGCCAAGCGAGTGGATTCATTCTTATTTATCGAGTAACATGAGCTCTAGTACTCACAATTAAGTTACAAATTATTCTCCTGTATGAATATTACGCAACGGAGACGGATAACCCACATCTGACTATTAGTAATTTACACAACTCTGTTCACTACACACTGACAATACCACATTTTCTTTCTTACCCAACGGCTTTGATAAACACGTGGCCTTCGCACTGAATATGAATGGCGCACACATTATAAATTCTGGATATCATGACAACATACTATTCGAAGGAAAAGGCCACCAATCTTTTTCTTTTCACTATCTTTTTTATTCCGATAAATTCTATAACCTAAACACACCATTACATTTTCTACAACAATTGCACATGAGAAACTCCGCCCAGTGGGCATGGCTTTACATTGGTGATTCTCTATCTTATGGTCTCGTAATTATCTAACACTACAGTGCACTTTCTGGATAGGATGGTGGATCTTTTGCTATATCTCACACTTCGACTCTCACACCCATCATCACGAAAATTTCCTCCAGACCGAGCGGTACAAAAAGGAACATGCATAACCCACTGCCTCTGAACCTATCTTGCTACTCTCCCATGCAAACCACACATACTTAAATTACATGAAATACACCACACTGGCAACATGGGATACAACACAAGGAATAGTCACAACGTTCTAATTACATCACTCTCAGCTTTCCCACTTCAATTAGTATTCATCCAAGTTTCACACGACACTGCCCCACTTCGTAACTTTTCTTTCCTACTATGAACTCTGGAGGATATATGCACGTCTACCTGTGCAATGCAAGCCAAGAGGCGTTGCTGGATAGACGGCTGACTCACCTTGCTTAACTCTCAGAGTATTATAGTTTGAATCAAGCGTCACACGGAAACATAACACGCAAAGTAATATCAAGAACATATTCATCACACACGCGAGTCCCCAGTTGATACCATGGACGTTTACTTCTCCTTATCCTTTGTCTCATACACAGATTGAGACTCACACGGTACTCACCACGTGGAAGTACTCGTCTCTAACTTCAAGTGCTGCACACGCCATTTCTTAAATATTTCCAACTTATAGTACATACGCCAGTAATTCAGCTTAACTTATGCACTCGTAAGTATTTCAACTTATTGCTACACGTGGTTTCATTGTGACCGTTGGTCACTTCCGACGATTACTACCTGCCTGACATTTAATTCTCCCCATAAAAGTTCCTGAAATAGAGAAATTATTATTCGAAACTACTCTTAAGTATTCCACATGCATACCATTCTCTCCACTCTTTTGTCTTTATGGAGCACACCTAAGACAGGTCTTACCATCACAAGATCCAGCGCCGGAGTGATGAAACATGGCCGTCCTTCAGGTCATCTCGCACCTCCCTCAAGGTGGGGGAGCACCATGCTACCGTATTGGCCAGCACAAAGCTCAGGTAAATTTCATCTCTTTGGTTCCACCAAAGGTGACCAAAGGACCGTCTCAAAGATGATCAAATATTGCACATTCACTATCTGCTGTTAGCAGACGACCATACATTCATTCATTTCACAGATCTCACCAAATTGGCTGTAGGGATTTATTTTGTGGGAGTGCACATGTGATCAATGAAATAAATAGTCATTCTTTCCTACAGTGGTATCCAGCTTCGGTGTATTAAGTGAAATTGAGTTATTATTACAAAAAATATGTTGTTCTGACAAGAATAACGAAGAATATTGTACCTATTTTCAATGTCGGGCGGTACTGTACGCTTTCAATATGTGGGGTGAGGCAGTTAAGACCAGCCATACAAAATACATCCACAATGAGTAAATAAGTGGAAGTGCTGTTTTTTCTTGGTTATAACAGACAGTATCCTCACATCTGGACTTTTACTAGCAGTGAAATTAAAACAAGAGGTCTAGGGTATGTGGAAGTTTGGCTGTCGGCAGTAGGATGCAGTAGGATGGTATAACCGATGTTAGTAATCCACTTTCCACCTTCCCGAACATGGATGCGTAAAGATTCTAAGTCCTTGACCGTGTGCAGCACCAATTAAAGGGGCCTAAAGTAAATGTCATGAGAGTAGGCAAGGAACAGTAGGTAGAAGAACACTGATAAGAATATTCAACTAACTGCCTGAGATTCACGTAAAAGTTCATAACGGCTCACAGTGGGTTAAAGTTCAGTCTACAGAGATTATATAAATATGTAAGATAATTATTGCACTACAAAATTCACGTAATTAATCTCACTCGAAACTGAATTAAAAGGCTTCAGAGTAACTTATTTTCTTCGGCAATCACAGATAACGACATTCACTTCTAAGGACCAACTAAAAATCACAACAATGAGAACTTTAGCAATGCACAACAATTATATTCTTGATTCAAATGTTACGAGATATGTGCCGTAAAATTTCCTGTCTAACTTTAAGTATTTTCGACTGAGACAAATACAATGTTCACCCAGTTAAACAGTCTTACATGGAGCATCGATTTTTACTGTACACAAAAAAATTCAGAACTAAAATCTCACGATCGCCATTTCGAGGCCATCAAAACGCTGCACTGGCGCCTGGCTCTCGATGGTGGCTGACATATTGCTGGCCAGCTGTCGCTTCTACATCTACATCTACATCTACATCTACATCTATACTCTAAGAACCACTGTGAAGCGCATGGCAAGACTGATGTCCCACAGTAACAGTTATTAGGGCTTTTTCTTGTGCCATTAATGTACGGAGCGCGGGAAAAATGGTTGTTTAAATGCCTCTGTGCATGCTGCGAGTAATCTAATCTAATCTTATCGCCGGCCGCGGTGGCCGTGCGGTTCTAGGCGCTCCAGTCCGGAGCCGCGCTGCTGCTACAGTCGCAGGTTCGAATCCTGCCTCGGGCATGGATGTGTGTGATGTCCTTAGGTTAGTTAGGTTTAAGTAGTTCTAAGTTCTAGGGGACTGATGACCACAGCAGTTGAGTCCCATAGTGCTCAGAGCCATTTGAACCATTTTTCTAATCTTATCCTCTCGATCTCAATGGGAGTAATATTTAGGGGGTAGTAGGATATTCTTAGAGTTATCATTTAAATCCATTTCTGGGAAACTTTCTTACTAGACTTTCTCAGGATAGTTTCCGTCTATCTTCACAAGTGCACCAGTTTAGTTCTTTCAACATCTCAGTGACACTCTCCCGCGGATCAGACAAACGTGTAGGCAGTAGTGCTACCCTTCTGTGTTTACGTTCAATATCCTCTGTAAGTCCTATTTGGTACAGGTCCGGCACGCTTGAGCAGTATTCTAGGACGGGTCGCATGAATGATTTGCAAGCGACTCCATTTGTAGACTGGTTGCATTTTCCTAGTATTCAGCCAATAAAGCTAGCCTGCTACCTGCTTTACTCACCACTGAGCCTATATGATCGTTTCATTTCATGTCCCTACGAAGTGCTGCACCCAGGTCTTTGTATGAGTTTACCGATTCCAGTGTGACTCACTAATGTAGCACTCATAGGATACTACGTTTTTTGTTTTTTAAAGTGCATAATTTTACATTTACAAACATTTAAAGCAAGTTGCTAATCATTTGCACCACTTTGAAGTCTTATGAAGATCTGACAGAATATTTGTGAAGCTTCACTCCGATTGTACTTCGTTGTAGAGAACTACATCACTCGCGAAAAGCCTGAGGTTAATATTAATTTTGTCCACAAAATCATTAATATACAACATTAACAACACGGGACACAACATACTTCCATGGGATACACCTGAAGTTACTTCTACATCTGTCGATGACTCTTCATCCCAGGTAACACGCTGCGTTCTTCCTGCGAAAAAATCCTTAATTTAGTTACATATTTCATATGACGCAACCTTGGCTAGATGCTCTTAATTCCTTCAGCTCCTCATGGTATAGTGTGGCGTCACAATAAAAATATTTTTGTGACCTTGTTAGCAGAGACATTAGTACAAATACAACACCTTGCCAGTAGCATGCTTGTCCGCTCAGGAGTAACAACTGCTTCAACGTTCCTACACTTAAACCAATTTTGGGACTTAGAAATGAACATTTACGATATTTCCATCACAAGCGAAATAGGGACACGCCCCAAAACGTGAAATGCCCTATACCACAGGCCAGTGCTACGGTAAGATCAGATGAAATTCAACGTGCGGTATTGTCTGTCCAGAATCGCTTTGTTGCATGTATGAATACTCACTGTCCACATTTGGAACCACCGATATTTACTACAACCGTTATAATACTACTATGTAAATTGTAGGTCTAGCGGAGAGAAAGGAAACCAGGAAACCAAAGTGAACGAACGGATGATATCAGTTGCACTGGGACTTAATGCAGAAACAGCAGTGTCGAGTGAAAATGTGAGGCGGACTGGGACTCGAAACTGGAATCTCCTGCATACTAGGCAGTTATGGTAGCCAGTGCGCCACCTAGGCGCAGTATTCACCGCAAATGTGCGAACTATCTCAGCACGCTCCTCGGCTGTTCACACTCACACCTTGCGCCACTACTTACCCGTAGGCCCCGACCATGTTTTCGGAACTCGTTAATTTTAGATTCCTGCTAGGGGTCGAACTTAAACGCGCAACCACACTGATGATGGTGAATTCATAGCCTATCGAGGCGTATTAATTATGTGAATGTGTGTTCTTTCGGGAATGTCCTCTAACATTCTGCGTGGTGTCTGTTCGTTCTAAGTCGTCTCCTCCTACCACTTTCGCGCAACGACGCTCTGAGCGTGTTTTTTAGGGAATTGACTAGTTTGAATGTGGGACCTGTTGCTGGTAAGGAGACGCCAGACCACACATGACATGTAGAATTCGGAACAGTTCAGTGAGACTAGCGATGATATAATCAAATACTTAATTATTTCAGCGTCAGCTCCACTGCACTCCCTGTAAAAGAATCTTAGTACTAACTAAATTTAGTGCAAGGGGTTCAAGGCTTTTCTATTTTTAGTTAGCTGGTAGAATAACGTCGAAGAAGCAGTTAAGTTTACCATTGGAATTTTTATTCTACTCACAAAACATTGTTTATAAATTGCACTGTTGATAAAAGGAAATATTTTAATACAGGATGATAAAAACCAACTGCGTTCAACAAACATGTGAACGAATATTCCCTGAATGGGTTTCCAAGTTCTACAATGGATCGAAGGATGACCTATGCCATATCACGTCTATAATCTAGATTTAAGTTAAGTTTCATAAAAGAGAAAACTATCAAAATGGTCTACAGTGACCCTCAATTATCTTTAATTACTTATCTAACTTTTCGTAAATTACAGTGGCTGATGTGGCTTCTCAATAATTATATAACAGAAAAATCATTGCGTTTCAGATTTTAACTTCTCGTAGCAACTGTGAATGCCATGAGCTTTAATTGACGATCGACACTAGTATTACGCAAAAAGGGGATGTAACAGATGAGACTTCTGCAGTTCTGAGTGAAGCCTTATGCGCTCAAAAATGCGGCATCGCGTGCGTTCATTACCTTGTCGGTGGTTAGGCAGCGTCAGCAGGTGACGGGCGGCGCAGCTCCATACACCTCGCCGACTCGGAAGCAACTCCTCTCTAACTTCTCCTTACTACAATTTACCGAAGTTGGTTTAAGAAAAGCTATCTGGCTGTGTTTTCAACTGACCAATCAGGGTCTCAATGTTAACCTTAAGCTCCGCCTACAAAACTTCTGTCTATCCAATGAGTAACTTTATACTTTTCATGGTAGGGCAATGATTTTATTGTTTGCAACGTAACAGAGTTACACACATGTGTCAGTAAACCCCGCTTCGAAGACTTTTTACAGTGGCGCAGCTGTGGCTGTTGTTGTACTTTTCAGTCCGAAGGCTGGTTTTATGCAGTTTTCCACGCAAGTGTGCCCTGTGCAAGCCTCTTCATCTCTGAATAATTACTCTAACATACAGGGGCTACAAAAAAGTATGGAAATACATGCTTGAACATAAATGTAGATGCTAGCGAAGCCTGCGGGGTACTCCGTTGTATTTGACGATGGACGGCACTTGTCCAGTGTCCTCAATACTTTGCAAGTGTCATTCGTGGTCAGAATAGTTTTCTACACTACTGGCCATTAAAACTGCTACACCAAGAAGAAATGAAGATGATAAAAGGGTATTCATTGGACAAATATATTGTACTAGAACTGACATTTGATTACATTTTCACGCAATTTGGGTGCATAGGTCCTGAGAAATCAGTCTCCAGAACAACCACCTCTGGCCGTAATAACGGCCTTGATACGCCTGTGCACTGTGTCAAACAGAGCTTGGATGGCGTGTACAGGTACAGCTGCTCATGCAGCTTCAACACGATACCACAGTTCATCGAGAGTAGTGACAGGCGTATTGTGACGAACCAGTTGCTCAGCCAGCATTGATCAGACGTTTCCAATTGGTGATAGATCTGGAGAATGTGCTGGCCAAGGCCCGTACAGGACATGCAACATGCGGTCGTGCATTATCCTGCTGAAATGTAGGGTTTCACAGGGATCGAATGAAGGGTACAGCCACGGGTCGTAAGACATCTGAAATGTAACGTCAATGCGAACAAGAGGTGATCGAGACGTGTAACCGATGGCACCCCATACCATCACGCCGGGTGATACGCCAGTATGGCGATGACGAATACACGCTTCCAATGTGCGTTCACCGCGATGTCGCCAAACAGGGATCCGACCATCGTGATGCTGTAAACAGAACCTGGATCCATCCGAAAAATTGACGTTTTGCCATTCATGAACCCAGGTTCGACGTTGAGTACACCATCGCAGGCGCTCCTGTCTGTGATGCAGCGTCAAGGGTAACCGCAGCCATGATCTCCGAGCTGATAGTCCATACTGCTGCAAACGTCGTCGAACTGGTCGTGCAGATGGTTGTCTTGTAAACGTCTCCATCTGTTGACACAGGGATCGAGACGTGGCTGCACGATCCGTTACAGCCATGCGGGTAAGATGCCTGTCATCTCGACTGTTAGTGATACGTGGCCGTTGGAATCCAGCACGGCGTTCCGTATTACGCTCCTGAACCCACCGATTCCATAGTCTGCTAACAGTCATTGGATCTCGACCAACGCGAACAGCAATGCCGCGATACAATAAACCGCACTCGCGATAAGCTACAATCCGACCTTTACCAAAGGCGGAAACGTAAAGGTACGCATTTCTCCTCCTTACACAAGGCATCACAACAACATTTCACCAGGCAACGCCGGTCAACTGCTGTTTGTGTATGAGAAATCGGTTGGAAACTTTCCTCACGTCAGCGTGTTGTAGGTGTCGCCACCGGCGCCAACCTTTTGTGAATGCTCTGAAAAACTAATCATTTGCGTATCACAGCATCTTCTTCCTGTCGGTTAAATTTCGCGTCTGTAGCACGTCATCTTCGTGTTGTAGCAATTTTAATGGCCAGTAGTGTATGTAACTGTGAGTGCGTTATGTCAGAGTTAAGTGAATTAGAACGTGGGACAATTGTTGGTGCTCGTAAGGTGGTTGCTTCCATAACCAAAGGAGCCTAAGTATTTGGTATTGCATTGAAGATTTATACCGCATACAGGGAACACACTGAATCATCATCCGCTTAGATACAAGGCGGAGAAGGTGTGTGTTGTCTGATCGCGGCACTGAATGTCCCACTCGCGAACCCTATTAGCAAAAAAAAAAAAAAAAAAAAAAAAAAAAAAAAAAAACAAAAAACACCAAAGGTGCTCCATAATAAAAGAATTGCAGGGCGAGCTGGATTCCCAAAACTATTCAGTGATGCAAATGCCCATAAAAGGAAACGTAGTGCTGAAGTAATAAAACGTCGACTATGGAGCAGTGGAAGAATGTCACTTGGTCGGATAAGTCCTGTTTTACACAATTGCCAACTTTTGGCTGAGTTTACGTCCCAAGAGTGAAACATGTCAGAGGTTCGATAATTATTTGGGCAGCCATATCGTGATATTCCATTGGTCCCATAGTTACTCCGCAAGGTCGTACTATGTGATCATTATGGCTGTTCGGATCCATCCCATCATATTACATTCGTTCACCAAAGGTGATGTTGTGTCCCAAAACGACAGAGCCCCTATTTACAAAGCTCGCATCGTCCAGTACCAGTTTTGTGTGTACGAGGATGACCCGCCGCCTCTCCACTGACCACCACAGTCCCCAGATCTCAATATAACTGAACCTTCGTGGTGTACTTTGGAGAGAAAGGTGTGTGATTGGCACCCACCTTCATCGTCGTTACCTGAATTTGTCACAATTTTTCGGGAAGAAGGGTGTAAAGTTCCTTTCTAACATTCTGCGTGGTGTCTGTTTGTTCTAAGTCGTGTCTCCCTACCACTTTCGCGCAACGACGATCTGAGCGTGTTTTTTAGGGAATTGACTAGTTTGAACCTGGGACCTGTTGCTGGTAAGAAGACGCCAGACCACACATGACATGTAGAATTCAGAAGAGTTCAGTGAGACTAGCGATGATATAACCAAATACTTAATGATTTCAGCGTCAGCTCCACTGCACTCCCTGTAAAAGAATCTTAATACTAACTAAATTTAGTGCAAGGGGTTCAAGGCTTTCCTATTTTTAGTTAGCTGGTAAAATAACGTCGAAAAAGCAGTTAAGTTTACCATTGGAATTTTTATTCAACTCACAAAACATTGTTTATAAACTGCACTATTGATAAAAGGAAATGTTTTAATACAGGATGATAAAAACCAACTGCGTTCAACAAAAATGTGAACGAATATTCCCTGAATGGGTTTCCAAGTTCTACAATGGATCGAAGGATGACCTATGCCATATCACATCTATAATCTAGATTTAAGTTAAGTTTCATAAAAGAGAAAACTATCAAAATGGTCTACAGTGACTCCAATTATCTTTAATTACTTATCTAACTTGTCGTAAATTACAGTGGCTGATGTGGCTTCTCAATAATTATATAACAGAAAAATCATCGCGTTTCAGATTTTTACTTCTCGTAGCAAATGTGAATACCATGAACTTAAATTGACGATCGACACTAGTATTACGTAAATAGGGGATGTAACAGATGAGACTTCTGCCGTTCTGAGTGAAGCCTTATGCGCTCAAAAATGCGGCATCGCGTGCGTTCATTACCTTGTCGGTGGTTAGGCAGCTCCTCACAGCTCGCCGTCTCGGAAGCAACTCTCTCCTAACTTCTCCTTACTACAATTTACCGAAGTTGGTTTAAAAAAGCTATCTGGTTGTGTTTTCAACTGACCAATCAGGGTCTCAATGTTAACCTTAAGCTCCGCCTACAAAAATTCTGTCTATCCAATGAGAAACGTTATACTTTCCGTGGTGGGGAAATGTTTTTAACGTTTGCAACGTAAGAGAGACGCGAAAAAGTCTCACGCTAAAACTTGCAGCTGGTGTGGCCCTTTTAGTGTTATCGTAAGATCTATACTGTTCTTCTGGAGGGCTTTATCTTTTAACATGGGCTGGGGCGTGGTTTTGGCAATCGGCTAGCGACGTGGGTGTCCGTCCCTTATCGTAGGGCCTCCTAGCCTACACGATTCTCCTCTCGGCTTCTGTTCTCGTTTCGTCCCTCGGAACTGCGTCTGTTTCACGGTGGGAAGGTATGACATGCCTTTAGGCGTTCTTGTTTTAGTCTGTGGTATTCCATTTGCTCACTCGTTACTCGTATTACTTTGGTTAATTTAATGTCAGGATTTATTCGGAGCTATGTGACATACTGCCGGATTTGCTTATCATGTCAGGGTTTTCATGGAAGGTGTTGGATTTGCCTGACACCTTACACCTTCGAAAATCAAGTAGGACCTGTATTGATTCATTACGAGACGACCTGAAGCTGTTTTGAATGCCAAATGGTTTCCTACACCGTATTAAGTGTGCAAAGGTATTGCGTTTTTGGTGTCTCCATGTTTTTGACCAACCACTGTAGATCCTTTTGAAATTGCCTACTATGTTCCTGCCTAGGTGTCCCTCGGTTTTACACTTTGCACTTCCTTCTATTACCAAATATACTATTCATCAGTGTGTGGCATATCAAGTAGGACATGTATTGATTCATTACGAGACGACCTGAAGCTGTTTTGATTGGCAAATGGTTTCCTACACCGTATTAAGTGTGCAAATGTGTTGCTATTTTGGTGACTCCATGTTTTTGACCACCTGCTGTAGATCCTTTTGAAATTGCGTTCTGTATTCCTGCCTAGGTGTCCCTAGGTTTTACACTTTGCACTTCCTTCTATTACCAAATATACAATCATCAGTGTGTGGCATATCAACATATCCCTTCTTTTAGTCAACTGGCGCCAAAAATTTCTTTTCTACTCAGTTTGGATCAGTACTTCCTCATCTATTTTTCCATCTACCCACTTAATCATCACTATTCTCCTATAGCAGCACGTTTGAATAGTTTCTATTTTCTTCTTGTTTGATCTGCTTACTGTCCACTTTTCTCTTCCGTTCAAGGCTACACTCTAGACAAACCCTACATGGATATTAAGGAATTTCCATTTTTCAGAATGTCTTTTCTTCACATTGGCAGTCTGCACTGAACATTCTCCATAACCCGCCTACCGTCAGTTATTTTGTTTCGTAAGTGGTGAAACTCATCTACTCCTTTTAGTGCCTCATTTCCTAATCTAATTCTCTCTAACATCTTCTGTAGATACTATTCATTCCGTTCAACTGCTTATCCAAGTCCTTTGCCGTCTCAACAGACCGAAAATGTCATCGGCAAATCCCAAACCTTTTATTTCTTTTACCTGAAAATTAATTCCTTTTCCAACTATTTCTTTGGTTTCATTTATGGACTGCTCAGTGTACAGATTGAATAACATCGGAGACAGGCTACAAGCCTGTCTCACCGCCTTACCAGCCACTGCTTCTCTTTCGTGCTCTTCGACACTTATAACTAGAGTCTGGTTTTTATACAAGTTGTAAGTAACCTTTTGCTACATGTACTTTATACTTGCTACCTTCAAAACTTCAAAGAATGAAGTTAGCAGTGTCAAAAGCTTTCTGTAAATATACAAATGCTATGGACATAGGTTTACCTTTCTTCAAGTCATCTTCTAAGATAAGTTGTAGGGTCAAAATTGCCTCGCTTGTTCCAAATTTGTCATACTGTTCTTCCTCAAATGCTAGCTCTACCAGTTTCTTCATACTTCTGTACATAATTCGTGTTAGTGTTTTGCAACCATGCCTTCTTAAACTAATGGTTCGGAGGTATCCATGCTTGTAAGCACTTGCGTTTTTGGAACTGGAATTATTACATTAATCTTAAAGTCTGAGGGCATGTCACCTGTCTCGTATATCTAGCAAACCAAGTGGAACACGTTTGTCGTGGATGCCACATATAAGAGTTTACAATTCCACCTATAAAATCCAAGTGTTTGTCATAATTTGGTAGGTATAAACGTTAAAAATTACTTGCATCCGTTCAGACAATTAGCCGCATTGTCCGCTACGACTTAGAGAAAACGGAGCCTATATATATTTACTTGTTCTGGTTAGATTTTGCTTGGAGTATCTCAGTTGCTTCAGCATCTATGTAAAACTATAACTACATAAACTCTAAGGAGGAAAAATAAGGAAGGAAATCGCTAAATGTCATGTGCATGTACAGACAAACAAATGATCACAATTTTAGAAAAATTGGATGAAGGAAATGGCACCTCAGACTATCCCGCCTGGTTGTGGCGGACGACGTTTGTGCTGGTATCCTAACGCTGTCCAGGGCGTCTCCTGACACTTCTTCGCTAGTCATCGTGACTCAGTTCGAAGCGGGACTCATCTTTGAGAACAATTCTTCTCCAGACAACGAGATTCCATGCCGAAGATATGTCTGGTGACGCCCTGGGCAGTGATGGGATACCAACCTGACTGTCACCGGCCATACAGCCTGACAGCTAGGAGTGATACTCTGGAGTGGTATTTCTTTTCATAGCATGACCCTTTGGTTATCACTCGTGACATCCTTACAGTACAGCGGTAGGTCGACGGTATTCTACTCCTCGTTTTGTTGTCCTTCATGGTAAGCCATCCTGGGCTTACATTTCAGAACATGACAGCCACCCGCGCCGGCAAGTGTTTCTACTGCTTGTCTCTGTGCTTGCCAACATTATGGTCATGGCCATCCAACCATATCTGGATTTTGACGATATAACGAGCCAGCTGAAGAGAATTTAACACGGTATCCTTCAGGAGGACATCAAACAACTAATATCAATGAATGCCAAACCGAATAACTGCTTGTATAAGGGCCGGAGGTAGAGCAACGCGCTATTCACTTGGTCAGTTTATGAAACTCTTTCTCTTGAAGAACTCAGGCAATTTTTCCGAAATTGTTATCAGTTGTTTGTCTTTACATCTACATTACATCTACCGATTTCTGTCCTATTCGGACAACTCCTTCGTGGGGCCTCGTTTTCTTTTTGTCTTACTGCGTACTACTCCAGAGAGTTCATTAAATATGTCTTTCAGGTAAAAGGCGAAACTCGTCTGGGAAATTAATTACCAGTACTGCAGCTAGAAAAAATGCGTTTACTTTATAAATGGATATTTATACATCATTAGCCTTTTCTGGAAAACATAAGGGAAACGTGGGAGCGAATATAGAAGAGTTTTGTGGTCACAGAATCTAGACCGGTTAACATTTCGGACATCAAATCTCGCTTAGAACAGCTGTAGAGAGAGAAGAAGACTCCGTGATGGTTACCAACCTTGTGTAAGGAGACGTGGTCAAAGAACAGGTGGACTTTTTCTGGAAAGCTGCGCATGATCTTGCGGTACCGTAGTCGTGATGTACAAGCGTACGTGAGGCGACTGGGGAGTGATCGGAAAGCTTCGGTTTCAGTCGGTGTGTGCTTTCCGCGTCGCGTCGTCTGTCGGGTGGACTGTGCGGGTGGTCCCTCCACTGTCCTTCGCGGGCAGGAAGCCGTGCCGCGCCGCGCCGTAAAGGAGTCTCCTGGAGAGATATGTACACTCACGCTCACGCCCGTTCCCGCCCCAGTCGGGCCACCAGCTGGAGAGCCAAAGGGCGCCGTGCATCAGCGCGCCCCACGTTCAGGTCTGTGTCCGGTCGACGAGTCTCGACATCAGTGGGTGTCACACCGACCCCACAACAAGAGGGCCACAACATCACTGGGCGTACGGCGGACGTTTAAGGGCTTTTGTGACAGCTAGTTAAAAGGGGCATTGTCTCAAAGCACGTTCCCTCTGAATAAAGGTACCGTCAAGTGGGGCTTTTTTGCCACGCGAGACAAATTGGCCAGTTTTTGAAAACGATGGTATCAGGCGCTCTGCAAGTTGCTGAGCTAACCAACTGTGGCACCACTGTTTTTATGGCACTCATAAAACATTTAACGATCACTATTTTGGACGTTTTCAGCACTTCACACACTGACGGAAAAAAACCGCAGCAGCAAGAAGAGGTTGTGTGACATAAACGAAAGTTGGTAGGGGTGTCTCTAAAGTTGAAAAATGATACCTATTAAAATATTGAGCCAGTGGCATAAGAGTGGCACTAGTAGCGATACTACATGGGTGCAAATGAGATTTTCTCTAAATTCACGTTGTAACGGTCGTGAGCGTTAGTTACCTTTGAGATTGAACATGGTGAAATGATGTTAGCTAAGAACGCCTTTATGGCGTCAAAGACGCCATTGGCACCTCGCTGAGTTTGAACGAGATCGTGTAACAGGGCTACGAGAATCTGGATGTTCCTTCTGCGATATTGCAGAAAGACTTGGCAAGAATGTAGCCACTGTACATGATTGCTGGCATAGTTGTTCAAGAGAACGTATGATCACAAGAAGACCGGGGCTATGGACGCCCACATGGCATTACCGAGAGGGAAGACCACCGTGTTTGGTGTATGGCTCTGGTGAATCGTTCAGCATCTGCAGCAGCAATTTGAGCCGCAGCTGGCACTTGACACAACGAACTGTTAAAAGTCGGCTACTTCAAGGACATCTCTGAGGTAGACACCCTCACGTGTGCATTCATTGACCCAAACCACCACCATTTGCGACTTCAATGGTGTCTAACGCGAGCTCACTGGATTGCTAGGTGGAAGTATATTGCGTTTTCTGTCGAAAGCTGATTCTGTCTGGTTGCCAATGAAGGAGTCCAGTTGAAGGCCTGCTATCTACCTGTCTCTATGCTGGCCACTTGGACACAGTGGATATGCACATGGAATTATGTTCTGGAGTGTGATTTCGAATGACAGCAGGAATATCCTCGTGCTTATCGCATGCACCCTGTCTGCAGATCTGTACGTCAGTGCGGTTACTGGACCCGTTGTTGTGGCATTCATGAACAACATTCCATGGGATGTTTTCCAACAAGTTAAAGCTCGCTAGTATGCCGCTTTTGTAACCCAAATGTTCTACAATTGTCGACATGTTGCTTTGGCCTGCTCGATCACCAGATCTCCAGTCGAGCACATTTGGGACACCATCGGACGGCAACTGCCGCGTCATCCACACGCCGCATTAACCGTTTCTGTATTTATCCCCCAAGAACAACAGGCATGGAACTCCATCCCACAAACTGACATTCGGCACCTGCACAACACAATGCATCCACGTTTGCATGCTTGCATTCAACATTCTGGCAGTTACACTGGCTATTTGTGTACCAGCATTTCACATTTGCAACGGTTTACCTCACGCTTATATTAACCTATCATCTTGTAACGTTACATATATTATCTAGACAAACGTATTCCCGAAATTTCATTACTCTACATTAATCATTTTTGGATGCTGCGATTTTTTTCTGTCAGTGTTTGTCTACTAGACTTTATCGGTATTTTTGCTTTCGTCTTGCAGGAGATGGTTTGTTTGTATTTTACCAAAATGTTTCGCCCTGCTCATTCATCCAGCATCTCAGAAAGAAACATTTATTTTTCTTAATAGAGCATTATCACTTGGCAATGTTGCACTGGGGAGCCTGGGGGTAACGGGACAATTGTGCGAGTCTAAAATTTCGTGATTTTCTGGATATTTGTCGTACTCGTTTCCAGATTTTGTGTTTTTCGTTTTGTTTTATGTACTGTTAAAAAGTCAGAACGTTGAGAGACGCGGGTATAAAAGTTATAACGATATTATTCTGCGACGTGCTATTTCTGCAGTAGTTAATAAGCAAATGAGCAATGGAACTAGCTGATACGTATAACATTACATTTAAAAACACAGAAAACGTTTTACAGATGATGCTGTTGCCTATAATGAAGTGCATCTAAAAGAAACTGCACGGATGTTGTCATATCTTGATAATATTTGAAAGTGGTATAAAGATTGGCAGCTTTCTTTACCTATTCATAAATGTAAAGCTGTGCACTCAAAAAACGAAAAAAAACGTAGTATCCTGACTATAGCATGAGCGAGCCACAACTGTAATCGTAAACCCTTATAAATATCTGGGTGTAATACATTGTAGGGACATGAAATGGAACGATCACATAAGCTGAGTCATGGGTAAATCAGATAGCATGGTGTGAACGTAGATGTAGGTGTAAAATGTCTTCTGACGACCCACACCAGCTTGAGATACAACTTGTGTAGGATGGCTTGGCTATGAGAGTCACAAGGTTGCGATTTCTGTAGCTCAGCTTCCATAAGCCAGTTCGTGTGAGAAGAACAGTACTGACACGCAAGTATTTCCTCCATAACCGTCTCTTAGAATATATTTAATGAAATCGAAGCTCACAAACTTTTATCTCCCATAAAACTGGACACAAACAGCAAGAAAAATGTGCAGTGTATTCTTTGCCGATCTGTGGTTACCTTACTAAGCGTAATTGCTTGAGAATTCATGTAAAGTACGTAATCAAACATAAACTGAATTTTCTTTTACTTGTCGTAACTCAGTGAAATTAATCCAATTATTATTCATCTTTTATACTTTTAGTTCCTCAATGTACGTTTCAGAGTAATTGTCACGTCAAAGCCAACAACTTGTTTGTTTTACTGAAATGGAATATAATTCGAAGAAAAGTGCCAGGCAGTTTCTTTTTAAATTTCGTCACAAAATCGTTGAACGGTTGTGAGTGGGAAAGTCTTGATCCAGTGAGAATTCCGGACTGTCTCTTAATTCACCAAAGAAATCGGCACCCGTCGTAGTAATGTTATAATCTAGCACAGCGGTTCCCAACCGTTTTCGACTCGCGAATCCCTTCTACAACGATCTGATTTGGGTGATCCACTGACTTTTCAATATAAAACAGTAGACATGCACAAAATTGAATTCCAAAAGCTTTAATAACCTTAAATTAACTTAATCCTTAAAACCTAAGTTACTCTAGTTACGGCTTAAGATTTACACAACATGTAAGCATAATTGTAATAATAAATACAAATTTTCATTGTAATTACTCACCTCTTCCTTGGAATGCAATGAGAAGGTTTATCTTACAGAAGGTAAATAAAGTCTCAAATCACTTTCAGCACAAAGACTGTTTCTGCATTTATTTTTTAAATAGGCATATGAAGTTGTAACGCTACCGCCCTTTAACGGACGTGCGTTAGCTGTATAAAGCCTGTACTGTAATAAGTTCACGGGCTTCACCTTATAAACAAGGATTTTAGTACATAAGTTGACCGTGTGTACCTAATAGAAGCAAGATCGGACTTGTAATCAGTCAATAACTACAGTGATTCATCAAGCATATGTAAAGTATAATTGCTCGTTCGCATGGACAAGAAGTATACACAGTAGATGCTACCTATAATTAATGATTCGGTCGCCAGCCTACTTAGGCAATGAGTGAGCTTTTCCTTGTACAAGTGGGTGTATGTACAAGCATATTAACACGTAGTAATGATGCTTTATATGGCAAAGTTTAGACCCGGAAAAATCCACTGAACTAAAGCTTTCTCTTATTGTACTAATTTGGACGAGCTAAATTCACACAACACCACACAGCAATGATTATTACGAACTGCATTTCGTATATTGATCAGACTGAAATCGGGCATAGATTTTCCTAGAGTGCACAGTTTTGAAAGCACACATACAATGTTACTATTAAAATTGGAAAACAACACTAATACACTTAGGATTTAAAAGTACCTTGACTTTACTGGTTAAATCTGATCAGCACATTTCAAGGTTTGAAAGAATGAACAAGAAAAGAGGGGGGGGGGGGGCTGAAACTATTATGGTCGTTATACTGAAACTGTTAAGTACTAAAAGGCAAATTAACACTCAAATTTATCAATCAATGGATAACTACTCTTTTGTCTTACTTCTGAATAATTTAACTGTCATTAGTTCTGTCTCAAGTTAATTAAATTGCATCGCTAACTCAATTCAAAAAACTCTCTTTCAGTTTAGTCATACTTTTGTCCTTTACCAACATTTGCAATAATTCACAGAACTTTTAAATTTCTTTATAGCAAAAGTTTGACTGCTGATAATTCTCATTTACACTAATTATAAACTTTCAGTTCAGGATACTCGGGTTGCACAATACGAGGTAAGGATCCTGTCTAGGTCAGTGATCAGGAAAAGTCATGGCTAAGGCAATTCTGGTAAAAGTCACGTTATTATTGAACAGTTAGAAACATTTCGACACTGGTCCACACAGATACACTTCTAAAGATGAAATAAATGTTTGACCTGTGCAAGTCGTTGCGGCGGTTGGCGGGCAGCGAGGTAGCGGGCAGCACGGCACACATACAAGCGCGGCTAAGGCTCACGCTACATAGGCACTTTCCATCTTCTTAGCGTCGTAATCTTTCCAATTTTGTGCCTCAGAATATAGCCATGCCAAGTAGTCGTCGGAATCGGTTCATCCGAGGCTCAATGGAATCCACTTTTCCTGGGTAGCCGCCTCGGTACAGTACGTGTTCCTCTGACCGATTCACAACTCCGACTCTTACTGATGCTCGCCTCCGACTGACTACTGAGCCCGTTGTGCCGAACCGCGCCCAGTGTGCGTTTTCCCGCGCTCGCCTGCCTCCACCTTTTCCCGCTCCCCTACAGGTAGGGTATTCACCACAGGTTTTCTATTACATATATTCTAATGCATTACCTACGTATGGACCAAGTGTTTAAATTACAATTTCCACATTTTACAATAGTTTTAACATTAAGTACACTTTCTTTTGATTATCACATCATTTGAAATCTAACATAATTAATAATATTCATTTCAAAAGTTACTCACAGTTTCTTTAACATCACGAAAAGAGCAAGAAATTAAATCAACCATTTTTCACACTAATTTAGAGAAATTCATAAAGAAAAAAATTATTATATGTACAGTTGTCGTTACACATGCCCCTGTTTCCAGAAATTTTTGCTTAAGTCCAAATTTTATGGGAACACTTAATCTTACAATTATACAGTGGTTCTGAATCTTTACTTAAATGTCCAAAAGGTTTACACTACATATGTCCTTCTACTCCCTGTATATAAATTTACACTCTCTTAACACTTCCAGAATAATTATTTATCATTTACTCAAGTGCCTTTTGCACAGTCCAACTTCTCATCATAACATTACTAAAATAGTAATTTAATTAATTCTTCTAATTTTCTCAAAGAAATAATTTAAATTTTGGAATACAAACATATAACTACAAAAACAATTGCATATTTTGTACACACTATTAGATAATTTGTCGCTGCTTGCTTTGAATAGCAGTCTATTTCCTTACTTACTAAACAAAATACACACACATATATTCAAAAAAAAAAATTAACTACACATATTTGCTGCCTATTGTGCGGATTTGGGCAGTCCTTTTCACTTCATATTATCACATCTCCTGGATCATATTTACAATTTTCCATCGACTATTTATCTGCCCTCATTGGTATTTGGCAGTCCTTCATATCATGGTTCATACACTGCCCATTTTCATTTTTGACAGTCTCATCTTTTATCTGGCTGATAGCATTTATCCTTTCATTTCAGTCCCTTTCTCCATATAATTTTACAGTTACAGTACAATTGGTAATCTGAAACTCACATAACTACATTAGCACACTTTCAAGGGTATACAGACATTTACAAAGATTAGTTATATTTAGAATAACTTGGGTTCAGCATAAGATACAGCACAATTACTCGTTTCTAGGAACATACAGTTTCAGGTCCACAATATTTCTTACACCTAAAGGTCTTTTGGATTTTGGGTAGATCAGGTAGTAAGCATTGTCGTGTGGAATATTCTGTATTATATATGGTCCATTATAAATATATTTAAATTTGGAAATTTCATGGTTTAGTTCACTAGACTTTTCGTGGGTTTTTAAAAGAACATAATCTCCAATTTTAAATTTCGAAACTTTTAAATTTTTATTGTGTCTTTTAGATCTAGATTCAGCTTTTTGCTTTGCCCTTTTTATCACCAATTCTTTCTTTTGATCCAATCCCAAACTTGTACAAGGTGGAAACTCTAGTTTTTCTTCAATTGAACTTTTACTACTTCTGTCTAACAAAATTTCTTCCGGTGGAAATCCTGTAGTTTCATGATGTAATGTGTTCATGACATTCTCAAAAGCCGATATAAATCTGCCCCAGACTCCAAATCAACAAAACAATAATTCACTTTCAGGTAACACTGAGATATAGTAATAATAAAGTCATGCATAATACTAATAATATATACAAATACAGTATCCTGCCCCCAGTCTCTTTATTAACAAGGCAGTCTTTTAGTGTTCATAAAACAGTCACTTAAGTCTGGTGGCTTTTAGGCTTCCTATTTTCTACATCTTTCACTAAACCATTCAGATCTTGCCAACGTTTCGTTTCATCAGGTGGCTTTTTAGGTTTTGAAATTTCAAAGTCTTTAGCAAGGTACAAAATTTCCTGTTCTGCTATCATTTTATCAGGTGGTTCTTTTTGTTCCTGTAATTCACATTCCTTCAAAACATTTATTAAGGCGTGCCCCAGTATAGTATCATCTGGAGGTTCCTGCAAATTATGCCCCTGTATTACATTACTAAATAATTCATTCGGTTTTGGCCCAGTTCTACTTTCTGTATCTTTCTTTGGAAAAATGTCACTAATTTTCTCATACCCTCTTTCAGTAAAAGAATATTTACTTTCGTCTACACCTAAAAATTCATCTTCACTAGAATCATCACTACTATCGTCCTCAACATCAGATTCACTTAAGTACGCTACTTTTGAACAATAGGGAAAGTTAGTATATTCATTTTCGTCTGTATTTGCGTATCTTTCTTCATCCGAACTATCGTCGGAATCCGACCATTCCGGATCGCTTTCAGGTTCTAACATAAAAGCTTTTCTGAGACAGGCACTAAGTTCCTCCTCTGTATTGTCGTCAGCTTGGATTTCAATTCAATCTCCTCTTTTGGCAATACGGCCTCATCCTCAGCTTTATTCACTTCCACTGTGACTTCATATTCGGTGTAATCCTCGTGGACTTTGATTACTTTCAGGTAATCATCTGCCCCTTCTCCACGGTGCCTCTCGGTAGCAGCTTGTACCATTGGCGGACTGTTAGCAGAAGCTATTTCTTCGTCAATGCTGAGGATTTCATCCTCCAAATCCTTCCTATCCTTAATCTGCATCCTATTGCCGGCACGCGTACTTTGCGCGGCGCTATTTATTCTCTCCTCTTCCAATTCGGGCCACGTCACCTTATCGACGTCCCTATCATTTCCTTTCCTATTAACTACCTTCTTCGCCTCATACTCCTTAGAATCCTCCCACTCACATTGCTTTAGGCCCTTGTACAGATTATCGATCTGCACACGCCAATCAGTTACTTCTGCTAATTCATCCTCGCCTTTAATTTCATTGCAAACACTGCTAACCGCATCTCTCTGTGTATTCACAGTTTCCTTTATCGTTTCCTTTGCCACGGAATTATTACTCGTAAAGTTTTCATTAGCTCTGACGGCTATATTCGTATCTACTGCTGCCGTATTTCTAGCGGCTTCTTTCTTAACAGATGTTCTACTAGGCTGGGCCGTTGCCCTCTGATGCTCCACTCGCCTGTTAACCTGTAGCGTTCTGTGCGGCAGAAATGACTCATTCTGGCTCGCAGCTGACGCTTGTTTCGCCACCACACGCCGCGGCGTTCCATTCCTGTCCCTAGCCTGTCTCATTACATTACGGTCGGTCCGGTATCTTTTTTCAAATCGGGGCCGGTATGTATTGTCCGCTTCCGTTTGGCCCGCAACGTTCGCGGAAATTAGTTTCCCGCGTCGTTATTATTTTGCGCGGTATACTCTCTACCGCGACCTGAATAATTTCCTCTGCCTCTTCCTCTGCCTCTTCCTCTTTGTATTATATTGACGCGAAATCCATCGCCGTCGTTTCGTTCGTCATTGTATCGGTTATTATGGTTACCAAAGTTTTGATAATTGGCACGACTTGCGCGCCAATGGTCTTCGTCTTCGACCCTTTCTAGAAATGCTTGGAAGCTACGATGATTGCTTCCTACATACCTCTTTGAATCTTCTGGAAGCTTTTTATATAACTCCCAGATAATTTCTGAATCTGATCTTCGGCCTCTTAAATGCGTCAATTTCCGGTACCAATGCTCACAGAAATCTTTCAAAGAATTTCTGCCCCTGTTATCATGAAGCTTGGCCATGATAAATTCGCGCCATAAATGAACCTGCTTTTGTTCGGACCAATATTCTTCCGTAAATCTTTGCCTAAATTCTTCGAACGTCATTCGTTCGGTATTTAAATTTATTCCCCAGCGCTTAGCATCACCTGCTAAGGCGCTAATTACAACGTTTATCTTTTCCTGATCAGACAAGTGCTCAGGAAATACTCTCTCGCAATTTTTGATAAAATCTAACGGATGCCACCCGTTATGTTTCTTGGCGGGATCGAAGCGTTCCTCGCCTTCTAACAGCTTCGTAATCGGTGTGCCATTACAGACAACACCAGGCCTATCTTAAATTTTGCTCTCCAGATCGAAAATTCTGTCTTGAATTTTCGTAGTATTTTGTTCACAGTTTTGAACACATCCGGTTACTTTTTTATCTAAATCCATTTCAGTTTCTAAAACTACCTTTTCCAACCGTGATATTCCGTGTTGACATTCGTTTACGATCTCAGTTTTAAGACCGAAAACTTTTTCGTCTATCTTAGATTCAACCAGAGGTTCTACTTTCTCTTGGATGTTGAGAATTTCAACATCGAATCTACTATTAATGTTTCCAATTTCCCCCTGCATAGTATCCATATTCTTGTTAATGGTATCAATTTCAAATTTCAGAGTATTTACCACAGAACTTAAATTACCCACTTTCTGTTCTACTTGTTCTATTTGTTTACTAATTTTAATTCCCTGTCCTTCGACCTGTGCTTTAATTTGATCCACCTGTGTTTTGAGTTGCTCGTCAACGTGTGTTTTGAGCTGTTCATTCTGTGTTTTGAGCTGTTCATTCTGTATTTTGAGCTGACGTCCCTGTGTTTTGAGTTGCTCGTCAACGTGTGTTTTAAGCTGATTAACCTGATTGCCGACTTGTTTTTGGAGCTGATCATTCTGTGTTTTGATCTGCTCGCTCTGTTCTACAATTTGTTTTTGAAGTTGATCATTCTGTCCTGCAATTTGTTTAGTTAATTGTTCAAATAAATCGTTCATGCTTAATATGTTCACTCTGTTTTGTTCTACGGAATCGGTGTTCCGATCCTACTTCAAAAGTTTCTTTCGGTTCTTTCTTTATCTGTGGTGACTCAAACATGTCAGTGGATTCATTCACATACCCACTATCACTACAAAGTCACCCTCTACTTCCTGTTTCATTCCTTGCTGCGTTCGAGGCGATCTCGCCATTTCAATCTGTTCGTTAACGTGTTCGTGGTATTGTATGTACGCCAATTGTCTTCTGCTAATGCCATCTGTTATCTGGCCGCGTAAACTCCGGCTACTGCCAGCCGCATTCTCCATTTCGCTCGGCGCATCTACCCTGCCTACATTCCCGTCCATATCGAATGCCAACTACAACACACTGTCGTACTTGACGTTCACTGCAGTTTACTTTACTGACTTTTATTGCTATTCGTGCCACTGGACATCCACTGATCGATCTTTACGTTAATTTGTAACCGACAACAACTGGAAGTCCTGTCACCGGGAAGCCACGTGTAACGCTACCGCCCTTTAACGGACGTGCGTTAGCTGTATAAAGCCTGTACTGTAATAAGTTCACGGGCTTCACCTTATAAACAAGGATTTTAGTACATAAGTTGACCGCGTGTACCTAATAGAAGCAAGATCGGACTTGTAATCAGTCAATAACTACAGTGATTCATCAAGCATATGTAAAGTATAATTGCTCGTTCGCATGGACAAGAAGTATACACAGTAGATGCTACCTATAATTAATGATTCGGTCGCCAGCCTACTTAGGCAATGAGTGAGCTTTTCCTTGTACAAGTGGGTGTATGTACAAGCATATTAACACGTAGTAATGATGCGTTATATGGCAAAGTTTGGACCCGGAAAAATCCACTGAACTAAAGCTTTCTCTTATTGTACTAATTTGGACGAGCTAAATTCACACAACACCACACAGCAATGATTATTACGAACTGCATTTCGTATATTGATCAGACTGAAATCGGGCATAGATTTTCCTAGAGTGCACAGTTTTGAAAGCACACATACAATGTTACTATTAAAATTGGAAAACAACACTAATACACTTAGGATTTAAAAGTACCTTGACTTTACTGGTTAAATCTGATCAGCACATTTCAAGGTTTGAAAGAATGAACAAGAAAAGAGGGGGGGGGGGGGGGGGCTGAAACTGTTATGGTCGTTATACTGAAACTGTTAAGTACTAAAAGGCAAATTAACACTCAAATTTATCAATCAATGGATAACTACTCTTTTGTCTTACTTCTGAATAATTTAACTGTCATTAGTTCTGTCTCAAGTTAATTAAATTGCATCGCTAACTCAATTCAAAAAACTCTCTTTCAGTTTAGTCATACTTTTGTCCTTTACCAACATTTGCAATAATTCACAGAACTTTTAAATTTCTTTATAGCAAAAGTTTGACTGCTGATAATTCTCATTTACACTAATTATAAACTTTCAGTTCAGGATACTCGGGTTGCACAATACGAGGTAAGGATCCTGTCTAGGTCAGTGATCAGGAAAAGTCATGGCTAAGGCAATTCTGGTAAAAGTCACGTTATTATTGAACAGTTAGAAACATTTCGACACTGGTCCACACAGATACACTTCTAAAGATGAAATAAATGTTTGACCTGTGCAAGTCGTTGCGGCGGTTGGCGGGCAGCGAGGTAGCGGGCAGCACGGCACACATACAAGCGCGGCTAAGGCTCACGCTACATAGGCACTTTCCATCTTCTTAGCGTCGTAATCTTTCCAATTTTGTGCCTCAGAATATAGCCATGCCAAGTAGTCGTCGGAATCGGTTCATCCGAGGCTCAATGGAATCCACTTTTCCTGGGTAGCCGCCTCGGTACAGTACGTGTTCCTCTGACCGATTCACAACTCCGACTCTTACTGATGCTCGCCTCCGACTGACTACTGAGCCCGTTGTGCCGAACCGCGCCCAGTGTGCGTTTTCCCGCGCTCGCCTGCCTCCACCTTTTCCCGCTCCCCTACAGGTAGGGTATTCACCACAGGTTTTCTATTACACATATTCTAATGCATTACCTACGTATGGACCAAGTGTTTAAATTACAATTTCCACATTTTACAATAGTTTTAACATTAAGTACACTTTCTTTTGATTATCACATCATTTGAAATCTAACATAATTAATAATATTCATTTCAAAAGTTACTCACAGTTTCTTTAACATCACGAAAAGAGCAAGAAATTAAATCAACCATTTTTCACACTAATTTAGAGAAATTCATAAAGAAAAAAATTATTATATGTACAGTTGTCGTTACAAAGTAAACTAGTTTTCTCACAAATATGTGGATGAAAAGGATATTAATGCCATTATGGCTTTATTCGCTAGCGCTGGGAACTCCTTTAAACTTAACCAAGAGCAAAAATGACAAAGATCTGTAACTTTTATAAATTTTAAGAAGCTGCTCTTTTTTATTTACGCTTAATTTGGATTCTAAAATTGTCGACTCTTCGGGGGGATTGCGAATCCAGTTGTTATCGTTGGACGATGCAGGGAAATAGTCTCTGGAGGTTTTCTCAAGTCCCTTCAAATGTTCTTTAACCATGCTCTAGACATTTTTGTCCAGAGAAAGAAGGTTTTTCCACTAGGAAGTAGTGAAGGGTATCAGAGGACTCTACTTGATTCCTATTGAAACACGTTCCCCAAAACTTAGGTTTTTAATGAATGATTCGATGTGATCTTTCACAGTATAAACATTTATATTCGACCCCTGGACTGATAAGTTAGAACTGTTGATCTTTTAGAAAATGTCTTCCAAATAAACTAAAATCTGAAGCCAGATTTCATCTACCATGCAGTTCGCCTCGTGAACGTCATGACTGGCGAGAAAAAACGCTCATAATGGAAATAGCTCTACCTCGAGGTATCCACCTAACTTCAGTGTGAGACAATAAACACTTATGAATGTTCCCCATTTACTCACAAAGCATTGCAAAGATCCGGAAATTTGTAGAGGGAACCTTAAAAAATTAATTATTTTCCCTGCATCTTCCAGCACAGATTTCAATCCATCGTGTATGCGGTTAGAAAGAAGAGCCTGCTATTAAGGCAACAATGTGTTCAAGAAGTTTTCGGCGCTACCGATTTCACTTAAGCAACAAACCTAGCATAACACCTTGCTATAGATTTCGCACCATCTGAACATATGCCTACACAGCGAGTCCCGTCTATTGAATTTTTGCGTAAGCATTCGTCGGGTAACTGAAATATATCTCCGCCCGCAGTTCTCTCTTTTAAGGGTAAGCAGAATAGTAGCTCCTCTTCTAGAGACGAACAGTATCAAAATGGCTAAATTGACAATGTCAGTCGATTCGTCAAGTTGAACTGCAAAGTTAGGACTGTCAAGAACTCTTTCAAAATTTTCATTTCCGACATAGTTTGACATGTTTTTGATCCGGCAGTTGATCATATTTTCGGACAGTGGTACCATGTTGACTTTTATGTGAACGATTTTCCAAACACTGTACTGCGTCTTTTATACATGATCGCATTAAATCTTCAGCTATAGAATGAGGTTTCGCATTTTTAGCAATTCTGTGGCTAACGTGATAAGACGCTTCAAGACCATTCTCATTTCCATGATTTGCATTGGCTACAAAAGTAGTTAAGTCGTTTTTCCACTCGTTAGCTTTTCGTGTGAAAAAATCAACAGATTTCTTTACGTGGTTGTGGTGTTTAGTTTCTAAATGGCGTAGAAAGGGTTTCAGATATCTGTTAGCAGGAACGTCGCCGTAAACAACACACTGTGGTCTTGAACAGTCGTTGTCAACTATATATGAAAACGCAAACATAATCTAATTATCATCGTACTTTTTTTTCTTTATACACGGTTCATTTTTGTCGGATTGACACACTTTACTAGAAATTGAATGACCTGTTGACACAACACCACCTTGCGATTTTGTTAAATCCTTTTTCCCTATCAAATGTACACTTTTCAACCAGTTATCCATTTTAATGTGAACAGAAACGATTCTAATACACAATTGACAACTTACTGCATTTACCACAAGGAAAATCAAAAGCCTGACCGCCATGTAACCATTCCTTATTGGGGTTGGGGTAAAGTTGTTAGTACTGTTAGAACGCAAAGAAGCTGGCAGACTAAATTTCCACTGTAGCGAAATCAAATGCCTTCCTAATGTTGTTACATAACTGTAAACCAAACATTTACTATAAACAATTGTTGTTGTTGTTATGAAATGCCGCAGAAACGAAGGAAACAGTAATAGGCCGAACCGCGAAACTCGCCATTATGGTTCAAATGGTTCAAATGGCTCTGAGCACTATGGGACTTAACATCTATGGTCATCAGTCCTCTAGAACTTAGAACTACTTAAACCTAACTAACCTAAGGACATCACACAACACCCAGTCATCACGAGGCAGAGAAAATCCCTGACCCCGCCGGGAATCGAACCCGGGAACCCGGGCGTGGGAAGCGAGAACGCTACCGCACGACCACGAGCTGCGGACTCGCCATTATGGAAAAGAGTCTTGGCAAACAGCTTGAAATGTTTTTGCCGCTCACACGAGACACGGATCGCTTACAATCCGTCACTCGCTTCGATCCAGCCACATACGAGCGACTAATCAAACAACACACACTATGCATTTCATTAATGGAAGGCTATAAGTGATTTTATTGTTTTTATTAACTGTACTACGCAGTACAATCATGGTTTCAAATATCATCATCATGAAGGCTGTGTTACAAAATTATAGATCATCGTGTGACTGGAAATATTTTCGCAGTTGACACTGTGTGTACAACTTTAACGTTCCCTGGCAACACACACACTATTAATAAACTAAAATTTAATTGTACTATATACGCCGCTATGAAGCAATTTGTGTATACTGTAATTATTTAACAAAAAAGATTATTTAATTTTCTATAAAGGACATTCGTTATTATTGTAATGTTTTCTGTAATTATATTCTCGATGTAATTATGATTGTAATATTTCTATACTCGTAATTACGAAATGTGTCAATATCTGCGATAAGAAAAATGTAAAATACAGCCGCAGATTGCAAAGAGACAATAACGGTTGAGAGTTGTATAAATAGGAATACATAGTGTGCATTCTTTGTCTTCTTCCACGAGAGCTGAGAGAGAGAGGAACCTGTGACGTAGCATTTTATGAATGGGTAGACTTCATTTGTCTGTATCTAGATTTAGCCGCCATTAGAGGAGAAATTACAAACTAATGTAAGTTGAATTATTGTTGTGGTCTAAATACATTATAATTTATCAAGAGTGTGATTTACTAATGTAAATTAGCTTGCCCATGTCATCTATAATATTTCTTTAAAGAATTTTCAGCATTTTTAGCAATTATCGCTGGTGTTGCTGGGCTGTGCCGCGACCGAATGACTTGCAGCGGCGGCACATTTAAAAAATTGTTCCGCTAAGAAAAATTTAACCAAACCCGTAAATCGGGAGCAGATAAAAATTAGCAGTGAATTAAGAAAATGTTTTTCTTTTACAGCGATCCTGAGACTGACGGAATTTATTACTAGTTTCACATTTGTGCATTCATAGGCGGATAGTTAACGTTGAAATTTAACAATTTGTTGGTTCTTTCAAATAACTTAAATGTATAGTGAAGTGTGTTTTATCAATGATAATTAAACGTCGGCTTGGCAATATTTAACCATTTTCTGCTAACAGAGACAGTCTTGTGTTCCATAGCTAACGCCGGGAAAGAATTCAGTAAATATTTAAAAAAAACACTGCATTTAAAAAATGTGTGCCAAGGCCGAAATATGTAAAAGATTTAATTCTCAACTAAATATTCTTAATCAGTTAATGTGAATTTATCAGCATGAGAGGGTTGACTGAGCTCAAGTAATTTTAAGTGTACTTAATTCTGTCTAAATGAGTTTTTATTACCACACGTAAATAAGGGATTCTACAACAAAGTACGTACTGACTGAAAGAAAGAGCAAATAACAAGAAAAAAAAACAATTTAAAAAGTAACATTTACAACCCCCCCCCCCGTACATTTTGCAAAATCAATTCACATTTCATTTCATTTTTTTAAATTTTATTTAATTTCATTAAATTGGCGCCCAGCGTGGGGCTCGAATATGCAGTGGACACAAAATACCCATGAGATAACTAGAGAATTATTGAGTCGAACTTTGTTGGAGAACAATTAATAATTTTTTCATGTATTGAATGTATTGTCTAACCAATATTGTGTGGTAATACCTGTATATGATTTTTTGCATGAGAACACTATATACCCAGAGGCAAGTTGAAGAAGAGAGCTCATTATATCAAAAAATTAATTACCTACTACAACACTAGGGGGCAGCTGCACCCAAGATAGATCACCATAAGGTAAAGCTACAGTGTAGTTGTCCTGTGGGTAGTAAAGTAGCCTCAGTGCAGTGTTCTCGGATCATTAGTGGTGCGCTTGTTGTTAGTGTTCTTTTTTTTAAAAAAATAACAGGACATTTGAGTAGTTAGTCATCGTAGTATATAATAAGTGTGTTTCGACAAACGATCATTTCTTGTGTGATTATGTCAGTGAAACCTGAGTGTTAGGATATTTAGTTCAGATTTTGTTTCTTTTGTTGACTATGGTTAGATTGCGTAGTCAGAAAGATATAAACATGGATAATGAACAACAGTTAGCAAGCAGTGATACCGAGTTAGAAAGTGAGGCACGAAGTAATGTTAGTGGCGTAGTTCAGGAAGTACAATGTGAGAATCTGGGGGCAGAAGGGCAAGAAATGTTGCCACTGCCCGCCAGTGATTCAGTTGAGAGTAGAAATACTGTACCACCCACAAGCACTAGACACGGACGAGAGAGTGGTGAGGTGTCAGAAGTGCAGTCATTAAGGGTTATGTTCGAGCGCATGCTCAATTTCCAAGCTGAATTTGCACGTATGCAAGCAGAACGCGATAGAGAACGTGATGCTAAACAAGTAGAGCGTGATCGACGCCAGCATGAGAGAGATTTGCAGTTAATGCAATCTTTGGAAGCTATGCAAAGTGAGATTGTTAGTTTGAGACAAAACTATGAAACCATTCCCAAAGCGGTGCAAGAACTGAGCGAAAGAGTAGATAATATCCAAGTGGCGAACGCCAGTATCGTGGGTGAAATCAGTGTACTGGCTAACAGGATGGAACAATTAGAAATTGACACGTCAAGTAATTGAGCAGAAAATGTTCGAACAAGTGCAAAAATTTGAAAACCAATTTACAAAAAAAATAGACGAGAAGGTGCACGCCGCGATTGAGGTCAAAGACTTGGGCTCCAATGCGGAAGTGCAGGACCCTAAAAAAAGACGTCGCACACTGATATTCCGCTGTGGCAGCGAAATGTCTACCGTCGTCTCGCGGAGCTGGAAAACAGCTTGCTGCACGGCGACGCACGGGCATGTGTCACGCCAGCCAGGTCCAACAATGATAGGCATATAAGTACAGCAGTGAAAAATTGCGACTGCGAGACAGAACAGGCAACCAATGTTAGCGAAACAAACAAATGTCACTCCAAAATAGTGATTGAAGAAAGCCTGATTAAAAATCGACAGTTTCAGATCTTTACAACGGAGAAGAAATCTGTTCACCCTGTAGTATTTATCAAGGGATTTAGAAACATTTTGCCTAGCGTTTGGAGTCATACACAGAAAATACAGTTCGGTATGTCTTACATACAAGGAAATGCTGCATTATGGGCAACCGAAGCAGCTGACAGTTGCGACACATATGAGCAATTTGAAAAGGCATTCTTGGCCAAATATTGGTCAACATGTATTCAGGAGAGATTACGGAAAGAGGTATATAATCGAGAGCCGTATTCTCCACGATTAGGCAATTTGCGAAAATATTTTGAGAAATACATTAATAAGACCCGTTACTGGGACGAGCAGATTTCATCCCGGGATTTGATCAGGCTTTTGAAATCACACTTGCCGATACACGTAAAGGAAAAACTTATACACATACCGGAGAACGACATGGAACATTTCTTGTCTGTTCTGCACTCAATTGACCTGATTCAGGAGGATGTTAAAGCAGCCTCTGAACAGGCTAGAAGTAACGGAAACGGTTACAGAAATGGTCGAAATAACACGCCTCCACCAAATAATGGAAACGGCGGAGGTAACAATAGGAGACAAGATTATGTACAAAACGGGAATAGAGGTAGAGACCGGAACGGCAATAGTCCGCCGGTGAATAATGACTGGAAAAGGAGGTCAGAGGACCGATATGAAACAGGCCCACCAAGCAATAGAAGATGGAAAAATGCCAGGGGGCCGTGGAAAACTAATACCTATAACGATGCAAACCGAACTTGGCCACAGAACCAGAGGCCCAGTCCGGACCGGCAAAACAGTGAAAGATATGACAATAACCGAGCGCCACCACAAAATGCGCCAATTGCGCAACCGTGGCGGCCGACGCCACACAACTTACACATAGTGGAGATCAGCGACATAGAGCAGCCACACCCATCCACCTGTAATAATCCAACAAACCAGATTGAGCCGAGATACGCTCTCCATCGTCGGCTGAGGTTTGGAGTGAGAGCAGCCCGACACAGAACAAAACATCGGGAATCTGTATCCTCAGGTATAATGACGGGGTACAGATGGGACATGAATTAATAACTGAACCACCCACGTGCATAAAGGAGCACAAAGACAAAGTACAAGCGATAATAGAGATAAAAATTAGCAATATTGATGTGCAAGCAATCGTAGATACAGGTGCTACTGTCAGTGTCATGAGTATGGACTTATTCAGACTACTGGGGAAAGAAAAGCGTATACTGACTTTTCCTGTGAACAATTGCAAAGTCACTGGAGCCATCAGTGCACAGCGACAAATAATTAAACTCCAAGTGCGGGTAGAGATGTATATAGGGGGACAAGCCATAGCGTGCTCGTTCCTGGTAGTAAAGGGTTTAAAGGTAGCCTGCATTTTGGGGGTAGATTTGAGAGAAAGGGACGCAGTAATCGACCTTTCTCGGGGAAAATTAAGTTTGATGAACGCGGGTAGGAGGATGGAATTGTCCATGCTCAGATCTGAAGAGGTACCTGTGCCTAATTGTAATGCTATTAACATAAAATGTAGGAATCAGTGGATACTACATTTAGACAATCATTCTCTAGGACAAAATCTCTATTATCCAGACGTACGAAGTGATCAATTAAAAGCAAATGTGGACGCACTTGTGAACAAAGTATCACAGTCCGAAAATTTGAACTCAATGCAACAGCAGGGTTTGGTACAGTTATTATCTAACTATGCAGATGTATTTTCAGAACGACCAGGAATTGTTAAGGGATATCAATACAATATCGAGGTGATTCCTCACAAAACCTACTGTCGAGCCTCATACTCCATTCCTTAGTCCAAGAAGGAAATAGTAGCTATCTCTTAGCAGATCCCCAATCAGGGAGAGTACGGGGACTGTATCCGCGTAAGGATGTGAAAATATTCCTACAGTAAATGACTAATAGTCCTATGTGTTATGGGTAAAAAAGGTACACCATTCTTTTCAAAATGAATGAATATTAATGATGTGTGATCTGTAGAGATAATGTACTAGTGTAGAAGTATTTAGTTATAAGAATATGATTGACTTTCTCTTTTGTTTATGATTATTTGTGTTATGTCTTCTTTTTAATTAGTGTTAGCTTAAACATGCTCTAAATGTCTGCACAGATAACATGATTAGTGCAATTATTTGTAGTGTTAAATTGTGACAGAGATGAGTCAGGAGGAACATTTTAGTAGTGATTAGTTTGTGTACTGCATAATATTCTATATGTGTGTCAAACTTGAAATATTTCTTGGTACAGTCTTTTCTATTATATATGTATATATGTGTAGCTGTCAGATTGACAGGTTCGAACCCAGAATAATATTAATAATATGAGACCCTGAGAACTTTATTTTCAAACCAGTGTTATCAAAGAGAATAATGCACCCAGTAGTGACCCGAGGGCACCATGGGAGGCAAACTTATTGCAAATTTAAGTAGCGCAAAGTTACGCACAAAGAAGCTTCAATTGAAGCATGTGCAGATCCAATCAGTAAAAAACAGCTAGCCTGATACTGTCCAAGTCAATTTTAGCCTACAGAGACTACACTGTAGTTACGTTATTGAACAATATGCTTGAATCCGGCTGGAATGCACAAATAAAATCTACTCGAACATAAATATAGATGATTTTTGGGCAAACTAATATGAAATTTTAATATTTGTTACCATGTACGCAATTATCACACACCTTGGTAAAGAGCGAACAAAGAAGTTACGAATGTGCCGTTACAAAAAATTGCACAACGGACATTGTAACTGAAAAAACTTAAACAAAAGTGCAGTATTGTGTGGCAGAGACAGACAGTGACTGTTAAACCTGCAGCAATACGTCACGAGGTTGTTTTGAACAAGCAATAAGAAACCGTATCATCGCCGTGTGTGCAAGTGGACAAGGAACTAGCACGACACGAACAGTGAGCCGATAACAGACGGTGGACCAAATTAATGTCAAACTATAACTCTTTGTGTGTCAAGGGACGCCAGGAAAGCGCATTGACTACAGAGATACATTTTGTCCTAAGGTGAAAACTTGCGTGTGACTAATGACAAGTCATGACATGGTGAAAAATATTGTGCGCCCATAAAACGTATTACTGTGACAACGAAACATTGTGCAAACTAGACTAGTGAAGGCCTACTGAATAATAACTGCCAATAACTGTGTGCGTTCTTTCCCACAGCAGGAAAAATGCCCATAAGGATAGTACACTGTTTGTGAACTTGTTGCATGTTTGCTGGAGCACTGCAAGAAGATGTCACACGGGCGAGCTGATATACAACGCGCATCCGGCTACTTCAGCCAAGCAGCGGCCGCAGCAGCCCGTAGCAGACCAGACAGCCACACGCCTCTCCGCGCCGTAGCTGTCAACACCGGGGGCGGTGACCTACACGGAGCCGACGCGCCGCGCCGAGCGCCGCTCAACAATCACTCCGCACCGCTCACCAACTACAGCATTATTGACATATTCCAAAATATTTACACAAACTGCATAACATGTCAATGAACTCGATTTTTGATAAACATTGAACATACGGCAGAAAGGTCACCTTCTCGACAATGGAGGCTGTGGATAGAATACAGCTAAAGTCAATGAATCTCCCCACAGATTTCGGAGCTCTGCGTGACTTGCTCAGAAGGGTTTTTGAGAGAAGAGGTGAGGAATTCAACATGCAAGAAATCTACGTGCAATCTGTACTTGCGAACGGCCGAATTGCCTCAGATTATAACAAACCATGGCCTGATTGCTATTTTCACACCTACTTCCCATAACACCTGAAGTCACAATAGGACAGCTAAACACCCATAACAGTCGGCTGGTTATGCAGGAGCTCCGGAGGGTAGTGGAGGAGAGGAGACTGGATGTAGTCTGTCTGCAGGAGCCATACTCCAGGGCGGGGCAGATCTCCTTCATGTCTGCCTCCTGGCAGACTATCTCTACTGGAGAAGAGCCAAAGGCAGTCATAATAGTTGCAAACAAGGCCCTAAGGGCAACTGTACTAACACAATTATCGAATAGTCATTGCAATGTAGTAGAGTTACAAACACCACTAGGATTAATACACCTCGTAAATATGTATTTTCAATACGGAGGAAATTTCGAAGATTTCTTAGACCATCTTGCAAGAATCATCACGACATTACGCGGGTGCAAAATTATTGTTACAGCAGATATTAATGCAAAGTCCCCTATGTGGTACAGCGGCACAAGGGATGTAAATGGTGAGAAGGCTGAAGAATTAATCATGGCTTCCCAACTTGTAGTGGCAAACAGACCTGGTAATCCCCCCACCTACAGTGGAGGTGGAGGACAGGGAACAAACATCGACGTTACCCTGACAACTGCCAATGCCATCAGCATCATCGAAGGCTGGAAAGTCAGTGAACACGCCACTACAAGTGATCATAACCTAATTACCTTCTGCCTTAAAGAAGAAGGGTGCCGCTGGGACCAAGGATGGGAAATCCAGTTAAACTATAATAAAACCGATTGGGACTGCCTGGCTCGGGAGTGTGACATTCCGCCGTTGCCGGAAGGTGACCTGGACATAGATACATACGCCGAAGAACTGGTAGGGTCGATAGTCAGCGCGGTCAAGGCCGCTGTGCCAACCAGGAGGAGAGCCGTGGCGGCTTCCCCATCGCCATGGTCTGCCGATCTTGAGCGCATGCGTCAGTCTGTAAGACGGGCGAGGAGGTACTACCAGCGAAGTGCCGTCTGGCAAGAAAAACAGTTCTGGCTGCAACAATACAGGGAAGAAAAAGAACAATTCCAAAAAGAACTAAAACAAGTAAGAATGAAAAGTTGGGAGAGATATGTTTTGAGTCAGCTAGCCACAGATCCCTGGGGAATACCCTACAAACTGGTGAGGGAAAAAATCAGGTCCCCTGCGGTTCTTTCCACGATTAGAGATAGAGACAGAATGACAGAGTCGTGGCAGGAAACTGCTGAAGTTCTCCTGCGCACTCTGCTGCCAGATGACGAAGCAACTGAGGAGGATGACCTCCAAAAACAAATTCGCAGGGAAGATCTAAACGAATACACCAACAACACCATGGTGTATCCTTTCTCAGAGGAAGAAGTGGCTGCACAAATTAAAACACTAAAAAAGGGCAAAGCACCAGGGCCAGACGGCATAATCGCGGAGGTGGTGCAGTTCCTCGCCCCCCAGCTGGTGGCGTCTCTTACGGGACTGTACAACGAGTGTTTAAGAACAGGAAGCTTCCCCAAAATCTGGAAAAGGGCCAATGTAATAATCATCAAAAAAGGAAAGGACAAGGACCCCGTAGAACCCAAATCCTATAGGCCAATTTGTCTCCTCGATACTTTAGGAAAACTGTTGGAGAAGCTACTAGCTGACAGACTCGCAGCGCATAGGATACTACACGGGATGAGCGACAGGCAGTTCGGCTTTAGACCGGGGCGATCGGCGTCTGACGCAATCGCCCTGGCAGCTGAGGTCTGCAGCTCAACCCCGTACAAGTATGTGGTAGGCATCATGGTGGACATCAGTGGCGCCTTCGACAACCTGTGGTGGCCCTCGCTCTTCTCTCGCTTGCGAGAGAAGGAGTGTCCAGGGCCCCTCTATGGCTGTCTAAGGAGCTATTGCATGGACAGGGAGGTATGGCTATCGTCGCCTAGCGGAAGAGTAAGTAAAACCATCACGAAGGGGTGTCCCTAGGGATCAGTTCTGGGGCCACTCTTTTGGGACATAAACATAGAGCCCCTTCTAGAGAAACTACAACTAAGTGAGGACGTGCTAGACGTCATAGCCTACGCTGACGACCTCCTCCTGTTGGTAGGCGGCCGCAGCCGAGAGGAACTAGAGCCCAAGGTAGAGCAAGCAATGACAGTACTACAGAAATGGTGCCAAGAAGCAAAAATGAAGGTTGCACCACACAAATCAACATATCTATTATTGAAAGGCAGTCTCGTCAGAAATCCAACTGTTAGAATTGAGGGAACTCCAGTCCTTCGGCGTCGAGAAGCTAGGTATCTAGGAGTAACAATAGATGAAAAATGGAATTACAACACACATATAGAAAATATCACGCATAGAGCATTAGAAATTTTAAACAATCTAATCAGTATAGGCCACAGAAGATTTCACCTACCTCCCAACCTGATCAAACTTTACCATAATAGCATCCTAACATCCTTAGTAGGATATGCGAGCGGGGTTTGGGCACACAGGCTCACGAGGGTGGTGCCCGCAATGACCGTGAGAAGGGTGCAGCGAAACATGCTGTTGCGATCAGTCGGGGCATACCGAACAACACCTGGGGGGGCCCTGTTGACAATAATAGGATTATGTCCTTTAGACATAAAAATTAGAGAACAAGGAGCATGGTACTGGGTGTCAAAAGGAAAGATAGAAAAGACTAGGGAAATCATGGGGGTACAAGTTGGGGATAGATATGCAATAAAAAGAAGGGGCGAAGAACTATGGCAACAGCAATGGGAAACTGAAGAAACGGGAAGAAGGGTATTCCGACTACTACCGAATATCAGAGAAAGGCTTCAGATGAGCCACTTTGAGCCGAGTAGAGGTTTGCTGCACTTTCTTACAGGTCACGGGCCATACCCGACATATTTATGTCGATTTGGGAAACGGGCAACACCAGCGTGCGACTGTGGTGCTCCGGATGGAACACCCGAACATGTCGTCTACGACTGTACGTTGTATGACGATGTGGCGCTCGAACTTAGGAATCAACTGCCAAATAGAGACACATATAACCTACTACGACGTGCCGAGACATTCAATGTCCTCAACAATTTGGCGAATGAAATATCCCAGAAGATCTTGAGGGATTATATTAATCAACACGAATAGACATCAAAATTACCCGATGGAGACTTAGGTGCACTTGCAATTCCGCCGAGCGCGGTACTGGCCGGCTGTCCCACAGCCGGAATCCGCCACGCTGCTGGATTAGGGAAGCAGGGGCACCATTCCCGGACTTGACATGCACTTAGATCAAATAGGCAGTAGTTATTAGAATAACGTAAATTAGAATACTAACACCATTAACATAGGTAGGGACTGCAGCGATTAGAAAGTAGTAGGCCAGCCCAGTGCCAGGGGCAAGCTCACTGGGATTAGCTCAGTGAGCAGGCCAATAAGTAGGTTTGTATTTCATCTGGCACACCTGTAACGCTGCAGATTAGCTAGATTTAGAATAACCAGAGTAGCAAGTAGTTAGATTAACCCTGTCCATAGTGAGTGCCATAAATTAAGTAGTAAAAGCTGCTGTTTAGTATAATATTTGGACCCACTAATTAGATAAGGTGGTGGGTTAGTGCGTAGCATACAATGTTTGTTGTTTTTGAACATTCTGTATCACAATATCTTCTCATTGATTGTTCATAATATTGTTGTTGTATCAATAAAGGATTTAAAAAAAAAACCACATTGAACATTTATTATGTATACCTGTAAATTGACAAGAGAAAATGAACACTAACAAGTGTAGGAGATGGATTCGTAACACGTAGGTAGTGGGAACATTATGAAAAGTGACGCCGTGCTAAATGATTTCAAAAAACTAAGTGATATATCCTAGGACAAGTGACCTTGCAGTATATCGCAAAAATAATAATTACGAGTTGTTAATCACACACAACAACCTTCGTTGAACTGTATGTGACTGTGATATTATGTAACCGTTGATGACAAACTGCTAAATCAATTCAAAAGAATGACTGTTAAAGAGACAAGATTAATCATGAACCAACTGGGATGGCTGGGCTCCGGCACAGTTTTGCCCAGGTTTCCTGTCTGCCTTCGCCCAAATGGGGGAGCCATGAACATATATAACCCTGGGACTAATTAAAAGAGCCATTCCATAAAAAAATACAGAATTGTAAGGAACGTTACTGGCACCATTGTGTCAAAGTATAGAAACTCTTTGCCAAATGCTGCCAGGGGGCAATGTAACGTTCCCTGGCAACACACACACTATTAATAAACTAAAATTTAATTGTACTATATACGCCGCTATGAAGCAATTTGTATATACTGTAATTATTTAACAAAAAATATTATTTAATTTTCTATAAAGGACATTCGTTATTGTTGTAATATTTTCTGTAATTATATTCTCGATGTAATTATGATTGTAATATTTCTATACTCATAATGTAATTACGAAATGTGTCAATATCTGCGATAAGAAAAATGTAAAATACAGCCGCAGATTGCAAAGAGACAATAACGGTTGAGAGTCGTATAAATAGGAATACATAGTGTGCATTCTTTGTCTTCTTCCTCGAGAGCTGAGAGAGAGAGGAACCTGTGACGTAGCATTTTATGAATGGGTAGACTTCATTTGTCTGTATCTAGATTTAGCCGCCATTAGAGGAGAAATTACAAACTAATGTAAGTTGAATTATTGTTGTGGTCTAAATACATTATAATTTATCAAGAGTGTGATTTACTAATGTAAATTAGCTTGCCCATGTCATCTATAATATTTCTTTAAAGAATTTTCAGCATTTTTAGCAATTATCGCTTTTGTTGCTGGGCTGTACCGCGACCGAACGATTTGCAGCGGCGGCACATTTAAAAAATTGTTCCGCTAAGAAAAATTTAACCAAACCCGTAAATCGGGAGCAGATAAAAATTAGCAGTGAATTAAGAAAATGTTTTTCTTTTACAGCGATCCTGAGACTGACGGAATTTATTACTAGTTTCACATTTGTGCATTCATAGGCGGATAGTTAACGTTGAAATTTAACAATTTGTTGGTTGAAACTTCCTGGCAGATTAAAACTGTGTGCCCGACCGAGACTCGAACTCGGGACCTTTGCCTTTCGCGGGCAAGTGCTCTACCAACTGAGCTACCGAAGCACGACTCACGCCCGGTACTCACAGCTTTACTTCTGCCAGTACCTCGTCTCCTACCTTCCAAACTTTACAGAAGCTCTCCTGCGAACCTTGCAGAACTAGCACTCCTGAAAGAAAGGATATTGCGGAGACATGGCTTAGCCACAGCCTAGGGGATGTTTCCAGAATGAGATTTTCACTCTGCAGCGGAGTGTGCGCTGATATGAAACTTCCTGGCAGATTAAAACTGTGTGCCCGACCGAGACTCGAACTCGGGACCTTTGCCTTTCGCGGGCAAGTGCTCTACCAACTGAGCTACCGAAGCACGACTCACGCCCGGTACTCACAGCTTTACTTCTGCCAGTACCTCGTCTCCTACCTTCCAAACTTTACAGAAGCTCTCCTGCGAACCTTGCAGAACTAGCACTCCTGAAAGAAAGGATATTGCGGAGACATGGCTTAGCCACAGCCTAGGGGATGTTTCCAGAATGAGATTTTCACTCTGCAGCGGAGTGTGCGCTGATATGAAACTTCCTGGCAGATTAAAACTGTGTGCCCGACCGAGACTCGAACTCGGGACCTTTGCCTTTCGCGGGCAAGTGCTCTACCAACTGAGCTACCGAAGCACGACTCACGCCCGGTACTCACAGCTTTACTTCTGCCAGTACCTCGTCTCCTACCTTCCAAACTTTACAGAAGCTCATATCAGCGCACACTCCGCTGCAGAGTGAAAATCTCATTCTGGAAACATCCCCTAGGCTGTGGCTAAGCCATGTCTCCGCAATATCCTTTCTTTCAGGAGTGCTAGTTCTGCAAGGTTCGCAGGAGAGCTTCTGTAAAGTTTGGAAGGTAGGAGACGAGGTACTGGCAGAAGTAAAGCTGTGAGTACCGGGCGTGAGTCGTGCTTCGGTAGCTCAGTTGGTAGAGCACTTGCCCGCGAAAGGCAAAGGTCCCGAGTTCGAGTCTCGGTCGGGCACACAGTTTTAATCTGCCAGGAAGTTTCATATCAGCGCACACTCCGCTGCAGAGTGAAAATCTCATTCTGGAAACATCCCCTAGGCTGTGGCTAAGCCATGTCTCCGCAATATCCTTTCTTTCAGGAGTGCTAGTTCTGCAAGGTTCGCAGGAGAGCTTCTGTAAAGTTTGGAAGGTAGGAGACGAGGTACTGGCAGAAGTAAAGCTGTGAGTACCGGGCGTGAGTCGTGCTTCGGTAGCTCAGTTGGTAGAGCACTTGCCCGCGAAAGGCAAAGGTCCCGAGTTCGAGTCTCGGTCGGGCACACAGTTTTAATCTGCCAGGAAGTTTCATATCAGCGCACACTCCGCTGCAGAGTGAAAATCTCATTCGGGAATTTGTTGGTTCTTTCAAATAACTTAAATGTATAGTGAAGTGTGTTTTATCAATGATAATTAAACGTCGGCTTGGCAATATTTAACCATTTTCTGCTAACAGAGACAGTCTTGTGTTCCATAGCTAACGCCGGGAAAGAATTCAGTAAATATTTAAAAAAAAAACACTGCATTTAAAAAATGTGTGCCAAGGCCGAAATATGTAAAAGATTTAATTCTCAACTAAATATTCTTAATCAGTTAATGTGTATTTATCAGCATGAGAGGGTTGACTAAGCTCAAGTAATTTTAAATGTACTTAATTCTGTCTAAATGAATTTTTATTACCACACGTAAATAAGGGGTTCTACAACAAAGTACGTACTGACTGAAAGAAAGAGCAAATAACAACAACAAAAAATTTTAAAAGTAACATTTACAACCCCCCCTCCCCCCTCCGTACATATTGCAAAATCAATTCACATTTCATTTTTTTAAAATTGCATTTCATTAAAAACTGCATTTGTGAAAAACTCTGTGGTACGTGATAGTGAGTACTTTTATTGTTCTGTGTATTAGAGACGCTTTCGGTTAAATTTCCTTCACTTTCTAATGGAAAATGGGACTAAGAAGCGCTCATATTGGGTGCTTCTGAACTGTTGATACAGCCGCCGTGAGGTGATTGTACAAAATGAGGTAGGAAACATTATATGAACTACATCGAATAATAATCAATAATTTTCCCCTACGTGCCAATCTTGATTTCATTGCAAATGGCTTTATAGATTAATTATCTTTTCTGGCCTTATTCTGTAATATCTGGACGCATCCAAAATCATTTAAAAGTGATTACAGATGCTACTACTACCTGTAGTTTTAAAATTCCTCCATGTTTGATCTATGTGTACGGGCCAACATGACCCACACATTGACTGACACATGCAATTAAATTTGCCTGTGGAAGGTTTGTTAGTATTGCGATGTTTCTATACTGTTGTTTCTGCTGTATGCTATGTTTTTTTCAACATATTCTATTTCTTGTGGACAAATTTTTTACTGTATGTTGGTATGTACCATGCGCTGTTCCTCTTAAAGTGTCTCGAAGTCGTAAAGTGAAAGACAATAGACTTCCAGTACAACCCAAGCTTTAAATGATGCGCTTTGAAATCACCAGTCACACCAGAATAGGCGCACGTAGGTCTTCATACATTTGAGTGGGACTCCTTGTACCAGAAATGAATTATAAATAGCTCAGTTCCCTGGTTCCCACCAATATTTTCGGGAGGTTTCCCTTTGTTGTCAGGGAAATGCGAAAGACGCTGACTGTGAGCTATCGGCCACGCAAACACAGGGCTGGAAATATGGTTAAATTATTGTGGAGCAGCCATTATGGGGGCTTTAACACTGTGCGTCCAAAAAGTTACGACACTGATTTCATTCCTGGCGTATAAGCCACTTTAGTGTGGGAACTACTGTCGCAGCTTGAACTAGCAACCATAAACACCAGACGTGTATTCGGCCAGACATTTGTGAGCAGGCAGTGTTAAGTAGTGGACGTGTGACCATAATGCGTCGGTGTTGTTGTATCACAAATCGCAGTCGAACAGCATTTGAAAATTAAGTTTTCAATACATTGTCCACAATGCTTTGAAGAAGAGATAGGTGTGTGCAAAGTTTGTCCCATATAACTTGACTTCCGAACAAAAACGACGCGTAGAAGCCTGCCGCAACCTGATAGAAAGGCAAAGCGTGGACAATTATTTTATGGAAAAAATCATCACGGTTGATGAGATTTGGTGTTACCAATACGAAACTGTGGAACAACGACGAAGTGCAGAAATTTCTACGAACTTTAAAACTTCGACGCCACAATCGGTATAAAAGCCAGTGTGATTCGCGAGATGAAAGACATCCCGGATAAGACTTTTCTGGCAGTTTCATATCGTTGTACGAAAGTTTTGTGCGTTGTACTCAGTTTAGATTATGTAAAAAAGCTGAATAATTAAAACCGCCATCTTAACTTCTCTCTATTTTTTGTTAATCCAATCGCGAAAGTTTTTGGAATGACGGATTATGTCCACCTCCGTCGATGACCATTTCAGCCGGCGGACTGCTAGACATCGGCACATGGGTAAGTACACTGTAATAGGTTTGTATATAAGTAAATTTTTTGCTACCAGTCACGATTTTCTTTTATTCATATTTTACACGAGGCGTTTCGGGAAATGATTCTTATTTTCAAGTGTGTTTCCTCTTTGTACTATACCATTTTTACGATGTGTGAGGCTCTGATTTGTTTTGTTGACTTTACTGCACCCCTTATATAAAAAACGCGCAAGTATTGGTTACATGTGGATTTTTATGTGTAGTTAGTGATGACGTTTGGAAGAACTTGTACTTATGTGTTCTTATGGTCCATTTGTGCAGAGTCTCACTCATCTCAAACATCACACATAATTTTCAGTGCACAGTGTACATCGAGAATAAATTATATAAACATACAATTATAAAGCTGTTTTTAGATGTAGTTGACGGAGTTAACGTTGTTCCACAGAGTAAGATATGTTTTTGTACAGAGGGTTTTTATCTTAATTGTATGGACCATATTTTGCTTATACCTATTTTACAATGGTGCTCATTTCTATGTATTACTATTTTTATTTAAGTGTATTGTCAAAGCATCTGAACAAATTCACTGATTCACTTTCAAGTTTTTCGTTTAACATTTTGTGTGGCCGTGCGGTTCTAGGCGCTACAGTCTGGAACCGAGCGACCGTCACGGTCGCACGCTCGAATCCTGCCTCGGGCATGGATGTGTGTGATGTTCTTAGGTTAGTTAGGTTTAATTAGTTCTAAGTTCTAGGCGACTGATGACCTCAGAAGTTTAGTCACATAGTGCTCAGAGCCATTTGAACCATTTTTAATATTTTCGGCAATGTGAATATATTTCCGATTCTTCTAAAAAGTCCATTTTGTGCCTTTTATTTAGTCGGTGAATGTCTGTGGCCATTGCTGATATTGTGAGTCTGTGTGTGTAGACTTTAATGTGCTCTGTGCACTTGGTGTTGAAATTTCGGCCTCTTTGTCCTAGGCAGAACATGGAGCATTCCTGGCATGTTACTTAGTATATTCCGCAGTCTGAGTATAGGTCATGATTACACTTTATGTTACGTACATCGTACATGTCAAGGAAGGCACAGACTTCGCTAAATTAAACACATACTCCAACACATACACTAAACATTCATGATTTTGTCTAAGAATAAACTAAAAATAGTTCCAGTTTCCTAGTTCTCACCAAGGTTTTCGTGAGATTTCACTTAATTATTTGTAAAATGCTGGAAAATCCCGTCACAGATACTATTAACTGGGACTTCTTCTGCCCAGCTAACAGCTCGCCTGATATTTGGCGAAACAAAATGTTTTCACGATGAAATACTTACATAAAAGTTTTCAGCCCCTTAGAGTTGAAGTTCCAAAAACAATGAAACAGATATTTTTTATTTCTAATCGAGAAGCCAAATACAAATTTTCGTGGCTTTAGCCTCAACAATGCTTGCATAAAACGTTTCACCCTCTGTTTCACCCCAATAGCGGCTGTATTTCCAAATACAATGAAACACGCATTTTCTCATTTCTAGCGGGGACACCAAATATAAATTTTCATAGATTTAGCTTTGAAAATGCTTTCGTAGTAAAATGTTCCTAAAACGATTAATTCCCTATTCCACTCCCTTAGGGAGTTGAATTAAAAAAAAGCACCGAATCACGTATTTTTTTATTCTACTCTAGAAGTCAAATATCAGTTTTCATATATGTAGCTTTAAAAATGCTTTAGTACTTCTTTGAAAGAGAGTTGTTTTCAAAAAATTTCGCTCACTTCTTTACTCCTTTGCGGCTGAGTTTCTAAAAATGCTGAAACACCTCTTTTTTTTTAATTTCTGATTGGAAAATCAGACACCAATTTTCATAGTTCTAGCTTCAAAATTGCCTTAATAGCGCCATATTTAAAAAAAAAAAACTTTTCATCCCCTATTTCACCGACTTAGGGATGGAATATCGAAAAATCCCTTCTTAAACGACGTCTACAGTATAAGACGAGCACCCTCTCCAACTTTCAAATTTCTATCCATAGCAGTTTGTGCTGGTCGATGATGAGTCATTCAGTCAGGACATGGCCTTATATACAGGGTGGTCCATTGATAGTGATCGGGCCAAAAATCTCATGAAATACTCATCAAACGAAAAAACTACAAAGAACGAAACTCGTCTAGCATGAAGGGGAAAACCAGATGGCGCTATGACTGGACCGCTAGATGACGCTGCCATAGGTCAAAAAATGGTTCAAATGGCTCTGAGCACTATGGGACTTAACTTCTGAGGTCATCAGTCCCCTAGAACTTAGAACTACTTAAACCTAACTAACCTAAGGACAGCACACACATCCATGCCCGAGGCCGGATTCGAACCTGCGACCGTAGCGGTCGCGCGGTTCCGGACTGTAGCGCCTAGAACCGCTCGGCCACCTCGGCCGGCGCCATAGGTCAAACGGATATCAACTGCGTTTTTTTTTTAAATAGGAACCCCCATTTTTTTTACATATTCGTGTAATACGTAAATAAATATGAATGTTTTAGTTGGACCACTTTTTTCGCTTTGTGATAGATGGCGCTGTAATAGAAACGTATAAGCACGTGGTATCACGTAACATTCCGCCAGTGCGGACGGTAGTTGCTTCGTGATACATTACCCGTATTAAAATGGACCGTTTACCAATTGCGGAAAAGGTCGATATCGTGTTGATGTATGGCTATTGTGATCAAAATGCCCAACGGGCGTGTGCTGCGTATGCTGCTCGGTATCCTCGGTATTCGCCGGATAGTTACGTTATTTAAGGAAACAGGAAGTGTTCAGCCACATGTGAAACGTAAATCACGACCTGCAACAAATAATGATGCCCAAGTAGGTGTTTTAGCTGCTGTCGCGGCTAAGCCGTACATCAGTAGCAGACAAATTGCGCGAGAATCGGGAATCTCAAAAACGTCGGTGTTGAGAATGCTACATCAACATCGATTGCACCCGTACCATATTTCTATGCACCAGGAATTACATGGCGACGACTTTCAACGTCGTGTACAGTTCTGCCACTGGGCACAAGAGAAATTACGGGATGATGACAGATTTTTTGCACGTGTTCTATTTAGAGACGAAGCGTCATTCACCAATGCATAATATGCATTATTGGGCAATGGAAAATCCACGATGGCTGCGACAAGTGGAACATCAGCGACGCTGGCGGGTTAATGTATGGTGCGGCATTATGGGAGGAAGGATAATTGGCCCCCATTTTATCGATGGCAACCTAAATGGTGCAATGTATGCTGATTTCCTACGTAGTGTTCTACCGATGTTACTACAATATGTTTCACTGCATGACAGAATGGCGATGTACTTCGACCATGATGGATTTCCGGCACATAGCTCGCGGGCGGTTAGCATATTTCATGACAGGTGGATCTGACGTCCCCGGATTTCTTTCTGTGGGGAAAGTTGAAGGATATTTGCTATCGTGATCCACCGACAACGCCTGACAACATGAGTCAGCGCATTGTCAATGCATGTGCGAACATTACGGAAGGCGAACTACTCGCTGTTGAGAGGAATGTCGCTACACGTATTGCCAAATGCACTGAGGTTGACGGACATCATTTTGAGCATTTATTGCATTAATGTGGTATTTACAGGTAATGACGCTGTAACAGCATGCGTTCTCAGAAATGATAAGTTCACAAAGGTACATGTATTACATTGAAACAACCGAAATAAAATGTTCAAACGTACCTACGTTCAGTATTTTAATTTAAAAACCCTACTTCTTACCAACTGTTCGTCTAAAATTGTGAGCCATATGTTTGTGACTATTACAGCGCCATCTATCACAGCGAAAAAAGTGGTCCAACTAAAACATTCATACTTCTTTACGTACTACACGAATATGTAATAAAAAATGGGGGTTCCTATTTTAAAAAACGCAGTTGATATCCGTTTGACCTATGGCAGCGCCATCTAGCGGGCCAACCATAGCGCCATCTGGTTTTCCCCTTCATGCTAGACAAGTTTCGTTCTTTGTAGTTTTTTCGTTTGACGATTATTTCGTGAGATATTTGGCCCAGTCACGATCAATGGATCACCCTGTATATATAAGGCAATGTCCTGACTGAACGACTCATCATCGCCCATATATATATGTTACCGGCCTAACCCGATTTTAGGATGACCTAGTTTCGTGTAGGTCAAACTCGTTCATCCTGTTACCGACAGGATAAAACAGTTTAGCCTAGGTCGAATCGGTTTATCCTAGTTAGAATTTACATGGTTAAGGATAAACTGGTACGTCCTAGTCTGAACTAATTTTGCGTAATCGAAACGCATGCCGCTGCCTGTACGAACGCTGATCCCCGAATCATCTCTGGGTCGCCCCTCGCGACTCTGAACCGCACTGTTCTTTGTTTTGAACGGTATTTTGCATCGACGAGTGCGCGTGTTAAGTTGCTGGTTGCCTTTAAAAGATTTCATTATAATCCTAGTATAATTATTGTGAGGCGTTTCATCATGGATGAGCCTTCGTCTAGTAGACAAGCCAGTCAAAAGCTGTGGAGAGAAAAGTTTCTGGAGAAAATTTTGCAGATTGAAAACAAAAAGTCTTCTCACTATGTGTTATCAATAGGCGAATATGCGGATTTGGTTAAACAAGTAGAAGGCGTGGAAAAGTTGGAAAAAAGAACATCATTACAAAAAAGAAGTTTGAAACGATTTGCTGTTTTGAAAGTTGGCGATGTGAAAAAACTCATTGACAGTGTGAAGGGAATGTAAAATACTTTGTTCCAGCTGATGAACTTTATGATATGACTGACGCAGCTCATGTAGCTGTGGGTCATGGTGGTCGCGATAGGATATTAACCGAGACGTCAAACAAATATGGCAATATCACAATGGAAATGATGTGCCTCTACCTATCAATGTGTGATGTTCGTCTACAAAAGAAGACAAAAAAGAAAAGAGGGCTAGTTACAAAGCCATTTCTCCATTCGGAAATGAATAGCAGATGCCTAGTCGATTTGATTGATTTCCAAGCACAACCATACGGAATTTAAAATTCATTATAGTTTACTAAGACCATCTCACAAAATTTGTTCTCCTTTGCTCGTTAACACCAAAGAGGGCTGCAGAAGTGGCTTATCATTTGAATGACATATTCCTAACGGTAGGGGTGCCTTGCATTCTTCAATCTGATAATGGCAGAGAATTTGTTAATAATGTTGTAAGTGAACTCGGAAAGCTTTGATCAGAACTGAAAATTGTGCATGGAAAACGAAGGCACAGCCAAAGTCAGGGTTCTATTGAACGTGAGAACAAAGACATTGAAAATATGACAAGTTCTTGGTTAAAGGACAACAATTCGACGAAGAGGTCTTAAGGATTAAGGTGTGTCCAGTTCATGGAAAATCGAGCTTACCACTCTGTTATAAAACAATCACCTTACAAAGCATTATGCGGAATCGAACGTAGAGTAGGTCTTTCCACTTCCCCGTTGCCTCAAGAAATCGTAAATGATATTCAGGATGAAGATGACTTAAAGAAGGCAATCGAAGTTGGCAGCAATACTGAACAATACGAAGACAGTGACGATGATATCACTGTGAAAATGGACACAAACGACATTCAAAATGCTAGAAAAATTGCGACATAAAATTTAAAAAAACAAGCTAAAAGAATGAAAACTTCCTCTAACAATACTCGCCATACAGGAGATGAGAAACACAATGCGGGAACCATACGAATCACAGGGATTCAGAATCTACCAAGGAATCCCTGGAAAGAGAGTAATGAAAAATGTACCACAATTCGGAACAGGTTTCATAGTGAAAAACACAATAATAAATTCTGTCAAGGAGTTCAAGGCCTACACGGATAGAATAGCAACTCTGACCATCAGGTCCGCAAACAAGACGTACACGTTAGTCAACGTGCACGCACCCACAAACGAGAAGAACAGAACTGACCCGAAACATGTAGAGGGATTCTGGAATCTGCTAGACCAAGTCCTCACTAATGTTCCATCAAACCACACTAAAATCGTAATGGGAGACTTCAATGCGCAGATAGGAAGAGAGAAAAGGTTCAGGAACATTGTTGGGGACTGGCCGGCACAAAAGAAAACTAGCACGAATGGCAGAAGATTGATAGAAATTTGCAGAGAACACAGAATGGTGATTAAATCGACCAGATTCAAAAGAAGACCACACAAGAAGAAAACGTGGAAACACACTGATTGGAAAAAGGGCGAATACCAACTTGACCATGTCTGTATGGACAAAGACCATCACAGAGAAATCTACAACGTTAAAGTTCTGAGGGGAAAGGACCTGGGCTCTGATCACTACCTGTCCAAAATAAAAATCAAGATAACACCGGCTGGAAAAAAGAAAAAAAGAACCAACCGGTTGAGACGAACCCACGACCAAGCAAAAATACAAAACAACACACAATACGCAATGAAAACAAACACAGTCCAATCAGACACGGAACTGGAAGAACTGACAGAGAAGTTGAAAACAATAGCCGCAGAAATAGCACAACCCGAAAAGAGAAAAAAACACCAGTGGTGGGACAGAGTGTGTGAGGAGGCAGTCGACAAGAGACATGAAGCGTGGAAGAAATTCCAAAATAACAAAACTGACGAAAATTTTGCAACGCTGACCCAACAAAGGAAAATAACTCAAAGAACGTTAAGAAATAGCAAAAGAAAGTATCATCACGGACTGCTGGACCAAATAGAAGATAGCTTTGCCAAAAACAACTCACGGCAATACTATAGAACATTTAGGGAAAAAACCAAAACCTTTACACCACCAACCCTCATGCTCAAAAACAAAGAAGGAGTAACGGCACACAACGAGGAAGAAAATGCCAATATTATGGCGGAAAGCTTCCGAAATCTTCTGAACTGCGAAGACCCGATCAATATACTCGACATAAATACTAACACAGAAGTCAGGACACCGGAAGAGAACATACAAGCACCATCAATATCAGAAGTGGAAATAGCAATTAAACAATTAAAAAACAACAAAGCTAGCGGAGAAGACCAACTAACGGCAGAGCTATGGAAGTACGCCGGAGAAAACGCAGTGGCCAGCCTCCACAAGAACATTCAAAAGATCTGGAAAGAGGAGAAATTACCGACAAGATGGACAACAGCGATAATATGTCCCATCCACAAAAAAGGGAGTAAGACAGACCCAGGCAATTATAGAGGGATCTCCCTACTGGACTGTACGTACAAGATTCTCTCCAAAATAATTTATAACAGGGTCAGAGACCAACTAGAAAAAGAACTGGGAGAGTATCAGGCGGGATTTAGACCGGGAAGAAGCTGCCCAGAACAAATATTAAACCTAAAGCTAATCATCGACTACTACAAATCAAGAAACAAACAACTAGTGATCTCTTTCATCGATTTCCAAAAAGCCTACGACAGCATACATAGAGAATCTTTGAAGAAGATACTGAGAAATTTAGGCTTACACCCCAAACTGATCAAAATGATTGGGCTTACACTGGAGAACACAACCTCTAAAGTCAAATTCAGAGGAGCAACCTCAGACGCGTTCGAAATTAAAACAGGATTAAGACAGGGGGACGGGCTGTCCCCAATTCTGTTTAACTGTGCACTGGAATATCTGATGAGAGAATGGAGGAAGATTAATCCAGAACTAATAAAAGTAGGAACAAAAATCAAAGTAAACTGTTTAGGTTTTGCGGACGACTTAGCGCTATTAGCAAACAACATAAAAGAGGCAAGAACGCAAATTGAGACACTAGAAGAGATAGCTGGGAAAATTGGACTAAAAATCTCGTTCCAAAAGACCAAAATCATGGTCAGGGATCCTCTCTGCGTTGATCACATATCAATTTTCAACACTAAAGTAGAACTGGTGAAAAAATTCAAGTATCTAGGGGAAACAATAACACACAACAATAACGAGAAAATAAACTGGAAAGAAAGAACTGACAAACTGAAGAAGTCTCTATTCACAACTCAGAACATATACAATAAGAGATGCCTATCAACAAAAACCAAAATCAGACATTACCAGACGGTGATTCTCCCGGAAATACAATACGCATGCGAGACAATCTCCGGACCGTACAAAATAGGAGAGATAGAAGCAATAGAAAAAATAGAAAGAAGGATAGTAAGAAAGTGTATAAACAAGAAGAACCTAGTGGAAGGCCAATGGAGAATAATCCCAAACGAAACCGTCTACAAAACAATCACTCCACTAACAGAATTCTTCAGAAGGAAAAGGATATCATTCCTGGGACACATACTGAGAACGGAAGACACTAGACTAGCTAAACGACTGATCGACTTTTATTGGAATAAAAAAATCAAGTCAAACTGGGTGAGAGAAGTGCAGAAGGACATGGAAGAACTAGGAATCTCGAAGGAGGATCTTGTAACAAAATCACAGAAATACAGCGAATGGGTAAAAACAAACACAATAACACTCACGCACAAACCAAGGCAGAGACGAAATGTGGTGTATTCAGAGGAGGAAAGAAAACGAAGATCGGAACGGCTCAAAAAAATATGGGCTAAGAAGAAAGAAGAAACAGCCAAACAAATGAAACGGCTAAGGACGACTACAAGATTTGAACTAAAGTGATCCAATAGGGTCGTAAAAGCAATAAAAAAAAAAAAAAAAAAATCCCATCCACCAGCTGACATTGGAGACAACATCACCATACCTATTCCAGATATAATAAAGGCAGAGGTGACCGTCGAAATATAATTGGAGTAATACTTCAAAGAGACTGATGAGGGCCTCTACAAAGTTGGCACCAAACATGGCGTACTTCAAAAACATTATTACAGGTACAATTTTATTAAAATTTTCGATAGTTTTCTATAATAAATTGTTAAAAATATTTATTTTAACTTCTTTTTTATTTTTTAGAACTGATTTAGATGTCTGTATTTAAAAGTTTTTAGATGTAGGAGGTATTAACTAGAACACTGAAATATCTTTAAGGACTGCAGCCACAAAACATTCTGTCGGATCAGGGCAAGGCTTCGTGAAATGCAGTTGCAGGAAAAACTGTACAACAATAAACGCAATTGTAAGAAAAACTAAGTACCCTGCAATTCTAAGTGTCACCGACGTAAACCTTGCAAAAATGAGTAAATAAGGAAATTGCAGATAAGGTGATTTCTGTGGATAGATATATCTAAGTTGATCTAGTGATAGATGTGAAATTACTGATTAGTTAATCAGAATCATATTGACTATTTTACTTCTATTCTTTTATTCAGTTTACTTTGAAAATCTTATAGAAGATACAAACTAGGTGAAATTAGTTCAGACTAGGACATACCAGTTTATCCTAAAGCATGTAAATTCTAACTAGGATAAACCGATTCGACCTAGGCTAAACTGCTTTATCCTATCGGTAACAGGATGAACGAGTTTGACCTAGGCGAAACTAGTTCATCCTACAATCTGGTTTGGCAGGTAACATATAAATTAATAAGAAAAAGAAAACAATAGCTTGTGTTTTAAAGTATACCGAGTTTCTAAAAAACTGTAGAGTTGACGTTATTTCTTTCATATAGTGAACAAATTCCCGCTTGGCCCAACGGCATTCTGCGCTGACTCTGGTGGCAATGGCCTTGGCCATTTGAGGGGACCGCGGTGCAGCCGGTTAGGGGCGAAGCAGAGAGGCGGGCACGGGAGGAGAGAAATAGGCGGCGGACCCCATCCCTAATTGTGCCATTGCGGGCATCCGTCACGAGCGGCGGCAGCGGGGAGCGCCTCACAGGCCGGACAGTGACGGACGAGGGGGCTGCGGCGGGCCCCCCACAGGGAGCGGGGGCGGGGGCCGCTGTTCTGGGGCGAACTCACCTGGCGGCGGTCCCCGCTTCCCAGGCTGTCTCTCTCCGCAGAAAATGTCTTCATTCACACATGCCCGTCACACTCACTGCCAAAAACCGCTCAGCAACTGAACTGTCTCCGCTCACTGGAAAGATTCGAGGTGACAGACAGCAAAAAAAAAAAAAAAAAAAAAAAAAAAAAAAAAAAAAAAAACGGTAGAAAAACTTATGCACGGAACTATCAGTCAATAGTGTCGCCGTCCTACATCTACATTTATACTCCACAAGCCACCCAACGGTCTGTGGCAGAGGGCACTTTACGTGCCACTGTCATTACCTCAGTTTCCTGTTCCAGTCGCGTATGGTTGGCGGGAAGAACGCCTGCCGGAAAACCTCCGTGCGCGCTCGAATCTCTCTAATTTTACAGTCGTGATCTCCTCGGGAGGTATAAGTAGGGGGAACCAATATATTCTATACCTCATCCAGAAACACACCCTCTCGAATCCTGGACAGCAAGCTACACCGCGATGCAGAGCGCCTCTCTTGCAGAGTCTGCCACTTGAGTTTGCTAAACATCTCCGTAACGCTATCACGCTTACCAAATAACCCTGCGACGAAACGCGCCGGTCTTCTTTGGATCTTCTCTATCTCCTCCGTCAACCCGACCTGGTACGGATCCCACACTGATGAGCAATACTCAAGTGTACGTCGAACGAGTGTTTTGTAAGCCACCTCCTTTGTTGATGGACTACATTCTCTAAGGACTCTCCCAATGAATCTCAACCTGGTACCCGCCTTACCAACAATTAATTTTTATATGATTATTCCACTACAAATCGTTCCGCACGCATATTCCCAGATATATTACAGAAGTAACTGCTACCAGTGTTTGTTCCGCTATCATATAATCATACAATAAAGGATCCTTCTTTCTATGTATTCGCAATACATTACATTTGTCTATGTTAAGGGTCAGTTGCCACTCCCTGCACCAAGTGCCTATCCGCTGCTGATCTTCCTGCATTTCGCTACATTTTTCTAATGCCGCAACTTCTCTGTATACTGGAGCATCATCCGCAAAAAGCCGCCTGGAACTTCCGACACTATCTACTAGGTCGTTTATATATATTGTGAAAAGCAATGGTCCCATAACACTCCCCTGTGGCACGCAGAGGGTAACAGAAGATATTCTCTTATCAAATATCCGGAATAGATTTACCATCATCATAGCTTTCTATCGAGAGAAACCCCTTATGATGTCCCAAGTGCCATGGATGCAAGTGCACTGATGGATTCGGTGATTCTTTCAAAAATTTCGTGGTGTGATATAGTCTGTCCGTAAACTCATGAGTGTACGAGTGAGTCCACACACTGCCTAGCTACGTCACGAGGTGCTTCTACAGGCTGTTTCAAAACGCTGTACCGGCCCTTCCGCGGAGCGCGCTTTGAATCAGTGGCGGCAACGTTCATTTTTGAATAAATGAGTTAATACCACTGGAACACAGAAGACGATCGTCCTCTTCCGAAACACAACATTATAGAGTAAATTACATAAACGTAGAAACAACAGTCAAAAATCAGCGTTCTATATCTATTACAAGTATAGAACCGAATGCCTGTTCATCTGAAGGCATATTCGTCTATTATCTATTCCTAAGTCGACGAATATATTCCTATAGGATTCTAAACACAATATAGTGCAATTATAGTGTACAATTTAAGGCTTATTCTTAAAGTGTGCTGCCCGCATCTCGTGGTCGTGCGGTAGCGTTCTCGCTTCCTACGCCCGAGTTCGGCAGTCTGCCGCCGGCAGTGCTGCGAGGCGGTCGCGCGCCAGAGCGCTGCGGGCGAGGAGCGCACGGTGTGTTTGTGTTTACTTCGGCCGCTGTAAGTGCCGTTTTCCCTTCTAGACCACCATGGCGCACAACTATCGGAAGAAGACATTACGTTTCAACTTTTGTTCCGACTTCGCCCGACCCAAGGCCCTGGAGGTAGAACGATTTATACGCGATGAAGTTAAGATACCACCAACGGATCTAATTGGTATCCACTTGTCCATAGTTAGCAGTACCGTCTACATCAAAATGATCAACGATGCGGCGTGCGACAAGGTGCTTCAAGAGGCAAAACGTGGACTGCGCTTCTGTCATTCCGACGGCAACGTCGGACCCGTTACCGTCGATCACGCAGGTCTCGGCACACGGACGATACGGATCTTCGAACTGCCGTTCGAACTACCTGCAGACGTCGTCATCGAGGCGCTCCGTCCCTATGGCAACGTTCTGGAACATGTTGCCGAACGATGGGTACAATTTCAAACCTATCCCGTTTTAAACGGTGTTAGACAGGTCCGCATCGAGTTGCAGAAACACGTGCCTTCCTATCTACGTATCGGAGGCTGCCGTGCCATTATAATGTACGACGGCCAACCTCGGACCTGTTCCGGTTGCGGGAAAGAAGGTCACCTACGGTCTGAATGCATTCAACGACGTGTCGCGCAGCTCCCGTTGTCGGAAGCGTCCGTCACACCCACGATGACCGCCCTACCGGTCACTTACGCAGCGGCTCTTGCCACGTCTACAGTTTCGTCCAGTCCGTCGCCCGGTCCTTCCGATCGGCACGTCCCACCGTCCCAGTCACCTTTGGACGGTGCGGACGTCCCACCTGACAACCTTGCCGCCGAACAGGCTCCCGCACCGGAAGCTGAGGAGAACAGTACTTCTTCACAACACCTGTTTGACAATTTCATTGTCCCCACCGACGCCTTCGAACCAGGTCGACGCTCCTCCTTGCCGTCGTCCGACACTGAGGAACACGTGCGCAAACAACGCTCGCCACGTAGGCGCAAACGCCGTCGCCGTTCACCCACGGGCTCTCAAAGCGTCGCCACCCGCGACGACGACGACGACGACACCCAGCCAGCCGACATTTCCACACAGAGGTCGGCGGACAACTTTCACGATGAACAAGACGTTTCGCAGGACGGGACCACCATGGAGGTTGCCACGCACAATGTAACGATCGGTGCGCAGGTTGAGACGCCTGTCTCCCCGCCGACAACTACAGATCTCTCTCACCACGACGCCATTCCCATGGACATTGGACAGACCCACGGCACAGGAACATGGGCCGACGACGTTGAGGAAGATACGCCCCCTCCTCCGGATGAGTTGCCTCCGCCGGACAAGGCTGCCTGTTAACATCAAAAGCGAGGCATTGCAGCCGATGGGACGGGACTTCCTGTCGGTGCCCTCCCCTTGGTGATGGTAGATGCGCGTCCACCACCACTGAAACAAACGTACCGGTTTGCCACACTGAACATCAACATGATCGGCACTGCACCCAAGCTGCAACTCCTATGTGACATGCTTCGGGCCTCTGACGTCGACGTCGCCCTTCTTCAGGAAGTACGCGTTGCCACCCTACCACCAGTCTACGGCTACGACTCATACACTTCCACATGTGATCAATCAGGGCGTGGAGTGGCTTTCTACATACGCGAAGGAATCCCACTCAAGGACACGACAATCCTTCCCTGTGGAAGAGGCATGGCTGTTACCATCTTCGACACGCGCGTCATCAATATCTACGCTCCGTCTGGCTCCACGAACCGTCGGCAGCGGTCCACCTTCTTCGGACATGACGTGGCGCCCCTGTTTTCTGGACGATATGATCGCCTTATCATGGGAGGCGATTTTGTGTCCTCCATCCGCAGGACCAAGTGCCTGGTTATTCGCCATGCCCGGCGCTGCTCACCTTAATCGAAGATTTTCATCTAGTGGACGTTTGGGAGAAAATTCATGGCAATACCCCCGGTTTTACGCATTATACAGCACATTCTGCGAGCAGACTGGACCGGTTTTATGTCTCTGCCCACCTTGGCAATGAAGTCGCCCAAGCTGAACGTTGGCCCCTTGCATTTTCGGACCACTGCGCCGTCATTTGCTCCCTGGCTCTGCCACCTCAGTCAGTGTGGCGCGGCAGAGGTTACTGGAAGCTTAATACCTCCCTCCTTAATGATCCACACTGCCGACAATGTATTGCCACTACATGGGCGTCTTGCGAAAGACGCCTTCCGCAGTACACATCCACGTTCCATTGGTGGCTCAAATGTGCCAAACCTGCGATCAGAAAGGCCTTCATACAATGTGGCAAGGAAGCAGCAGCATGGCATCGAGACACCACAAATTTTCACTACGCCGTCCTCCGTGAGCTCGATGCGCTCCCTCCATCACCAGACACCCATAGGGAACGACAGCGTACTAAAGCTCGTCTCCTCTCTCTTCAACGTGCACGACTGCATGGTGTCGTGGTGCGTTCCCGACGACAAGACCTCCTCCACGACGAAACCCCATCCACAATCCATGCCGCCTCCGACCGTAATCGTCGACGTCGACTTTTTGTCCCCAATATCACGACCTCCGATGGTGTTCACCACACAACACAGGCGGCAGTGGTGTCTGCCTTTGCTGATCATTATCGCCAATTTTATGATGATGAACCGATGGCGACGCCCATTCCTGATGATCTCCGTCCTTCCCCTGATCGGACCCTCACTGCAGCGGAGTCAACGTCCATGATGTCTGCAATCACCGCAGAAGAGGTGGTAGATGCGATCAACAAAGGGGCCAAGAACAAATCACCCGGACCCGATGGTCTCCCAGTGGAGTTTTACCGGGCGTTCACCACGTTAATGCTTCCTCGCTGGACGGAAATGATTCAGGAACTCTTTACTCCGTCCTTCCCAATTCCACCTGAATTCGTCACTGGCATTCTTCTACCTGTGCCTAAACCGAAGGGAGGGTCTCATGTCTCTGCATATCGCCCCCTTACACTACTGAATGCAGACTATAAAATCTATGCACGGCTCTTAGCAGCGCGCTTACGTACCGTCTTACCTACGGTCCTTTCACCTGAGCAGACTGCACGTGGTTGTGGGGCCACCTTACAAACAGCCCTAGGAGAATGCCGTGACCTCATTGCACTGGCGTCGGTTTGTCGCCTTCGTGCAGCACTGGTATCCGTCGATTTCACGAGTGCCTTTGATCGCGTTCGACACCCATTCCTCCTCATGGTGGCGACACGTATGGGGTTCCCATTGCCTTTTGTCGATGCCATTCGCCGGTTACTGCTTCCCGCGGTCTCGATGGTACAAGTCAATGGGAGGCTTGTAGGACCGATCCCTATACGCCGCTCTGTGCGTCAAGGATGCCCTATGTCTACTTTATTATATGCCATTGCACTTGAGCCCCTCATCACTGGACTTACCTCTAGACTGCAGGGCCTCACTTTGCGTGACTACACCTTTCGCTGTAGGGCTTATGCGGACGATCTCCTCTTTCTCACCCGCTCCTCCACGGAACTCAATGACGCCATCCATTGGATCCACCAGTATGGACGTCTTTCTGGTAGCATTCTTAACGTCCGTAAATCGACTATGATGCACATTGGGCGCGGCCTCCCGGCTATGGTGCCGACCCCACTCCCAGTCGGTGCCACCCTTCGTTACTTGGGTATCGAATTTACGAGCTCCACACACCGCACAGTGGCCCTGGCTTACCGGCGGCTTTTGCAGTCGATTCGGCACCATGTCCGCGTTCAAGTGCACCGTAACTTAAACCAACTCCAACGTGTGTCCTATGTCAACATGTATGTCGCCCCTAAACTGGTACACGTCGCCCAGATCCTCCCAATGCCGTTACTCCTTGGCCGCCGCATCCAATCAGCCTTTGGATATTTCGTGTCAGCAGGGGCACTTTTCAAAGTCCGCTACAACACTCTAACACTGCCTCCTGCAAAAGGTGGCCTCGGACTCGTCAACGTGCGGGCACGATCTTCTGCACTCTTTGTCCACACTCTGTTGCGGCACTGGCAGGGGCCGGTCCCGTCCTTAACACGCAGTCTCTTAGATATCCTCCGACCAGCTTCTCTCGATCCACCGATCAATGTGGCACCTATTTCTCCATTATTGTACCACGTCGCCAATTGTTTCATAGAACTCAGCTACGTTCGGGCCGATCTTCCAGTCACCCGTCCTCACCGTACCAAAGATTATTATCGTTTGTTTCTGCTGTCCAATCCTTGCGACCCCATGGTGCTACAGCATCCTGACATTAACTGGCGCACGGTTTGGGGGTGTGTGCATGCACCCTTTTTACCGTCGTCTGTGTCTGCACTCTGGTATGTTTTAGTCTATCGAAAATTCCCGACTAATAGCCGACTTTATCGCATAGGACTGGCCACCTCCCCACTCTGCCCTGACTGTTAGCTCGAAGACACTGACGAGCACCGTCTTACGTGCCCCCTGAAACAAAACGTATGGCTCCTCATCCAACGAATCGTGGGCTTTTACCTCCGTGCCCCGCCAACGACGGTAACCCCGGATTTCCTGTTGTTGCCCCAGACATTTCACTACCCTCTTGCTAAGCACCATACCCTAATCTGGTTTCGAGGACAGGCTTTAGAATACCTCTTTCAGAGTGGTCCGCATACAGTCCTTGACTTCTGGTACAAAGTTATGACCGCGCATAGCACCCTCACCCGAAAACCATCTTACCGACAAACTTTTGCCGGTTTTCTCCGCAGCGTCTTCCTTGACCCCCCTCAAAGTTGGGGTGTACCATGCCTACCTGTCACATGATGCAACACCCTTATCCACGTTCTCATGCATCGACCAAAATCAAAAACAAACTTACAAAAAAATGGAAGAAGACGGAATATGTTATATTTTGTTGTATTTAATGGTTTTCATTTTAATATTTTTTTGTTTAACTAACAGTCATTTGTATATGTTTCAATGGTACCTTGAAGAACTCTTGCATAGTAAAAATATATGTACTTTTAGTTTGTTCACTAAAAATTATTTAAAAACAAAAAAAAAAGGAAAACAAGATATGTTATATTTTGTTGTGTTTACTGTTATTCCAATAATTTGTTTACCTAACACTCATTTGTATATGTTTCACTGGTACCTTGAAGAACTTTTGCTTTGTGTGTGTATATATATATGTACTCTACGTTTATTCAATAAAAAAAAAAAAAAGTTGGTAGAGCACTTGCCAAAAAAAAAAAAAAAAAAAAAAAAAAAAAAAAAAAAAAAAAAAAACAAACAAAAGTAAAAAAAAAAAAGTTCCCGGGTTCGATTCCCGGCGGGGTCAAGGATTTTCTCTGCCTCGTGATGGCTGGGTGTTGTGTGCTGTCCTTAGGTTAGTTAGGTTTAAGTAGTTCTAAGTTCTAGGGGACTGATGACCATAGATGTTAAGTCCCATAGTGCTCAGAGCCATTTTTTTTTTTTTAAGTTGTGTTTCCGCTAGGAGATGGAAGTTTCCTTTGAAGGGGTCATTGAAACGCAACAATTCCTGCACCATGAGTAGTTTCAAGGGGAATTCGTAATTACGCAAGACTTTTTTTGTCATTTAGTGAACATGTCTGAAAAGTGTCTGTACGACATAGGTTTATCGAATATTTAGTATGTTGTCACACGTTAAAAAGGTTGTTGGTGTTTTAATAGTTTCAACGATTATTTATTTTGTATTAAAGGGATTAGTGCAGTTTTATTAAATTGTGCTATGAGAACGGAGTAAAGTGCATCAAAGTTCTAGAAATATTAAACATTGATTTTGGTGAGTCATCTGTGAGTATAAAAGTTTCGAAAAGGTGAAGATGACGAAAGTCTTAATAGGGAACGAAATATGTGTAAAGTGGTATAATGCTGAAACTAACGGTCAGTCGTCTCAGTGATAGCATTCCGGATGGCCAAGACCGATAAATGCCCGACAGATGCGGTCAAATGTGAATATTATGTTTCTCACAGCTTTGTTTGGTTTTAACAGAATTTTACAAGATGAAATGATCAGTAAGGAATGCTACTTACAATCTCAATGCCGTTGGAGTGAAGCAATTAGAAAAAGAGTTCGGATTTGTGGCGGAACGGTTCAGGGTTTCTGTACTGCGATAATGCACCTGTCTACATTTCGCTGCATACGTGTCCGTGAAGTTTTGGCAAAAACAGTACTGTTGTGATTCCTTTGCCCCCATGTTCGCCACATGTGACTTTCTGTTCTCAAAAATAACGTTAACCTTAATGGGCTTTAACAAATATATAATAGACTGAAAATGCACTGCTGAGAGAACTAAAGCCTATCCCAAAGATAGAGTTCTAGAAGTGTTCCAGGAATTGGAAGAAGCGCTGGAATAAATGTATAATATGTAATAGGAAATATTTTGATAACGACAACATTAGTAAGAGTAATAAATAAATTTAGTTTTGGGTCCAATATTCACTGCTGTTGCTTCCACTAATTTTGCCCATGTTATTGTTATATCTGTGTATTTCACTATTGTGTATCTTCTTCTTCTTTTGCTTATGCCTTTGTCCAGCGGTTTTGCAGGGTCAACATGGTTAGGGTCGGATATGTCAAGGTTAATTTTAAGGGGTGGCTGCATGCCCTTCCTGTCGCCATCCCAATCCCCTGGGATGGAATTAGTGTACCCCACCTGTCTGCATCTAGTGTAATCCATGGAGGAGTGTGAACGTGTTCATTCAGATGTCTGCGAGTCGTGTAACTGAGGCGGAACATAGGAACCAGCCCAGTATTCACCTAGTGGGGTGTGGAAAACCGCCTAAAAACCACATCCTGGCTGGCTGGCACACCGGCCTTCGTTGGTAATCCGCCGGGACGATTCGATCCGTGGCCGGCGCGTCTCCCCGAGTCTAGGAAGCACGCATTAGCGCACTCGGCTGGCCTGACGGATCATTTCTCCCGCGTGTATATCTGTCCTTTTTACTAAGAACGGATGACATATAAAGAGGTCAGTGATTTTTACCAGTCGAGCTCGTGGAAGGTTTAGTGGTTTGATAATGGATTTCGGAATTAGTGATTTTAATAAAATTTAGTTCACATGGGAGGATCAGATACAAAGAAGCAGCTTAGTTTACCCAAGGGCGTAAATGCGTGGGAGTGGCTGGAAGACCTGTAATCTGATTGATAAAATATAAGCAGTTGTGCCATTGCCTGTTTGACAAAGGAATGCCATGACATGTTATTTGAAACTGAAATAATGACAGAATAATTCGAAGGCATCGTACTTTGAAATCCCTGAAGTAAACGCTCTAGAAGACGAGTTTCTCAAATATTTGGGAAGTGCAATTTGCACTAACAGCAGTGCAGTTTCTGCTGGCCAAAGGCGTCCCTTTGTTGTCAGCATCTGGCGACAGTTCCACAGTCTAAGGCTGCAATGAGAAACGTGGATAATTATTCAATATGGTGGTGATTAAGGTTAATTAAATTATTAGACAACTGATTGAATTAACTTAAATATATTTACCGATATTTAATGTTGGGTATTACGAAATGGTTACCGTACCTGTAATGGAAAAGGCGTCTAGTCATAACTAGAGCTAAAACAGAAGTGAATAAATGATAATTAGTTGAAACCATCAGCTGCCGACAGGTGTGGTGATATACCTCGATAGGGACAGCTGAAAATGTGTGCCCGGCCGGGACTCGAACCCGAGATCTTCTACTTACATGGCAGACGCTCTATCCATGTGAGCCACAGAGGACACAGATGAATAGCACGACCGCAGGGACTTATCCCTTGCACGCTTCCCGTGAGACCCACATTCACAACTGTCCACAATCTACATACGTAACATACCTAATAGATATTTGCCCGTCGGGGCACACATTTTCAGCTGTCCCCATCGAGGTATATCAAAACCACCTGTCGGCAGCCGAGAATTTCAACTAATTATCATTTATTCTAGAGAAGCTGCAAAGTCATCAATGGTATCTATTATTTCGAGAACAGTTACTATCGTCATGTATATAGTTAAAGGCTACCCAGCCATTGACCTTCGTCTGTGCGAATGCGCACAGGTTGCCCGAACTCTTGCGGGAATCATCACCTTAGTGTGCACGAGTGATGAGTGGATGGGCAAAAATCTATTAGGTACATTACGTATGTACATACGAGTTTTCGAACTCCCGTTCGAGCTCCCGGCGGAAGACGTTATCGCGGCTTTCCGCCCATATGGCACTGTACATGGCCACAGTGCCGAACGCTGAGCGCAATTCCAAACGTACCCCGTTCTTAACGGTGTACGGCAGTTCACCATCGATCTCCATCGCCACGTGCCATCTTACCTGCACATTAGCGGGTGCCGCGCGGTTGTCATATACGACGGCCAACCTAAGACCTGTTCTGGGTGCGGCAAAGAAGGCCACCTCAGATCTGAGTGTCTTCAGCGACGAATCACCCAATTGCCAGCCGCTACCGTGGCACCTCCGGCTCCGACGACGGTTTTACCGATCACCTACGCATCGGCGCTCTCTTCTCCTCCCACCGGCCGCCGCCCGTCGGACCATGTACCAGTGACTCTTCCAGCTGCTACGGATACCGCCGGGGCCGACACGTCGCGCTCAAAGCCTGACGCTACTCCGGCGCCACTACCAACAGCGACGACTTCCGACCCCCACCCGTCCGACCATATGGACGTCCCTTCATTTGACGTTCCCGTGACGGCCTTCCTCTCAGAGCGACGCGACTCCCTTCCGTCTTCAGACACGGAGGGACGAACCCGCAAACAACGTTCACCTAAGAGGCGCAAGAGGAGGCGCCGTACGGTCTCGGAACGAGGCGGATCACCTCCCCCTGATGCTCCAAAGGCCGTCCGACCCGACGAGGCCTCGGAGAACCTACACGACGATACGAATGAGGACAACATGACGCCGTCTGTGGCTGTGCCGGTGCCTACTCTACTGGCTCGCCCAGATGCTCCTGAACCAATGGACTCCACCGCTGCGACTGCCGCCGAGACGTCCTCCGCCCCTACGACCGACGTGGAACGTACGACCATCACAACGACAGCGCCTTCAATGGTGTGGAGTGAGGACGTCGATGAGGACCCGGACCACACGCTGGGGACAGAGTTACCCCAGACGGAAGCATCGTTACGCCGCTGATAATGCCGTCAGGTGGCGTACGGCACGACTCGCCGTTGCCTCGCCCCTCTTCATCCTCCGCCGGTGGAGTTCCCCTCCACGGCGGGGTACGGCTCCAAACCTACCGAATAGCGACGATCAACACCAATAGCTCACCCGTGAAACTTCAACTGCTGCGAGAGATGATATGGGCGTCAGACGTCGATATCGCACTACTACAGGAAGTACACTTGGCCACACTTCCAGACGTCGCGGGATATAACACTTATCCTTCTCCTGGTGACCACCTGGGACGCGGCGTAGCCATCTACGCCAGAGAAAGCATTCCAGTGACCGATATCACATACCTTCCATCTGCCAGAGGCATGGCCGTCACCGTCATGGGGACGCGTATCGTCAACATTTACTCTCCGTCAGGCTCCACCCGCAGACGCGACAGGGCACTCTTCTATTCAGAAGAAATCGCTCCTTTGTTTCTTGGACGCTGCGACCATTACTTGCTTGGGGGTGATTTTAATTGTGTCTTGCACCCTAAAGGTCAAGTGCCCCACTACAACAACTGCGTCTTGTCGTCCGAGATCTGTTGCTTCGCGACACTTGGGAAGTTCAGCACGGCGACGCGCCTGGACATGCTTACCAGACGAGTCACTCCGCGAGCCGCCTTCATAGAATTTACGTCTATCGGGAACTCTGAAAGGTGGCTACACTGAGCCACAGCGCCAGAGATCGCTAGAGAGCATTGTTCCGCCGCCTCCACGGGCAGTCATTATTGAGATGTGCTAGAAGGCAGTGCTTGTCGAGGACTCGTGGTAGTCAGTTCGTGTTCAGATGTGCTAGTAGGGAGTGCTTGCTGAGATGTGATACTGAAAGGTTCTTGTTCAGATGTGGTAATAGCGAGGCGGTGTGGAGATATATTGTAATTATGAGAGTGATTTTGGTCAATATATGAAGGTAACGAAACTTGATTTATTTTTCATTATTTCCATGTTTTAAATAATGTGTCATTACAGGTTCAGTCAACAAAGCATCTGGCTTGTGTTCTTGGATTAGAGTGTAATTGTGGTTCTCTTGAGTAATTATGGTATTTGTATTTTCTTTAATTAATTCAGTATAATGTTATTTAAAAATTGTTGTGTTGTTGAAGAAGAACCGTGCCAGATGCGTACGTTGAGTCACACTCCCACACACAGAACAGTTACTCTTGTGCTTGTTGTTGCGTTGGTTTTATAGTTGCTGGGGACTTAATTAATTAACTGTGTTAATGAAAATTTCCATTTCATTCTTTGTTATTGTTCTAAGCAGTCAGATTGCGTAATAATAATAGTCAGGGCCAACCGTTACGAGACTTCGTAATCGGACAGACAGCTACTAAAGCAGAAATTAAAAATTATTTGCATTCAATATTTTTATTAAGCCCCCATGCACGTGGCGACCGCTGCTTCGGATCGTCCCTTGGAATTCTTCTGATTGTAAAAATAGTAGACAGTAGTATTGTTGTAGTAATTGTAGTTTAGTAATTGTAGTCTATATTGCATGTGTAGATTTGGTAATTGGCATTCTTCTGATGGTATTTTTCAAAATTTAATATTGGTTGTCTTGTCTATGGGTTTGACAAATTAGTGCAATTATTTCAATTGTTCGTTAATCGTGTTTGAAGGAAGCGTTTCGTGTGAATGGTATTGTTGGTGATAACGTGTTATATTCTCTGTAATTTTCTTACTGTGACGAGTTTTGTATGTTTTGTAAATGATTACGCGATCGATGAAAAAGGCAAAAATGATGGATAGTCACAATGACGAAATTGTTGACATGGCGAACTCGCCAACACAGGACAACAGTACGATAAATAATGAAGTTGAAAACAATTTAATAAGCAGGGAAAATAGTCCAGAACCCTTTCAAAATTTTTCTCAATCAGAAAATTCAGAGAATACGAGATTACCGATAGAAGATTCTGGAATAGTATCGAACACAGATAGCTTTACAGCTATGACGAAGGAAACTGGTTTTGCGGGAAATGTTAGGGGCGAAAAGAATTTCGAACCGGCTATTATGGAGCAGTTGTTGGGTGCAATATTAAATATGGGATCACAGTTACGATCTGAAATTAAAACTGATATAGCATCTGAATTAAAAACAGTGGCAACACGTTTAGAAACAGATATGGGAACAATGGAATCACGGTTAGACTCACAAATAGGAACAATTAGAACTGAGATGGGAACAATGGAAACACGGTTAGATTCACGAATAGGGACATGTTTCAAAAACATGAAAGATGAATTAAAGAAAGAAATCAGAGAAGTAGTACAACCGATTTTGAATTCTCACAATAATAGATTAATTGCAGTAGAGATTAGACAAAGGAAACAGGATAGAGAACAGGAAGAAAGAGATCGCGTGATAGTACAAAAATTTTCAGAGATGAATTTACAACGTGCAAACGATAAGGAAGAAATAATTGAAAGAATCAAGGAATCCGTACCAAACGACTTAACGCAACAGTGTGAACAGTTAACTACTAAATGTGACAATACCGAAAACCGAGTCGCGACACTTACGGAAGACGTAAATAATCAGAAAGAACAATTAGGTGACTCATCGGAAAGAGTTGAGGAGATTTCAGATAAACTGACAAGTCTTAGTTTAAATGGGGACAGAGATTCAGATGATACAGTACCATTGCCATTTGCGGAAACTGAAGAGTACCAGAACATAAATAAGCATGTTGAAAATCAGGGAAAATTTAATGAACGCGTTAAAAGGGAAGTTGAGGCATTACGAAAGCAAGTCAAACAAATTGAAGGCGAAATCGTAGGAAAAGACAGCAGAAGAAATTTAGAATCACAGATAGCAGAGGGGTTTGAAGAAAGTAATTTATTTCATTTACGGGACGCAACAAGAGAGCGCCAGGCGCGCGAACTTGACAATAATCGACATTCAAACTGGGACAGACGCGGTAGGTCTTTGTCGCCACGAGGCGAAAACTTTGACTATAAACACTTTTTGACTGTTCGGAAATTTAAGATCTTTTGTAATTCTAGGAATGACATACGTCCATGTGCATGGTTAGATCAATTTACGTACGCACTTCCGCCAAATTTGCCAATAAGTCACAAACTGAAATTAATGTGCAGCTATTAATGTCCTCAGGGGATTCACTACACTAAGTGAATATGTGTCGTAGCGCTCACAGGGCCCCGAGCTGTAGTGGTGCTATTTCCCTTTTAGTTTTCTGCACCGCTGCCTACTCTTTCACTATTCTTTGCATCTATAAAAACAATTCTTCTACTATCCATCTATCTAGACAGTAGGTAAAGAATAACTGTTTTACCCAAAAGTGACTTTGGAAATTACCGTTTGGATTTACTATATTTTCTGCAGCATTCATTCGTAGCTTAAATGAAATTTTACCTGTTTATCTTCGTGACAATATTACTTCATATGTTGACGATATTCTTATTGCTAAACGTTCTTGGAGTGAGCATAACAAAATTTTGGATTCATTATTACGTAATTTTGCAAGAGTTGGCATTACAGTGAACTTGGAAAAATATGAATTTGGTCGTTCTCAGGTGAAATTTCTCGGTCACATTATTTCTACAGAAGGTATTCTTCCTGATCCAGAGAAACTAGACGCTATTTGTAATTATGCAGTTCCTTCCACAAAACGTGATGTTCGTAGTTTCCTTGGTGTCTGTAATTTTGTTAGACGCTTTGTTAGATTGGATGATTTGGCCACACCTCGTTTACACATTTCAGTTATGCATATTTTGGTCCCAGAAAATGCTTTTATAAATTACGAGAAAATTGCTACTTCAGTAATATGGAAGAACGTATTCGATCTGTTCTTGCCAAATGCAAATTATGTCAACAGGCTAAGCCGCCAACTGTTTCTCACAGAGCACCGTTGTTTCCTACCATACCAGCGAAATTAAAGGAGATGGCTGCAGTCGATTTGTTCGGTCCAGTGGTTCGTTCTACTAATGGTTTTGCGTACATTTTCGTAGCAGTGGAACTGACATCAAAATATGTGTGTTTTACACCGTTACGCAAAGCAACAGCTCGTTCAGTATCTAACGCTTTCATCAAACATTTTCTTAAAGAAGTTGGTCATGTTGACAAGGTTATATCAGATAATGGATCACAGTTTCGCTCTAAAATTTGGCTTCGTACTCTACGGCGTCGTAAAATTAAACCAATCTTCATTTCACTTTTTCACCCTCAATCTAATGCTTCAGAGAGATGGATGAAGGAAATCAATAAATTGTGCCGTCTTTATTGTCATCAGAATCACAGAACTTGGGATCAGTATCTTCATCTTTTTCAAAACATTCTGAATGAACTTCCTAATGATTCAACTTCTTTACCGCCTATACTGATATTAAAAAATAAAGCACCGATAAATCGCATTTCTGAAATCGTTTCTTTTCCGCCTTCACGGAAACTGCGGCATTCTGAAGTTGTCAACCTGGCTCTACAAAATATTGCATCTGCGGCTGCTAGAAGAGAGAAATCAGCTAAACGTCCTGGTCGTTTAAAAATCTTGTCAGTTGGCCAGAAGGTGTTAATTAAGTCCCACCGTTTATCTCATAAAGGAAAAGGCTTATGTCGCAAATTTTTTCTGCTTTATAACGGTCCGTATAGAGTTCGCAAAATTATTCATGATAACACTGTTGAAGTAGAAACTCTTAAATCTCGGCGCTCTAAGGGAATACATCACATATCTAACGTAAAAATTTTTGTGGAATGACATACTTGTGAGAAACCAACAGTTTACGTAAACATGGAGAGAGTACAAGGATACCGCGCTGTGTTTTGGCGGCGGCACATACTCAAAGCAACAGTCAAGTCGGCGCGCCGCACAAGGCAGTCGTTGACCGCAAACAATCGCTTCCTACGTCACGCGCCTACAGCTGATCGAGCGCTCAGTGCGAATGCACTGACAGACGTAAACAAATACACAGTCTAATTTCTCCGACTAAATTCAGTATAAAGCTATAATGACTTCAAAAATTATGTTATTAACGTTCAGTATTTTTCAGGATACGGTGTGTAAAATATTTAAGACCTTCAGGTAAATTCTGTGTGTGTCCGACGTTAAGAGGACTTACTATCGAGAAAATTTCAGGAAGAATGTAATTTCGAAGATGAAACTAATAAACTAAAAAGGTAACGAATAATTGAGTTTATTTTTCAGGTAACATAATTCCACTTAGGTACGTACTTTAGACGTAATTTTCTGCTTGCGATTACGTGACTCATACTTTGTGCTAATTTCATGTTCTATGAATTTACTTGTGAAGCGACATGCTTGCGCACATTAACTGATTTTGACAATGATTGACTAATGAACAGGGTTGTTATTTGTATATATTATGCATCGCTTGGCTGCTATGCTTTTTCACTGATGATATATTTTTTTATTATGTGCCTGCTGTGCTTATTTATTTAAATTATAATTGTCACCTGATTAATTGTGCTAATGTGGTTAGATATGTAAGTTATACTTTGTGATTTATCTGCTTGCGCCTTCATGGGTACTTATTAAGATTACATATGAACATTTATTTGCTTATGTCGATGTGATGCTAATGACCTGTTTATTGTGTAAGGCATGTTTGCTGCTGTGCGTATGGATTGCATATTTACACATTTCTGTTTTGTTGTCATAACTACTCTTCAATTTAGTATATAGAAATGCTGATATACTGTGTACGAACAGAGTTTAGGTTACACTGTGGTATTAATTATAGATTGTTCGCTTGGCAGAGTCTCGTTGTAGGAATTGTGCTGCATCCACTTGTTGACATTCTGTTCTCTACTGGTATATTTACTCGCTATTGCATGTTTTGCTTACGCTCAGTGCCTTATATTTTTAAGATAAGAAAATGAACTGCTATAATTCGACGAACGACATTAGTACAAGAAAGTCATAGAAGTCACATGAGCTGAGGTTTTATGGAAGCTGTATAAATTTATGCTAATAGGAAGGAAGCTAACGACATGACAGACCAAAACTAGGTTTAGACCATTGACAGTATTACACTGCATTTTCGTGAGCAATTGAAATAGGAAGTGACACTTGACACAAAAAATACTCCACATGTTTGCTTCTGCTATGATTCTTGAAGTGGTGTACACACTGTGAAATATTATGATCATTAACACTTCGTAATCGTACTTAATTACTGAAAGTTATTCGAACTAAGTCTGTTAGAGGTCATGTATGCATTTCTTTTATTTAATGATGGACAAGGAACCAAAATGTATCTTATAATTTATAATGAGTAGAAAATTTGGGTCAGATGGATTACACAGAGGTTGTGTGTGGACCCTGTGTCTTCGGATTGTATGAGATGATGAATTGAAGTTTGCACTAGAATTTTGTCTGTACTTGTTCGAGGAGACTGACTAGAGGAAAGAGTTGTTATGGAAGTAAAATGATATTGGTGCTGAGGTTTATATGTATCAACGTATTGAAGAGGTATGATTATTGGATTGGAGTTTGGTGGATAAGAGGTAAAGTAAGTGAGGAAGATTAAGTGATGATTATTAGAGTTTTCGTGGACAAGAGGTAAGGTAAATGATATTGGTGCTGAGGTTTATATGTATCAACGTATTGAAGAGGTATGATTATTGGATTGGAGTTTGGTGGATAAGAGGTAAATTAAATGAGCAGCATATTGTTTTTGTTGGTTTATATGGAACAAGGAGGATGAAGATGGCAGACTAGAACACTAAAGTGGAAGGAAGATTGTCTACACACACACTTTGTCAAATCACTAAGTAGTATATACTTTTTTGAGAGAGGAAGCATTTGCATATCTTGGTACACTGACAGTTGTTCAGCAACCGTACATTTTGATCTGGCTTGGCAAACATTGCTCTTGACATGATGACTATGACGTTGACTTAACTATTATTGACTGTTATACATTGCTGCCACTAGTACTTGGTACACATGATGAACATCAAATCTTGGACAGAGTTACATTTACACAGTTAACACTATTCAATTACACAGTAGTACTTAATGTGGATGAAAGATGAGTGGATGTGTTTTGTGTGTTTTCCTTTTCTAATCCTACCCACCTATCTCCTAAATATTATTTTATTTGTTGGTAGTGGCTTGCACTGACACCCATAAATATTATAGGTTAACTGTTATTGTGTACTGTAATAGTTAATGTGACAATTAACTGATATCATTTGTGTGTTTATTATGATTTGTATGTTTAGTGTAAGAGCATTGATTATATTTTGTTAAAGAAATTGTATGTGCATTCAAACTATTGTTCATGACTGAACTGTCTCAGTAGTTATGGTGAATAGTATGGACTGTTACTTGCACCTTTTCTACATGATTGGTGCTACAAGGATATGTTTAATTTCTGCTGATGAACTGTGTTATCAGTGATTGTAAAAAAATTATGGACTGTTACTTGTACCTTTTCTACAATATTGGTGCCACTAGGACATGTTTAATTTCTGCTTATAAACTCTGATGAACAGTGTGATCAGTGACAGTGTATTTTATGGAACTGCTTCTGCTGAGAAATGTGACTTGTTGCTGTGTGTACCTGCTCAACATTGCTGGGTACCACTGATGGACTGCTTCTACTGAAATGATGTTGCTTCTTGCTGTCTGCACCTATTCAACATTACTGGGTGCCACTGATGGACTGTTTCTACTAAAAAAATGTCACTTGTTGGTTTTGCACCTGTTGACCATTGCTGGGTGCTACTGCTGGAACTGTCAACTGCTTATTCTTGAGCTATGGAAAGCGTTTATGTGAATATTTGTATAAACTGATTTTTTGTGTATTACTGTTTGTGAAAAGTTATGAGACTCTTACCTGCACATATTCGTCATTGCTGACGCTATTGATTGAACTGTTTAACCACATAATACTTGTGTAAACTGTTATGTAAAGTCACATGTATGAAAAAATTTGTATTGCTTACTGTATTCTATATAATAGGTTATTGAAAGGTCAGTGCAAAGCCAAAATTTTATCTAGTTATATGATATTTACGTATTAATATTATCTTTTATTTTTGTCTGTATTTTTTTGACGAATTTGGTGGTATTTTCACCACCAATGCTGGCAAAAATACCATCAAATTCTAGCCGTGGAGGAAGGGCATATGAAAGGTGGCTACACTGAGCCACAGCGCCAGAGATCGCTAGAGAGCATTGTTCCGCCGCCTCCACGGGCAGTGATTATTGAGATGTCGTAGGGGCAGTGCTTGTCGAGGACTCGTAGTAGTCAGTTCGTGTTGAGATGTGCTAGTAGGGCGTGCTTTCTGAGATGTGATACTGAAAGGTTCTTGTTGAGATGTGGTAATAGCGAGTCGGTGTGGAGATATATTGTAATGATTAGAGTGATTTTGGTCAATATATGAAGGTAACGAAACTTGATTTATTTTTCATTATTTCCATGTTAAATAATGCGTCATTACAGGTTCAGTCAACAAAGCATCTGGCTTGTGTTATTGTATTAGAGGTAATTCTGGTTTTCTTGAGTAATTATGGTATTTTTATTTTCTTTAATTAATTCAGTATGAATGATATTTAAAATTTCTTGTGTTATTGAAGAAGAACCGTGCCAGATGCGTACGTTGAGTCACACTCCCACACACAGAACAGTTACTCTTGTGCTTGTTGTTGCGTTGGTTTTATAGTTGCTGGGGACTTAATTAATTAACTGTGTTAATGAAAATTTCCATTTCATTCTTTGTTATTGTTCTAAGCAGTCAGATTGCGTAATAATAATAGTCAGGGCCAACCGTTACGAGACTTCGTAATCGGACAGACAGCTACTAAAGCAAAAATTAAAATTATTTGCATTCAATATTTTTATTAAGCCCCCATGCAACTCACACCTGCAGTCCAAGGTGCAGAACTTTGGCCCCTGACCTTTTCGGACCACTGCAACATTCTCTTCCCCAAGCAAGTGGTCTGGCGTAGTCGTGCACCGTGGGAGCTAAACACCACCCATCTTCATGATCTCGAATGTCTTCAACGTGTTACCGAGTCATGGGCCACCTGTGAACGTCGCTTATCTACATACTGCACGACCTTGGCCTGGTGACTGGAATGTGCCAAACCTGCCATTCGACGTACTTTGATTCAGTATGGAAAGGAAGTAGCTGCGTGGCGCCGGCACATTACCGACTATTTCTACGCCGTTCTCCGTGACCTGGACGCCCAACCGCCCACCCCCGACACCCAGAGGGAACGCAGCAGGATTAAGGCGCAAATTGTAACGTTGACACGCCGTAGACTGCACGGGGCTATGGTGCGAACCCAATGTCAAGATTCGGTGGAACAAGAACATCCCACCATGCATCATATCGCCTCCGATAGGAAACATCGACGACAACAACTCATCACCGAGATCAAAACCTGTCACGGCCAGCACGTCACTTGCCAGGCTGAAATCGTCAGTGTCTTTGTGGTCCACTACCGTACAATGTACCAGGAGGAGACTACCGACAACCACGCTGAGGAGTCTGCGTTACCACACGTAACTCGCACCCTCACCAACGACGAAGCGGACGAGATGATGGAGCCAATTACGCGTGACGAAGTCCACGATGCAATAAAAAAAGGCGCTCTGAATAAGTCACCTGGTGTCGACGGATTGCCGATAGAATTTTATCGCGCTTTCCTCACACTAATGGCGTCACGGTGGACAACGATGTTTCATGAACTGCTGACGCACGGGAATTATTATATCCATCCACAAACCGACACCAGGTGCGACGACAGCACATTACCGTCCCCTGACTCTGCTTAAAGCAGACTATAAAATTTTTACACGCCTACTGGCAACGCGATGCCGCAAGGTCCTGCCTAGCATTCTATCCCCGGAACAGACAACTCCGGGCGGCTTAGTTAATATACAAACGGCCACAGGAGAATGTCGCGATTTAAGTGCACTGGCAGCGGCGTGCAGACTCCGCGCCGCAGTGGTTGCCATTGATTTTGACAGCGCATTCGACAAAGTGCGGCATCTTTTTTTGTTCTCAGTGATGAACCGCATGGGTTTTCCACCAGCCTTTACCGACGTTATCCGGTGCCTGTACGGCACCGCCGAATCGCTGATTCAGGTTAATGGCCGTGTGGCGCGACCAGTGGCGATCCGGCGTTCCGTACGGCAAGGCTGCCCACTTTCGACCCTACTCTATGCCATAAGCCTGGAGCCACTCATCGGGAGTCTGACGAGCCACCTTTCTGGTCTCACTTTGCGACAGCACAGTTTTCGATGTCGTGCGTATGCGGACGATCTCCTCCTCTTGCTCATCTCACGGAGTGAAGCACACACGGTACTTGATTTGATGTCAACGTACGGCACTGCAGCGGGCAGTAACATGAATGTGGCTTAATCCGCGGCGATGCCCATTGGACGCGGCCTCTCACACGACGACTTAGCACCTCTCCCGCGTGTACAAAAACTACGATACCTTGGTATCATTTTCACCTCCACCGTGAGCCGCTCCGCTGCCATCAATTTTCGGCGTGCACTATCCGCACGACGGTGCGACAAAATCTTCTCCGACGACTCGATTCTTTACAACGTGTCCAATACCTCAATCAACATGTGGCGTCCAGAATGGTCCACATCGCACAGGTCCTCCCGCTGCCATCAACAATTAGACGCAGCCTCCAGGCTGCCTTCGGATACTTTCTTACGGCCGGTACGCTCTTTAAGGTCCGCTACGACACGCTCACCCTTCCCACGCGAGCGGGAGGCCTCGGCCTTGTCAATGTGCGACTCCGAGCGACGTCCTTGTACATGTCCACCATGCACAAGCAGTGGCACGGGGGCACCTCCCTTACGCGCAGCTTGCTGGAAATTCTTGTGCCCGCGACCATAACACCACCAGTACCAGTCGGACACATCAAGCACCATCTGACGCACATTTCTGATTTCATCGTCGACTTCAGTTATGCTCACACACACTTACCGACCACGCGTTCTCCTCGACCTAAAGATTTTTACACCCCACTGCTTCGTTCCACATCCAGCAACAATATCGAACTGAGACATCCGTCCAAGCGGTGGCCCACGGTTTGGCGTCATATCCACCAGCCTTTTCTTCCCTCCAACGTCCAGGCAACGTGGTACCAAGTCGCAATGAAAAATTCGCCACAAATCATCGCCTTCACGCCATCGGACTAATGGACTCTCCACATTGTTGCATTTGCCACATCGTGGATGACGATGTCCATCAACTGACTTGTGCTGCCACCAGTGACGTCTGGAAACTAGCCCGACAGTTCGTTGCCTGTTACCTCCGCGTTCCGCCGGACTCGATTGACCCATGGACTTTTATCCATCCTGAGAATACTTATTTCCCCGCCACCAAAAATCATGCGATTGTATGGGTCAAGGGTTGGACGATCACCTACATGTATAATGATGGCGACAAATCACGCCTTGATTTCTGGCAGTACTTACAAACCGCCCACAGTCAAGTCGAACACCGAACGCGCTACCGCGCCTTCTTCGCCAATTACCTACATGCGATCTTTACGTCAACCCCGCTCAGTTAGATGGTGCCACGCGCCGACAACACTCCCGCCCCCCCCCCCCCCCCTGCTGACATCTGAGACTCCCCGCGCTACTTTTTATATTGTAACCCACAGTGGAGTAGGTGCATGGACACGCGCCTCCTTTCTTTTATGCACTATACCTGAACACTGGTTTTTCCCTCACTCCACTGTATATTGCTTCACACCTCTTAGCTTATATCAGTATTGTTATTCTTTTTTTCCTACACCTTGTTCATAAAAACAAAAAAATTGCTCTCCTTGTACGAGTATAATGTCTTGTGTTATTTCTTCGGAAGGATGGCATTTCTGTTGTATTTAAGTTTGTACCAATAAAGATCTTTTGTTAATTTACCCTGTTCCTGGTAAAAAAAATCATAATAATAAAATAAAAATAAATATAAAAGCTACTTTGAGGGAGTGATTCAGGGACGGGAGGGGGGAGACATCGCGGCCAGGCCTCGGGTTCCGACCCCTGCCCGCCTTGTCTCCACCTACTCATAACTGAACACACTTGTCATAAAATTTTATACCTTAAAAAAAAAAAATGGATAGAGCCTCTGCCATGTAAGCAGGAGATCCCGGGTTCGAGTCCTGGTGGGGGCACACATTTTCAGCTGTCCCTATCGAGGTATGTCAACAACACCTGTCAGCAGCTGAGAGTTTCAACTAATTATCATTTGTTCTAGAGAAGCTGCATGCTCATCAATGGTATCTGTTCTTTCGAGGACAGTTACTATCTTCTTATATAAAACAGAAGTGTGTCTCCTTCGCGGCAGCGAGGCAGAAATAAATTTATTTAAACAAAATATATGACAGAGAACAGTTAAAAGTTCCTAATCGGAGCTTATCGCTGTTTTATCGACATGAGATTGTTACAGCGTCAACGTCAAGATTCCGTCGCATTTTCTAGTAGAAATGTTACTCATCGTGCACCCAGGTTTCGTTGATGTGAAAGAACTTACCGTCTTCATCTCTTAATTTCCCCATTTGTATCAAGTATTTGTACCACGAGTCAGTTACGTCAGTTCTCTCTATCAAAATCTTTGTATTTCAGGTAAAGTGCATTTCACGCAGCCTCTGGTGCAAAATATCTTTCTGCCAAGGAAAACGGATTTTTTGTTTTACAGCAATAAGTAATTTGCATAATGTCAGCATTGATTTTTATCTATATAGGAGTCCCGTATCGGCTGTTGAGTTACCGAGTTTTAACAGCTGTTTACAACGATAGATTTCTTTCCAAATTTCTTAGCACTCCTTCTTGGCGATTGTAGAAAATCATGTGGTTTATTTTGGCGTTCCTGTTGCGGCAAGGCTGACTTTCGTAAAAATTTCAACTCTCTTATCGGGACTGTCAATACCAGCACTCAGTTTTTTTTGTGTCGATTCTTTAATAACAGCTGTAAACGTTAGAGGCGACCGAACACTCTTTACTCCGAAGATATCTCTTCTTTTTATTGTGCAGATTTTCTTGAAGTATAGTACGCTTTTCCATCACTTCTGAATACATAGGTAAATCACAAAATATATTAAGTGGACTGACTGGCGCTGGTAACCAAAATCGCAAGAACAGAACCAACGTAAATCATCGATCGCCGCACTACACTGCTGAACAGGAAACGGACCACTTATTTTGGGTGTGTCTGCAGCGCAGTCGCACGGTTCTTCCGGGCAGAGCCACTTCTCCCACCAAGACAGCTCTCGCTCGTGACTTAATAGATACCTGTTAAAGAAAATACTTTTCTACGAGACGTGTAGACCTAACATAATTCTGTGTACCAACAGTGGAGATATGCACATAATTCCACCACTATTTCAGTTATCAGTAAATCATCTCAATTATCGCCAGCTGTAAAAAAGAAGGTTAGATTATAATTACGTAAAGGAACAAGCTGGCTATGAAGTCACTACTCGCAATAATCCATTCATATCGTGATCGAAATTACTGAACGGAACGATGTTGAGAATTACTGCTTTGTCTCGGACCCCGCTGACAGGAGAAATTTCTACCAGAAGAATTTTCCTCTCATTTCTTTCTGCCAGTTCATGTTCTGTTACTATTTTCCTCCTGTTCATTTTTCCTATTGTCGAATTCGAGTCCCCAATCACAATTAAGTTTTCATCTCCCTTAACTATCTAAATAACATCATTAATGTGATCAGACATTCTTTCAAACTCTAGAACATCTACATAACTAAAAGTCATATCAACTTGTACTAATTTCCTATGAACTGCTAGCATACAGAATTGAAAACTACTGTTGGTTACCGTAGACTACCATAAGTATGCGTAGACTACTTTAGTTTTTGCGGTAGACTTGGTTAGTTAAGATCCCACTCGCATGACCAATACGTTAGGTATGTTGCATACGAGTCAGGCGTTATCTCATAACGAACGCTTTCTTTATGTGCGGTCAGTGTCTTACTAGGTTTCCGTAAAAACTGGAAGAGGTGAACTGTCTAGAAACTGAGTGAGGATGTATAAAGGGCCAGGTAACCTACAGAACATTTTTGTCCATGTACTCTTAGTTATCCTCGAGTCTGTTACTTAGATTCTAAAACTATTGATTTATAACGTAAAACAGAGGAATGTTATACAAAAATGAAGAAAATAATCCAGATCCATGATATAGCGCTAGAAAACGAAATTTCATCAACGAAAAGGTAAAATAAAAAAGTAGTTGCTTTGGTTAAATAAAAGAGTCGAAGATAAGCGATCAACTAATTTTTATCACTTATAAAATGAAATTTATATTTTGTAAGGATATAAAATACACAATGAGCTAACTCTGAATGATGCGCAGTTCTTATTATATACAAATCAAACAAACGAACAAAAACCAAGAGAAGTTCTTGTTTCCAGTTTCTCTCTTAAACATGCATTTATGTTTCTTTCCTTGCCAATGTTACCAGTACTACCGGTAATCCTACCATATACGACGACATTTATGTACTGTACCAAAACTACCGAACCGTAGCTTTGGTGGAACGCAGTGCTACCACCATGTCAAGTGTGACTGAATGAAGTGAATTAATTTTAATTTTAATAATCAACAGCCTCAGTTGCACCGTTTACCTAGAATTTACCTAGGTTTCACTCGGGATAACCCAACCTTCTTCAGAATGACAGTAACTACCGATTGTCCATGGGGGACATCGTCAAGCTAAAACTACAAATCCATAAATTATCGTCAGACCGTAAAACTTATCTGAAACTGCCTCGGCCCCACTTCGCGACCGTGATGCGGCAGCTACGAGTGCTGTACTGGAACTTACAGTAGTTACTGTTATTCTGAAGAAGGCTGGGTTATCCCGACTGAAACCTAGGTAAATTCTAGATAAACCGTGCAACTGAGGCTGTTGATTATTAAAATTAAAATTAATATTCATACAATTGTTGACAGGGCCGCGAAATGTTGAAAATATTTGAATGAAGTGACTTGGTATAAATTCACCCTACCCGTAGCAAAAACAGTCCAACGCTTTGGCACGTCACATTCGCGACAGGAAGCTTTCGTGCAGGTACCTAGTTTCATTAGAACTTGGCGAGGGACTGAGAATACTTTAAATGCAATCACACGGGAACAGTACATGCATTTTTTTACTGTAGTAGTGAAGAGGACGGGGACTGAATTGTGGGAGTAAGTAATTACGATGTTCGGGTGGTTATTATCTGTTTCGATTCAGGGAAGTTACATATTTCTCGTAAATGATCTGTTGAGCATCAGAATATGTTTCTACTAGAATCTGCATCCGTCTTTTTATTGAATTAAAATGTTTCCTCTGTTTGATCTTACGATCACAAGGCGTTATATGCTTACACACGTACTGGATCTCCTCGTGGTATTTGGTCTCTTTTAACTGTTTTGCTTCAGTAAGAAATACGATTGCTTTACTTCCCCACACGCTATTCTACTGTATTTCGTAACTCTTAAAGACATCAGGTAAGCTAACGTGATGCAGTTTCCTGATAACACGCTTTTCGGAGCAGCGACGCTATCAGATCAGTTTCTCCAACATAAATTTCGTCAATGTTTGTTGAGATTTAAAACGTCTTGCTCTTGGAACTTAATTTCATAACACACAGATGGCAAAGACACTATATTGTGCGTGTTTCGTTTACAAGATGAGACTCATTTCATGTCTACTCATCAGTGCAACAGTATTCCAGGTTAAAACCTTTTAAACTGTTTTCCTCAGAAACATTACAATGAACCGTCATCAATAAAATGTCTGTGTCAAATTTGAGTTATCAGAGAATCAGTCCTGAAAATTAACTGAAAGGCAAGGTAAAACTTTTTTCAAAATTTTAATTGAACATTCAGCATAATTTGTAAAACAACAGCAGGCATTCACCTGTCTCACGGGATCCCGAGAACCCAAGATCCAAAACAAACCAATATAACACAATATAATGAGCACGGCGGTAAAATTAGAGGAAGTTTCAGTTCTAAGACTGAAGGAAAATGCAGCTGACATTGCTATGTAGAATCAAGTTTTTAAATATGTAAAATCAAAAACAAATAATCGCATCAGCTGGAACGCTGATACGTTAATGACGTAGAAAGAGCACTATTTATAATCTTCAGTTCGGTTTGGACTTCTCTCTGATTTGCAATTTCAATTTTATTCTATTTTTTGTATTGACTTTTTTTATTGAGAAAAGTGAGTGAGCATAAACATTGATGTCGACAATATTTCGAATGGAGACGCTACTTCTTATGCCCTACGTTTTCTCTTTCCTAATACTTGAGGAATTCTCATTGAAAAATTTTTGCGACAAAAATTATTGAAACTTTTGGCACCTACGCTCACACATGATAAAAATACACTATGCGATCAAAAGTATCAGGACACCCCTAAAAACTCTGATTTCCCTTATATTATTACGGGCCATTCCTCCCTACGTAGGTCGGCGTCAACAAAATATTTTCGCATTCGGATGAGGACGTTGATTGAAACTTCGTGAAGAGCGCCTTTGTTTTATTGATGCCCACCCAAATCCTATATAATGTCCGTGACACTCTCTCCCCTGTTTCTCTATTATACAAAACGTGCTGCCCTTCTTTGAACTTTCTCGATATACTCCGTTAATACTGTTTGATAAGGATCACAGATCGCGCAACAGTACTCCAAAAGATGACAGACAAGCGCTGTGTAGGCAGCCTCTTTCGTAGACCTGTTGCACCATATAAGTGTTCTGCCAATAAAATACAGTCTTTGGTTCGTCTTTACCACAACATTTTCTATGTGTCCTTTCCAATTTAAGTTGTCCGTAATTGTAATTACTAGGTATGTAATTGAATTTACGGCGTTTAGATTTGACTGATTTATCGTGTAACCGAAGTTTAACGGATTCCTTTTAGCACTCATGTGGATGAATTCACACTTTTCGTTATTTAGGGTCAATTGCCAATTTTCACTCCATGCAGATGTCTTATCGCAATCGTTTTGAAATTTGTTTTGATCTACTGATGACTTTAGTAGGCGGTAAATGACAGCACCATCTGCAAACAACATAAGACGACTGCTTACATTGCCTCCTGAATCGTTTACGTAGATAAGAATCAACGGAGGACCTACGACACTATCTTGGGGAACGCCAGAAATCACTTCTGTTTTACTCGATAGTTTTCCGTCAATTACTACGATCTGTGGTCTCTCTGACAGGAAATCACGAATCCACTCGCATAACTGAGACAATATTCCATAAGCACGCAATTTGATCACAAGCCCTTGTGAGGTACGGTGTCAAAAGCCTTCTGGCACTCTAGAAATACGGAACCAATTTGAAATCATTTGTCGATACCACTCAACACTCCGTGTGAGTAAGGAGCTAGTTATGTTTCAAAAAACGGTGTTTTCCAAATCCATGTTGACTCTGTGTCAATAGACCATTCTCTTCGAGGTAATTCATAATGTTCGAACACAAAGTATGTTCCGAAATCCTGCTGCATATCGACGTTAATGATACAGGCCTGTAATTTAGTGGATTAGTGTTATTGCCTTTCTTGAATATTGGTGTGACCTGTGCAACTTCCCAGTCTTTGGATGTGGATCTTTCGTCGAGCGATCGGTTGTATATGATTGTTAACTATGGATCTATTGCATCAGCGAAGTCTGAAAGGAACTTAATTGGTATACAGTTTGGACCAGAAGTCTTGCTTTTATTAAGTGATTTAAGTTGCTTCACTACTCCGAGGATATCTACTTCTACGTTACTAATGTTGGCAGCTGTTCTTGATTCGAATTTTGGAATACTTAGTTCTTCTTTGGTGAAGGAATTTCGGAAAGCTTTGTTTAGTAACTGTTTTAGCAGAACTGTCATCGATAGTATATCCATTGCTATCGCTCAGAGAAGGCTTTGATTGTAGGTTCGTTTGAGCAGTTGCCAGCGGGTTCGTGCGCATGCGCAGAGCTGAATTCGCGTATGAGCAGTGCATTCCTCCCACTTCTGGCTACTTGAAGCTTGGCTGTTTGCCGTATGAGCAGTAGCAGCGAGTAGCCAGATGCTACCCGGAAGAATTTTTCCGGCGCGCCCAAACTACCAGATTCGCGTATGCGCAGAGCAAGCTGAGTTATAGTTGGGGGGGGGGGGGGTGGGAGGGGGGGGGGGTCGTTCTCGCCGTGACCCATGTATATGTTTCGTGATATTGCTGGTCTCTTCGTTTACAGCTCCCATCTCAAATGAAAACAAAACAGATTTGTGTCGCCGGGAGCCATCAAGTGGATTAATATACGTTCTCATAATCATGAAAGACCAAAATAAGTTAGTAGTTTCAATTTTATGATTAATCCCACATGGATTTATATTTATTCATAGAGTGGAATATAAACTGTCAGTTGTAGAGTTTCTTTGCCTCACACACAACCTTGTTAATTTTGTACATTATTGTCCTTTATTCTGTTGTAAGCTACACAAGAAAGTGTTTCTTTTTTTTCTTTTTTTTTTTTGCAAGAAATTTGTTTTCTATCCTACTAGCTTTTTGCAGTGCTGTGTAGATGTAAACCTGATTGGTAATGCTACAGAATAATGTTGCAGAGTAAGAATTAAAAAGACTGTAAAAGTCACCCCATAGCAAAATGTTCTGGTACTTTGAGCTGTGGAGTCTAATTTTGAAATGATATTATGCCAAGAACTGCTTCCTTATTAGCATCCTTTGTCTGGGTGAGATATGATAAAACAATTGCTCTAAGAACAACTCTGTATGTCATCTCGCCATGCCACAGAGCTGCACATGGTCACGTGATGCCCCGCCACTCACTAAATTCCACACAGAAAAGCGTATGAGCACAGCAACCACCAAGCATTGGCTGCTTACGTCATCGTAGCTGCGCATGCGCAGTACAGCCTGTTGTCTGGCGCTGTCTGGTAACTGCTCAAACGAACCTTCTGTCTTGACGCTAGCACATTTTGGTATGAAAGTCGTGTGAGCATTACTTGAAGCTAGCGAGTGTGCAACTGATCAGAGAGCTCATAGAGGGAGGGGTGGAGGGAGGATTCAGAACTCCGGCGCGCTGTGTGCTGAGTTCATCGCCTGAGCCCCGCCCACGCTGCCGGAAACACGGGCGGCCGCGTGTGTGGCGAGTGACGGGCTCAGCGCGTACCCGCGGGCGCCGCGAGACGGCCGCATCCGGCAGCTGCGCGCCAGTGTGTGGCGGGCGCACTCGCTGACCTGCCGCGGCCGCGTTTAAGCCCCCTTTCCTCTTTTTTTTTGGTCATCAGTCTACTGACTGGTTTGATGCGGCCCTCCACGAATTCCTTTCCTGTGCTAACCTCTTCATCTCAGAGTAGTACTTGCAACCTACGTCCTCAATTATTTGCTTGACGTATTCCTATCTCTGTCTTCCTCTACAGTTTTGCCCTCTACAGCTCCCTCTAGTACCATGGAAGTCATTCCCTCATGTCTTAGCAGATGTCCTATCATCCTGTCCCTTCTCCTTATCAGTGTTTTCCACATATTCCTTTCCTCTCCGATTCTGCGTAGAACCTCCTCATTCCTTATCAGTCCACCTAATTTTCAACATTCGTCCATACCACCACATCTCAAATGCTTCGATTCTCTTCTGTTCCGGTTTTCCCGCAGTCCATGTTTCACTAGCATAAAATGCTGTACTCCAGACGTAAATCCTCAGAAATTTCTTCCTCAAATTAAGGCCGGTATTTGATATTAGTAGACTTCTCTTCGCCAGAAATGCCTTTTTTGACATAGCGAGTCTGCTTTTGATGTCCTTCTTGCTCCGTCCGTCATTGGTTATTTTACTGCGTAGTTAGCAGAATTCCTTAACTTCAGTGACTTCGTGACCATCAATCCTGATGTTAAGTTTCTCGCTCTTCTCATTTCTGCTACTTCTCATTACCTTCGTCTTTCTCCGATTTACTCTCAAACCATACTGTGTACTCATTAGACTGTTCATTCCGTTCAGCAGATCATTTAATTCTTCTTCACTTTCACTCAGGATAGCAATGTCATCAGCGAATCGTATCATTGATATCCTTTCACCTTGTATTTTAATTGCACTCCTGAACCTTTCTTTTATTTCCATCATTGCTTCCTCGATGTACAGATTGAAGAGTAGGGGCGAAAGGCTACAGCCTTGTCTTACACCCTTCTTAATACGAGCACTTCGTTCTTGATCGTCCACTCTTATTATTCCCTCTTGGTTGTTGTACATATTGTATATGACCCGTCTCTCCCTATAGCTTACCCCTAGTTTTTTCAGAATCTCGAACAGCTTGCACCATTTTATATTGTCGAGCGCTTTTTCCAGGTCGACAAATCCTATGAAAGTGTCTTGATTTTTCTTTAGCCTTGCTTCCATTATTAGCCGTAACGTCAGAATTGCCTCTCTCGTCCCTTTACTTTTCCTAAAGCCAAACTGATCGTCACCTAGCGCATTCTCAATTTTCTTTTCCATTCTTCTGTATATTATTCTTGTAAGCAGCTTCGATGCATGAGCTGTTAAGCTGGCCGCTACGGTCGCAGGTTCGAATCCTGCCTCGGGCATGGATGTGTGTGTTGTCCTTAGGTTAGTTAGGTTTAAGTAGTTCTAAGTTCTAGGGGACTTATGACCTCAGCAGTTGAGTCCCATAGTGCTCAGAGCCATTTGTTAAGCTGATTGTGCGATAATTCTCGCACTTGTCAGCTCTTGCCGTCTTCGGAATTGTGTGGATGATGCTTTTCCGAAAGTCAGATGGTATGTCGCCAGACTCATATATTCTACACACCAACGTGGATAGTCGTTTTGTTGCCACTTCCCCCAATGATTTTAGAAATTCTCATGGAATGTTATCTATCCCTTCTGCCTTATTTGACCGTAAGTCCTCCAAAGCTCTTTTAAATTCCGATTCTAATACTGGATCCCCTATCTCTTCTAAATCGACTCCTGTTTCTTCTTCTATCACATCAGACAAATCTTCACCCTCATAGAGGCTTTCAATGTATTCTTTCCACCTATCTGCTCTCTCCTCTGCATTTAACAGTGGAATTCCCGTCGCACTCTTAATATTACCACCGTTGCTTTTAATGTCACCAAAGGTTGTTTTGACTTTCCTGTATGCTGAGTCTGTCCTTCCGACAATCATATCTTTTTCGATGTCTTCACATTTTTCCTGCAGCCATTTCGTCTTAGCTTCCCTGCACTTCCTATTTATTTCATTCCTCAGCGACTTGTATTTCTGTGTTCCTGATTTTCCCGGAACATGTTTGTACTTCCTTCTTTCATCAATCAACTGAAGTATTTCTTCTGTTACCCATGGTTTCTTCGCAGCTACCTTCTTTGTACCTATGTTTTCCTTCCCAACTTCTGTGATGGTCCTTTTTAGAGATGTCCATTCCTCTTCAACAGTACTGCCTACTGCGCTATTCCTTATTGCTGTATCTATAGCGTTTCCTCAGGAAACGAAAACTTGCAGCCGCATCCCCCCACCACCAACGCACCTACTGTGAAGAAACCGTACTTGCTGACTGTCATGCCAGCTAACATGACAGCCAGAGAAGCTAAGAGCCGTTTAACCTTCACTGCCTAAACTACGAGGTGCATTCAAGTTCTAAGGCCTCCGATTTTTTTTCTAATTAACTACTCACCCGAAATCGATGAAACTGGCGCTACTTCTCGACGTAATCGCCCTGCAGACGTACACATTTTTCACAACGCTGACGCCATGATTACATGGCAGCGGCGAAGGCTTCTTTAGGAGTCTGTTTTGACCACTGGAAAATCGCTGAGGCAATAGCAGCAAGGCTGGTGAATGTGCGGCCACGGAGAGTGTCTTTCATTGTTGGAAAAAGCCAAAAGTCACTAGGAGCCAGGTCAGGTGAGTAGGGAGCATGAGGAATCACTTCAAAGTTGTTATCACGAAGAAACTGTTGCGTAACGTTAGCTCGATGTGCGGGTGCATTGTCTTGGTGAAAGAGCACACGCGCAGCCCTTCCCGGACGTTTTTGTTGCAGTTCAGGAAGGAATTTGTTCTTCAAAACATTTTCGTAGGATGCACCTGTTACTGTAGTGCCCTTTGGAACGCAATGGGTAAGGATTATGCCCTCCCTGTCCCAGAACATGGACACCATCATTTTTTCAGCACTGACGGTTACCCGAAATTTTTTTGGTGGCGGTGAATCTGTGTGCTTCCATTGAGCTGACTGGCGCTTTGTTTCTGGATTGAAAAGTGGCATACAAGTCTCATCCATTGTCACAACCGACGAAAAGAAAGTCCCATTCATGCTGTCGTTGCGCATCAACATTGCTTGGCAACATGCCACATGGGCAGCCATGTGGTCGTCCGTCAGCATTCGTGGCATCCACCTGGATGACACTTTTCGCATTCTCAGGTCGTCATGCAGGATTGTGTGCACAGAACTCACAGAAATGCCAACTCTGGAGGCGATCTGTTCAACAGTCATTCGGCGATCCCCCAAAACAATTCTCTCCACTTTCTCGATCATGTCGTCAGATCGGCTTGTGCGAGCCCGAGGTTGTTTCGGTTTGTTGTCACACGATGTTCTGCCTTCATGAAACTGTCGCACCCACGAACGCACTTTCGACACATCCGTAACTCCATCACCACATGTCTCCTTCAACTGTCGATGAATTTCAATTGGTTTCACTCCACGCAGATTCAGAAAACGAATGATTGCACGCTGTTCAAGTAAGGAAAACGTCACCATTTTAAGTATTTAAAACAATTCTCATTCTCGCCGCTGACGGTAAAATTCCATCTGCCGCACGGTGCTGCCATCTCTGGGACGTATTGACAATGAACGCGGCCTCATTTGAAAACAATGCGCATGTTTCTATCTCTTTCCAGTCCGGAGAAAAAAAAATCGGAGGCCTTAGAACTTGAATGCACCTCGTATAACAAAAACCACAGAAATTTGCAAGTTTTTCGTGGATAATAGCATCAAATAGTAACAAAACAACAGTGATTTTTTTCTGAATTGTAATTGGAATTTTTTACCATTTTATGAAGGTGGTTCTTTTGAGTACCGTCTAGCGCTCAGTGCTTTGCCACCCAACATTTCTCTCAAGGGATTACTTAACTTTAATAGAGTCCATGTGCTGTGGTACAAGGTTATCAGTAATGGTCCTCTTCCAGAAAATATCGCTAATCTTTCTATGGTCACAATTCGGCCGCCATGTACTGTCGTAGTCTGCGATGTGACCTGACAGACGCCAACTGGAGTATGAGTTAGTGAATCATTAGTCTGTGACGGTGCCTAAATACATGCTGTCGAGATGGCTTTGGCGGATTGTTGCTTGTCGGTATGTCTCTGGCCTCTCTCGTGATAGGTGCACTTGATCCAACACCTACTATCGATCTTCGCGATACGTCTTTGCTGACCGGTGTGCTGCCGACAGCTTACGCCAGCACAGCGGCATTCGATGCCCCATACATTGCCTGTCATGCAAACACAATATTGGCTGCTAATGCAACAGGGAGAGCGACCGAAAGTGTCCAATGGTGAGCACAGCATGAGGCTTTGGAGTGTGGTTGAACTACTTCGTCGGCGAGTAACTCATAACAGTGCTACAGTACTAGTGGTGTTGATACAAATCAGAGCAATGGCGCCGGCCGCTTTGGCCGAGCGGTTCTAAGCGCTTCAGTCCGGAACCGCGCTGCTACTACGGTCGTAGGTTCGAATCCTGCCTCGGGCATAGATGTGTGTCATGTCCTTAGGTTAGTTAGGTTTAAGTAGTTCTAAGTCTAGGGCACCGATGACCACAGATGTTAAGTCCGATAGTGCTTAGAGCCATTTAGAGCAATGGCAACGACAAACAAAGCAAGCACTGCATTATATCTAAAGCAGTAGTTGCCGTAGTTGACATTTCGTCGGAAATGAACTTAACTAATTTCGCTCAGTGATAAAGAATTGGGAGGTGAAATATTACCATTTTTGCAAGATGAGCAGTGGAATGTGTGGTGTCATATACGCTCGACTGTGTGGACAATGCACACGAGGAGTACGACGATACGTGCACAACGGTGAAAGTGATATTAAAACATGTCTCAAGCTATCATCCTTGTGAGACAAGAAGCCACAAATCCCGTCTCCAAGAACCGTAGTGAAGGACAACCGTTATCCAAGGTGCGGGTACTAAACATCTACATCTACATCTACGTGGATACTCCACAAGCCAGCGTACGGAGCGTGTTGGAGGGTACCCTGTACCACTATTTGTCATTTCCTTTCCTGTTCTACTAGCAAATAGAGCGATGGAATAACGACTGTCTATATGCCTTCTTATGAGCCCTAATTTCTCATCTCCTATCTTCACGGTCCTTATGCACAATCTATGCTGGCGGCAAGTTCTTCAATTAACTTCAAATGCCAGTTCTCTAAATTTTCTCAATCATTTTTCTTGAAAAGAACGTCGCATTCCTTCCGGGGATTCCCATCTGAGTTCCTGAAGCATCTCCGTAACACTTACGTCTTGTCCGAACCTACCGGTAATAAATCTGGCAGCTCGCCTCTGAATTGTTTCAATGTTTTCCTTCAATTAAACCTGGTATGGATCGCAAACACTCGAGCATTACGCAAGAATAGATCGCACCAGCGTCCTATGTGCGGTCTGCTTTACAGGCGAATGCTACTCTTTCCTAAAATTCTCCCTATAAACCTGAGTCGACCATTCCCCTTCCCTACCACGGTTCTCACATGCTCGTCCCACTCCATATCGCTTTGCAACATTACGCCCAGATATTTAAATGACTTGACCGTGTCAAGCAGGATACTAGTAATACCGTATCCGAACGTTATAGGTTTGATCCTCCTCCTCATCCGCATCAATTTACATTTTTCCACATTTCGGGCTAGCTGCCATTCATCACACCAACTAGAAATTTTGTCTAAGTCATCCTGTGTCTTGCGACAGTCACTCAACTTCGACATCTTACCATACACCACAGCATCACGAGCAAACAACAGCAGGTTTCTGCTCACCCTATCCGCCAAATCATTTATGCCCTTATCTCTGATGAACACTCGCCGTTGAGGACAATATATTGGTTCTATTATTTAAGAAGTCTTTGAGTCACTCACATATCTGTGAACTTAACCCATACGCTCGTACCTTCGCTAATAGTCTGCAATGAGGCACCGTGTGAAAGAATTTCCGGAAATCTAGTAATATGGAATCTGCCTGTTGGTCTTCATCCATAGTTCTCCGCGTATCATGTGAGAAAAGGGCAAGCTGAGTTTCGCGCGAACGACGCTTTTCATAATCGTGCTGATTCGTGGATATAAGCTTCTCAGACTCAAGAAAGTCTTTTATATTCGAACTGAGAGTATGTTCAAGCATTCCTCAGCAAACAGATGTTAGCAGTATTGGTCTGTAGTTTTGCGGCTCCGTTCTTTTACCCTTCGTATATACTGGTGTCACCTGCACTTTTTTCCAGTCGCTTGGGACTTTGTGCTGGGCGAGAGATTCATGATAAATGCATGCTAGGTAAGGGACCAATGGCGTAGAGTACTCTTTGTCAAATCGAACTGGGATTTCATCTGGAGGTGGTGATTTATTTGCTTTCAAATCATTCAGTTGTTTCTCTGCTTCAGGGATGCTTATTACTGTCGCCCACACGAGGGTCTGTCCGATGGTCAAATGACGGTACGTTTGTACTATTCTCCTGCGTGAAGGACTTCTTGAATGTGAAATTTAAAACTTCAGCTTTCGTTTTGATATCTTCATCTGCCGCACCAGACTGGCCAACAAGGGACGAATGGAAGCCTTAGACCCGCTCAGCGATTTGGCGTATGACCGCTATTTTCTCAGGTTCTCTGCCAGATCTTTTGCTAAGGCGTGACGCTGGTAGTTGTTCGATGCTTTACGCTTAGATTTTTTCACAGATGTGCTAATCTCTACTAACCTTTGCTTTTCGTCATTTATGTGTTGCCTTTTGGTGTGCAACAGCCTCTGCTACCTCAGCATCCTCTGAATTTCGTTATTAAACCATGGTGGGTCTTTTCCATCCTCATCCACTTACTAGGCACATAATTCTCCAGACCAGGATTTGCAATCTGCTTAAACTTTTCCCATAATTCCTCTACATCCATCTTACTGGAACTAAGTGCTGCGAATTCCCTGTCTAAGTGAGACGTTAATAACTGATTATCTGCTCTATCTACCGGAAACACTCTCATAGCTTTTTTGACTGATTTATTAACTTTCGTAATCATAGCTGCTATAAAGACATCATGATCGCTAATCCCCGTTTCTGTACTAACATCGTCGACGAGCTACGGCCTATTTGTAGCGGCAGGGTCTAACATATTTCCAGTGCATGTGGGCCTCAGAGCTTGCAGCTCAAGACAATTTTCAGAAAATGTGTTCAAAAGTATTTCGCATGACTGTCTGCCTGTATCCCAGCAATGAATCCACACACGTACCAGTCTATACTTGGCAGGTTAAAGTCGCCTCTAACTAGTACTGCAAGATCTGGGTATTTACGCGCTATTGATCGCAGACTTTCTTTGAATGGCTCTAGAACTGTTACAGCAGAGTCGGGTGGTAGGTAAAAACATCCAACAGTTAACTTGGTTTGGCCTACCCTTTTATACGCGACCAGATGACTTCACTTCGCACTCAACTTCGACATCAATAGAGACAAATTTTTATCAGCTGCTTGAAAACCCCCTCCTATGGCCCCTAATCTGTCTTTCCGATGTACGTTCCACGACTCGCTTAATATCGCAGAGCTTTCCATTTCGGGTTTCAGCCAGCTTTCGGTCCCAAGAATAAATTGAGCGCGAGAACATAATTGCGTACGTGGAAGATCATCCGCAGCATCATAGAAAAAAATTATGAACAGATTTCGAATAAGTCCGCAGCAGTATGACCGTGTAGGGCATAAGAAAAACCACGGATGTTCAAGGGAGATCAAGGCATAATTGTTACATAAACTGGTGTTCACACGTTTCAAGGATGTTAGCTACAATTTACAGGATGCTTATGGCCTACTAAGTTTTGCACATCAAACAGCGCTTGACATAGATTACAATGATTTCAAGTGAAGCAGTGGATGATTGCACAACAATGATACAGAATTCGAAGACGTAAGATAACGCAGTTTCAAACAAAGCGTCAACTTGACGATACACAGCCAACTGCGGAATCGGCACGAAAATTGGTAGATAAGATAAACAAACTTATCTCACCATTTAGGGTAAGAAATTTGGTTTCAACTCCGACCAATCGGGATATGAAGAGGAAGTGCATATGAAATGAACCATGGACATTAGAGGTACCAAGAGAGTTGTATCAAGATCAGTTAACATGAATGCCTTAAGGCATTCGTATGCAATTGTGCCGATTGTTAATATGGATGGTAAATTGTCTGGTAAGCTATTTATTGTGCTGCCAGAAGTTGAAGGTGCTCTGCTCCCAGTGATTATTTCTAATGTGCGTGATCTAGCAAGGGGAGTATTGAATATTTGCTTCGTGGCAAGCTAGAGAACTACAACTATGGTATGAGCACAGCTTTTGGCCAGTAACTGGTCAAAATAACTTGCTTTTGCTTGATTCTTGATCTGCGCATGAAAATCATACTCCTTTATAGGAAACTATCTCTCCCTGAAAGGTGTATGACATTGCAGTTCATACCATCTGGAACCAATGGACAAATTTAGCCTCTGGATGTTTGTTTTTTCCGTGCATAGAAAACACGTTATCACCCTATCTGCAGCTATGTCTTTGTCATTTGGTTGCATCATACTCCATCAGCGGTTATCACTTCGTTACACCAGTATGACTCTATATGCTTTCCTTAAGAGTGGATACCTAGGTGAGTAGTTTGTAACTCCCTAGGAGTTTGCCTTCGATCTTGATGGTGTGAACATTTGTGCTCACTGTGTCGCGCCATTTTCTGTTCGGTGTTCATGGTGCAAATTATTGGTTTGTTCTGAACACTACTTGAACGTTGCCGATGTCCATTATGTGAAGTGTAATACATACATCCCACAGAAAGTTGATCTCTGCACCTCCTGAACACTCGTCTGCCGCCGCCCTCCTAATGAAAATGGTGAATTATTAGCAACTAATATTATTCCTGTCGTAATTGTTAACACAACAATTTCAAATGTGCCTTACTAAAGATTGAACTTAAGACCTCGTGCTCAAGGGGTTTCTTGTTAGAAGTTGGTTTCAAACCTTAACGTGACAAAGATAGAGGCACACGGGGTCTATGTCATCTGTGGTCTACGGTTCAGTCGTTCGTTTACGAGTCTACGTGACTAGTTAGCATTTTGACGAATAAAGGACACATTTTTGTCTTCAATTAAGTAAATAAAAACTTTGTAAAGTGGCATAGTCTTCTTGTGTCTTGTGATAGGAATGTGATACTCGCCTTCAGCGATTCCTTATAATCACTCATTTGTAATAAAGTAACACAGCACCATTTGAACTGGCCCAACGTTTTCCACAAGTATTGTAACTGACAGTGTAGAGTTACTGAGGTTCACATTACGGCAGAGCAGTAAATATTGTAGAGGTATTTTCTTTTCAGTAAAATGATTTTTTGCTTTAGTTATGCGCCGGCAGAGATTTAAAGATACTCTTGACCTAGGGAAAACCCCATGAAAATACGCGCAGTCACACGATAATGACTGGTTGGTTACGAACTTTAACGAAAGAAAAATTATAATACAGCACTAACACCAGAACCGTGGCCAATCTTAAACATACAAACACCACAGAATTAGGAAACAAAAGTCTAATTTTCTTTCACGGCGCTGTAAACAGCAGTCAGAATTTCACATAAAACTTAGAAATTATTGGTTTTAGGAATGCGTTAAGAACACGACAGTAATAATAAGGAAGTCTGTAGTTGCCAGATACCTTAGTATAACTTGTAATTCAAGGTGATGTGCCTTGTCATCTCGCATACGTGTATCTGAGTTCACTGCATGCCTCGAGATATAGCCCAAAAGAAATTCAAAATAGTTTTACTCAGTAATCTTCGTACGACACTTCATTCTCTCTCAGCAACACTTTTATTAGCGTGTTTGACATATCAAAATTAGTTCTAAGTGCAATCCATTTTTGTACTCTGTGTTTCTGAAACAATATTGTTCTTTTTGTTAACATTTTTCCTGCGAGCTCTTGAGCTGAAATATGCATAAGTTATTTCAGTTTTAACACATCCACAAACTTTTGAGCTAAAATCTGCACAACTTATTTAAGCTGACGCCAGTGGTTTTGTAGCGCCAATAAGAAGACAGGCAAACATGAAGTGACACATTACTTCTAGCGGCAAGACAATGCTGTAACTGACGAGCAATAGTCAACTACTTCTCCTAGTGGACCAGATGACGATCTGATCTCAACGTCAGTAGTATCAGTTTGCACCTGAAGTAGTGTAACACAGTAAAACTGCAAATGAGAAAAGTATGTGGCGTACGTCAACCAATGCAGTCACACCAGTCTTGTGCTTAAACAAGTTTTATGTCTTCGACATTTGTATACATAGTCACACTTACCAACATATTGCGAAAAAGAAGCAGCGTACCCATAAGAATACGAACGTGAACTGAAGTTATTACAGACTATACCAGCATCAACAGTTTGGCCACCTCGACCAAGAGCGTCGTCTGTGTGGGCAATAGTCCAGCTAAAGCTTATTTTTGTAAAAATATCAAGATAGGTGCATGTGATTACATTGAAATTGGCAGATGTAACGTACACTGATAACATTAGAAGCTACCAACTAATTTATAAAAAGTAAATTAACAGTATTAATACAATTACAAAGGCAAGTATGTCAATACTTCGAAATATTTTTCCATTTATTGTGATTTCATTCCCCTGCCGCATATGGACAAGGGAGGGCTGACAGCAGCACAATCCGCAGCTCTTCAGCCGAGTGATACACCAAATAAAAATATGAAAACGATAGATATAAAAGGCGATGAAGGGGGACATAAGAACATAATAAGGGGAGACAGTGGGGGTTAAAATACACACGTACACGGAGACGTTCATTGTGAGATAGTCAAAAAAGTTCACAAAAAGATAAAAAAACACAGTTGGCGATCTGCGGAACACGTAAAATACACTGAAGTCACACCACAAGTTAAAGGTTGGTAACAGTACTAAAACACACTACAACGACGACACTTTAAAACCACTGCGCTAGACAGAGCACATACGACGAAGAGTAAAAACCGCCGGGAGGGACTTGCTGAGGGAGGGGAGGCCTGAGAGGAGGAAAAAGAGGGAAAAGAGAGGACGGAGGGGACAGAGGGAATTCTTCGAATAACCAGTTACAAAAATATGTAAGTGCCATCTACAAATGCCGAGAAGATACATATTGCATATAAAAGCACAAAATTGAAAAAAATACTATAGACGCAATCTTGTAGAAACATAACATATGAAATAATATAAAACAAAAATTTAATTTAAAATATAAAACAGTGATATAGAGAAGGACAAGGATGTGGAAAACATGGCCTTGTATGTAGGATTCAGGAAATGACTATATGTGAATATACGAAAACTGACATATGGTGCTGATAGACAAAGTGCTGTAAAAAGTAACAAACTCTAAATAAGATTTGTATGAAATTAAAATACAAACAATTATAAGGAGCATCTGAAGCAAAAACTTTTGCCTCCCCATCTTGATGTGAATCTAACAACAAGAACGTTGTAATGTAGGGCATATAAGAATTGCAGTCAAAGTAACATGTACAGTTGTGTATAATAAAGCTGCGCACAACCTGGTCTTAGGGCACTTGTTTTTAGGTCACTTGTGTTACTTAAAACTGCTGGGGAAAGGGATGTCTCTCCTCCCGCCCCCTCCATGTCCCAGTAAGATTCAAACACCACCTCCTCAACCTTTATAACTACAGCAATTGTGTAGATCTCTTCATTCAAGTCTGTGCACTATAGGGAGAGGATCAGGTTTGTTATAAACAAATTTTTATTAAGAATAAGTTTTTCAATAGTTCAGTTGTACTCTGTAGTAAAGGATCTAGAAATAATAACACTGATATAACGAATTAATTAATTGCTTACCAACAAATTTACTATTTGCAATACAATAATTGTTGTTGTTAATTATCATTTTTAATTTCTGTTTTGTTTACAAATCTATTTCACAATAAATAACTTTTTCTGGTGATATACACATGTTGCTAATAATATGTGGTACATTTATACACTGGCAAGTAGCAAGTAGACGTAAACTTGTCACTCTTTTACACTCACACACATACATTCTCACATGCATAAGTTTATACAATAAAACACACACACACACACACATACAAAATGTGACTACACATACGATATGTACAATTTCCACACACACATAATGTGCGGTCAGACATACATATTCATACACATACCTACGACAAGTGGTTCATCCAACTATTCCGCATTTACTCACACACATATCCACTGTTTAGGAATAAATAACCATTCACACATGGATAGTGTATGAGAAGGTCTCGATACCATCCCTAGATATGAAGCATTTGTCTTCGTGACATGATAGCCTTTCAGCTGCACAACAGTATGTACTTCATAGCCTCACGATAGAAACACTACTTAGCACATCCTCTATTGATCAGTACCAACGCCCTTGAGCAGGCACCTCTTGTAACCCTCTGTTGTGAGTGCCTTTGAGAGTGCACGATGCACACACTTAGATCGCCTTTGGGTGGGGATTCGACCGTCGATCAATGTAAACGTGTCGGATCTTCGAGCGAATCACATTTTTGCTACACTACGTCGCTGGTCGTCTCCACAAACGCAGTCACCAATGTGAACAGAGGTTCAAAATGTACAGTGGAAGCAGTATTATGCTATGGGCAACATTCTCCTACGCTTGCATGGGACCTGTGGTAGTAATCGAAGACACGCGGACAGCTGGAAACCACCCACGTCCCTTCATGCTTGATGTCTTTCCCGACGGCGATGACATCTTTCAGCAACATAACTGTCCGTGTCTCGGAGCCCGAATCATGCTACAGTTGTTTGAGGAGCATTACAGTGAACTCACGTTGATGTCTCGCCGACAAAATTTGCCTGATGTAAATTCTACGGAACCCATATGGGTCGCTATCGGGTGCCATCACTGCGTACGCAAATCAGCGGCCCGTTATGTACGCGAATTGCATGATCTGTACGTAGACATCTAATACCACATATATTCACAATCCTATCAACAAACTCTCTGATCCCTGATACGCAGAAACAGTGATGTATTTCGTTCCAAAGTCGGACAAACAACCCATTAAGCAGGCTCATCAGTTTCTCTGCATCGGAGTACTGTTGCGCTTTTGAGAAAAGAAAAAAGTCGTAAGTATTCGCAAAAATACACATCTATACAACAAGAGAGAGAGAGAGAGAGAGAGAGAGAAAGTGGATTAATACATTTGAAATTGAAGACTCATACGAGGTGCGGCTAGAAAAAAACCGGACTGATGCTGGAAAAAACATTTATTTACAATTATTTACAATTTCATGTTATCTCCTTCAATGTACTCTCCTCCTCGGTCTCTACACCGCTCCATACGAATTTTCCACTGTTCATAGCAATGCTGCAGACCATTTTCGTTAAGTCCATACATTACTTCCGTCGCTTTTTCTTTTACTGCTTCAACAGTCTCAAATCTAGTTCCTTTCAAAGCTGACTTGACTTTAGGGAAAAGAAAAAAGTCACAGGGGGCCAAATCAGGTGAGTAGGGTGGATGATCTAAGATGGGAATGTTGTGTTTTGCCAAAAACGTCTTCACTGACAACGCACTGTGAGCTGGGGCATTGTCTTGGTGAAGAATCCATGACTTTTTTCTCCACAAATCGTTCCGTTTTCTCCGTAGTAGCTCACGTAGGGTAGCCAGGACGCTAATGTAGTAATGCTGATTCACTGTTTGTCCCTCTGGTACCCAATCAATGTGCACAATCCCTTTGATGTCAAAAAAAACAATCATCATTGCCTTGAATTTCGATTTTGACATTCGTGCTTTTTTTTGTCGTGGAGAACCAGGAGTTTTCCTATGCATCGATTGGCGTTTACTTTCGGGATCGCAAGTAAAAAACCACGATTCATCGCAAGTAATAGCATTTTGTAAGAAGGTGGGATCACTTTCAATGTTTTCCAGGATGTCAGAACAAATCATTCTTCGGCGTTCCTTCTGTTCAATTGTGAGACACTTTGGAACCATTTTTGAACACACTTTGTTCATGTTGAAACTTTCATGAAGAATCTGCCTAACACTTTCCTTGTCAACTCCTGTTAACTCAGACACTGCTCTGATTGTTAAACGGCGATCTTGTCGAACAAGTTTACCGATTTTTTCAATGTTTGCATGAGTTTTTGCTGACAATGGTCTGCCAGTGCGAGTGTCATCACTGGTGTCTTCGCGGCCATCTTTAAATCGTTTAAACCACTCAAACACTTGTGTTCGCGATAAACAATCATCGCCGTACACTTGTTGTAACATTACAAACGTTTCACTTGCAGATTTTCCTAGTTTGAAACAAAATTTGATGTTAACACGCTGTTCTTTCTGTACACTCAACATTTTCCGACGCACGGACAAAACGTCAACTACTTAAAACAGACGTCACGGGCAGACTGAGTGTAGGAGGCAGATGAAACTCGAGCAATAGGCGGAGCGAGAGTCACGTGACAGGCCACGCGACTTTCAGCCTTATTGCATTCGTTTCATTGTTTCACCAGTACTAGTCCGGTTTTTTTCTAGCCACACCTCGTATTATTCTGACTGGCTGTGGTGACTTATTTGTAACGATGCTTTATGATGCTGAAATTTCTACTTGGACGAACAGAACACAACTAACGAGACTCACGCAGTTGGCCTGGGATGATCTTTATGTGGCGGTGACTGGCATGGTCTGGTGCTGAGTTTGGACTAAGTGTCACATTTCACGTTAGTGTTGTCCACTTTATGAGCAACTCACAATTTGTAGGGTTTGCTATGAAACTTGTATTGCCTCTTTACTTGTATTGTTTCATTTATATTGGGCTCATTTACTTTGCATTTGCAAGCTTTATAGATTAGAAAATCTTGTAGCGTTTCCCAACCTGTCTTCCTCATAAATATGGTACTTCCCTGATATGTTAGCGGGACATTCTTGATTAAATTGAGCTTCTACAAAGCTTTGTGTTTCAGTATTTAGGAGAATTTGTGCTCATTGTATTGAAGCAGCTTCTCAGTCAATTTTACAAGATTTTACGTTCATTTCGTTGGAAACTTATTCTCTGTCGTTTTAATGTGGCATGTGTCGAGATAGTAGAGTAAATGAATGACTTATTAACCTCAGACTTGATTTTAATCTCAAAACCAAAGTATTGTCCTACAACTTATCCTGCTTAGGCTGTCCCCTAAAAATAAATATAGCCTGTTTATCCGCATTTCTAATTTGTTTGTCCCGTTGTGGCGTTCCTCCGTCGCAGTACAATGGCCAAATCTTTTAATCATTCAGTTTACACTCGGGCATTGTGATCAGTTGTTTAACTGATGGATAATGAGCACTGTACTACCATATCTAACGTGCTGCAGAGGATATCGTAAATACAGGCAGCCTGCATACAACAAGCAACGGACAGAAACAACGACTCTTGCATTCATTAATGTTTCTAATTTTGATTATTCTTTTTGTGGTATATGTGACTTTTAATATAATACAATGATTCTTTCAGTATTTTATATGAATGTTTGAATAAGTCAGGGTAAAAGGTCTCTTTTTGCCAACGTGCTGCAACTTTTTTTGGCTTCTCTAATGTCATGCTGCGTTACAGTCGCTTGCGTATTTCAGTGTGTACTAGGACTGCATACATGTCTCCACAAACAAATAAAAATTAGCTTCGTAATTACATCTGCTGCGAGAGAACTAAAGCTTTATGAGCATCCCCCGCATTATAACATCGACAGACATTGTTTCTATATGATAAACAGTTTATGAAGAATTAGAGGCGTGCAGTTATGTGATACGCTTTGTCATACTTTGTACAGATTGAATTGAGAGGAAATCAGCAAAACTTCATTGAACTGTTCTTATGTCGACTAGTAGAGTGGTACCATGCGGGCATAGAGGGCCCTTCCTGCAAGGTGGCGTAAGGCCGTCGCATTGAACTGAGAATGTGTTGAAAAATAGGGTTTTGCAGCAAAAGGAGTGGGGAATAATATGGTGTATTGGAATCCCGAATAAAACTGATCTTATTTTAGTAAAAGAAAGTTGCATTAGTTATTGAACGCCCCTCGCATGTTATCATAATGAATTCCCTATGGAGACCATGAGGCAGTGCAGCCATCACGAACGCAGCGTCCATGTTCTTAACGTCCATATAATGTTCCTGTTACTTCTTTATGTAACAGTGAACTCACAGGGGCTTGTGATGAGTCTTGTACCATAGGGATCAAGGGATAGGATGGTGTTTGGTGGCTGATGTCCTCCTTCTACAACACAACTGCACACTTGGATTTAAAGGGTTCTTTATTTAGTTGAACAGAAAACTACTTGTCTTCAATAGAGTCCATGTGTTGTGGTACAAGCACTTCTGTAATAGTCCACGTTAGCCTCAGCTGCTGGTGAAGTACAAGTCCCACTATGCGATGAATGACAGACGCCAAACTGGAGTGTGAGTGCAGGTTAGTGCGTCGGTGACTGAGCTAGTGACTGAGACTGACTGAGGCTGAGCCTGAGCCCTCCGGTCGGCAGCAGTGATCTAAATACCTGCGGAGAGGGCGTTGGCGGCCTGTTGCTTGTGAGTCTGTCTTTGGCCTCCCTCCTGATAGGCGTGCTTGATTCAGCGCCTACTATCGAACTTCTTGCTACATCTTTGCCAACACGTGTGCTGGCGCCAGCAAATTTCCCCCCTCCCCCCTCCCCGAAAATGCTGCACTGTTGTCGTGTAGGGAAGATACGAACGACAATGGGGAGGGAGGCAGAACGCTGGCCATAGAAGTGATCTGGGAGCAGTGACTGTTGCGGACGGATTACTCCTCGCCGTACCCCAGCATCTGGCATGCTAGACAGACTGTCCAGGTCCATCTGGTCGGCGAGCGGGGACCGCAGGGGCGAGGGTGCATCGTCCATCCGCTCCTCCTGGGGTGCCCTGGTGGCACCAGCGGGCGTCTGCGAAGACCGTACGGTACCGTGAGGCCTTGAATCTGGGAGAGGAAAAGCAGCAGAATCATGGGGCATATGACGTGTACGAATTTGGTTCTGGTGGCGACGCTGCCAACCATTGGGACCTGCAATCAAGTACATAAAAGAGCCAATGCGTTCCTGAATCACGCCCCTTTCCCAGCGCCCACAGTTGCCGTAGACCATGAAAGGAACAAGATCACAAGGCGCAAAGAGATACTTGCGGACCGTTGGCGGCGCCGGATGCTGTGGTGGATGTAGCACGTCTAGCAGCGTCAAATGGCGGCATGCCGGTGATGTTCCGTCTTATTGGTGGGAAGGATAGGAGGCGAGAAAGAGTTGGAGCACCTGTTTCCATGTGTGGCTGGTGTGAAGCATGACCATCTATTGTTTAAAAGTGCGTACGAAGCATTCTGCTTCTCCATTGGACTGCGAGTGAAACGGAACACTTGTTAGATGACGAATGCCATTTCTTTCACAAAACTTCAATATACATATGTTGTTGCTTTCGGGAATGTCCCAAAGCGACAAGCATGATCAAACGAAGAAATGAAAACAGTAGAGGCTCGATAGTAGGTTAGGTGAGGACTCAACTTTCATGTCCAAGATCGGTGGGCGACGAACTTCGTTGCACTCGCGAGCACCACCCCACACTCCAACCGCTCATGCACGCCGCCAGCGGTTCCGTTCTGGCCGCGCGCGACTGGGACTTGGTTGCTGCTCCTCGCCAACCGACCGACCTCTCAGGCCGAGAAACGGTGAAAGGACCAAATATACGCCGGACAATAACACGACCAACCGAAAGACCTACCAACGGTCGTCCTGCCCCAATCTCCCTCTGTCGGACAATTCATGTGTGTCGGCAGCGGTCGGCGAGCACTGGCTGTCCGCACCTTACCGGCGCTCCGTCCTCCGACTATACTGCTGCATCCAACTGACTGCCAGGCACACGACGACCCAGAAATACTATCGGTCGCTCCAGAGATGGTACGACAGTGCACTTATCGATAGGCGCTGCTCTTACCGCTCATGGGCGGGATTACTGAGGGCAGTAGATGGAATAAGAAAACGAGGCGGCAGTACCGTAATAGAAGATGGCAAACAATAAATGGCTCAGCCTGTTTATAGGTTTATGGGCTGTCCGCACGGCTGTGTATGCGCTCGTTGTTGTAGCTGCTTGGGGCGGTCGCAAACAAGGAGCGACTCGATCTGACAAATCGGGGCCTGGTCAAACTTATGGCACCCGAATCATATTGTTCTAAGATTTTCAACACCTGAGGAAGTGATAGATCAGAGTACTTTAGAGTCTGTTCCCGTATTCTACACAGAGACATTGAATGTTATAGCATTCCTAATCATTCATTCACTGTAAAAGTTGCCACAGCTACACTTACATTTACGCTTCCTAGTTATGCCCATTAACTGATACCTAGCTGGAGCTATTTGGACTTGCTGGTCATGTTTGATGTTGTGGTCTTCAGTCCTAAGACTGGTTCGATGCAGCTCTCCATGCTACTCTATCCTGTGCAAGCTTCTTCATCTCCCAGTGCCTACTGCAACCTACATCCTTCTGAATCTGTTTAGTGTATTCATCTCTTGGTTTCCCTCTACGATTTTTACCCTCCACACTGCACTCCAATACTAAATTGGTGATCCCTTGATGCCTCAGAATATGCCCTACCAACCGATCCCTTCTTCTAGTCAAGTTGTGCCACGAACTCCTCTTCTCCCCAATTCTATTCAATACCTCCTCATTAGTTATGTGATTACCCATCTAATCTTCAGCATTCTTCTGTAGCACCACATTTCGAAAGCTTCTATTCTCTTCTTGTCTAAAATATTTATCGTCCATGTTTCACTTCCATACATGGCCACACTCCATACAAATACTTTCAGAAACGACTTGCTGACACTTAAATCAATACTCGATGTTAACAGATTTCTCTTCTTCAGAAACGATTTCCTTGCCATTGCCAGTCTACATTTTATATCCTATCTACTTCGACCATCATAAGTTATTTTGCTCCCCAAATAGCAAAACTCCTTTACTACTTTAAGTGTCTCATTTCCTAAACTAATTCTCTCAGCATCACCCGACTTAATTCGACTACATTCCATTATCCTCGTTTTGCTTTTGTTGATGTTCATCTTATACCCTCCTTTCAAGACACTGTCCATTCCGTTCAACTGCTCTTCCAATTCCTTTGCTGTGTCTGACAATTACAATGTCATCGGCGAACCTTAAAGTTTTTATTTCTTCTCCATGGATTTTAATGCCTACTACTAACTTTCCTTTTATTTCCTTTACTGCTTGCTCAATATACAGATTGAATAGTATCGGGGAGAGGCTACAACCCTGTCTCACTCTCTTCCCAACCACTGCTTCCCTTTCATGTACCTCGACTCTTATAACTGCCATCTGCTTTCTATACAAATTGTAAATAGCCTTTCGCTCCATTTTACCCCTGCCACCTTCAGGATTTGAAAGAGAGTATTCCAGTCAACATTGTCAAAAGCTTTCTCTAAGTTTACAAATGATAGAAACGTAAGTTTGCCTTTCCTTAATCTTTCTTCTAAGATAAGTCGTAAGGTCAGTATTGCCTCACGTGTTCCAACATTTCTACGGAATCCAAACTGATCTTCCCCGAGGTCAGCTTCTACCAGTTTTTCCATTCGTCTGTAAAGAATTCGCGTTAGTATTTTGCAGCTGTAACTTATTAAACTGATAGTACGGTGATTTTCACATGTGTCAACACCTGCTTTCTTTGGTGTTGGTATTATTTATTCTTCTTGAAGTCTTGGGTAATTTCGCCGATCTCATACATCTTGCTAATCAGATGGTAGAGTTTTGTTAGGACTGGCTCTCCCAAGGCTGTCAGTAGTTCTAATGGAATGTTGTCTACTCCCAGGGCCTTGTTTCGACTTAGGTCTTTCAGTGCTCTGTCAAACTCTTCACCCAGTATCATGTCTCTTATTTTATCTACATCCTCTTCCATTTCCATAATATTGTCCTCAAGAACATCGCCCTTGTACAGACCCTCTATATACTCCTTCCACCTTTCTGCTTTCCCTTCTTTGCTTAGAGCTGGGTTTCCATCTGAGCTCTTGATATTCATGCAAGTGGTTCTCTTCTCTCCAAAGGTCTCTTTAATTTTCCTGTCGGCAGTATCTCTATTACCCCTCGTGAGATAAGCCTCTACATCCTTACATTTGTCTTCTAGCCATTCCTGTTTAGCCATTTTGCACTTCCTGTCGATCTCATTTTTGAGACGTTTGTATTCCTTTTTGCCTGCTTCATATACTGCGTTTTTATATTTTCTCCTTTCATCAATTAAATGCAGTATCTCTTCTGTTACCCAAGGACTTCTACTAGCCCTCGTCTTTTTACCTACTTGATCCTCTGCTGCCTTCACCATTTCATCCCTCAAAGCAACCCATTCTTCTTCTACTGTATTTCTTTCCCCCATTCCTGTCAATTCCCATATGCTCTCCCTGAAACTCTGTACAACTTCTGGTTCTTTCAGTTTATCCAGGTCCCATCACCTATTTGCACCGAGCGAGGTGGCGCAGTGGTTAAGACACTGGACTCGCATTCGGGAGGACGACGGTTCAATCCCGCGTCCGGCCATCCTGATTTAGGTTTTCCGTGATTTCCCTAGATCGCTCCAGGCAAATGCCGGGATGGTTCCTTTCAAAGGGCACGGCCGACTTCCTTCCCCATCCTTCCCTAATCCGATGAGACCGATGACCTCGCTGTCTGGTCTCCTTCCCCAAACCAACCAACCAACCAACCTATTTGCAGTTTCTTCAGTTTTTAATCTACAGTTTATAACCAATAGATTGTGGTCAGAACCCACATCTGCCCCTGGAAATGTCTTACAATTTAAAACCTGGTTCCTAAATCTCTGTCTTACCATAAAATAATCTATCTGAAACCTTCTAGTATCTCCAGGGTTCTTCCATGTATACAACCTTCTTTCATGATTCTTGAACCAAGTGTTAGCTATGATTAAGTTATGCTATGTGCAAAATTCTACCAGGCTGCTTCCTCTTTCATTTCTTAGCCCTAATCCATATTCACCTATTACGTTTCTTCTCTTTCTATTCCTACTGTTGAGTTCCAGTCACCCATGACTATTAAGTTTTCGTCTCCCTTCACTACCTGAATAATTTCTTTTATCTCATCATACATTTCATCAATTTCTTCATCATCTGCAGAGCTAGTTGGCATATAAACTTGTACTACTGTAGTAGGCGTGGGCTTCGTGTCTATCTTGGCCACAATAATGCGTTCACTATGCTGTTTGTAGTAGCTAACCCGCACTACTATTTTTTTATTCATTATTAAACCTACTCCTGCATTACCCCTATTTGATTTTGTATTTATAACCCTGTATTCGCCTGACCAAAAGTCTTGTTCCTCCTTCCACCGAACTTCACTAATTCCCACTACATCTGACTTTAACCTATCCATTTCCCTTTTTAAATTTTCTAACCTACCTGCCCGATTAAGGAATCCGACATTCCACGCTCCGATTCGTAGAACGCCAGTTTTCTTTCTCCTGATAACGACGTCCTCCTGAGTAGTCCCCGCCCGGAGATCCGAATGGGGGACTATTTTACCTCCGGAATATTTTACCCAAGATGACGCCATCATCATTTAACCATACAGTAAAGCTGCATGCCCTCGGGAAAAATTACGGCCGTAGTTTCCCCTTGCTTTCAGCCGTTCGCAGTACCAGCACAGCAAGGCTGTTTTGGTTAATGTTACAAGGCCAGATCAGTCAATCATCCAGACTGTTGCCCCTGCAACCACTGACAAGGCTGCTGCCCCTCTTCAGGAACCACACGTTTGTCTGGCCTCTCAACAGATACCTCTCTGTTGTGGTTGTACCTACGGTACGGCTATCTGTATCGTTGGGGCACGCAAGCCTCCCCACCAACGGCAAGGTCCATGGTTCATGGAGGGGGGGGGGGTTGCTGGTCATAGTACTTAGTTAATGCAGCAGTTACGTACTTGGTCATAGCTGAGTTCGTCAGGGGACACAGTTGGGAACAGTTTCTGTATTAACCTGAACACTGGGGACCCTGCAATCGAAAGGAAGTATTGTAACTTTTCGATGAACTTGACAGTGTGTTTGGGTCGGGTATTCGTGTCATTCCTCTTCTGTGTCGTTAAATTGCCGGCGTTGGGATGCTCGTTGGCGGCACTTGTTGGGCTGGTTGGTTGGTCGGTTGTGCGGCCGACGCAGCTTGTGCAGCCAGTAGTTGTCGTAATGTCGTTAGTAGTGCAGCAATTTGTTGTTTCTGAAACTGAAAAGATTGTGTTACATCCATCACATTGGCTGTCTGAGACTGAGGCGCTGGGGCAAGGGAGGGGAGGTGGCAGTGCAGCCATGGTTTACACATTACGTTGTAGTAAAAAATCAATCGAAGACTATGAAAAGAGAAATTGGATTAGTTCTGTGGCTGCCCTCCTGGAATACATGCAAGAACACAACATTAATTGAGCAAATAGAAATGAGCACCCCTGCAAGCTTAAACACAAGAGAAGCAAGCAAAATCTTCAGCCAAGTTGATTAACTTCGATCGCTACTGAATTATCCTCGTCGCCACTGACGAATCTTGTACCACAGGATTCGAGGGAGAGGATGTTGTTTGGTGGCCAGTTTGCTCTTTGTAGAACACAACTGCACACATATATTAACAGTGTTCTTTATTTACTTGTACAGAAAGCCACTTATCTTCAATAGAAAGAAATGGTTCAAATGGCTCTGAGCACTGTGGGATTAACTTCTGAGGTCATCAGTCCCCTAGAACTTAGAACTACTTAAACCTAATTAACTTAAGGACATCACACACATCCATGCCCGAGGCAGGATTCGAACCCTCGACCGTAGCGGTTGCGCGGTTCCAGACTGTAGCGCCTAGAACCGCTCGGCCACTCCGGCTGGCTATCTTCAATAGAGTCCATGTGTTGTAGTACAAGCTTTTCCGTATTAATCCACGTTAGCCTCAGCTGCTGGTGAAGTACGGGGTGTTCAAAAAGTCCCCCCGCAGTGCCGTACGATTGTTAGCCGCGCGTGCCTGCCTGGGTTACTTCTCTTCAAGTGGACTCTCCCAACATTCCACTGTTTCGTTTATCTCAGCCAGTGTCAGTAGTATCGTTAGTGTGTGTCGTTACGTGTTGACGTGAACGTTTAAGTTTAGTTCCTTTCTTCGTTTGTGTAAAACGCTAACCATTGAAGAACGTGTGTTTTTAGTCGAACAAATGTTCAAAGCTGGCGGTAAATACACAGTTTCAGTTCGTCAAACATTTAATTTAGTTTTCCCGGAGACAAAACCCCCACATCGCGATACTGTGCGATTTGATTAACAAATTTCGAAGTATGGGTTCAGTGACAAATGCACCGAGAAGCGGTCGTCCTAGCGTTTTGTCTGAGGATAAACTACTTGATATTTCCGATAAAATGTCCATGAGTCCGAACAAGTCAGTAAGAAAATTCGCCCAGGAAATCGATGTTAGCGTCGGAGCGGCCCACACAGATGTAAGGAAAAAATTAGAACTTTACCCATACAAAGTGACAGCCGTGCAAGAACTGAAAAATACTAATCATGGCAAGAGACTGCATTATTGTCAATGGTTCAAAAATTTCGTTCAACAAAATGGAATGGATATTCCTAATGGAGTGTTTTTCACTGATGAGGCGTGGTTTCATTTATCCGGGTACATGAACTCGCAAAATTGTCGTATGTGGAGTACTGCAAATCCATTGTGTATTCATGAGGAACCACTTCATTCTGTGAAAATAGGAGTTTGGATTGTAATTTCTAGACGCCGGATTGTGGATCCTATATTTTTCAACGAAACAATAAACTCACAACGATACTGCCGTGATATTCTGTTCCCATTAATAGGAGAACTTGTGTTAAGTGAAATACTGAACGGTTATTTTCAACAAGATGGTGCAACCGCGCATATAGCACACGTTTCAATGTCACTGCTTGCTGATGTTTTTGGTGATTGCATAATTTCACAGGCCTCCACGATCGCCTGACCTGACACCACCTGACATTTTCTTCTGGGGTGCAGCGAAAGCAATTGTCTGTAAAAACCGTCCAAAATCCATCGATGAATTGAAAACTGCAATATCCACTTTCACTGCTTGTGTTACAGAAAAAATGTTACAGCTTGTGTTTAGAAACATGAGTAGACGAAATGAATTGTGTATTCAACAACAGGGGAGACACTTTCAACATTTAATGTGAAAATTTGTAAGTAAACATGAATATTCAATAAATTAATAACTTGTATTTCGCTGAGTTTCATTTCGGTATATTCATTGCGGCACATGGCACACGCGGCTAACAGTCATACGGCACTGCGGAGAGACTTTTTGAACACCCCGTACAAGTCCCTCTATGTGATGAATGACAGACGTCAAACTGGAGTGCGAGTGCGAATTAATGCGTCGGTGACTGAGCTAGCGACTGAGACTGACTGAGGCTGAGACTGACCCCTCCGGTCCGCGGCAGTGATCTAAATACCTGCCGTCGATAGGACGTTGGTGGCCCGTTGCTTGTGAGTCTGTCTTTGGCCTCCCTCCTGATAGGCCCGTTTGATCCAGCGCCTACTATCGATCTTCTTGCTACATCTTTGCCGATCGGTGTGCTAGCGACAGCTTTCGCCAGCACAGCTCGAAAAATGGTTAAGATACAAGAAAAGTCGTATCAAAATATCAAAGTGCGAAGAAGTTGCGTATTATACCCAAATAAATCACCAATTCCTAGCTGTGAACGTTGCAGTTCATGTCCTCATGTTTGGTAAGTAAAACTGGAGAGGAATTCCGCCTTGCGGCAGTCGCCAATTTGTAGTTTTGTTTTCACCCAGTCATGTTTCAGCACTTTTTGTGCTACCTTCAGTGACTTTAATTGTTTATTTTCCTTCCTACATGAAGCTAATGATTGTTTATGTTTCGTGAACAAATGTTACAAAACACATGTTAACGATAACAGTCGAAGAAGGAAGCGGGTTACCTCCTCACAAACAAAAATAAAAACACCACAACATCAAAAACTATGACAAGCTGTAGAATGTGTATAAACCGACCAGCATCAACAACCAAAACCTTCAAGTGAGAAAAAAATAAACAAATAAAACCACTGAAGACAGCACAAACAGTCCTGAAACACGTCTGGGCGAGAACAAGACTACAAAACTATGTCTTGCGTAAGTCCTCTCCAACACGCCCTAATTGTTTTTCAATAGTGAGGGTGCCTTCATTGTCTATGTGGTTGCCAAACATTGTTAAGGTAGAGTCTTCATCTTCATCTTCTCTTCAGGTATTAGGCAGGAACTGCCTGTTATGGTACCCATCTCTGCCACGGTCTCCCTCTGTCTCTTCTCCCATGGCACTTATAATTTCTTGCCTTTAAGGGAAGTCTCTCACTCTCCATTCTTTGTAGATGTTCATTCTATTTTCTTCTGTAATCTCGAATTTTATCATTGAGGCTAAAGATTTGCAGTTCTTCTCTAATATCTTGATTTCTTACCCTGTCTTCTCTAGTGCAACTTTTAAAACCTCTAAGGAATTTCATTTCATGTGCCTCAATCCGGTTTTCTTGCTTCTCGGTAATCACCCATGTCTCACTTCCACAGAGCAGTGTGGGAACTGCAACAGTTTTGTAAAATTTAATTTGAGTGTCTTTCCTGGTTTTGTATTTCAGGTTCCTATTGATTGTTCCACATACCCGACTGAATTTACTAAGCTTAATTTCAATATCTCTGCTGTAGCCATATGTCATTTCACATTCAAGGTAACTGAAATGGTTTACTTGGTCTAAAATCTTCTGATATATCACTATTTTGGTTCTTCTAGCGTGAATACATTTTTAAATGTGGAATTTATGGACACTATTTTATGTCCACTATTTTCTGTTTCAAAAATGGTTCAAATGGCTCTGAGCACTATGGGACTTAACATCTGTGGTCATCAGTCCCCTAGAACTTAGAACTACTTAAACCTAACTAACCTAAGGACATCACACACATCCATGCCCGAGGCAGGATTCGAACCTGCGACCGTAGATTTTCTGTTTCAACAGCCTCGTTTGAGAACATATGGAATGAATTGGGCACAAACTGGATTAAATCCCACCCACCGCACAATGACAGCACGATACGGGACCCTCGTCCCTCATTTCCAAAGGAAGTAACATCCGGCTCAGGGGTCCGGAGATTTAAGCCCCTGTCCGCTTTCGCGAACCCGGCATTCGCCCGCCACCTGGGCCCGGTGTCGGCCGCCTCTGCCAGGTGCTGCTCGGGACTTCCCCGGGCCTCGCCTCCGCTCGGCTCGCCCTGTCGCAGAGCGGGCGGGGCTGGGCGCGTCACCCGATAGCACCTGTTGCTGTTGCGCTGCGCAGATAAGCCGCAGCTGGGCGCACATCCTGCCGGCCGGCGCGCCTCCACGCCGGTGGTCCGCCTGCTTGCTGCCCGCGCCGCGTGGCGGCGTCACGTCGCGGCCGGCCGCGCCGCCAGCCACACAGAGCCGCCGTCGACGTGCCGGGCAGCCGCAAGTGCCGCATTCGCCTCAGGTATCGCGCGTCACATCGACGCAGATCGCTGATAGGCACACACTGGCCGGAAATCGACCAACAGCTCGAACCGGTGACGTTTGCGCTTGGAGTAACAACCAGTGGCGGCTGCTGTGCAAGAGCACGTCAACACCCAAGCTTTTGACACGTTGCGGACTTATTGCTTATTTTTCCTTGAATCCTATTAAACGTAATGTAGATGCGGTAAGCTGAAATACACGGAACTCAATAAATATACCTCTCCGTGCTCCATATTGCTCCACAAAACTCGGTGAAACTTGGCATCAGGGTCGTGAACACTCCTTCACCTGTGCACGTTTTAAGGAGCTTCTGCACATGCTCAACTGGCATGACGTGATTGCGTTACGGGCCAAATATATACGTATTTGATAAACAATGTGCACCGTTTGTGGCGTGCACAGCTAGCCATCACCACTCAACCTATTAGTTTACGTCAATGCCACCAGGCCATAAATCCCGCAATGTGGTAGCACAGTCCACAGATATGCTGATTCACACACTATGTAAAACTTTGATCGGACATCAGTATGTTTCACACTTATAGAAATACCTATTTTGTGGGATTTTGAATGAGATATGGTTCATAAATTTTTGGATTTTAACACACAGTAATCCACTTGAGGAGCTGAGAACCATAAAGCACTCCATCGTCGATTGTGGGACCGTAGAATTTATAGCATATATTTGTACTTCCGACATCTGTTGATCTTATAATTTACCTGTACTGTAGGCCCACATAAATCTGAACTTTCAAGAAAAGCTCTGTCACTGGCTTCTCTGATATTCACTGAAATTGGGGGAGGGGATCGAAGACTGTGTTCTTTTGGCCTTAATGGCTCTCAGAGCCTCATTCGTATTCTAGTCAAGTGACCTTGTTGGTAGATAGTACTACTTGAATTAAATCATTTGTACAAACGGCAGGTTTGTGTTTTGAGATGGTAGCCTACTGTGCAGCAATCGGCTTTCCTCTGGATTGTCAACATGAACTCTGTTGAACCTGTGTTAAGTGGTAACAGAAAAGGAAATTACCAGGAAAAGTTACCTGCAAAAAAACTGGCGCATTCCAGACCAGATTCATTGTCTGAGAAAGTGACGAAATTAAATAAGTGTAACTAGAAGCGAACATTTAACAAAGAAATGTTTAATAAGCGTAAGTTGTTGTGCGAGTGCAGCGTAAGAATGTCTAATTTCCAGCCCAGAAGTTAGTTCGTTAACTAATATATGAATTAGGGATCTGGTAAATTTTGCTATGATCTTCTGGTCTTAAAAATATTTTTGTTGTGAAACATGTTCATTTATGTTGCATATCACGCCAAGTTGTCATGGGGATAAAAAGTCAGTACATTATAAAAGGTTTGTCGTAACTAAAATGTTTAAAAACATAAAGCACTTTGTAAGTAGGCTGTTTATGTTTTCTTATTGGTAACGCCACGTAGCGCTCTATATGAAAAATCACTGGCTGTGCTGTGTGCAGTCTGTGGGTAGTTTTGCATTGTTGTCTGCCATTGTAGTGTTGGGCAGCGGCAGCTGGATGTGAACAGCGCGTAGCGTTGCGCAGTTGGAGGTGAGCCGCCAGCAGTGGTGGATGTGGGGAGAGAGATGGCGGAGTTTTGAAATCTGTCATGAACTGCTATATATATTATGACTATTGAGGTAAATACATTGGTTGTTCTCTATCAAAATCTTTCATTTGCTAACTATGCCTATCAGTAGTTAGTGCCCTCAGTACTTTGAATCTTTTATTTAGCTGGCAGTAGTGGCGTTCGCTGTATTGCAGTAGCTTGAGTAGCGACGATTTTTGTGAGGTAAGTGATTTGTGAAAGGTATAGGTTAATGTTAGTCAGGGCCATTCTTTTGTAGGGATTTTTGAAATTCAGATTGCGTTGAGCTAAAAATATTGTGTGTCAGTTTAAGCACAGTCGTGTATAATTGTTCAAAGGGGACGTTTCAACTTTGTGCAAATGGTCATATATATTGCTCACAGATGGTTGCTACGTCACAAAAACTCAATACACAGTACACCTCTCTTTACATAAGCTGGACGTAGTCTGAACATAAAAAATCCCCTTTGAACAGTGCGTCAGGTACAACTCTCATTTTAAGTACCCTACCAATAGCGATACGGACTAGTCCTCTGCCTCATGTGGTAGTTATCCCGAAAGCTCGTCTTCAGAGCAATTTTACTACAAATTGTTTTCATATAATGAGGCTCAAAATCTTAATTCCTTACTAGTCCAAGCAATCTGACAATTTTACTTGCCTACTTTGTTATTATTTCTTATTGATTTACTTACCTTATTAACCTTCCTATTTCTATCAGTCCAATACAGAAAAAAATACAAATGAAAAAAAGACACTCCAGGATGCAACTGGGGATTGAACACAAGTTTCTGCTTCAGAGCCAGATGAATTTGACGCTATCCATCTTATGAGTACGTACGTGGAAGTCGGAAAAGTTCTTTTCCTCGATTTTTAGGAACATATACATTTGTGGACCCTACATATGTTGATGAAGAACGCTTAGTTTTCAATTATCTATCGATCCCATCAATTTTGAGTCGATTATACTTCTTGAAATTTAAGGGGTATTTTTCTCAAAAATACAGAAGAGGGGGTGTTAATCGAAAATATTTAAAACCCTTTCATTTTAGGTTGTAAACCGGTGACTTCACAAATATGAGCAGAGCTGGTCGGTCATGTCTGAGGCATTCATATTGTTCGTTATGACTAAATGTTTTAACCAACTCTTAATTACCGTAATTAATGACCCAAAAATTGGCCACCATCACTCCTCTGTTTTGGGAGCATTTCCTATTGGTGGGAAATGATCCACTCCACCAGCCCCCATCAGACACCCCTCTTCCCCCTACCGCTCATTGTAGTATGGTAGCCATCATCACGAAATGGACTCATAATTCGTGTTCTGCACATTGGTCAATCACTATGAAGTGTCAGTAGCAAACAGTAGAGAGCAGAGGTCAGCCACAGCCCCCAGACAGAGTAGTTCAATGTTTAACAGCTAGCACAGAGCATTATTTAAGCTAATACACTCTTGTTACGTACCAAGTCTACTTTTTTTCTGTAAGGAAGTTGTCCTTGAGTTAAAAGTGTGTGACTGACACACTATGACATCTCTATCAGGCTACCTTAGAGGCGCCTGACACTACAACATTTTACTGGTTTTGTGAATAATGGTAGGAAATGAAGAAAAATCCAAGTAAAAACATTTCTGCAGACAACTATGATTATTAAAGTGAATGTCAAATACATGGCACTACAGAGTCAGCAGAACAGTGCATGTGTAAAAAATAGTGGCAAATTTAATGATGGGAAGCCTTCTAGCAGAACCTATGTAGCTGTCAGAACCAGATGACTTGCTTGTTGAAAACAGTGCTTGACACACTATGACGTCACTATCAAACTGTGCTTTTTTTGCTGATTTTCTCCCAGTATTCCAACACAAGCCACATTCAACCACTTTCCAAGAATGACATCCAAAGAGACTTGTAAGATAATCGTAAATGCAAGATTTCCATGTTTAACAATCAGCTCAGGAAAGAACAGAGTTGGAGAGCAAGGTATATTTAACTAAACAACTACCACAAATGGATGGTTATCACCACCTTTGTGTAGGATAGATTCCACACACGTTGAGAATTTTGTGTTGCGCATGAGTGCCACTGAAAATGGTGAAATGTTGGAGCCGCCACGATTTCTGATCAGTTCTGAGATCCCATTTGGCTCATTAAGACCGACAATGTGAAATCCGTGCCAGAACGCACACTAGTACACTACTGGCCATTAAAATTGCTACACCACGAAGATGACGTGCTACAGACGCGAAATTTAACCTACAGGAAGAAGATGCTGTGATATGCAGATGATTAGCTTTCAGACCATTCACACAAGGTTGGCGCCGGTAGCGACACCTACAACGTGCTGACATGCGGACAGTTTCCAACCGATTTCTCATACACAAACAGCAGTTGACCAGCGTTTCCTGGGGAAACGTTGTTGTGATGCCTCGTGTAAGGAGGAGAAATGCGTACCAAAACGTTTCCGACTTTGATAAAGGTCGGATTGTAGCCTATGGCGATTGCGGTTTATCGTATCGAGACATTGCTGCTCGCGTTGGTTGAGATCCAATGACTGTTAGCAGAATATGGAATCGGTGGGTTCAGGAGGGTAATACGGAACGCCGTGCTGGATCCCAACGGCCTCGTATCACTAGCAGTCGAGATGACAGGAATCTTATCCACATGGCTGTAACGGATTGTGCAGCCACGTCTCGATCCCTGAGTCAACAGATGGGGACGTTTGCAAGACAACAACCATCTGCACGAACAGTTCGACGACGTTTGCAGCAGCATGGACCATCAGCTCGGAGACCATGGCTGCGGTTATCCTTGACGCTGCATCACAGACAGGAGCACCTGTGATGGTGTACTCAACGGCGAACCTGGGTGCACGAATGGCAAAAACGTCATTTTTTCGGATGAATCCAGGTTCTGTTTACAGTATCATCATGATCGCATCCGTGTTTGGCGACATCGCGGTGAACGCACATTGGAAGCGTGTATTCTTCATCGCCATACTGGCGTATCACCCGGCGTGATGGTTGTTGTTGTTGTGGTCTTCAGTCCTGAGACTGGTTTGATGCAGCTCTCCATGCTACTCTATCCTGTGCAAGCTTCTTCATCTCCCACTACCTACTGCTACTTACATTCTTCTGAATCTGCTTAGTGTACTGATCTCTTGGTCTCCCTCTACGATTTTTACCCTCCACGCTGCCCTCCAATGCTAAATTTGTGATCCCTTGATGCCTCAAAACATGTCCTACCAACCGATCCCTTCTTCTAGTCAAGTTGTGCCACAAACTTCTCTTCTCCCCAATCCTATTCAATACCTCCTCATTAGTTACGTGATCTACCCACCTTATCTTCAGCATTCTTCTGTAGCACCACATTTCGAAAGCTTCTATTCTCTTCTTGTCCAAACTGGTTATCGTCCATGTTTCACATCCATACATGGCTACACTCCATACAAATACTTTCAGAAACGACTTCCTGACACTTAAATCTATACTCGATGTTAAGAAATTTCTCTTCTTCAGAAACGATTTCCTTGCCATTGCCAGTCTACATTTTATATCCTCTCTACTTCGACCATCATCAGTTATTTTGCTCCCCAAATAGCAAAACTCCTTTACTACTTTAAGTGTCTCATTTCCTAATCTAATGCTCTCAGCATCACCCGATGTAATTTGACTACATCCCATTATCCTCGTTTTGCTTTTGTTGATGTTCATCTTATATCCTCCTTTCAAGACACTGTCCATTCCGTTCAACTGCTCTTCCAAGTCTTTTGCTGTCTCTGATAGAATTACGATGTCATCGGCGAACCTCAAAGTTTTTACTTCTTCTCCATGAATTTTAATACCTACTCCGAATTTTTCTTTTGTTTCCTTTACTGCTTGCTCAATATACAGATTGAATAACATCGGGGAGAGGCTACAACCCTGTCTAACTCCTCTCCCAACCACTGCTTCCCTTTCATGCCCCTCGACTCTTATAACTGCCATCTGGTTTCTGTACAAATTGTAAATAGCCTTTCGCTCCCTGTATTTTACCCCTGCCACCTTCAGAATTTGAAAGAGAGTATTCCAGTTAACGTTGTCAAAAGCTTTCTCTAAGTCTACAAATGCTAGAAACGTAGGTTTGCCTTTTCTTAATCTTTCTTCTAAGATAAGTCGTAAGGTTAGTATTGCCTCACGTGTTCCAACATTCCTACGGAATCCAAACTGATCTTCCCCGAGGTCCGCTTCTACCAGTTTTTCCATTCGTCTGTAAAGAATTCGCGTTAGTATTTTGCAGCTGTGAATTATTAAACTGATAGTTCGGTAATTTTCACATCTGTCAACACCTGCTGTCTTTGGGATTGGAATTATTATATTCTTCTTGAAGTCTGTGGGTATTTCGTCTGTCTCATACATCTTGCTCACCAGATGGTAGAGTTTTGTCATGACTGGCTCTCCCAAGGCCATCAGTAGTTCTAATGGAATGTTGTCTACTCCCGGGGCCTTGTTTCGACTCAGGTCTTCCAGTGCTCTGTCAAACTCTTCACGCAGTATTGTATCTCCCATTTCATCTTCATTTACATCCTCTTCCATTTCCATAATATTGTCCTCAAGTACATCGACCTTGTATAAACCGTCTATATACTCCTTCCACCTTTCTGCCTTCCCTTCTTTGCTTAGAACTGGGTTGCCATCTGAGCTCTTGATATTCATACAAGTGGGGGCAGCCAGTTGTTGGGTCTTAAATTGTGGTACTTAAGATTAGACTAAAAGCATCAGACGCATACATAAACATTAGAGCACGAGTGTGCTACTCAGAGTAGGGTGGCATCTATTTTGGATCATAAATTATGGTAATTAAGTTTAGGTAAAAACATTTAGTCATAAATTAGATCGGCAGAAACATAACTAAGAGCATACATACCTGGTTTGGTTACATTTAGATCATAAATTACACCAGCAAAAGCATAATGACTGAACATTTAATTTACATAGGGATGAAAGGCCACATGGCTAGTTTGTTTACATAAGGATAACAATGGACACTTTTTTTCTGAGCCCGCATCTCGTGGTCGTGCGGTAGCGTTCTCGCTTCCCACGCCCGGGTTCCCGGGTTCGATTCCCGGCGGGGTCAGGGATTTTCTCTGCCTCGTGATGGCTGGGTGTTGTGTGCTGTCCTTAGGTTAGTTAGGTTTAAGTAGTTCTAAGTTCTAGGGGACTGATGACCATAGATGTTTAGTCCCATAGTGCTCAGAGCCATTTTTTTTTTTTTTTTTTTTCTGAACTGGCTCTGTCTCCTTACTGAGTGCTCCAGCTGCCAGTTTTCTCACATAACAGATGAAACTTGTAGTTTCTTCAGGATCGAGTATCTATTTACTTTTAGTACCGTTAGCGATGTGTATATATCACAAAGGGGGACTTATTTGCTTCTTGGGAAGCACACAACCAGCTACAGACTATCTCTCCAAAAGTGTCTGTGCTGATGTGTCAGAGTGCTTCCATTCAAGTCAGCAAACACATTTTGAGGATTATGAGATAAATGAAACACTTCTGGTTATTAAAATTACAGTACTATGAAGGATAGCAAATAACGAAATTTCATGTATTCTGCTTATACAGTACAGTAAGAAAATACACGACTAAATTCGGAGCTGATTAGAGGTATACAGATGCAAAATTTGCTAAACAAAACTGACGCTTACGCCAGCAACAACATTTCTTATCCATCCAGGCAAGAGTCAAACTGAGATTTTATGACAGATTCAGGTAGATAATTCCATACTGCTTCAACTCAGTGCTAGAGTTCATCGACTGTGGTAGCTCGAGAGCATGCGAATCTCGCTACAGCCTGTGACCAGGTGTTTTCAGTGGGCGAGAGACCTGGAGAATATTCTGGCCAGGGCAACAGTCAAACATCCTCTGTATCAAGATAAGTCAGAACAGCAAAAGTAACATGCAGTCTTGCGTTATCTTGATGAAAGAGAACACCATAGAGACCTCTGAAACCAACCAGCTTAAAAACGTCGAAAAGGTAATGACTACTTTTAAAATTACTGACTATGCAGCCATAGGTTATGATGTTGTATACATGATGGCACCCCTGTCATCAAGACAGGCGCTGGGCCTGTATGACGGTGAAGAATGCAAACTGGCAACATTCGTGCCATTCAGAGCCGCCTCACAATGACATATACATCTTGAAGCTATCGACAGGGGATGTCAAATTGATTCCATATTTTTAGATTTCCAGAAGGCTTTCGACAACGTTCCTCACAAGCGTCTTCTAATCAAACTGCGTGCCTACGGAGTATCGCCTCAGTTGTGAGACTGGATTCGTGATTTCCTGTCAGAAAGGTCACATTTCGTAGTAATAGACGGAAAGTCATCGAGTAAAACAGAAGTAATATCCGGCGTTCCCCAAGGAAGTGTTATAGGCCCTCTATTGTTCCTGATCTATGTTAACGACATAGGAGAGAATATGAGTAGCCGTCTTAGATTGCCTGCAGATGATGCAGTCATTTACCGTCTTGTAAAGTCATCAGATGATCAAAACGAGTTGCAAAATGATTTAGATAAGATATCTGTATGGTGCGAAAAGTGGCAATTGACCCTGAATAAAGAAAAGTGCGAAGTTATTCACATGAGTACTGAAAGAAATCAGCTAAATTTCGATTACGCGATAAGTCACACAAATCTGAGGGCTGTAAATTCAACTAAATACTTAGGAATTACAAATAACCTAAATTGGAACGATCGCATAGATAATATTGTGGGTAGAGCAAACCAAAGACTGCGATTCATTGGCAGAATACTGAATGAAATGATCGTATGGCATTATTGGCCGGGAGGCCCCATGCGGGGAAGTTCGGCCGCCGTATTGCAAGTCCTTTTTAGTTGACACCACTTTGGCGACTTGCGAGTCAATGACGATGAAATGATGGTGAAGAACAAACAACACCCAGTCACCACGAGGCAGAGAAAATCCCTGACCCCGCCGGGAATCGAACCCGGGACCCGTGCGCCGGAAGCGAGAACGCTACCGCAAGACCACGAGCTGCGCACTTACAATGCGCAACACGTCTACCAGAGACTGTTTACACTACGCTTGTCTGCCCTATTCTGGACTACTGCTGTGCGGTGTGGGATCCGCATGAGGTGGGACTGACGGATGACATCGAAAAAGTACAAAGAAGGGCAGCTCGTTTTGTATTATCGCGAAATAGGGCAGATAGTGTCACAAACATGATACGTGAATTGGAGTGGCAATCATTAAAACAAAGGCGTTTTTCGTTGCGACGGGATCTTCTCACGAAATTTCCATCACCAGTTTTCTCCTCCGATTGCGAAAACATTCTGTTGGCAGCCACATACATAGGGAGAAATGATCATCACGATAAAATAAGAAAAATCAGGGCTCCCACGGAAAAATTTAAGTGCTCGTTTTTCCCGTGTGCCGGTCGAGAGTGGAACGGTAGAGAGACAGCATGAAGGTGGTTCATTGAACCCCCTGCCAGGCACTTTATTGTGAATAGGAGAGTAATCACGCAGATGTAGATGTAGATGTAAAAGCTACATAGATAATTGCTACTCCTGTGACGAGTGTTGTCGTTGGGCGCACCACTGTCAGCTGGTCTTTCTGTACTGCACTGAAAACCACGTTCTCAGCAGACACCTGCCTAAGAATGATTCATGAAAGAGTAACAGATCCTAAAATACTCTCTATTTGAAAAAAAAAGTTAAAGAACTATTTGATAGAGAAAACTGTACAATTTTCTCTATTTTATATGTTTTTAAAAGCATTTTTTTCATATTAATGGGTACTTCAGGGTCTATTACTCTTTCATGTTTGACTGTTATGCAGATGTCACTTGAGGATGTGATTGTCAGTAGCACGGAGCCGGTTGTGATCTGATAATAAAAATATTAAATAAATCTGAAGCGACGTCCTAATCCCAAGACAATCCCGTAATATTCGAATACAGCATTATTAGTGAGTTGCTTGAAACAGTCACATCCATGAAGTATCTGTTCGTAACGTTGCAGAGCGTTCTGAAATGAAAAGGGGCGTGTAAGGATGGTCGTAGGGATCACGAATAGTCGAATTCAGTCTATTGGGAGAATTTTAGGAAAGTGTGGTTCATCTGTAAAGCAGACAGCCTGTACAACTGTGTGACCCATTCTTACCCAGTGCTCGAGTGTTTCGAATCCCCAACAGGTCGGATTGAAGTTGCGCATCGAAACAATTCAGAGACGCCTGCCAGATTTGTTACCAGTAGGTTAGATCAACACGCGAATATTACGGAGATGCGTCGTGATCTCAAATGGAAATTCCTGGAGGGGAGACGACGTCCTTTTCGCGAAATACACTACTGGCAAAAAAAAAAAAAAAAAAAAAAAAAAGCTACACCAAGAAGAAATGCAGAGGATAAACGGGTATTCATTGGACAAATATATTATACTAGAACTGACATGTGATTACATTTTCACGCAATTTGGGTGCATAGATCCTGAGAAATCAGTACCCAGAACAACCACCTCTGGCCGTAATAGCGGCCTTGATACGCCTGGGCATTGAGTCAAACAGAGCTTGGATGGCGTGTACAGGTACAGCTGCACATGCAGCTTCAACACGATACCACAGTTCATCAAGAGTAGTGATTGGCGTATTGTGACGAGCCAGTTGCTCGGCTACCGTTGACCAGATGTTTTCAGTTGGTGAGAGATCTGGAGAATGTATTTTCCAGGGCAGCAGTCGAACATTTTCTGTATCCAGAAAGGCCCGTACACGACCTGCAACATGCGGTTGTGCGTTATCCTGCTGAAATGTAGGGTTTCGCAGGGATCGAATGAAGGGTAGAGCCACGGGTCGTACCAAATCTGAAATGTAACGTCCACTGTTCAAAGTGCCGTCAATGCGAACAAGAGGTGACCGAGACGTGTAACCAATGGCACCCGATACCATCACGCCGGGTGATAACGATAGTATGGCGTTGACGAATACACGCTTCCAATGTGCGTTCACCGCGGTGTCGCCAAACACGGATGCGACCATCACGATGCTGTAAACAGAACCTGGATTCATCCGAAAAAATGACGTTTTGCCGTTCGTGCACCCAGGTGTGTCGTTGAGTACACCATCGCAGGCGCTCCTGTCTGTGATGCAGCGTCAAGGGTAACCGCAGCTATGGTCTCCGAGCTGATAGTCCATGCTGCTGCAAACGTCGTCGAACTGTTCGTGCAGATGATTATTGTCTTGCAAACGTCCCCATGTATCGACTCAGGGATCGAGACGTTGCTTCACGATCCGTTACAGCCTTGCGGATAAGATGCCTGTCATCTCGTCTGTTAGTGATACGAGGCCGTTGGGATCCAGCACGGCGTTCCGTATTACCCTCCTGAACCCACCGATTCCATATTCTGCTAACAGTCATTGGATCTCGACCAACGCGAGCAGCAATGCCGCGATACGATAAATTGCAATCGCGATAGGCTACAATCCGACCTTTATCAAAGTCGGAAACGTGACGGTACGCATTTCTCCTCCTTACACGAGGCATCACAACAACGTTTCACCAGACAACGCCAGTCAACTGCTGTTTATGTATGAGAAACCGGTGGGAAACTTTCCTCATGTCAGCACGTTGTAGGTGTCGCGACCGGCGCTAACCTTGTGTGAATGCTCTGGAAAGCTAATTATTTGCATATCACAGCAGTAATGTACTACTGAGCAAATTTAGAATACCAGTGTTGGAAGTTGGCTGCGGAACGGATCTACTGCCGCCAACGTATGTTTCGCGTAAGGCCCGCGAAGATAAGAGAAATCAGGGCTCGTACGGAGGCACATAGGTAGCCGTTTTTCCTTCGCTCTGTTTGCAAGTGAAACAGAAAAGGAATTGGGTATTGGTGGTACAAGGTACCCTCCCCTATAAGCCATACGGTGGTTTGCCGAGTACTGTGTAATGTAAATTTAGACGTCGAGGCCCTCTTTAAGAAAGTGGCGATAACTCAGCAGTTTAAGTTTGGATCCCACTCTGGTACAGGTATTTTGCCTGTGTCAGTTTACATTGGTGAAATTGATATATAATCTTGTATTTCCTTTGAAATGTGCGTTTATAGTTTGCTTAACATGATTCATTAACAACTTCAGTATCTGAGGGAAATAGTTCTGGACGTGTTTCAAAAAATTATTGTGTTCAAAATTGAACACAATATTTTTTCGACTTGCTACATGTTTTATACATTAATTAAAATAAAGTACAGTAAGCAGTCATCACAAAATACTGTGTGCTATAGCGTTCTTCTATAGCCCATATTCTGATACTACGTTTGAGCGTCTGCTGACGATTTACTACCGCACTTATCTACACTCCTGGAAATGGAAAAAAGAACACATTGACACCGGTGTGTCAGACCCACCATACTTGCTCCGGACACTGCGAGAGGTCTGTACAAGCAATGATCACACGCACGGCACAGCGGACACACCAGGAACCGCGGTGTTGGCCGTCGAATGGCGCTAGCTGCGCAGCATTTGTGCACCGCCGCCGTCAGTGTCAGCCAGTTTGCCGTGGCATACGGAGCTCCATCGCAGTCTTTAACACTGGTAGCATGCCGCGACAGCGTGGACGTGAACCGTATGTGCAGTTGACGGACTTTGAGCGAGGGCGTATAGTGGGCATGCGGGAGGCCGGGTGGACGTACCGCCGAATTGCTCAACACGTGGGGCGTGAGGTCTCCACAGTACATCGATGTTGTCGCCAGTGGTCGGCGGAAGGTGCACGTGCCCGTCGACGTGGGACCGGACCGCAGCGACGCACGGACGCACGCCAAGACCGTAGGATCCTACGCAGTGCCGTAGGGGACCGCACCGCCACTTCCCAGCAAATTAGGGACACTGTTGCTCCTGGGGTATCGGCGAGGACCATTCGCAACCGTCTCCATGAAGCTGGGCTACGGTCCCGCACACCGTTAGGCCGTCTTCCGCTCACGCCCCAACATCGTGCAGCCCGCCTCCAGTGGTGTCGCGACAGGCGTGAATGGAGGGACGAATGGAGACGTGTCGTCTTCAGCGATGAGAGTCGCTTCTGCCTTGGTGCCAATGATGGTCGTATGCGTGTTTGGCGCCGTGCAGGTGAGCGCCACAATCAGGACTGCATACGACCGAGGCACACAGGGCCAACACCCGGCATCATGGTGTGGGGAGCGATCTCCTACACTGGCCGTACACCACTGGTGATCGTCGAGGGGACACTGAATAGTGCACGGTACATCCAAACCGTCATCGAACCCATCGTTCTACCATTCCTAGACCGGCAAGGGAACTTGCTGTTCCAACAGGACAATGCACGTCCGCATGTATCCCGTGCCACCCAACGTGCTCTAGAAGGTGCAAGTCAACTACCGTGGCCAGCAAGATCTCCGGATCTGTCCCCCATTGAGCATGTTTGGGACTGGATGAAGCGTCGTCTCACGCGGTCTGCACGTCCAGCACGAACGCTGGTCCAACTGAGGCGCCAGGTGGAAATGGCATGGCAAGCCGTTCCACAGGACTACATCCAGCATCTCTACGATCGTCTCCATGGGAGAATAGCAGCCTGCATTGCTGCGAAAGGTGGATATACACTGTACTAGTGCCGACATTGTGCATGCTCTGTTGCCTGTGTCTATGTGCCTGTGGTTCTGTCAGTGTGATCATGTGATGTATCTGACCCCAGGAATGTGTCAATAAAGTTTCCCCTTCCTGGGACAATGAATTCACGGTGTTCTTATTTCAATTTCCAGGAGTGTATAACAGTATAAACACAACACAATGTTTGGTTACTTGATTTTCCACTGACACTACAGCTAATCATTTGAGCTATATTCCTTGACCTTTATGTATTTCATTGAATGATTAAGCGACATGGATTGCACGCCAGGATTTTGTGGAGTAGGCTACAATAACCAGTACCTATAGTATCCGAAAACATTTGGTAAATACAGGGCACACACTGGCTGATTAATGTTCCCATTACATGACAAGCCATAACTTTTATATTGTTTTGTCACACAAAGATTTTTTGAATACCGCAGTATATTAAAGAAAGACTGGAAAACGAGAATCTGTTTGTGTTCTGATCCCCCCAAGGACATAACGTTGAGCATGGGTTTTTGTATTTTGTATTTTAATTAAACTGCGTTCGGTTTCATTGTATTTATTGTAGTCTGTCTACGTGATGTACATTTCAATAAGTCCTTTCAAACAAGTTTTTCGCTATGGATGTTTGCTGTTTCACACCTTGCGAGGAGTATCAGTGGTTACGATCTTGTGTAAACTCTTTGGTGTTGAAATGTAGAAGTTGATTTTTATCTATTCTTGAGATTAATAACGCCAGCAGTGATTATATTAAAACTACTGTATTTTCATTAAATGTACAGCGAGAGCAGTTGTTTTGAAAAAGTTTCAAAATACAGATTCTGTTCCGCTCTATGATGTTTTCACTTAATTACGTAACTTACCTTGACTGTGAAATTGTTTGTAGTAAAGCACGACCATATCGCAAAATGTTGGTGTTATTGGCAAAAATGAAGAGTAACTAGAAAGCAAGCATCACTAACAATTGTTCTAAGAATAATTAGTAATTATATTAACACTAATAGACGAAAGCAGCAATGTCACAGTTTTGGAACACATGCGACTTACAAAATAAAATTGTATAGGATGTTTTTTGAGTATAAGAGTAGTGCTCACTTTCTAAGCGTAGTTATTAACTAGCTTTTGTACGAAATTTTTGCGGAAATCCGGCGACTTGCTGACTAGCAACTACAGAACAAAAGCAAAGCGCTGTGGCTAGGGTATGTAGCAATGCATCCGTCCGTAAACTGACGGTGCGCGGAGCTAAAGAGACTGAAAATGCTCTAAACTTACTACTTACTCCTTGGCGCTACAGCCCATGTAGTGCCTTGACCTCTCTGATGATCACCGCCCAATTCTGACGATTTTTTGCTCGTTTCCTCCATCTCCTGACTGTAACCTTTCTCAAATAATTTTCCACATAGTTTCCGGGGTCTCCCTTTGCTGCTTTTGCTACCTGGATTTCCTGTGTAAACCTTTTTGACAGCTCGATTCTCTGACAGTCGCTTTACATGCCCCAGGCATCTCAATATGTTACACTTAATTTCTGTCACCAAGTCATGATTTCTATACAATTCTTCCGATACCCCTTGTTTCTCCTTTTCCTCCACTGCCCCGCCTCATACAAAGGTCCAAAAATCTTTCTTAATATTTTCGTCTCCCATCTTCTCAAGAGATCTTCTGCTACAGTAATTGTCCATGTTTCTGAGCAATACATTATCACCGTTGTGACTGTTCGATAGACAGTCGCCTTAGGTTTTCTGCTCAGGCTACGTGACTGAAGGATCTTCACCAGGGCCCAGTAAACTCTATTTCCTGCAGCAATCCTAGATTTTATTTCTTCTCTTATTCTGCTATCCTCTGTAACCAGCACTCTCGGGTATTGGAACTTCTCACATCTCTCATAACTGCCTCTGTTCAACTTAATATATTTCTGTTAAACAACAGCATTTTTCCTGGAAGCAAAGAGATACTGTGTTTTTGTGTTGTTTAAATCCAAACTGTTCCACCTCCTTTTCCAGGAGGGAACCGCTGGTCAAGCGAATTCTATTTACGTAACAAGCTCTTGCAAAGTGAAGCCAGGATTTTAGCGCATGTGTTCTATTGCGTGTATGGCGGATGGTTTGAAAAAGAACAATGAAAAAAGGGTAGCAGTAACACATATTGTAACATTAACGTTGCTATGAAGTAATCTGATCATATTTTCCTCTATTTAGAAGCCTTATGTAATGGTCGTTGTATTTATGCCGTCTTTCAGAATGGCTTAATTGCTTTTGCACTGCTGTGAATAAAGTTACGAAATACACTCCTGGAAATTGACATAAGAACACCGTGAATTCATTGTCCCAGGAAGGGGAAACTTTATTGACACATTCCTGGGGTCAGATACATCACATGATCACACTGACAGAACCACAGGCACATAGACACAGGCAACAGAGCATGCACAATGTCGGCACTAGTACAGTGTATATCCACCTTTCGCAGCAATGCAGGCTGCTATTCTCCCATGGAGACGATCGTAGAGATGCTGGATGTAGTCCTGTGGAACGGCTTGCCATGCCATTTCCACCTGGCGCCTCAGTTGGACCAGCGTTCGTGCTGGACGTGCAGACCGCGTGAGACGACGCTTCATCCAGTCCCAAACATGCTCAATGGGGGACAGATCCGGAGATCTTGCTGGCCAGGGTAGTTGACTTACACCTTCTAGAGCACGTTGGGTGGCACGGGATACGTGCGGACGTGCATTGTCCTGTTGGAACAGCAAGTTCCCTTGCCGGTCTAGGAATGGTAGAACGATGGGTTCGATGACGGTTTGGATGTACCGTGCACTATTCAGTGTCCCCTCGACGATCACCAGTGGTGTACGGTCAGTGTAGGAGATCGCTCCCCACACCATGATGCCGGGTGTTGGCCCTGTGTGCCTCGGTCGTATGCAGTCCTGATTGTGGCGCTCACCTGCACGGCGCCAAACACGCATACGACCATCATTGGCACCAAGGCAGAAGCGACTCTCATCGCTGAAGACGACACGTTGAAAGGTGGCTACACTGAGCCACAGCGCCAGAGATCGCGCTAGAGAGTATTGTTCTGCCGCCTCCACTGGCAGTGATTATTGAGAACTCGTAGTGGGCAGTGCTTTGGGAGAACTCGTGGTAGTCAGTGCTGAGATGTCGTAGTGAGGAGTGTTTGTTGAGATGAGCTAGTAGGCAGTGCTTGCTGAGATGTGATACTGAAAAGTTCTTGTTGAGATGTGATAGTAGCGAGTCGGTGTGGAGAGATTGTAATGTCTAGAGTGCTTTTCATCAATATAAATTAAGGTAACAAACTACTTTTCTTTTCTTTCTCATTATTTCAATGTCCTGAATAATGCGTCATTACAGGTTCAGTCAACAAAGCATCTGGCTTGTGTTCTTGTATTAGAGTGTAATTCTGGTTTTCTTGAGTAATTATGGTATTTCTATTTTCTTTAATTAATTCAGTATAAATGATATTTAAAATTTCTTGTGTTGTTGAAGAAGAACCGTGCCAGATGCGTACGTTGAGTCATACTTCCACACACAGAACAGTTACACTTGTGCTTTGGTTTCGTAGGTTTTATAGTTGCTGGGGACTTAATTAATTAATTGTGTTAATGAAAATTTCCATTTCATTCTTTGTTATTGTTCTATGCAGTCAGATAGCGTAATAATACTAGTCGGGGCCAACCGTTTACGAGACTTCGTAATCGGACAGACAGCTACCAAAATTATTTGCATTCTATTTTAATTAAGCCCCCATGCACGTGGCGACCGCTGCTTCGGATCGTCCCTTGGAATTCTTCTGATTGTAGAAATAGTAGACAGTAGGATTGTTGTAGTAATTTGTAGTTTAGTAATTGTAGTCTATATTGCATGTGTAGATTTGGTAATTGTCATTCTTCTAATGGTATTTTTTTTTGCAAAATTTCATTTCTGTTGTCTTGTCTACGGGTTTGACAATTAGTGCAATTATTTCAATTGTTCGATTAATCGTGTTTGAGGGAAACATTTCGTGTGAATGGTATTGTTGGAGATAAAGTGTCATTGTGTGTAATTTTCATATAGTGACGAGTTTTGTATGTTTTGTAAATGATTACGCGACCAATGAAAAAGGCAAAAATGATGGATAGTCAGAATGACGAAATTGTTAACATGGCTAACTCGCCAACAGAGGAAAACAGTATCATGAATAATGAAGTGGAAAACAATTTAATAAGTCGGGAAAATAGTCCGGAACCATTTCAAAATTTTTCTCAATCAGGAAATTCACAGAATACGAGATGAACGATAGAAGATTCTGAAATAGTATCGAACACAGATAGCTTTACAGCTATGACGAAGGAAACTAGTTTTGCGGGAAATGTTAGGGGCGAAAGGAGTTTCGAATCAGTTACTATGGAGCAGTTGATGAGTGCTATATTAAAAATGGAAACACGGTTTGGATCTGAATTAAAAACACAGATGGGAACAATGGAAACACAAATAGGAACAATTAAAACTGAGATGGGAACAATGGGATCACAGTTACGATCTGAACTTAAAACAGAGATAGGAACAATTAAAACTGAGATGGGAACAATGGAAACACGGTTAGACTCACGAATAGGGACATGTTTCAAAAATATGAAAGATGAGTTAAAGAAAGAAATCAGAGAAGAAGTACAACCTATTTTGAATTCTCACAATAATAGATTAATTGCAGTAGAGATTAGACAAAGGGAACAAGATAGAGAACAGGAAGAAAGAGATCGCGTGATAGTACAAAAATTTTCAGAATTAAATTTACAACGTGCACACGATAAGGAAGAAATAATTGAGAGAATCGAGGAATCCGTACCAAATGACAGAATAAATAATTTAACACAACAGTGTGAACAGTTAACTACTAAATGTGACAATACTGAAACCCGAGTCGCGACACTTACGGAAGACGTAAGTAAATAGAAAGAAAAAATAGGTGACTTATCGGAAAGAGTTGAGGAGATTTCAGATAAATTGACAAGTCTTAGTTTACATGGGGACAGAGATTCAGATGATACAGCTCCATTACCATTTGCAGAAACCGAAGAGTACCAGAACATAAATAAGCATGTTGAAAATCAGGAAAAAATTAATGTACGCGTTAAAAGGGAAGTTGAGGCATTACGAAAGCAAGTCAAACAAATCGAAGGCGAAATTATAGGAAAATACAGCAAAAGAAATTTAGAATCACAGATATCAGAGGGCTTTGAAGAAAATAATTTATTTCATTTATGGGATGCAACAAGAGAGCGCCAGGCGCGCGAACTTGACAATAATCGACATTGGGACTGGGACAGACGCGGTAGGTCTTTGTCGCCACGAGGCGAAAACTTTGACTATAAACACTTTTTGACTGTCCGGAAATTTCAGATCTTTCGTAATTCTAAGAATGACATACATCCATGTTCATGGCTTGATCAATTTACGTACGCACTTCCGCCAAATTTGCCACAAAGTCACAAACTGAAATTTATGTGCAGCTATCAAAGTCCTCAGGGGATTCACTACACTAAGTGAATATGTGCCGTAGCGATCACAGGGCCCCGAGCTGTAGTGGTGCTATTTCCCTTTTAGTTTTCTGCACCGCTGCCCACTCTTTCACTATTCTTTGCATCTATAAAAACAACTCTTCTACTATCCATCTATCTAGACAGTAGGTAAAGATTAACCGGATTTGACTGTTTTACCCAAAAGTGTTTGGAAATTACCGTTTTGACTTACTATATTTTCTGCAGCATTAATTCGTAGTTTAAACGAAATTTTACCTGTTTATCTTCGTGACAATATTACTTCTTATGTTGACGATATTCTTATTGCTAAACGTTCTTGGAGTGAGCATAACAAAATTTTGGATTCATTATTACGTATTTTTGCAAGAGTTGGCATTACAGTGAACTTGGAAAAATCTAAATTTGGTCGATCTCAGGCGAAATTTCTCGGTCACATTATTTCTACAGAAGGTATTCTCCCTGATCCAGAGAAACTAGACGCTATTCGCAATTATGCTGTTCCTTCCGCAAAACGTGCTGTTCGTAGTTTCCTTGGTGTCTGTAATTTTCTTAGACGCTTTGTTAGATTGGATGATTTGGCCACACCTCGTTTACGCATTTCAGTTATGCGCTCTTTGGTCCCAGAAAATGCTTTCATAAATTACGAGAAAATTGTTACTTCAGTAATATGGAAAAACGTATTCGATCTGTTCTTGCCAAATGCAAATTATGTCAACAGGATAAGCCGCCAACTGTTTCTCACAGAGCACCGTTGTTTCCTATCATTCCAGCGAAATTAAAGGACATGGCTGCAGTCGATTTGTTCGGTCCAGTGGTTCGTTCTACTAATGGTTTTGCGTACATTTTCGTAGCAGTGGAATTAACATCAAAATATGTGTGTTTTACACCTTTACGCAAAGCAACAGCTCGTTCAGTATCTAACGCTTTCATCAAACATTTTCTTGAAGAAGTGGGTCATGTTGATAAGGTTATATCAGATAATGGATCACAGTTTCGCTCTAAAATTTGGCTTTGTACTCTACGGCGTCGTAAGATTAAACCAATTTTTATTTCACTTTTTCACCCTCAATCTAATGCTTCAGAAAGATGGATGAAGGAAATCAATAAATTGTGCCGTCTTTATTGTCATCAGAATCACAGAACTTGGGATCAGTATCTTCATATTTTTCAAAACATTCTGAATGAACTTCCAAATGACTCAACTTCTTTACCGCCTCTATTGATATTAAAAAATAAAGTACCAACAAATCGCATTTCTGAAATCGTTCCTTTTCCGCCTTCACGGAAACTGCGGCATTCTGAAGTTTTCAACCTGGCTCTACAAAATATTGCATCTGCGGCTGCAAGAAGAGAGAAATCAGCTAAGCGTCCTGGTCGTTTAAAAACTTTGTCAGTTGGTCAAAAGGTATTAATTAAGTCTCATCGTTTGTCTCATAAAGGAAAAGGCTTGTGTCGCAAATTTTTTCTGCTTTATAACGGTCCATATAGAATTCGCAAAATTATTCATGATAACACTGTTGAAGTAGACACTCTTAAATCTCGGCGCTATAAGGGAATACATCATATATCTAACATTAAAATTTTTGTGGAATGACATACTTTTGAGACATCAACAGTTATACGTAAACATGCGGAGAATACAAGGATACCGCGCCGTGTTCCGGCGGCGGCAGATACTCAAAGCAACAGTGAAGTCTGCGTGCCGCACAAGGCTGTCGTTGACCGCAAACAATCACCTTCTACGTCACGCGCCTACAGCTGATCGAGCGCTCAGTGCGAATGCACTGACAGCCGTAAACAAATACACAGTCTTAATTTCTCCGATTAAATTCAGTATAAAGCTATGGTGACTTTATAAATTATGTTATTAACGTTCAGTATTTTTCAGGATACGGTTGTATAAAGTATTTAAGACCTTCAGGTAAATTCTGTGCGTGTCCGACGTTAGGACGACTTACTATGGAGAACATTTCAGGAAGAATGTAATTTCGAAGAAAAAAGTAATAAACTGAAAAAGGTAACTGTTAATTGAGTTTATTTTTCAGGTAACATAATTTCACCTAGGTACGTACTTTAGACGTAATTTGCTGCTCGCGATTACGTGATTCAGACTTTGTGCTAAATTTCATGTTCTATGAATTTACTTGTGAAGCGACGTGCTTGTGTACATTTGCTGATTTTGACAATTATTGATTAATGAACAGTGTTGTTACTTATGTATATTATGCATCGCTTGGCTGCTATGCTTTTTCACTGATGTCATATTTTTTTATTATGTGCCTGCTGTGCTTATTTATTTAAATTGTAATTGTCAACTGATTAATTGTGCTGACTGTGGTTAGGTATGTAAGTTATACTTTCTGATTTATCTGCTTGCGCCTTCATGTTTACTTATTAAGATTACATATGAACATTTATTTGCTTATGTCGATGTGATGCTAATAACCTGTTATTTGTGTAAGACATATGTTTGCTGCTGTGCGTATGGATTGCATATTTACACATTTCTGTTTTGTTGTTATAACTACTCTTCAATTTAGAATATAGCAATGCTGATGTACAGTGTACAAACATGAAGATTAGGTTACACTATTGTATTAATTGTAGATTGTTCGCTTGGCAGAGCCTCGTTATAGGGATTGTGCTGCATCCACTTGTTGACATTCTGTTCGCTACTGGTATATTGTCGCGATATTGCATGTATTGCTTACGCTCAGTGCCTGATATTTTTAAGATAAGAAAATGAACTGCTATAATTCTACGAACGACATTGGTACAAGAAACTGCTTAGAAGTCACATGAGCTGGAGGTTTTATGGAAGCTGTATAAATTTATGCTAATAGGAAGGAAGCTAACGACATGACATACCAACACTATGTTTAGACCATTGACAGTTATTACACTGCATTCTTCGTGAGCAATTGAAATAGGAAGTGACACTTGACACGAGAAATACTCCACATGTTTGATTCTGTTTGCCATAATTTTTGAAGTGGTGTACACACTGAAATATCACGATCATTAACACTTCGTAATCGTACTTAATTACTGAGAGTTATTCGAACTAAGTCTGTTAGAGGTCATGTATGCATTTCTTTTATTTAATGATGGACAAGGAACCAAAATGTATCTTATAATTTATAATGAGTAGAAAATTTGTGTCAGATGGATTACACAGAGGTTGTGGGTGGACACTGTGTCTTCGGATTGTATGGGATGCTAAATTGAAGTTGCACTAGGATTTTGTCTGTACTTGTTCGAGGAGACTGACTAGAGGAAAGAGTTGTTATGGAAGTGAAATGATATTGGTGCTGAGGTTTATATGTATCGACGTATTATTGGGGTATTGAGATTATGTGAAGTTGATGATTATTGGAGTTTCGTGGACAAGAGGTAAGGTAAATGAGGTATTATTGAAGTATTGAGATTATGTAATGCTGATGATTATTGGAGTTTGGTGGATAAGAGGTGAAGTAAGTGAGGAGCATATTTTTTTTGTTGGTCTATATGGAACAAGGAGGATGAAGATGGCAGACTAGAACACTCAAGTACAAAGAAGATTGTCTACACACATACTTTGTTAAATCAATAAGCAGTATATACTTTTTTTTTTTTTTGGAGAGAGGAAGCATTTGCATATCTTGGCTCACTGACAGTTGTTCAGCAACTGTACATTTTGATCTGGCTTGGCAAACATTGGTCTTGACATGATGACTATGACGTTGACTAACTATTATTGACTGTTATACATTGCTGCCACTACCACTTGATACACATGATGAACATAAAATTTTGACAGAATTGCATTTACACAGTTAACACTATTCAACTACACAGTAGCACTAAATGTGGATGAAAGATGAGTGAGTGTGTTTTGTGTGTTTTCCTTTTATAATCCCAGAGAAGTGATCCCAACCTATCTCCTAAATATTATTTTACTTGTTGTTGTGGCTTGCACTGACACCCATAAATATTATAGGTTTACTGGTATTTGTGTATTGTAATAGTTAATAGGACAATTATCTGATATCATTTGTGTGTTTGTTATGATTTGTATGTTTAGTGTAAAAGCATTGTATATGTATTCAAACTATTGTTCATGCCTGTACTGTCTGATTCGTGATGGTGCTGCACTTTTCAACATGGTGGATGCCACCTGGACATGTTTAATTTCTGCTGATGAACTGTGTGATTAGTGATAGGGAATATTATGAACTGTTATTTGCACTTTTTCTACATGATTGGTGCCACTAGGACATGTTTAATTTCTGCTGATGAACAGTGTGATTAGTGATAGTGAATTTTATGGACTGCGGTCAGCACCTGGTCAACATTACTGGGTGCCACTGATGGACTGCTTCTACCGAAATGGTGTTACTTGTTGATGTCTGCACCTGCTCAACATTGCTGGTGCCACTAATGGAACTGCTTATACTGAAATGGTGTTACTTGTTGGTGTCTGCACCTACTCAACATTACTGGGTGCCACTGATGGACTGTTTCTACTGAAAAAATGTCACTTGTTGGTATTTGCACCTGTTGACCATTGCTGTGTGCTACTGCTGGAACTGTCAACTACTTGTTTCTTGGGCTATGGAAAGCGTTTACGTGAATATTTGTATAAAGTGATTTTTTGTGTATTACTGTTTGTGAAAAGTTATGAGACTCTTACCTGCACATATTCGTCATTGCTGACGCTATTGATTGAACTGTTTAACCACATAATACTTGTGTAAACTGTTATGTAAAGTCACATGTATGAAAGAATTTGTATTGCTTACTGTATTTTATATATTAGGTTATTGAAAGGTCAGTGCAAAGCCAAAATTTTATCTAGTTATATGATATTTACGTACTAATATTATCTTTTATTTTTGTCTGTATTTTTTTGACGAATTTGGTGGTATTTTCACCACCAATGCTGGCAAAAATACCATCAAATTCTAGCCGTGGAGGAAGGGCATATGAAAGGTGGCTACACTGAGCCACAGCGCCAGAGATCGCGCTAGAGAGTATTGTTCCGCCGCCTCCACTGGCAGTGATTATTGAGAAATCGTAGTGGGCAGTGCTTTGGGAGAACTCGTGGTAGTCAGTGCTGAGATGTGATACTGAAAAGTTCTTGTTGAGATGTGATAGTAGCGAGTCGGTGTGGAGAGATTGTAATGTCTAGAGTGCTTTTCATCAATATAAATTAAGGTAACAAACTACTTTTCTTTTCTTTCTCATTATTTCAATGTCCTGAATAATGCGTCATTACAGGTTCAGTCAACAAAGCATCTGGCTTGTGTTCTTGTATTAGAGTGTAATTCTGGTTTTCTTGAGTAATTATGGTATTTCTATTTTCTTTAATTAATTCAGTATAAATGATATTTAAAATTTCTTGTGTTGTTGAAGAAGAACCGTGCCAGATGCGTACGTTGAGTCATACTTCCACACACAGAACAGTTACACTTGTGCTTTGGTTTCGTAGGTTTTATAGTTGCTGGGGACTTAATTAATTAATTGTGTTAATGAAAATTTCCATTTCATTCTTTGTTATTGTTCTATGCAGTCAGATAGCGTAATAATACTAGTCAGGGCCAACCGTTTACGAGACTTCGTAATCGGACAGACAGCTACCAAAATTATTTGCATTCTATTTTAATTAAGCCCCCATGCAACGTCTCCATTCGTCCCCCCATTCACGCCTGTCGCGACACCACTGGAGGCGGGCTGCACGATGTTGGGGCGTGAGCGGAAGACGGCCTAACGGTGTGCGGGACCGTTGCCCAGCTTCATGGAGACGGTTGCGAATGGTCCTCGCCGATACCCCAGGAGCAACAGTGTCCCTAATTTGGTGGGAAGTGGCGGTGCGGTCCCCTACGGCACTGCGTAGGATCCTACGGTCTTGGCGTGCATCCGTGCGTCGCTGCGGTCCGGTCCCAGGTCGACGGGCACGTGCACCTTCCGCCGACCACTGGCGACAACATCGATGTACTGTGGAGACCTCTCGCCCCACATGTTGAGCAATTCGGCGGTACGTCCACCCGGCCTTCCGCATGCCCACTATACGCCCTCGCTCAAAGTCCGTCAACTGCACATACGGTTCACGTCCACGCTGTCGCGGCATGCTACCAGTGTTAAAGACTGCGATGGAGCTCCGTATGCCACGGCAAACTGGCTGACACTGACGGCGGCGGTGCACAAATGCTGCGCAGCTAGCGCCATTCGATGGCCAACACCGCGGTTCCTGGTGTGTCCGCTGTGCCGTGCGTGTGATCATTGCTTGTACAGCCCTCTCGCAGTGTCCGGAGCAAGTATGGTGGGTCTGACACACCGGTGTCAATGTGTTCTTTTTTCCATTTCCAGGAGTGTACTTCCGGCTCTGGATTTTGCATGGCAAGCTAATTTAGAAGGAGCATGACATAATTCGTACTCGTTTAATAACAGAAATTATCGATGAGTTTGGATGATGTCTTTGCTTATAACGCAGCAGAAGGATGGTGTAGGATTCGTTGTGCTCAATGTTTTTACTCAGTGGGTTTGAGTATTTGTTCTGAGGATTTGAGGAAAGTACAATTTTGCTAAAGATGCAGCACGATGATGACTCAATTCGTAGTTAAATGCGAGTGTGTAATGCACTTTAACAACAGGCGGATGGATATAAATCTGAAAATTAATGAATCATTAAAAGAAGCGAATTCAGATTAAAGCTGCAGGATTACAGTCCATGCGTTTATTGGACGACTTGACTCGTTAAACTACAATTCATCTGCATAGAGGTTGAGTTAGCAAACTACGGAGTATGAACTGGGATACTGAGACGTTAACCTGTGCTGCCAATGAGTGTGACTCGTGAAATGGTGAGTTAGAGCGAAAATTGGAAACAAACAAACGTAGCACATACTACAATGTTTTTGAAAATTGTTCCTGATCGAAATGAATGATTATCTCAGGTTTCTTTTCAGGGGAAATGTGACGTGGTTCTAATGAGTGGACAAATACGATAGCAATGATAGTATCTATGAAATGAGTAGGTATGATTTCAGTGGGAATTAAGACGAAGCGGCTCTTGAGTAAGAAAATTACAGGATGGACTTAAAAGGATGGGTGGATAGCTTTATCTAAAATGTGATGATAAAGACAATCAAAGTCTGAGAAAGATATGTTCCGTAGTAATACATTTATATTTAAGATTTATTTGTATTTTGTTATTGTTTATATGTTGATATGCATCGACAGTCAATTTTCAGGGAGCTAATGGTCAGAGATTACAGCCAATATTTGTTTATAATTAGTTGTATGAATGTATGTTTGTATCCATCTAACTGTAATTAACACTTTGTTAATGTAGTGAGCTGGAACGTATTCACACCCAGTCAAGGAGAAAGGCGGTAGTGAGGCAGCTACCAACAGCAGTCATTACTGCAAAGAAGAACAAAAAATATTTTCTGTAAAACCATAAAAACTGTTGCTTGAATGAAGTCAGAATTTTGCGTGCGATTGTGTTGTGATGTGAACGTGAAATTTCTGGTTCATTTCAGCGCAGTCGCTGTGAAGACACTAACCGTATCAGTGCCTAGACCACCGCAGAAGTCAGTGGGAGGGTGACGACCTTGTGTTGAGCCGCACTGTACCGTGTGTTTATAGTTTTTTTTTCTCTATATTATCGACAATTGGGCGGGAACAGCAATTTGTAGCAGACTGTGTGATGTAAATTTCAAAAACTCGGTTACGACCAGTTTTTCACTACAGACATTAGCCGTTTTAGTCTTTACACGTTGTGCCTGAAATTATGGGTTTATGCAAACTCTGTTGTTGTTCAAATGGTTCAAATGGCTCAAAGCACTATGGGACTTAACATCTGAGGTCATCAGTACCCTAGGACTTAGAACTACTTAAACCTAACTAACCTAAGGACATCACACACATCCATGCCCGAGGCAGGATTCAAACCTGCGACCGTAGCAGCAGCGCGGTTCCGGACTGAAGCGTCTAGAACCTCTCGGCCAGAAATGGCCGGCTGTTGTTCACGAAGTGTAGGAATAGTAAAGTGTTTGTGCAACTCTTATTGAGGATGGTATCTCGCTGTGTGTGGGATTCTGCATTGACAGCAGGTCTCAATGCATTTCAATGATGTAGGAAAAGAAGCTCTCCGTTAATATTACACACTTTAAGAGCCTGTTTCTGACAAGGGAACCTCCCCATCGCACCCCCCTCAGATTTAGTTATAAGTTGGCACAGTGAATAGGCCTTGAGAAACTGAACACATATCAATCTAGAAAACAGGAAGAAGTTTTATGGAACTATGAAAAAAATAAGCAAAATATACAAACTGAATAGTCCATGCCTAAGATAGGTAACATAATGTAAATAGGTTGAAGGAGCGCCGTGGTCTCAGGGTTAGTGTGCGCACCTGTGGAATAAAAGGTCCTTGGTTCAAGTCTTCCCTGGAGTGAAAATTTTAATTTTTTATTTTCAGTTTATGTGACAAAGTCATATGTTTTCATCACTTTTTTGGGAGTGATTATGACATCCACAAGAAAACCTAAATCTGGCAAGGTAGAACAATCTTTTTACCCATTCGCCAAGTGTAGAAGTTAGGTGGGTCGCCAACATATTCCTGTCATGTGACGCACATGCCGTCACCAGTGTCGTATAGAATATATCAGACGTGTTTTCCTGTGGAGGAATCGGTTGACCTATGACCTTGCGATCAAATGTTTTCGGTTCCCATTGGAGAGGCACGTCCTTTCGTCTACTAATCGCACGGTTTTGCGGTGCGGTCGCAAACCACAGACACTAAACTTATTACAGTGAACAGAGACGTCAATGAACGAACGGACAGATCATAACTTTGCGAAAATAAAATTTTTAGTCAAGGGAAGACTTGAACCAAGGACCCCACCTTCCGCAGCTGCTTACGGTAACCACGGGACCACGGCACTCATGTACTCACATTATCCTTGATTTTGCACATCTTGCGCATGGACTACTCAGTTTGTATATTTTGATTATTTTTTTCATAGTTCCACACAACTTCTTCCTGTTTTCTCGATTGATCTGTGTTCAGTTTTTCAAGGCCTATCCACTGTGCCAACTTACAACTAAATCTGAGGGGGGTGCGATGGGGAGGTTCCCTTGTGAGCAGCACAATCAATAACTATGAGTGTAGTGACATGCACCGCAACCACGTGACGTTACTGAGGTCTCATTTCCCAATTGTACTTCACTATGATAAATGATTCATGAAGGACATTGCTGATATTATTTATATTCCACATGGCTCTCAGCTGATTCTATCAGGTACATATCTTTTTCAGTTTTATGAAATAATTTCTACAAGTTCAGTCTCTTTTTTACTAATATCTAACAAGCACGAAACATGCTGCCGTCATCAGGTGCATTCCAGTTACGTGTGCTTGATATTAACATGAAGTCTGGATAGTTTAATTTGTTCTGTGTGACAATGACGTTACGTGACGAAATAGGATCCTGCACAGAAAGACACATATACCTGTGTTCTAGCGTGTACATTAAGTGATTTGCATGTTTAGATCATTTCATTAATGCATTTACTTACATGTTGGTTGTAAATTTTTGTGACAAACAAATCACACCTTGACACTCTCATTCATAGATGCTACATCATTGCAAAGAGTCTTAACGGCTACGATAAACTAGCTTCAAATACTAAGATAGTAATAAACAGTGAAGATGTGTGGTGTGCGTACTGTAAGACCTTCGGTACACACATCATCAGATTATTTGACTTGTCGCTCTAACGAAATAGGCGAGTGTCAGCAATATGTCTCGTGGTCTTACTGTGGCGTGTTTATCTTCTACCGTTAGGTCAGACGATAGAAATGCCACTTGCACGCTTAGAGTAGCAGATTGACGGTGACCAACTGTAAACAGAACTTGATTCATTTTCACACACATTTATTGAAATAATAAAAAGCATAGACATTATGTAACTTGATTCTCATTGATCTGATTGATTGACAATTGACAATTGACGATCTGGAGTTCCTTTGGCCTTGGTACGTTAATCTTATTCTCACATATCTCTGATACTTGACAAAGTGTCTATTCATTTATCTTCATGGCTATGTACAGGAATATGATAATCTTATTAGGCGCAGACTGAAACTTGACTATAGACTGGTACAGACTAATGTAGACTGGTACAGACAGGTGCAGATAAATGCAGACTGACTAATCGGAGGTCTGTACACTCGTTATAATACCTTGCGCATTCAGGTATCACTGCGTGAGTGTGATCCGCGAGGAGAAAAGGTTCTACATTAGCAGTGATCTCATTGGCTGCGTTACATATTAATACGTGGATTGGCGGAAGCAGAATTTGGTCCGTCTCTAAGGCAGTGCCATCTCGTAGTGCGGAGACGGAAGAGGGCTGCGCCTGTGCTGTTGTGCTTAGCGGGGCGTGCTCTAGTGGGAAAGTTGTGTACGCGCTGACTACACGGAACTATGTACACAACAAGATGAAACCTTTACTATTTAGATATATTTATGTTATATCAGAAATTAGATAATGTGATAACCTGCTAAAGGAAGTGTTTCATTGTGAAAGACAGTATTTTTAATAAAATAAGCAATGAATATTTGAGAAGTTTTTGAAGAAATTAATATAAAAATGGTTCAAATGGCTCTGAGCACTATGGGACTCAACTGCTGTGGTCATAAGTCCCCTAGAACTTAGAACTACTTAAACCTAACTAACCTAAGGACATCACACACATCCATGCCCGAGGCAGGATTCGAACCTGCGACCGTAGCGGTCGTGCGGTTCCAGACTGTAGCGCCTTTAACCACTCGGCCACTCCGGCCGGCGAAATTAATATAGTTACTTTCCAGCTTATCATTTAGTAATATGTTACGGCATAGTGTGCCATGAATGAAAATTTCTTCATGTAAGTCCATTTGATGTCCCTTGTCATTTTATGTATTATAGAAAGATCATTCATGATATCATGGAACAGGTGACACGTGTCCCTTATGTGGATGGTTATTGCTGATTTATTGTAACTTTATGTACAGTAGATATTTAAGTGTTCGTTGTGTCTTTTCTGGAAGTTTCTTCCAGTTTGACATATCTACAGGGCTTTGCATATATTACGTACTTTTTGTAAGTTCCTTATTGTGTATATCTGTTTGTGTCTTCCTTTTGTGTGTCAGTGTGTGCTGCAGTTTGTTATGTGTTATGAAAGGAATTTTGATATTGTACAGATTTCATCTTCAGTGTATATTAGTGTCTTAGCAATCGAAACTAGTTTATCTTAGCCGTTAATACTCTTTGCAATGATGTAAATGCATGAGTGTGAAAGTTTTAAGTTGTGATGTATTTGCCATTCGTGCTCTGTGTGCCAAGCAACTAAATTTCCAATAAAAGTGTATGTAAATGAACTACTGAAACGATCGACAATATGCTAATCATTTAATGTGCACACTAATATACTCGTATTCATAATATACTGTAATATACTAATGTACTCGTATACAGCGTGTTCCAAAAAGGTGTAAATATTTTGGGAGGCGGTAGCACTCATCAAAAAAAGAAAAATATGTCTAATAAACATGGGTCCAGAAATTCATACTTTCTGAGATAAATCCAATAAACATGGGTCCGAATATGTATACTTTCTAACACGTGTTTACAGGTACTTGCTGGCAGCAATCGTTGATTGGTGTGGCGTAGAACAATTTCTTCCCGTGTTGCCATAACCAAAAGTCTAGGGGATTGAGGCCTGGGAAATGAATAGGCCTCCCGACCAGGCCAACGACCCTGAAATGTCTGTAACAGATGTTAGCGAACATTGTAATGATAGTGTGCTGGTGCGCCATCCTGCTTGAAACACATTTGTATTCGTTGCTGCAATAGCATAGCCTCCAGCAAGGTAGGCAATACATTAATGAGAAAGTCCAGATTATGCGCCTCAGTTAACCTTTGTGGTAGCACGTACGGCCCTATTAACCTACTGCAAAGTACACTTGTTCATACGTTGATTGAGAGTCGATGCTGATACCCTCTTTCCTGAATTACTTGGGGATTTACATCTGCCCATACGTGCTCGTTATGGAAATTAACAACACCATCTCTTGTGGACCCTGCCTCATCGGTGAATAAAAACTTGGATGTCAACAGTGGATCTGCAGCACATTTCTACAATAGCCATTGACAAAACCGCCGTTTGCCATGATGATCCTATGATCTTAGGGTCTGAACGTGCTGTAGATGATATGGGTACGGCAATTATTCTGAAGTGCCTCCGAGACAAGAGAGTGAGCCACGCCTTTTGCTGCTGCTAATCGTCGCACACTGGTTCCAGGGGTTTCTTCCTCCGAACGGCTCCTCCATGCCAGGCGTGCAGACTGTGCTGGGCCTTCCATTGTCAGTCTTCTGAGATGCAAGATCTAACATTCTGCGTGGTGTCTGTTTGTTCTAAGTCGTGTCTCCCTACCACTTTCGCACAACGACGCTCTGAGCGTGTTTTTTAGGGAATTGACTAGTTTGAACCTGGGACCTGTTGCTGGCAAGGAGACGCCAGACCGCACATGACATGTAGAGTTCAGAAGAGTTCAGTGAGACTAGCGATGATATAATCAAATACTTAATGATTTCAGCGTCAGCTCCATTGCACTCCCTGTAAAAGAATCTTAATGCTAACTAAATTTAGTGGAAGGGGTCCAAGGCTTTCCTATTTTTAATTAGCTGGTAAAATAACGTCGAAAAAGCAGTTAAGTTTACCATTGGAAATTTTATTCTACTCACAAAACATTGTTTATAAATTGCACTATTGATAAAAGGAAATGCTTTAATAAAGGGTGATAAAAACCAACTGTGTTCAACAAACATGTGAACGAATATTCCCTGAATGGGTTTCCAAGTTCTACAATGGATCGAAGGATGACCTATACCATATCACATCTATAATCTAGATTTAAGTTAAGTTTCATAAAAGAGAAAACTATCAAAATGGTCTACAGTGACCCTAATTTATCTTTAATTATTTATCTAACTTGTCGTAAATTACAGTAGCTGATGTGGCTTCTCAATAATTATATAACAGAAAAATCATCGCTTTTCAGATTTTTCTTCAAGTAGCAAATGTGAACACCATGAGATTTAATTGACGATCGACACTAGTATTACGTAAAAAGGGGATGTAACAGATAAGACTTCTGCAGTTCTGAGTAAAGCTTTATGCGCTGTTATGCGGCATCGCGTGCGTTCATTACCTTGTCGGTGTTCGTCAGGGGGCGGCGGGCAGCAGAGCTCCGCTAATCTCGCCGTCTCGGAAGCAACTCCTAACTTCTCCTTACTACAATTTACTGAAGTTGGTTTCAAAAAAAGGTATCTGGCTGTGTTTTCAACTGACCAGTCAGCGTCTCAATGTTAACTTTAAGCTCCACCTACAAAAATTCTGTCTATCCAATGAGAAACGTTATACTTTTCGTGGTGGGGCAATGTTTTTAACGTTTGCAACATAACAGAGACGCGAAAAAGTCTCACGCTAAAACTTGCAGCTGGTGTGGCCCTTTTAGTGTTATCGTAAGATCTATACTGTTCTTCTGGAGGGCTCTATCTTTTAACATGGGCTGGGGGTGGTCCTGGCGGTCAGCCGGTGATGTGGGTGTCCGCCCATTATCGTAGGGCCTTCTAGCTTAACACGGTTCTGCTCTCGGTTTCTGTTCTCGTTTCTCCCCTCAGAACTGCGTCTGTTTCACTGTGGGAAGGTATGACATGCATTTAGGCGTTCTTGTGTTAGTCTGTGGTATTCCATTTGCTCACTCGTTGATCGTATTACTTTGGTTAATTTAATGTCAGGATTTATTCGGAACTATGTGACATACTGTCGGATTTGCTATCATGTCAGGGTTTTCATGGAAGGTGTTGGATTTGCCTGACACCTTACAAAGGGTACCTGTGCCCCTCAGAAGATGGAAAAATCTGCCGAACAGCTTATCAGAGGGCACTTTGCGCTGTTGGTATTTTTCAGTGTAGAGAGTAAGGGCTTGCAGCCTTCGTCCATTTGCTAAAGCATAGCAGAATATGGTATCCGCCATTTCACTTGTCGAGTAGTAGGCCTCCATTGCTGACAAACGGTGGAAGAAAGAACATTTAAATGTACTACACCAACAGTATGTACAAACAGCGCAAAAACTGTAAACACATAAGTGAATCCGCATTTGGAAGAGAGTAAAACGACATGATACGTACCCAGGGTTGACAGTGGTGTACAGTAAGGCACACAAAACTAACGTAGCCTACAGCACAACTCGAACCACACAACTAATAGTAGGGAGAGTACTGTGAGCAAGACATCATAATACCCTGCCGCCACATTTGACGGAGCGCCGATGCAACGACTGTGCTAATGTCCGCAACCAAAAGTCGCGCTGTCTTTTCTATAAACAATTTAGTTCGGAGAGTATGCGTTTCTGGGCCCATGTTTATTGGACTTATTTTTCTTGTTTCGATTTTAACTACCACCTCTTAGAGTATTCGACACTTATTTTGAACACCCTGTATATATATCTTTTTGTACAGGATTCTATTTCTAGCTGGCCGGTATGGCCGTGCGGTTCTAGGCGCTTCAGTCTCGAACCGCGCTATCGCTACGGTCGCAGGTTCGAATCCTGCCTCGGGCATGGATGTGTGTGATGTGCTTAGTTAGGTTTAAGTAGTTCTAAGTTCTAGGGGACTGATGACCTCAGATGTTGAGTCCTATAGTGCTCAGAGCCATTTGAACCATTTTTTTAAATTCTATTTCCTAACTGACACACGCAATAAATCAAACTAATCGCACTTCAGATTAATATTACGTTCGTGTAACTGGAACGCACCTGATGATGGCTGAAAACTGCCAAAATATGTCTTGCTACTTAGATATTAATAAAAAGATGACTAGATCAGTAGAAATTATTTCATGAATTTACAGTACAATCGCAGTCCTAAAAACATTCCATATTACGTGGATAAATTTAAAAATTTTTGTGTTTGCAAGTGTTAGTTTGAATTGAATCTACTGTTCCTTTTCATGATTATTGCTAAAATTAAAAGTTTCTAGCTCCTATCTGAGAAACAATTAGCCTCTTCCACAACCAGGTTTCAGAAGATGCAGAAGGCTGTACTTAATTTTGTAGCTCTGTTGCTATAGTATTCCATGATTACTTATCACTTCGTGAACATGCTGGAAGAAGTGGAGTCTGTTGCCTTCAAGTATTATATATTTCCATCAAGCATAGGTATTCGCACTATGTGCTGTAGGTAGTTTACAGAAAAATATTTTATAACAATTTTACAGAACGTTTGTTTCGTTTAGTACATACTAATTCATAATCTTTACAATATATTTTCAATTGTTACGGCATATCTTGAGGACATAAATTGGCCATTGAATTTTTTTTTCAGCTTCTTAGCTACTTCTGCAGGCGAGTGTGGATCGATTGGTGCATCCAGCTTCAACTTCAATCCTATCCTTAAAAGCTGTTCTTGCCCAAATCATTTCTAGCTGGACTGATTTAAGATTCTTGTCCACTCATACAAATACACCACATTCAATTCCATTGATTTTGTCGTTTTGGTAAACAATTACAATTAGGTAAGTGCCGAAAATGACTCTTCCATCATTTACTGGTTCTAGCATATTTTTGGTAACGAGTATTATCTGACATCATAGGTTTTTAACAGTTCTATTCTTATTTCTCTAAGTTAATCGGCTGCTGACTCGAGACTAACGGTTACGTTTAAGTTCAGTCGCCCCTGAATTGGGCAACAAACACTGTTGGACTCCGCCGTTAGCTCGGAGAACAGATTTTAGGTCACTGACTTCTAGAAACATTATCTCACTCTAAGAGGATCACGTCCATCCGTAACTCTTGGCTTCATAACAAGACAGTATCAGAGTTACTTAGCTCACTGTCTACTCTGTTACCATAAAGAACCACAGTCTGGCGAGATATAGCTTACTGGGTAGTCACTTGATAAACAGTTACAAATACACTTGAACTTTACGTGTAAAAATATTGTCCTTCGTCGTGCAGCACTTTGTAATACCTGATGTTGAACAATGACGGCGGCCACAAGGAAATATCATCATGCCTTTAAAATGTATATGGTCTGTTGGAATATTTGTCATTTCCCTATTCGCACATCCCATCTACGACATTACAGGGCGTAACTATGGAATATTTGTCGTTACGGAGAAAATGAGGGAAGTGCAGCTTCTCTGGCGCGGAGATACCCTAAGACCAAAATCTTCTACGTGAACCCAGTTGCGTAGAACCTGGAAGAGAAAGGCAAGAGATCACGCGGCGATTCAGCAGAAATGTCAGAATGTCAATTTGAAGACGCAAGAGATCTAGGAATGTGGCATTCCAAGAGAATACGAAAGGGGCCGAGGCACAGGGGGAAATACTAGGATTTATATAGAAGTGCATAAATTTTCAACCGTTTCACTCTCTGGTAATTTCCTGCAAATGTTTCAGTAACTGGCACCTACCTTCATTTTGTTATTTTTCGGAGCATTCCTTTTTTCTTAAATGAGAATTCTGAAGACCTCTCCAGTGACGTGTAAAACACACGTTCAGATAAGCTTGTAGCTTACTCTGGTGTGTAAGGCACACCTCAGTCGTTTGGGAGAATCTGCAACTGTTAAATCTGTGACATAAAACTGGAAATTTTTTGGTTGTCACAGAATCGTCAAAGTCTGTGGTTCAGACCTTCCACTTGATTCAAATCCAAAAGTCCGTGGTCATTTCTAAGACTAAAATCTTTCCATGGCACACGCAAACTGGAATTCAGACGCATCATTACCTGATACAACATTAAACTGAAGTTTTACATTGATTTCTAAAGTTGCCATCAGTTTTTAGATATGAATTTGTCCTACTCAGGACGCACAGACACAAATGCTATAACGGTCGAATTTAGTGCTTTTAAAAGACAATCGTTTTCAAAACACTGCACAGGACTATGATTGTAAAGAAATATGACACTGTATACATGCAAACAAAAAACAATATATTTCCTATAAATCTCTTCTTAAAGTTTCTGCATCCTACCTTTGGAAAAAAGCTATCTATGTTGTTGAAAGAGTAAGAGTACACACAAAATATTACTACTTACTAAGAGCAGGTGCTTACGTGCCCACACACACACACACCACACACACACACTCAGAGAGAGAGAGAGATAGATAGAGAGAGAGAGAGAGAAAGTACTTGTCTGAAAGAACTAAGCCGCTGTACTTTCACACGTCTTCCTAGATTTCTAGAGAATTTTCTTTCGGTCTATATGCACTACCCACCATATTTGGAAACGCTATGCTGCATATTACAACGGAGGAAGATGAGAATGATCTATGTGAGCTATTGATTGGAATGCAGAACAGCATGCTCAAATAACTATTAATAATGACACATACAATATTGTACGGAGGATTACAGTACATACACATACATATTCGTACATATTGGTATTGTTCAGATTTACGTAAACTGACTTTACCTGTCCAAGAAGTTCTGTTATATTAAGTAACTGAATATGGCCCCAGAGTGCCAGATTCCTTAGGTGGTGGTGGTGGTGGTGGTGGTTAGTGTTTAACGTCCCGTCGACAACGAGGTCATTAGAGACGGAGCGCAAGCTCGGGTTAGGGAAGGATTGGGAAGGAAATCGGCCGTGCCCTTTCAAAGGAACCATATAATCACTTTTCAAGAAGAAGGTAGCAGTGCCCGACAAATATAAAAGGAACTGAAGATTTCCATCAGCGGAGTTGTCAAGACCGTACACAGGCAAGGAGATACATGCTACTATGATGATCTTCACCCAGGAGCATCCAGGAAAATATCAGAAGGACAGGGAAAGTATTTAGTAGTGACCAGTAAGTGTAAAAGATTCAAAACTGTCCGTGAACTGACAGCTGAACTAAACACAACTAGGGATAGACTAGCGAATGAGTCAACAGCAAGACGGTGCTTGGTAAAGAAACCTCCAGGGTTATGTAGCAGCAAGGAAACCATTGTTGCGCCCTGAAAGACTTCAGTGGCCTGTGACACGCCAACATTCGGCAGCAGGAGATTGGGAAAGAGACTTGTTTGCTGATGAATCCAAGTTCGAAATATTTGGAAGTAAACACCGTCAATTCGTACGCCGTTTTACCCCACGAACGCTAATCCCAACTGTGAATCGTGGAGGGGTTCTATGAAAGTGTGGGGATCTTTTGGAGGGATTGGAAGATTTTGTGAAAGTAGATGGAAAAACGGACCAAAAGGATTATCATGCGATTCTCCAGCGACCTGCCGATACATCTGGTTTCTGTCTCATTGGGAAAGGGTCTGTTTTGTAGCAAGACAACGGCCTGAAACATAATCCTTCTTGTGTGAGAACTATATCAAATCTCTAGAGGTTCAGAAAATTTTGAAACACATGAAATGACCTCCACAGTGCACTGTTTTAACCCAATCGAGCTACTATGGGATTAATTAGACAGGTGGATCCGAAAACGGCGAATCATGAGTGGGATATGCTTGTGGGAGATCCTGCAACGAGAATGGAGGCTAATTCCAACTGCAGCACTAGCAAAGTTCACCCATCGCATGCCGAGATTATGTAAGGCAGTGATGAAAGTAAAGGATGGCTATTTTGAGGAATGTGAAATTTAATAGTTACCTTTACCTACGTGTTGTTTTAGCTTCATAAACATTTAGAAAACAATAAAATGCAGTTTTATAAAGTATTTTATCTTCATTGTCCACAATCACGGTGTTTTCAAACTTATGGAGGGTAGTGTATTTCTCCATGTTACCAACCGCAAAATTAGCGAAAGAGTTTCAAAACTGGATTCTGTCAGACCTCTATCCTCATTATAAATTCACTTGGAGAAATAACATTGTTTTCTAGTCGGTCATCAGGTTCAGTTTTTTTCCCCCTAAAAACAGCTGTAGTAAAGAAATAATAACTGGTTTTGCCATGTTTGGATCGACGTGCAGCCTTAAACGACATTATAAATGTCTTTTAAATGTTTGCCTTCCAATTAAAATACGTGTAGTTACTTCATTAAAATATGCAAGCCCGGCGTCCGGCAGTCGGAGGACAGGTTGTCCGGAACGTGTTCCGCCAACAGCCGCATGCCGTAATAGGAGAGCGAGCCAGATTGGAACGGACGATTCCTTTTTCAACACACCGCCTGAGCCGTAATGCCATAATTGTGGCGGCGCACGCGCTTGTGCGTCCGAATTTAAAGGCGATTACCGGGGGTGCCGTTTAACGTGCCTCTGTGTAATCTGGGGCTGGCGGTCGGAGGAAATATTCATGCGAGCGAGGCCGTCGTCCCTCAGATAATTAATTGTGACGGCGGGCAGACTTAGACACGCTGTTTTATTAGTTTTCGTGTCGTTTCGAAGTAAATTCTTCCAGATTTCAGACTGAGTGACGTGGCGGCTGTTGGAGAGTGCTAAAAAACACACAAAAGAGGCCATCAGAATTACGTCGGCAGGTAACATCGTTTGCACATTGTGGGTTTGCCAGCGCTGATTCACAGCCTAATGTATAAATGAACATCTCACGTAAATACATCAGTATTGATTTTCACATTTCATTTTGCCGTAAAAGTGCATGCTACTTAACGGCACTTTGCATTTGAACACTCGACTGTTCTGACACCATTACAATCCGAATTTTAAGCAATATGTTTTATTGTGTGATGTATAGCTGATACTGGCCTATTTGCAATCCCATATTTTTTATTCCTTTTATCTCTATGTTGTTGTTGTTGTGGTCTTCAGTCCTGAGACTGGTTTGATGCAGCTCTCCATGCTACTCTATCCTGCGCAAGCTTCTTCATCTCCGAGTACCTACTACAACCTACATCCTTCTGAATCTACTTGGTGTATTCATCTCTTGGTCTCCCTCTACGATTTTTACCCTCCACGCTGCCCTCCAATACTAAATTTGTGATCCCTTGATGCCTCAGAACATGTCCTACCAACCGATCCCTTCTTCTAATCAAGTTGTGCCACAAACTTCTCTTCTCCCCAATCCTATTCAACACCTACTTATTAGTTATGTGATCTACCCATCTACAGCATTCTTCTGTAGCACCACATTTCGAAAGCTTCTATTCTCTTCTTGTCTAAACTATTTATCGTCCATGTCTCACTTCCGTACATGGCTACACTCCATACAAATACTTTCAGAAACGACTTCCTGACACTCAAGTTTATACTCGATGTTAACAAATTTCTCTTCTTCAGAAACGCTTTCCTTGCCATTGCCAGTCTACATTTTATATCCTCTCTACTTCGACCATCATCAGTTATTTTGCTCCCCAAATAGCAAAACTCCTTTACTACTTTAAGTGTCTCATTTCCTAATCTAATACCGTCAACATCACCCGACTTAATTCGACTACATTCCATTATCCTCGTTTTGCTTTTATCCTCGTATTGCTTTTGTTGATGTTCATCTTATATCCTCCCTTCACACTATCCATTCCGTTCAACTGCTCTTCCAAGTCCTTTGCTGTCTCTGACAGAATTACGTCATCGGCGAACCTCAAAGTTTTAATTTCTTCTCCATGGATTTTAATACCCACTCCTAATTTTTCTTTTGTTTCCTTCACTCCTTGCGCAATATACAGATTGAATAACATCGGGGAGAGGCTACAACCCTGTCTTACTCCCTTCCCAACCGCTGCTTCCCTTTCATGCCCCTCAACTCTTACAACTGCCATTTGGTTTCTGTAAAAATTGTAAATAGCCTTTCGCTCCCTATATTTTACCCCTGCCACCTTCAGAATTTGAAAGAGAGTATTCCAGCCAACATTGTCAAAAGCTTTCTCTAAGTCTACAAATGCTAGAAACGTAGGTTTGCCTTTCCTTAATCTAGCTTCTAAGATAAGCCGTAGGGTCAGTATTGCTTCACAGTTCCAACATTTCTACGGAATCCAAACTGATCTCCCCGAAGGTCGGCTTCTACTAGTTTTTCCATTCGTCTGTAAAGAATTCGCGTTAGTATTTTGCAGCCGTGACTTATTAAACTGACAGTCCGGTAATTTTCACATCTGTCAACACCTGATTTCTTTGGGATTGGAATTATTATATTCTTCTTGAAGTGTGCGAGTATTTCGCCTGTCTCATACATCTTGCTCACCAGATGGTAGAGTTTTGTCAGGACTGGCTCTCCCAAGGCCGTCAGTAGTTCTAATGGAGTGTTGTCTACTCCCAGGGCCTTGTTTCGACTCAGGTCTTTCAGCGCTCTGTCAAACTCTTCACGCAGTATCATATCTCCCATTTCGTCTTCATCTACATCCTCGACGGTACGGCTATCTGTATCGCTGAGGCACGCAAGCCTCCCCACCAACGGCAAGGTCCATGGTTCATGGGATATTTTTTCTAATATTCTTAGTATCATGTGCTTTACTTAAGTGTATTTTTTAATTTCCCTAACATTCATATTTTTTCCTGTGGCTTCTCATTTTTCTGCGTTCCTAGCTATCGTGAGACACGATTTCAGAGTACCTGTACATTTGTGCAGACGCTGTTGTGCGGTTTACATGAATTCCGCTTAATCCACCAATAATTACTTCCCGAGGTTCTTTCATACATTTTTACTCCCCTTTGCTATTGGACTGTATACTTTATGTTCTTTAATTTTTAAATTGTTATTCTCCTCCGATCATTAAAACCCATTTACATGGGCATATTATTTATATTTTTAGTAAGTAATTTTATTAGTTTCACAAGCTGCGACATTGTCGCGAATAAAACAGTGACTCGTATATTCAATAAGTTTCCTTTAATTTACGTCTATGGTCACAAACTTTATGTTAACAGATTACCCGAGTCAGGATTCGAACCTGCAACCGTAGTGGTCACCCTGTTCCAGACTGAAGCACCTAGAGCCTCTCGGCCACACCGGCCGGCAGACCTGATGATGGTCATTAAAGGCCGAAACCGGTAATCTGTTAACAAAACGTTTGTGACCATAGACGTAAATTAAAGAAAATTTTATTAGTTTTCCACTGTTTGTTTCTGTAACTCATCACTATATTCGGCTATTAAGATAACTCTGAACAAACTCTCTTGCCATGTTGCCATCTGCTGTGAGCAGCGCACACTAGCTATGCATCTCTTGTAGTCCGATAGCCAGTATTATTTGCGCTGCCAGAATATGTACAACGACATTTCTTACATGTTTACATTTTTTGATGCATTTCTGTGGGCCTGATCCCGTGTTTGGTGTCTTTTGGACTGCACTATACACTCTACAAGGTAATCTACTGCCTCTTTGTTTTGCAGTACGTAGCTTAGAGGCGTAAGTAGATTCCCTGTCTTGAATGCCGTTTTGACTATCTTTTAGTTCTTTTTATTTTAATAGGGCACTACGCGAAGTCTGTTAAAACTCGACAAGGGCAACTACCTAATAAGGTCTTTTATGTATTTTAAACGTGACTTCCCATGTACTCAACCCTATTTCACGTATATCGGTAAGTTGTTTAAAAAAAGAAAAGAAAAAAAAGAAATACTGTTGTATGTATTGGTGTCTTTTATGGACCAGATCAGTTGCTGGCTTCTGAATGCATTTGGCTGTTATGTCTCATGCATTTTTATTTTAAAAGAGCACCAGGAAATCTTCTTAAAATGTTGGCAATGGTGTTTGCCTGCTAAGACATTTGCATGGATGGCAGCCTAATGTGTTTAATACTTGTCCCAGTAAGTTAGTTTCAGTATTGTGCTGCAAATTTTCACTAAATCGGGGTCACGGTATTTTTAAGAAAAAAATGTATTTTCTTTTGTAGGCCAGTGTGAAGACCCCTCAATCAACGCATTATTCGCAAAATATAAAATAATGAAGACTGTTTTGCAGCCAAGACTATTCATGTATTCAAAACATATATCTCTTGTTGCTGTATCATACCGCTCATGGCTATCTTAGCTTCTTTCAAATCCAACTCTGTGCAGCCATCTTTCCAGCTTCCCAAACAGTTAGTGTTCCCCTGCACTGTTCACAGTACCGAAGAAACAAATGACAGAGCAAACTGTTCAGAAAAAGTTACGCACCAAACAGCTACATAATTTCCGTAATTTGTGTTATCTTAATCGGAAACCTCAGTCTCAATTGACTTTTGTTCAGCCACCTTCACAATGAAAGTAAAAGTAGACTTTCATTCTTAGTAGAGTTCAGTAGAGGCCGTTGTGTCTTCAATCTTGCACGGGACAGTGTGGTTTGGGTACACTGTTCAGTCTATCAGCATGCCTCAAAGTAGTCTCATTTCAAACACGGAAGGGTTGTTAACGCGGAACATTGTACTAAAATTAACGTACACCACAGCAAGGTCATCCGAACAGTCAGCCTCACCGTTGTCGATGTGCTTTGCAGTGGTCGCCATCGGTCGAGATCACCAGCAAATGAGCGCTTCCTGCAATCTGTGGCTACTAGGTACCCTGATTGGTCTAAAGACGGTGTCTTTGACTATTAATCAACACGTCCTGCGTCTCGGGGTCGACCCCAAACTACTGCGTAAATTTTGAATAAACAATTATCAGCACTTGCGGACAAAGACTTCTGGTATTAGAAGTCATCCTTATGGCGCCCTACGGCCTTATCAAAAATGGCGAAGGAGCGGACAGAAGTTCAATGTACTCTCTTGCCCGTGGCTTAGGAATTTGCCCTTAAAAGGCGGAAGAATCAGCAATGACTAACAGCATGAGGATGCAGAAGTCAATTGAAACCACTCAATTAAAGGCGCATTATATGTATCCACAGGAAATGTAACTGAAACAGTGTCATGATGATCTCTCCACTGGCAAAAGATTCCAGGTAAGACCCCCATTCGGATCTCAGGGTGGGGACTGACAAGGGGAACGTGACCATGAGAAAAAGTGCAATAACCAACGAAAGGGTAACGTTCTACGAGGCGGAGCATGGAATGTCAGAAGTTTAAACGTAGGAGGAAAGGTGGAAAATCTCAAAAGCGGAATGCAAAGGCTCGATGTAGTAGCGACCAGTGAAGTAAAATGGAAAGAAGGTATGGATTTCTGGTCAAACATATATAGAATAACATCAGCAGCAGAAAACGGTACAACGGGATTAGGATTCGTTATGAGTAAGAAAGTAGGACAGAGGCGGAGCTACTTTGAACAGATCAGTGATAGAGTTGTTGTCATCACATTCTACAGCAAACCGACGCCGACAATCATGTCAAGTATACATGCCAACGTCTCAAACAGAAGATGAAGAGACGGAGGAAGTGTACGAGGATACTGAACGGGTAATTCAGTATGCAAATGGAGATGAAAATCTACAACGCAGAAAAAGATAGATTGCTACTTTCCGTGAAGATGACACGTTGAGTAGCAGACAGCTACAATTGAAAGACACTTGCAAAAAGCTTTCGGCCACAGCCTTCGACAGAAAAAGAGAAGCTCAGACTATTCATTCACACAAGCAAGCACACGTCGCACACGTGACCGGCAGCTTTGGCCCGAACTTCCAGAGTTGGTGGTCATGCGTGCGTGACGACTGCTTCCTCGTGTGAATGAGTGGTGTGTGTTTCTCTTTTTCTGACGAAGACTGTGGCTAAAAGCTTTATGTAAGTGTCTTTTAATTGTGTCTGTCTGCAGTTCAACATGTTATCTTCACAGTACTAGCAATCTTTCTTTTCCTACGTTGTTGAAATTCCAACCTGGAGTCTCCATCGTTGGAGATGACACTATAATAGTCATGGGTGACGGAAAGCAGTTGCAGGGGAAGGAATAGAAGAAAGGGGGGAGGAATATGGGCTTGTAAGTAGGAATTAGAGGAGAAAGACTAACTTCTACAATAAATTTCAGATGGTAGTAGCGAAAACTCCGTTCAAGTATCACATGAGGAGGAAGTATACTTGGAAAAGACCCGGAGACGCGGGAAGAATCCAGCTCGATTACATCATGGTCAGACAGAGATTCCGAAATCAGATACTGGATTGTACTCAGCAGCAGATATAGATTCAAATCAAAACTTAGTAATGATGAAGAGTAGGTTAAGAAAATCGTCCGAAAGAATCAGTGTGTAAGGAAGTGGGATATTGAAGCACTTAGGAATGACGAGACACTCTAGAAGTTCGCCAAGGATGTGGATACTGCGATAAGAAAACCAGAGCAGGAAGTTCAGTTAAAGAGTTGTGGACATCTCTAAAATGGGCAATCACAGATGTGGGACAGTCAGAAATAGATGCAAAGAAGGCAACTCCTCAGAAACATTGAATTACAGAAGAAATATTTCAACTGACCGACGAAGGGAAGAAGTACAAAAATATTCAGGAAAAAAACAGCAACTAAGCAATATAAATACCTTAGGGATGAAATGATATGCGAGGCAGCCAAGACAAAATGGCTGCAGGAAAGATGTGAAGAAATTGAAAAAGAAATTAACATCCGAAGGACTGACTCAGCATACAGAAAAGACAAAACAACCTTCGGTGAAATTAAAAGCAAGGATGTTAACATTTAACAGTGCAATGCGAATGCCACTATTAAACGCAAAAGAGAGAGCGAATAGGTGGGAAGAGTACACTGAAGTCCTCTATGAGGGGGAGAGGTTGTTTGATGTGATAGAAGACAATATTGGAGTCGATATGGATGTTACAGGGTATCCAGTTTAGAGTCCAGATCTCTGGAAGACTTGAGGTCACCAAAGGCAGAAGAGACAGACAACATTCCATCGGTATTTCTAAAATCATTGGGGGAACTGGCAACCAAACGACTGTTCAAGTTAGTATGTAGTATCTATGGCGAAATACCGTGAGACATTCGGAGAAAGATCATGCACACAATTCTGAAGATAGCAATCCGCTGGTAAGTGCGAAAACTATCGCGCAATCAACTTAGCAGCTCATGCGTTCAAGCTGCTAACAAGAATAATATACAGGAGAAAGGAAGAGAAAATTAAGGATCAGTTAGATGACCATCAGTTTGGCTTTAGGAAGGGTAAAGGCTCCAAGGGGCAGTTCTCACCTTGCGCTTGGTACTGGAACCAAGGCTGAAGAAAAATCAAGATACGCTCATAGGATTCGTTGATCTAGAAAAAGCATTCGACAATGTAAAATGGTGCAAGATTTCAAAAGCATTAACCGTTGGTTCAAGCAATTAAACAGACTGGGAGTGTGTGCAAAAGGAAAAAGCACAGGCCGACCGCGTGTGTCAGAGGATGATGTCGTCGGATTCAAGAAAGTTTTGTGCGCAGTCCCAGTAAGTCTACCAATAGAGCCAGTCGAGAACTTGGAATACCACAAACCAATGTATGGAAAGTTCTGGGACGGCGTTTGCTGTAGAAGCCCTACTGATTACAGCTTGTGTAGGCTCTCAACCACAACGATAAAGGAACCAATTAATTACAAATTATTAATTTTATTAAATTGAGATCAAACATTATGAAAAAAAAACTTTGAACTTCCTCTTTTCATAGGTATAAAACTTATTCATTTTGGATTTGTACTTGAATAAATACGAGGTTTGAAAATGGGTCCATCATTTAGAATAACCATGTACAATATGAGCAAGAACCGAGAGGGAACAATAATACCGAAAGGCTAAGACGAATTGCTCGGATTGAAAAAGGTGTAAGACAAGAATGCAGTATTTCGCTCTGTTAAAACTATAAATCTAAGAAACAACGACGGAAATAAAAGAGAGGTTCAAGAGTGGGATTAAAATTCAGAGTGAAAGGATATCAATGATAAGATTCGTTGATGACATTGCTGTGCTCAGTAAAATTGGAGAAGAATTACAGATTCTGTTGAATGGTATGAACAATCTAATGAGTACAGAGTAGGGGCTGAGAGCAAACTGAAAAAAAAACAAAGATCATGAAATAAGCAGAAATGAGAATAGCGAGAAATGTAACATCGAAACTGGTGAGCACGAAGTAGACGAAATAAAGGAATTCTGCTACCTTGGAAGCAAAATTACACATGACGGACGAAGCACCTAGGACATGAAATGCAGGCTACCACAGACAAAGAGGGCATTGCTGGTGAAGACAAGTGTGCAGGTAGGAAACATGGCCCTTAACTTGAGGAAGAAATTTCTGAGAACGTACGCTTGGAACGCAGCAATTTATGGTAGTGAATCAGGGACAGCTGGAAAACCGGAACAGAAGAGAATCGAAGCACTTGAGATGTGGTGCTACAGAAGAATATTGAAAATTAAGTGGACTGATAAGGTAAGGAATGAGGAGGTTCTTCACAGAATCGTCGAAGAAAGGAACATACGGAAAACACTGAAAAGAAGAAGGGACAGGATGATGGGACATGCGTTACGACATCAGGGAATATCCTCCATGGTCCAAGAGGGAGCTGCAGAGGGTAAAAATGGAATGCTGAAGTTTTGGAGGCACCTGGGAGATCTGTGCCGACCAGAACGTTATGCAACCATCTCCACACGATCAAGTTGCCCAAGAGGCATCCATTCCCAACAACAGGACAACCCGCTCCACCACAGAAATGGTTCAAATGGCTCTAAGCACTATGGGACTTAACATCTGAGGTCATCAGTCCCCTAGACTTAGAACTACTTAAACCTAACTAACCTAAGGACATCACACACATCCATACCCGAGGCAGGATTCGAACCTGCGACCGTAGCGGCAGCGCGGTTCCAGACTGAAGCGCCTGGAACCGCTCGGCCACAGCAGCCGGCCAGCTACGCCCCTTCCAGCACTTTGGTGCGTGAAAAATGTGCGCGAAGGAACGCCAGGGATAGAACCAGGATCAGTGGCTTCGTGCTGTCTTCACCGACGAGTCCTGAATTTGCCTAACGCGTAATGATTGTCGTAGAAGAAGGTGGTCACCAGGTATCACCGTATTTCTCAGGCATTCACTTCCAAGGATACAGCAGGGCGGGGGATCAGTCATGCATGGATGTCGAAAGACTCTCGTCACTTCCTAGTGTGATAATGGTACTGTGTAGTATTGGGACAAGATCCTCGAACATATTCTCCAGCCCTAGAGACACTATTTCGGCTGTGGGATCCTCTTTCAAGACGACGATACACGAGTAGACGTTCCTACCTCGTAAATCCCGTCGTCCAGGGGCACGAATCAACCAAGTGGAATGGCCTGACGTACGTGCTGGCACGAACCTGACTGAGCATCCTTGGGACCAGTTGAAAATATTTCTGTGCGTCGTCGTGGGAACCCACTTCACACACAGGATAATAGGCCTGAGCAGCAAAGTCACGATCACTCCGTGGACATGATGCCCAGGAGAATCCAAGCATATCAGAATGCAACGTTTTAATTGTTAGCAGCGTATTTTGATTTCATAGATTTATTAATATGAACCCTTCGAGAGGATCATCTTTATTTCCGTTGTACTTTTTTTCACAGTAATGTTATTATACGTTTTTGGGTGGGGTCCGCCTTTAGCAAAACACAATTTTGTTTTTTGTCCCAGATATGATTCACTGCAGTTCCAGCGTCATCAGTGGGTTTTTTATTATTATGAATGTTAAACATAAGGAATGTTCTTTACTGTTTAAATACATATAAATATTAGTTTCTAAATCGTAATTACAAATTATTGAAGAGCACATAAATTTGTGTATCCATACCTTCTCCCCACATGGTGTGGTTTTCCAGCTGTATTGCGTTTTTACAGTGTCTGTTTTTCTTTACAGTTTGTCACCTGCAACTATACGCAACTTAATGTACATAAAATATTTACACAAAAATTAAGATTTCTAAACTGTTATGCTATGACTGAGATTAATAATTTATGTGAAAGATTTTCTATGTGTGTTTCTGATCACATTTTGTTTCACTTACTTTTTTCATCACCTTCTTCACTGTCAGGTTCTGTGTATTGAGTTGTCACTGTCACTGTCACTGTTTATCAGGCGTAATAACAAGATGGCGGACAGTGGAACAATTGAAGGTGTGAAAACAAGATGGTGGACAGTGCAACATTTGAAGATGTCATTGGTGGTTGTTCTTAACCTCTCAGAGGTGTGTGTGTGTGTGTGTGTGTGTGTGTGTGTGTGGATAGAGAGAGAGAGAGAGAGAGAGAGAGAGAGAGAGAGAAGGTTTGAGGATTTATCGTTAATATTATAATTATATATATTTATTTATTTTTAGTTTTATGTGTGTGTATGTGTGTATGTGTCTGCGTGTGCATGTGTGGGGTAGTTCTATAGGCTGGTATTGTCTAATAATTCTTTGAGGGCAGAGAAAAGAGTTCCACTGCAGGGAGCTGTGTAGTACTTGGTTTCCTTCAACTATAGCTTTTTGTATTTGATTATTTTCTTCAATTATTATTTTTTGTTGGAGGAGGGGGGGGGGCTCTTGCTGTATTTGAGAATTTTCAAATCAGTGTTGATGTCTTTTGTGCTATGTTTATTATCCATAACGTGTTCAACAAATGTGGAATGACAACTGTTACTTTTTAATGCTCTTCTGTGTTCTGTGTATCTGGTATTAAAGTTTCTGATTGTCTGTCCTATATAAAATGATTTCTGACACATTACCTGGTAAATACCAGATGTGTTGTGTTTGTCTGTTCTTGTGTTGATTGTCCTTAATTTCCTATGTGTTGTCTGTCCTGTAGGCTTGTGAAGTTCACAGATGACTATCTCCATAATTATTACTCAACAACACATCTATATCAAAGCTCCAAAATGACTGACATTATTTTATTCATTCATGTGAGCTGCAATCCCTGTGCCAGCTAGTGGTGTGAGTAGTTGTAATCACTCTGTGACTACATTGGACTGCATGTACTGTAGAGGTAATGTGTTCAGTTTTTATCCTATAGGTCAATGCCTTCGCCTTTGTTACGTACACCAGTTCTCGCGGGCGTAATAATGTCAATGTATCTCCTACTGCCGACAGGAGTGGCCGAGAGGTTCTAGGCGCTACAGTCTGGAACCATGCGACCGCTACGGTCGTAGTTTCGAATCCTGCCACGGGCATGGATGTGTGTGATGTCCTTAGGTTAGTTAGGTTTAAGTAGTTCTAAGTTCTAAGGAACTAATGACCTCAGAAGTTAAGTCCCGTAGTGCTCAGAGCCATTTGAACCATTTTATCTCCTACTGTTTGTGGTTTTTAATCGTCCATATGTGGCTTTGCATTGCATTTGTGCGTTAGTTATACATAATATTTCAGCATACGTTTTATCTCTTTCGGCGAATACTTCGTGGGGTTAGAAATTTTTAGAGATAATAGTTCTATTAAAATGGGCGTTTGTGAAACTCCTTTTCTCCAACCTGTATTGTACCCTTGGTTAATGTATAGGGTGCTTTTAAGTATACATCCGGTTGATCCTGGCTGATCCCGTAGGAAATTTACAGAAAGATGATATAGTCTGAATGACTCGACTATTATTCGTTTCCTGGAAAACTTGCACCAGCGTTATGTGACACTTCACACAGATTTAACTGGCTGCCCCAAATGTTTAACACTGATGCACTTCTTTCTAACTATGAGCCATGCTGTAAACATTATCATGTGAATTCACAGTGTCAGACTGATGCACATCTTCCTGTTACACTGCACTGTGTTGGGTCTAACAAGGAAGGTGAAATAAATGAATGATTTTCTCACTGACTTTTTTCTGTCCTTCTTAAAAAAAATAATATTTGCAGTAACTGCAAGTTAGAAAATTATTTGGATTATAGTAACAGGAACTTAGTTCTGTTAAGGAATCAACCGAAATATATCGTAAAGATAAATTAGACACTATAGGAGGAGAAATGTTAGCTGCTGTCGAAAAAAATATTTTGTCTGTCGAGGTTTAACTGTGAAATTATCTGGACATGAGTATCAGGCCTAGGTGAACTCAATTTGATTATCGAATGTTTTTTACAGCCACCTGGTTCCGAAATAACAGTTGTAGAATCATTCAAAGAAAGTTTATGGCCAGTATTGAGGAAATATCCAGGTCATGCAGTGTTAGTTAAAGGTGACTTTAATCTAACAAGTATAGACTGCGGGGTCTATGGGTTCACTGCAGCTGGTATGAAAAGATAGTCTTGTCAAGTACTTCTTTTAGGAGTGCTAGTTCTGCAAGGTTCGCAGGAGAGCTTCTGTAAAGTTTGGAAGGTAGGAGACGAGGTACTGGCAGAAATACAGCTGTGAGGACGGGGCGTGTGTCGTGCTTGGATAGCTCAGTTAGCCGGCACGGTAGCTCAGCGTGATCGGTCAGAGGGCTGATTGGTTTCTGTAATAAAAAAACTGAGTCAAGGAATCAACAATGAACTTGAACGGATGTCTTGTGACGTCCGCAACGATCAAAAAAAAAAAAAATGTTGGTAGAGCACTTGCCGCGAAAGCCAAAGGTCCTGAGTTCGAGTCTCGGTCCGGCATACAGTTTTAATCTTTCAGGAAGTTTCTTACTTTTCAACTTGTTCTCTCAAAACTGCCTTAGTTCGGCATCCCACACACAATGGAAATATTTTAGACCATTTATTTACAAAAAGGCCTGACCCTATCGGCAGAGTCAGTATATAGACAGGGATTAGTGGCCGTGATATCATCATAGCGACGATGGTTGCTGAATTTAATAAATCTGTCAAGGAATATAGGGGAGTATTAATCTAGAAAAAGCTAGAAAAATTCGATAAGCAACTGGTCAGCATCCGACATAGATAATGAATAAACATCATTTAGCTCCAATGTGATAGATAGAGAGAAATTGGAGGCAAAGTTTAAACTGAATGTAAATCACACACTGGAAACATATATGCAAGTGAATGAATTAAGGATGGAAAGGATCGTTAGAAGTTTAATAAACAAATTCGGAAAATGCTGAGGAAACAGAGTTTGTTGCACTCTCAGTTCAAAAAAGAAGACATAAACGTGAACAGGCAAAAATTAGTAGAGACAGTTGATACAGACCAATATCCTTAGCATCAGTTTGCTGCAGAAGTCTTGAACACATTCCAACTTCGAGTATAACAAATTTCCTTGAGACAGGAAAGCTTTTGTTCACAAATCAGCTCGGATTTAGAAATAATCGCTCAAGCGAAACTAAGCTTGCCCTTTATTCACATGACATCCTGCATACAATGAATGGAGGGAACAGGCATATACCATGTAGCTAGATTTCCAAAAAGTATCTGACGTGGTGCCCCACTGCAAGCTGTTTATGAAGGTCTGAGCATGCAGTTTAGGTTCCTGGATATATGAGCGGCTCGATTTCTTTTTAAGTAATAGAATCCAACAGTGTTAATCAGAATATGGTCAGAAGTTCTCCATGGAAGTGTGACAGGACTACTCTTAATACCTACAAACATAAATGATCTGACAGACAGCATGAGCAGCAATTTACAGCTCTTTGCTGAGAAGTACATAAGACGACTTAGACAGAATGTCTAGTTTGTGTGATGAGTACAATAAACAATGCTGCAAAGTTAGAATAATTATTGCATTAATGCATTAATAGGATGTTGCTTGACACAGTCACACAGATTACATATCCAAGCATCACGTAGCAAAGCGATATGAAATGGAATGGAATGAACATGTCAGGTTGGTAGGAGCGAAGGCGAATGTCCGACTTTCTTTCATCGGAAGAATTTTGGGAAAGTGTAGCTCATTTATTAAGGAGACAGCATATAAAACGCTAGTGCGACCCTTCTTGTGTACAGTTCAAGTGTTTGGGATCCCCACCAGGTTGAAACCTTCCCGTCTCCTCTCTACCTCTTTTGTTACGCAATAACCGTCTCCTCTATATCTCTTTTGTTTTGCATGTTTCCTCGTCGTGGCCCTCAGTCGTTGTCTGCAATAATCCAAAACTGTTCCTTACCTTTTTTTACTCTTACTGGATCGCCATCTGACTGCTACATCGAACTGCGACATGAATATACTTACTCTGCTTTACTATACTCTATTAACAGCTGGTGGGCTGTCATAATAAGTGGCTGTATTTATTACCAAAGCTGACGTTATTCTTTAATTAATTTGACTGAAGTTACGTAATTCATAGTTACACTTCCTCTTGACAACAATAAAATTTATGCAAAGTTTTATGTTGATGGTTTTTGGGATGGATTATAATCAGTAATGCAACATTGCTGGCAAAAATTAATTATATTCTGAAAACGCTTCAAATATTTACTGTTGGTAATGAAATGATTTTACAAACGTTCAAATGGGACTTACTTTTTACAATAATCTTACAACTAGCATTGCGCAAACATACCTTCAGTAGTCTTGAGTTTCGCAAAGAAAATAATTCAATAATATTAGTTCCTCTTATGATAATAGTTAGTTGATGTCTCTGTACATCCGTTTATAATCTCTTGTAAATCATAGCTGGTGGCTGGCAGGCACACTGCTCCTCTCAACCTCTGGCTTCAGACCTGCTACCAACTCGCTTCACATCTAGGTTACTACTGACTACCTACGAACGCTAAAGTGCGGTCTCTCCTGCCAACAATGCTTTCTGGTGCAGACAATCCCTGCTACCATTACAAAATGTATCAATGCGCGGTCTTTCCCGCTCTTTTCTTAAAATATATCGATATGCGGTGTCTCCCGCCCTTTTTAAAATTATATCAATTTGCGGTCTCTCTTGTCAACAATACTTTGGTGCAGACATTTCCTGCTACCACAATTATTTCCAACATGACAAATATTAATTATTCCTGCTTAATCCTATTAATAAAATATAAACATCTTTTATAAGTTGTGGTTTGACAATAGACAATAGAAATATACACGTCTTACATAAACCTCCACTGGGTTTCCTTAAAATTTTCCTACGTCGTTAAGTCATTTGGACTAGACGTAAGGAGAAAATTTGATTATAGAAATATGTGTAGTAATAAATAAGTTAATGATAAAATATTTCTTTCAACAATGCACAAACATATACTGTCATAATAATTTGTTTTCCTAAGTCTAACAAAGAGAATATTCAAAAGAGTATACATCAAAATATACAAATAATATGAGTCAGTAAGTTGGAAGTATACATCAGGTAGTAAAAGTTATTTATATTTCTAATAGTAATGGATGGCAAAAATTAGAACATAGTTTATGTTTCATTATAAATTGGCATCTATTAGTACCATACTCAAGGAAGGGGAAAAAAAGGAATTGGATAGCATGGTCAAAGCACTGGCAACTGTCTGTGAATGCACTCAAAAGTCCGTTTCTTTCCATCACATAGCACAACACCAGGTTTCGCCATGTGATTCCGTCGTCTCTTTGATCCATAGTTTTAGTGTAACCAAACACTAAGTAACCACTGAATTGCCTGAGTTGCCGCAGCTACATCAGGTACAGGTACAAGTTCCAATTCGAATAGTCCATTAGTAGTGATGGTGTGCATCTTGGTATGGAAGCACCTATTGACGTACATCATGACTGTGGTGTACATCTTGGTATGCTGACACCTCATAGAAAACATCGTAGATTGAAGTAACGTGGGTCACTATTCACTTTGTTTGAGCTCCATAACCATGGGGCTGCACAGGAATTAAGCTACAGGTATAATCATTTTGTCAAAAGGTTCACGGATATGGTTGATACCGTTATTACCAAATTTCACATCAACTCTTTCCTCTGTGCTCATAAAAATTATTTATTTTACGTTTAAAAGGACAAAATATGTCACCTTGTGTGACTGTAGAAAAAGTTTATAGTTTTAAACAATTACATAAAAAACACATTTTCCATCTGTAGTGAATTCAGCCTACTATACACATTACATTACGTGACAGTCAATAACGTAAACAAATATTTCTCTAAGTGGAATTTAGTGGTACATTTAAGCTTCAACATTTTAAATAAAATAGACAAGTACCTTTATACAAACTATGTCACTTTCTGTGACGCTAAATAAATCATAATCTGGTGCTCATATAAATAATTACATAAAGACATTGTTATATTACTTCACAGGTTGTGAATTCACAGTTTTTGAAATATGAAAGTACATTTTGACAAAATATGTCACTTTCTGTGACTTCAGTATGTTCGGTAATGTGTTCGTCAGTTACGAGTCATATTGTCAGTCGACTATATATTATCTCTGAGTTGTGTAACACACATCGTCATTGTTATTTAAGAGAAAACATTTGTATTTTACGCAGAGTGCGAATCGGTATGCTGACATTTGGTGTGATCTGTTTTTCCTATGTGTGTATCTGATGTAAGAGATATCATGTTCAATGCAGAAAAAATTTTTCGAATAGCAAAGTACATATAGTAAGCAATTTAATGTGGTTTCTCCATCCGTAGTGCTGCGCTGCGCTGTGTCACCTGTTATCAAAATAAACCGTTACTAAATTATATTCCTTACATACTAACATCTTCATTCTCCTCACTCCTTTGTATCTCGTGTCATCTCTCTGCATAGCCTATAATAAAATATTCATTGTTAATAATCATCAGCGCACGGCATGACTTCAATATCTCTCTGTATTACCTATAACAAAATATTCATGGTTAATAATCGTCAGTGCACGGCATGACTTCAACATCTCTCTGCATCTGGAAAATCGCGTCAGCTCTCGGCATGACCTGTAAATCATTTATCCACATTTCTCCACATTCAATACTTATATTATAATTAAAACTACGTTTATTTTGGTGAACTATGACAACAATGCTGCATGCACGGGTTAAAGGATACATCTAATTGCTACTACTGTATGAAAATTATTTGTACGTGTTATACATTTACATTTAAAGCAGTCCTGTTAATTGCTTCACTTACCTTACATAATGTGAAATAAATGTCCTGCGAGAACGCTTCTAAGACTGCTATTAATGTTCAGTGTATTTATCTGCGGTCGAATCGAGGTGACCTGTTGTGCACGTAAATAACCCATTAGTAGCTCACTGTATTCGGGCTTGCTGGAATGTGTCAAAAAGCTCATTCTTATGCTCTGTCTATATGTATCCGTGTAAGAAGGTTTTTCTATTTTAAGAATTTCTTTATGTTTGACATATGATGGTTTCCTCTCGAATTTTTTGTTCTGAGTGTCTCAATGTGTACTACATTAGCGTGCGGAATATTTCGAATTCTGTACGGTCCTGCGTATAGAAGTTCAAATTTTTTGCATCGTTTCTTCCCCTTATGTGACAGGTAATGGGTACGAACTAGTACCTTATCGCCAATCTCGTACTTGCGTAATCTACTTACCTGCTTCTGCTGTCTCTTCCGACGATTTGCAGCTCGTTTAATGTTCGCTGGTGCCATGTCTATTATCTCACAATGACGAAGTCTACGCTTCTTTGGAAAAGTAATCATTTCAGTAAGTTTATTCTGTGGGTCTTTATTCGTCAGTATTACAGTTGGTGAGAGCATCGTTGACTCATTAGGTACTGCATTTATTACTTCCTGAAACTGTGAAATGTATTCGTCCCATGTTGTTTGCTTTCTGTGGCAATAAATTCTACAAAGTTTCCCAATCGCTTTCATTATTCTTTCTGACGGGTTAGAAGAACTGTGATATCTTGATATGTAAATTGGTGTTAACATTTGTTTGCATATGCCTGACCTAAACTGTGGTCCGTTATCTGAAATAACCTTCTGCACATGTCCTACTATTGATAGAAAATCTCTTACAAATGCTCTTGATACTGATCTAGCTGTTGCTTTCCTTAGTGGAGAAAATGTTACAAATTTGGATGTCAGTTCTACGGCTACTAGAATATAACTATAACCTTTACTTGTTCTGGGGCTTTGACCGAAAAGATCTACTGCTGCCATGTGTCTCAACTTAACTGGTATGATGGGATACAGTGGTGGAATATGTGATACTGTATATGATTTAGCTTTCTGACATATCTTGCAGGATGCTATAACTTTGCGAATGTGTTTTTCCATATTGTTGAAGTGACAATTTTGTCAAAGAATTAGAAAGCATTCCCTAGCTCCGTAATGTGCATAGCTTAGGTGCGTATACCATATCAATTTGTTTCTAATCCATTCTGGAATGCATAAAAGCCAATTGTTGCCGTCTGGGTACGAGCGAATAAACAGTATATTTTGATGTATAGTGTAATTATGTCTGATTTTTGCGTTGCTCTTGTCCCGCCAAAGCGTTGCAATCTCTTTTAGTGTTTCATCTTTCTGCTGTCCTCTTTCTATGTCCTGTAATGGTGATGATATAAAGTTTTCGAAAGCTACTTGTTTGATATACATAATACTATGGTTTTTGTGGCAGATAGTATTTTCTTTCTCTAGTCGTTTATGCTGAATAGATCTCGATAGTGCGTCGGCAACAATATTCTGCGTGCCTGGAATGTGTACAATAGTAAAGTCGAACTCTTGTATATATAATTTCCAACGGCTTAATCTGTCATGCGTAAGTTTTGCTGATAATAAAAACTGGATTGCTCGGTGATCGGTATATACTGTGGTGTGTCTTCCATATAGATAATGACGGAATCTCTTAAATCCCCATACTATGCATAGCGTCTCTAATTCTGTTACAGAGTAATTGCGCTCTGGTGGAGAAAGTATCCTGCTTGCAAACGCAATATGTTTAACGATTGACTTACCGTCCTCCTCTACCTCCTGGAAAATATGTACTCCTAGTGCTGTAGTTGAACTATCTGTTGCAATGGAAAAGTTTTGTGTTGGGTCAGGATGCGATGACAAAGGTGCCCTTAGTAACGCTTCTTTCAAATTCTCGAATTCAGCTTCGGCGTCTTCATTCCATGACCAAATTGTGTTTTTACTTGTGAGCTGGTATAGCAAGGGTGTGTGTAATGCTTTATAATGAATGAATTTTCTAAAATAATTAATAAGGCCTAAAAATCTCCGACGTTCCTTCTTATTTGTTGGGACGTTGATATCTTTCAATGCTTGCAATTTGTCGGAGTTTGGTGCAATACCTGTTTGTGAAATGATATGACCTAGAAATTTTATTGAGGCTTTTCCAAATTCAGATTTGCGGAGGTTTGTAGTTACACCATTCTGCTCTAATGTATTCAGTAACTGTTGAAGGGTGTGGTTGTGCTGTTCCCAGTTTTCTGCTGCGATTAGAATGTCATCTACATATGTAGTAATTTTGTTTTTAAGATCCTGTGGGAGAATTGTATTCATGCCTCGTATAAAGGCTGCAGACGAAATCGTTAGTCCAAACGGAAGTTTACAAAATTGGCAACATTCACCAAAGCAAAGGAATGACGTATACCTTCGGCAATTTGGATGCAACTGGATTTGCCAAAATCCTGATTTGAGATCGAGGGTGTTATGTATAAAGGTGCCATGAAACTTTTGCAGTAACTCTTCTAACCTCTGTGGTCGGTCAGTTTCTGTAATGATTATTTTATTAACCTCACGTGAATCTAAAACTAAACAGAGTGATCCATCCTTCTTTTCATCGATGTGTAATGGATTTATACATTGACTTGCTGCTGGTTCAATTATACCCTGATCAGTCATAGCTCGTAACTCTTTCTTAACTGCTTCTGTGTATATATGCGTGATTGGATAATGTTTTGCTTTGAAAGCCTCGCGTGGTTTCACCTGAAATTCGTACATAAATCTTGTCATCGTTCCTGGAACATTGTTAAAAACTGTTTTATGTTGCACAAGAATATTTTCTAATTCTGTGCGCTCTGTGTCGTCCTTTGCTATACTGTCTCCAACCCTACGTGTAATTGTCTCTAATATATTATAGTCCTGTTCCTCTGCCATGTCGTTATTATGTGTATTCATGTATAGTGTGAGATAACAATCGTTATCCTTAGAATTTGCAATAATCTCGTTCCTGTGCAAATTTTGTTCTTCTGAGGATACTGTGTTTTGAAATCTCACTAGCACTTCACTGTCTTCCTTCTGTAACGTTAGGTATGACGATTTAAAGTCAATCTTTGCGTCGTACTGTACGAGAAAATTCATTATCAGTTGTTAAATGTGGAACTATCCAACAATTTCTGTGGAAAGTTTGCCCTGCAAAAAACAAACGTTAATTGTGTCTGTCTTTTGACTTCTATGATTTTTCCTGGAAATGCTCCCTTAACTTTAGTTTTGTGTAACGGGAATACTGGATAATCATTGTCGCTGTTGCATCTGTTAAATGTGTCTTCGTTAATTACGCACATTGGTGAGCCTGAATCAATGATTGCTAAAATATTTTGTGACTTTAAATTTATCTGGATTATTGGGTGGCATATAGTTTTTTGCATGATCCGTTTTTCGTGTAACAATGTGTCTCGCACGTCGTCGAATGTAATGGCATTCTCTATCGATATCTTTTCTCTGTCCTTATCCATAGTGTCGTCATTTAGAGATTCATCACAGGCTATCTCTAGTCATAAATGTTCTGACATTTCATTTTCTGTTGGGGAGTGTTGTGTGTTTTCTATGAGCTGTACTATTCTACCGTTTTGATTATTAGCGGTAGGTGGCGGATGAAATCTTGTGTCTGGTACATTCATACGATAACTTGGTTGTTGTGGACTGTTTGAATTTCTATGAAAATTATCATTGTAGAATGTCCTTTGCGGTCGGTGTTCGTTTTCTCTCCTTCTGTCGTCATAGCTGTGGTTATACGGCGAGGCACGTGTGTTTCTCTGAAAAGGCTGTCTTTGTTCGTTTTGTGTATTTTGCGGCTGACCCATGTAATTGTTTGCACCTGTCGCTTTTTCTTGGCGATGAGTCATGTATAAGTTTGACCGGTTCGGCATTTCCTGTCGTATATGTGTCGTGTTATTTGGATGGCTTTGTTGTTGTCTTGAATTGTAATGTACATTGTTATTATACTGCTGTTCATTGAATCCCTATGTGTATTCCCTATTAAAGTTTTCATTTTCACTGCGAAAACGTTTATTATGATTGTTATTATCAAATCGTGCTTGCTCGAAATTAGTATTGTTTGTCTGGTTTGCGTTATGTCGTGAAAAGTTCTTATTAACAAACGCATAATCTGCCTGTTGTACCTCTAGCAATTGCAGGATGTCTCTAAATGCGTACACACTATCCTTTTGCTGGCCTGTTAATAGTGACACTTTTAATGCTCTGGGGAGTTTTGAAATACACAGCTGTATTAATGCGGATTGACTGTATGGCTCATTGAGGTATTGGTTTTGTTCAACCATATACTCGAAGAATTGTGTGATTGTTGGGAAAGTAGAATTCTCGAAATTTGGCAGACTAATTAGCAGATCTTTAATGCTACTCTGTGTGGTATCTGACCAATATGCTGCTAGAAATGCTTCCTGGAATGCTTCTACTGAAAAACACTGTCTAGCAACTGGTCGCATTCTTCTCACTGGTTCCACTTCAAGAAAACCAATAACAAATTCTAGCTTATATTGAACTGGAAATGATGGTGGGAATGCCGCATTGAATTGTTGGATCCAGTCCAGTGGATGTATTTGCGTCCTGTCGTTTTTAAATGTTTTAAACTTTCTCACTGAAAGCAAATGCTTGTGGTCGAAACCGTCATATCTTTGTGTGTAATTATTTTCGTAATGTTTTGAATATGAACTTGTGTGTCTTTCTGCCTGGTTAAGATCTCTTACTCTCTGAGTCTACCGACATTATATGTATTGTGCATCTGAGGCATGTCGTAATGGTATGAGTTCTGTTGGAATTGATTGTTTGCAGTTGTTTCTTGTGTGTCAGCTGTCCTTTGCTATAAAGAATTGATTTTCGGATGTAACAAATTATTACGTGATTCTAGGTCTGCGATTGTTTGTTGCACATTTGTAATTTGCGTATCTTTACTATTAGAAATCGGTTGAACTGAGACTAGTGTAGTGTCATCTGATTTACTGTCATTGGTAGTATCTAATAGGTCTATTCTTGTAGTGAGTTCGTTGATCTTTTCTGTCAATTCGTTTCGTAATTTACGATTACTTTTGGTTACTTTCTTAAAATCTGCATTCAAGTTTTCTGAGTCTTGATTAATTTCTATGTGTTCAATTTTGTCAGTTAGTGTCAGAACTTCTTCTGTTAATTTATCCCTAATATTCTGGATTTCAGTGTGTGTAGAAATTTTCGCCTCAATTGTATGTGATTGGATTTCCGTGATCCTCTCTTGTATTTGAATATTTGTCTCCTTAACCGTTTCGATTTCTTCCGAAATCGAGTGTATGTGATTGCTCACGTAAGTTTTTCCCTGAGCAAACACTTCCTTTTTGTCGTCCTGTCGCTGTCTATTAATTGTTTGTGATAGTTCTTTTCGTTCTTTATCCTGCGATCGCACCAGTTTGCGGTGACGTATCAAACAGTTTTCTGTGTGACTGTTAAAACGTTCATCAATGTGAGCGTTTTGTTTAGAAAAGTTCTCTGTCATTGTTTCTCGTATGCTTACCGCGAATGCTTCTTATTTATCTGTTATTTCTTGAATCTTGACATGTAATTCTTGGTTTGATTTTTCAGCGACTGCTTGAATTTCTACTTTGATTTCGTGTTTCAGATTTTGGTACATTTTGTCTAATTTCTGATCTGTGTGTGTGCGTTCTGCCTTGATTTCGTTTTTTAGGTCTGCTGATTCTTGTGCACTTTTGTTAAAGTTTTGATTCATGTCTTGTCTCATTTGTAGCAAAAATGCCATTATTGGATCCGTTTCGGATTGACTTCTGTGTGTATTTGTATTCGTTGTTAAAGGTTGTACATCTGTGTTCATTAGTACATCCGCAGACGATTGTAATCATGTCACCTCTTCCGTGGTTTCGGAATTTTTGTCAATAAAACTGTGGTATCTGTTACGCAGATTGTGTAGCTGTGTACCGTTTAAATCTGTTTCGGCACGTAATGGAGTCACACTGTTTGACTGCATTATAGTGGTTTCGTTACTGAAACAATTATGTCTGCTACGCGTAATTTGTGGCTGTGTAGCGTCTGTTGTATTTAAAAACAAATTATTTTGCACTAATGTCTCATTATCAGTTGGCATATCTGAAGTTCATTGTTCGTCAAAAGATTCCATATTATTACTACTCTCGAATGTCTGTTCACCTAACGTTTCACTATCGGGTTTTTCACGCGTATTATTTCTGTCTATTCCTGAAAAGAATTTCTCGTCAGTATTTTCTACACTTTTATCACTTTGAGAACGAGTAATTATTCTGCGGGACGTTGTCTATAATTAGCACACGCACCAAAATATATCACTGTTTAAAGCGGATTCAACACTGAACAAACACTTTTCAACACAGAATCAATAGAGCAAACAGATTTGCCGGTGGGCTGTGAATTAAAGATATAAAGTTTAGTATAAGCGTTGCGCCACTTAATACTAGCTTATTCATACAATTTCCAGAGTCAGTATATTCATTTTCACAGTAGATTCACTAAAGAGTCTTACCGATTGGATGTCGCCAAGTCAAACCTTTCCGTCTCCTCTCTACCTCTTTTGTTACGCAATAACCGTCTCCTCTATATCTCTTTTGTTTTGCATGTTTCCTCGTCGTGGCCCTCAGTCGTTATCTGCAATAACCCAAAACTGTTCCTTACCTTTTTTTACTCTTACTGGATCGCCATCTGACTGCTACATCGAACTGCGACATGAATATACTTACTCTGCTTTACTATACTCTATTAACAGCTGGTGGGCTGTCATAATAAGTGGCTGTATTTATTACCAAAGCTGACGTTATTCTATAATTAATTTGACTGAAGTTACGTAATTCATAGTTACATTTTTTCTTGACAACAATAAAATTTTTGCAAAGTTTTATGTTGATGGTTTTTGGGATGGATTATAATCAGTAATGCAACATTGCTGGCAAAAATTAATTATATTCTGAAAACGCTTCAAATATTTACTGTTGGTAATGAAATGATTTTACAAACGTTCAAATGGGACTTACTTTTTACAATAATCTTACAACTAGCATTGCGCAAACTTACCTTCAGTAGTCTTGAGTTTCGCAAAGAAAATAATTCAATAATATTAGTTCCCCTTATGATAATAATTAGTTGATGTCTCTGTACATCCGTTTATAATCTCTTGTAAATCATAGCTGGTGGCTGGCAGACACACTGCTTCTCTCAACCTCTGGCTTCAGACCTGCTACCAACTCGCTTCACATCTCGCTTACTACTGACTTCCTACGAACGCTAAAGTGCGGTCTCTCCTGCCAACAATGCTTTCTGGTGCAGACAATCCCTGCTACCATTACAAAATGTATCAATGAGCAGTCTTTCCCGCTCTTTTCTTAAAATGTGTCCATACGCGGTCTCTCCCGCCCTTTTTAAAATTATATCAATTTGCGGTCTCTCTTGTCAACAATACTTTGGTGCAGACATTCCCTGCCACCACAATTATTTCCAACATAACAAATATTAATTACTCCTGCTTAATCCTATTAATAAAATATAAACATCTTTCATAAGTTGTGGTTTGACAATAGACAATAGAAATATACACGTCTTACCAGGTAAATTAAAGGAAACCGTAGAAACAGTTTAGTGGTATGCTGCTAGATTTGTTAGTGGGAGGTTAGATCGCCAGTAGTATTATATAAATGCTTTTTGAATCAAATGGGAATCCCTGCAGAAAATACGATGCTCTTTTCACGAGGCATTGCAGAAATTTGGAGAACCAGCATTTGAGGCTGACTGTAGAATGATTCTACTGCCGCCACCGTATATTTCGCAAAAGGGTCAAATTGGAGATTGAACGGTGGCTTGCAGAATATTTATGCAGATGCAGATGCTGCTTTAGTCACTAAGCCACAGTGACTACATCTTTTAATTAACTCTTAATTCATAATTGAGTACTGCTGCTGTCAGAGAAGGAGGAGGAAGCACTTCAGTTGTGTGTGTGTGTGTGTGTGTGTGTGTGTGTCGGCCATTATGGAGATATGCATATATGGGTGGCTTACTGGGCCCATGTCTCTCGATATACTTAAATAAAAACAATAACACATAAAAATAAGCACAATTGTAAAATCGATATAAGTAAATTTGACCCAAATTGTTAGGATAAATAACCTCCGTACAAAAGAATGTTATACTTTGTGGAAGACCTATAATGTTATCTCTGTTGACTACTTGTATGAACATCTTTGTAACTGAAACTTCCTGGCAGATTAAAACTGTGTGCCCGACCGAGACTCGAACTCGGGACCTTTGCCTTTCGCGGGCAAGTGCTCTACCAACTTTTTTTTTTCACCAGAAACAGTAACAAAAATGGCTACAATGAAATGACATAAATAAGGTGACAGATAATTGCAGTCATGAATTACAGCATTCAAAAAATGAGTCTTTAGTAGTAGCACAATTTAGCACCTTCACTGTCACCTTCAACTGGTGGCAGATCATCATGCACATTTTCATCTTCTGCAGCCTGAGGTTCCTCATCATCATTTTCCAGACCAAAATTAATCATTCAGTAAATCCTTGATGTGTGTTCTTTCCAGGGTAAACTACGTGGACAGAAGAGCAGTCCCGAACAGCGACATCGCAAAATATTTCACTACCTTGTTATTTTTGTCAGTTCCAGCCTTCTAAACGCATCTACAGGGAGTTCAAGATCTTCCTTTATATCAGACACTAGATGTTTCTCGCCATATCCTTGTATCTGCTGTACTGAGCTACCGAAGCACGACTCACACCCGCTACCCACAGCTTTACTTCTGCCAGTACCTCGTCTCCTACCTTCCAAACTTTACAGAAGCTCTCCTGCGAACCATGCAGAACTGGCACTCCTGAAAGAAAGGATATTGCGGAGACATGGCTTAGCCACAGCTTGGGGGATGTTTCTGCATGGTTCGCAGGAGAGCTTCTGTAAAGTTTGGAAGGTAGGAGACGAGGTACTGGCAGAAGTAAAGCTGTGGGTACCGGCCGTGAGTCGTGCTTCGGTAGCTCAGTTGGTAGAGCACTTGCCCGCGAAAGGCAAAGGTCCCGAGTTCGATTCTCGGTCGGGCACACAGTTTTAATCTGCCAGGAAGTTTCATATCAGCGCGCACTCCGCTGCAGAGTGAAAATCTCAATCTTTGTAACTGTTCTGTTTATGTACGGTACTATTCTGTCAATGTTTAAAGCTGTGTATGATGTTTAGTGTGTGTGACTCTCTGCACAAATGGACCATAAGAAAACTTTAAGTCAACGAAATGAAGCAGACTCTCACACATCGACAACATCACATAGAAGTGGCATAATACACACAAAAAGCGCCCTTGAAAATGAGAATCATTTCCTGAAACGCATCGAGTTAAAAGTAAACAAAGAAAATCGTGACTAGTAGCAGAATAATTATTTATAAACCGCTACGCTTTTAGAGACTGCTGCGCGTTTTGGGATCCTTACCAGATAGTATTAATGGAGTACGTCGAGCAAGTTCAACAATGAGCAGCACGTTTTGTATTACCGCGAAATAGGGGAGAGAATGTCACGGATATGATAGAAGATTTGGGAAACTACGGTATTTTTCGTTGCGGCGAAATCTTCTCACATAATTTCAATTAGCAACTCTCTTCTCCGAATCCGAAAATATTTTGTTGTCGCCGACCTACATAGGGAGAAACAATCATCATAATAAAATAACGGAAATCAGAGCTCGCACGGAAAGATATAGATGTTCGTTTTTCCCGTGTGCTATTCGAGAGTGGAGTAATAGGGAATTATTATGATGGTGGTTCGATGAATTCTTTGCCAGGCACTAAAGTGTGATTTGCAGAGTATCCATGTAGATGTAGATATAGACGACTGAACTGATTTGACATAACACAATAATGATAGAAACAAAAAATGGATAATTTATCATAATATTGTCAAAATAAAAATTATGGAGTACGTTATCGCCATGCATGTCAGCTGATAGAACTTGGTCTGAGGAATGTGAATCCCGAAACACGTTTAGTCGAAGCAATATGTAAGAAATGTAATCAAGGTTTCCATATCGATTCATCTTGCAAGGGGAGACTAGGTGCCTGATCTGATGTGTTTTGACCATCTGCTTCAAGAGAAAAGACTCAGTTATATAAAAAAAGCCTGGTTGTATTTGTAACTAAAACTAGATAGTGTACGTCTTTCCTAGGTTTCGTAAAAAACTATTATCATGCTAGGAACAAAAGATGCATAGTGGTGCCAAGTGCCGTCAAAATAATTATGTTAATAAGCCATCTGTATACTCCATACTGTAAGATCTGTGTTATGGAACGAGAGACCCTTTTCATTCTACATCTGCAAATGAAGGTGATACGAGCGTTAATAAACTTATTCTCGTACATTTAAATAGGGCATTGAACCATCCATACTTCCTTTTCCCTGCCATTTGGAACCGACTGGACAGGAAATCAGGATCGAAAATTATTCACGGTGGTATAACCGACACACAGGCACCCAGTATTCAGATTATTCGGAACTTCCGATGAAAATTTTGCGAACATCCCACTTAGAGCTGACAGAAATGCTAAATGGAGGAATTATGTATAACAGAGTCATTAGATTTCCGGGACGTAGGCGCAGAAACTCAGTGAGTTTCACTGGTATTTCGGACGTATTCCTTTCGTCCGTACTCGGAGTAATACAGTTCTGCAGCCGCACTACCGAACTGCGAGGGCTCAATGCGCAATAAACAGAAGATACACATGCGTGCAACAAGTTTAAAGAAGATGATTCCAAGGCAGTGAAAACTTTGTATAATAATTGAGTTCATCAAGAAACTAGGGATAAGGGGAGTAGCTCACAATTGGTTCACCTCTTGCTTTAGCAACAGGCAGCAAAAGGTCATTATTCACAATGTTGATAACGGCTGTGATGTGGGATCTGAGTGGGGTACTGTCAAGTGGGGGGTGCCCCAGGGATCGATGTTGGGTCCGCTCCTGTTCCTTATTTATATAAATGATATGCTCTCTAGTATTGTGGGTAACTCTAAAATATTTCTGTTTGCTGATGACACTAGCTTGGTAGTAAAGGATGTTGTGTGCAACATTGACTCGGTTTCAAGTAGTGCAGTACATGACCTCAGTTCATGGCTTGTAGAAAATAAACTAACGTTAAATAATAGTATGACTCAGTTTTTACAGTTTCTAACCCACAATTCAAAAAAACCTGACGTTTTAATCTCACAGAACGCGCATATGATTAGTGAAACTGAACAGTTAAAATTTCTAGGTGTTCACATAGGTAGTAAGCTGTCGTGGAAAGCCCACGTTCAGGATCTTGTTCAAAGACTTAATACTGCCATTTTCAGTATTCGAACGGTAACAAAAGTGAGTGATACTTCGACACGTAAATTAGTCTGCTTATTTTCATTCACTTATGTCGTATGGTATTATGTTTTGGGGTAACTCTTCCCATTCTAGAAGGATATTTTTGGCTCAGAAACGGGCGGTTCGGGCAATAAGTGGTGTGAGTTCACGAACCTCTTGTCTGCCTCTGTTCACGAGTCTGGGTATTTTGACATTGGCCTCTCAATATGCATATTCCTTATTGTCGTTTCTTGTTACCAATATTAGTTTATTTCCAAGAATAAGTAGCTTTCACTCTGTTAATACTCGGCAGAAATCAAACCTCCATTTGGATCGGACTTCCTTAACTCTAGTGCAAAAAGGTGTGCAGTATACTGCTGCATCCATTTTCAATAAGCTGCCACTCGAATTCAAAAATCTTAGCAGTAATCCACGCGCTTTCAAATCGAAACTGAAGAGTTTCCTCATGGGCCACTACTTCTATTCTGTCGAGGAGTTCCTTGAAAAATTAAGCTGATTCTTATTGTATTGCTGATAGCGTTTACTTAAACTTATGGACTGACTTTTTTTCAGGTGCATGAACATTTATTTTTATCTGTTATTACTTTTATATTGTAAGTTCATGTACTGACACGTTCCATGACCTTGGAGATTTGCTCCTCAATCTGGTCCTACGGAACTTGACGTGTAAATAAAAATAAAAAATAGGAGGTTCGTGGATTACATACTGTTCTTATTCGCTTCTTGTGCAATCTTTTCTAGCCAGGTGGTCCTTACATCTGAAGCATTTCTTGTTCTACCAGCAAACAAACATGAAAAGAAATGGCTGAAATTAAATATGACAGCGGCTGTGGTAAGTAACGTAAGTCGAGTGCGGACAGTGCAAGGGCCGACTATGTCGCTGCTCGTATTTTCTTGAGGGTTCTATAAAGCGAGCCATCTGCAAAAAGCCCGGTCCGGACCTATTTGTACTACTGTTAAACTGCGTTTTATGATCCGCGCAGGCCGGTGTGTACACGGCAGGAGGTATTTCCAGCAACATGTGGCGCGCTGTTGAGTTAGTGAGCTATTGTGTTTAAAAGCCTTTATTTGTATTCGTTCTGCCAGCTAAGTATACGGCTGTATATGCTTCAGTTTTACAGGAGCGCTTTTTACGAGCAGTAAAAACCTCGCGGGCCGTTGTAGCTCCCTGTCGTTACCCTGCAGACTTGCTGGGTGGGGGGTAGGAACAGCTTCGTTCCGCATAAAAGAAGGTAGCAATCATCCCAAAATAAGTACGATAAATAACATAAAAGGAAAAGATGATGGTGAACAGTCTGCCAAGCTGGCAACGCCAAATCGCTACACAGCGTTATATGGGCACTAGGCTGAAATGTGTCACAAAGAAACTGAAACACATTTCGAATGAAGGTAGTAAAATTATAAATCAGTTATCAATAGTCCTTAGTACACTACACCCTTGCTTTTCTCCGAACGGAGCCTGGCTCACGCAGCTGTTTATGTGGGGACCTAAAATTTCATGCAAAATCTGACTCAAGCTATAAATCTAGATTTTTCACATAGACAAAGAATTGAGAGAACTGAAAGTGACAAAAAATTATTCGCTGGATCAGAGATCGAATACTGTGTCTTTGGAATTGTAGCCTGTCATAAAACGTGTGAGAAGGAAGTCGTAATGCACGTCTTTCCACTCTCGACCTGAGAAAAGGTGTACATACCAAGTTTTGTATCCTACTACGATAGCACAGGCTTTAAAGCTAATCAAGGTACGAGTGGGCCTATTTCTTCTTGCTGTGTTTATAGCAACTGGCACCACCAGTCGTTGTTCTCGTTGTAGACCTCCGTAGGAAGACTGGTTTGATGGAGTTATCAACTCTATTTCTCCTGTGTAAGACCATTCACCTCTAGGTCCAGCACAGCCGTAGCATTGCCCATCCAGCTCATGAACGGGTACTTTGTACTTTGGCTCACAGTTTCTACAGCTTCTCAGATTCTGAACATTTTCCGGGTTTGTTAGCTCACCTCAAAGGTACCTTTCTCCAGAATGTACGCAGTGAGAGGAAAATCACGTTTCACACTCGACCTACGTGAATCGGGTGGGTGATGAGAATAATGTCGTGCCTAAGTCTACAGTTTACGCAAATAGAATTTCAATAGAATTGGTCGCATTCGGAGGAAGCGTGGTGTGAGGTGTGTTCTTCCATCACCATCCTACATTATGAACCTTTTGAAATCCGTGAAGGATGATCTTGGGTGTATGAGATGGATTTCTAGGGCATCGCCTGCAGTTGCAGCCTGTCAGACCACCAGGACGGTGGAGGACCGGTGTGTAAAGTATAAGCGTCACACATGCCTCCACAGCCGAACAAAACTACGACTGCAGAACGTTGCCATGGTGCCGGTTATCCGATAGAACATAATAACATGGTTACTGTGACAGTGATAATAAGAAAGCTGTTGATATTAAGGAGACGTTGTTTAAACCTATCGAAATGTTGGCGATTGTTGAAGACGTCATTCGGTAGCGTTCCCGTATGTTATCTGAGCAATTTTGTAAACGATTCAGCATATTGACCCTATATCTCAACGTATACTGTCAGGTTCACGACTCGTCCAGTTTATCTCGACCCTACACTGAGGTGGCAAAGGTAATGGGACACCGATATGCATGTATACGGATGGCGGTAATGTCACGTACACAAGGTATAAAAGGACATAGCACTGGCGGAGATGTCGTTTGTACTCAGGTGATTTATGTAAAAGGTTTCCGACGTTATTATGGCCGCGCGACGAAAATTAACAGACTTTGAGCGCTGAATGGTTTTTGGAGCTAGACCCAGGGGACATTCCATTTCGGAAATCGTTAGGGAATTCAATATTCCAAGGTCCACAGAGTCAAGAGTGTGCCGAGAATACCAAATTTCAGATGTTACCTCTCACCACAGCTAATGCTGTGGCCGACGGCCTTCCCTTAACGACTGAGGACAGCGGCATTTGCATATTGTTAGGGCTAACAGACAAGTAACACTGCGTAAAATAGCGCCAGATATCAATGAGGAATCCACGACGAACGTATCCGTTAGAACACTGAGGCGAAATTTGACGTTAATGTGCTGTGGTAGCAGACGACCGACGCGGGTTCCTTCGCTAACAGCAGCGCCTGTTCTGGGCTCGTGACCATATCAGTTGGACCCTAGACGACTGGAAACCCGCGGTCTGGTCAGATGAGTCCCGATTTAAGTTGGTAAGAACTGATGGTAGGGTTAGAATGTGGTGCACACCCCACTATTTGTCAATAAGGTATTGTGCAAGCTGCTAGTGGCTCCAGAATGGTGTGACCTGTGTTTACATGAAATTGACTGGGTCCTCCAGTCCAACTGAACCGATCATTGACTAGAAATGGTTATGATCGTCTACTTCGAGACCATTTGCAGCCATTCAGGAACTTCATGTTCGCAGACAACGACGGACTTTTTGTGGATGACTATGCGCTAAGACACCGGTTTGAATAACATTCTGGACAATTCGAGCTAATGATTTGTCCACCCAGATCGACGCATATGAATCCCATCGAAAATTTACGGGACATAACCGAGAGGTCAGCTCTGCACGAAACCTTACACTGGCAAAACTTTCGCAATTCCAGTGACATTGCTCTTGACATAATCTCAAGCGTCGCTTAGCATTGACCACAGAAATATGTGGCAGATGAGTGCTTTTCAACGATTGGACACCGTTCTGTTCGGCTCCATACGAACATTCATTGTGCTGGCTGGACTGCTGATTCCACTATGTTCGTCGGTCACTGTCCGTCAGTACCTTAGATCTGTCCGGTCTTCATTTGGCCATGCTTCTTCCTTTGCGTTTCCACTTTTCAATCACGTCACCAACAGCCGATTTGGTAAAATGTCCCTGATGATTTTGTTACTCAGGTGGTATTTAATGAATAATGCACGTTCCAAGCTCTCCTGTCCGCCCATTCTGCTGTTACTGCTTCGCTATTGACGAAACAATATTCCCCTCCTCCTTTCGTATTGGCAGGTTCGCCTCTCGTGACGTATATTCGTCAATGCCGCATTACATAGAGGTGTTTGAATACTTTTGAGCGGATTGTGTATACTCTTCAAAACACTGTGAAGTGCATAGCAGAGGGCTTTTTCCCATTTCACGCAGATATGGAGTATGGGAAGAATCATTGGTTAAATGTCTCTACGCGCACTGTTAGCCTTCTCTTGTCATCGAAGTACCTACAGGAGCGATTGTAGAGGGTTGTAGTATATTACTAGAGTGTAAAGAATCTGCAATTCATGGTGGTAAAAAGCAGCCTAACTTAATAGCAATTTTTTTCATACATTCCGGTAGGGATAAATTTGCACAGCCTGGAGATTTGTCCAGTTTTTGAGATATGAGGTGTTTCCGAACGCCACTAACACTGATACCCATATCACTTATGTTTGCAGTGGCGCGATCATTACACTATGGCAGTACTTCTGTATGTTTGTTTGCAAAAGAACATTTGAAAACTCATTTCAGCAGTGCTATTGTTGCTCTGCTACCCTCAAAAAGAGTTACTGTCTCGTCAACAACTGTCTGGATGCTTAGTTCGGTACCATCAGCAACCCTTATGTAAACCACAATTCCTTTAGTTTCTGTGAAAGTTTTCGATAAGAATCTGCTATGGTAGTCGTCAAAGGCTTTGTAATGGGATGTAGCAGAACTTCGAGCAGTCAGGCCACAAGTCACTGACGTCAGTCGCAGTCTGGCATCGCCCCTGTTTGATCAGCACACCTCAGCAGCAGCAAGACTTCCGTGACCTCATTCGGGGTGTCAGTGCCCTGGAGCAAACTTTTGAGAAGCCACTCAGGCGACTGACTTCATAGTTGGCGCACTCTGCCCATTATATCAGACCCCAGCTGTTACCCTGTCTCAGATGGTTCGTAGTTCATCTACATCTACATCTACATCTACATTTATACTCCGCAAGCCACCCAACGGTGTGTGGCGGAGGGCACTTTACGTGCCACTGTCATTACCTCCCTTTTCTGTTCCAGTCACGTATGGTTCGCGGGAAGAACGACTGTCTGAAAGCCTCCGCACGCGCTCGAATCTCTCTAATTTTACATTCGTGATCTCCTCGGGAGGTATAAGTAGGGGGAAGCAATATATTCTACACCTCATCCAGAAACACACCCTCTCGAAACCTGGCGAGCAAGCTACACCGCGATGCAGAGCGCCTCTCTTGCAGAGTCTGCCACTTGAGTTTGCTAAACATCTCCGTAACGCTATCACGCTTACCAAATAACCCTGTGACGAAACGCGCCAGTCTTCTTTGGATCTTCTCTATCTCCTCCGTCAACCCGACCTGGTACGGATCCCACACTGATGAACAATACTCAAGTATAGGTCAAACGAGTGTTTTGTAAGCCACCTTCTTTGTTGATGGACTACATTTTCTAATTACTCTCCCAATGAATCTCAACCTGGTACCCGCCTTACCAATAATTAATTTTATATGATAATTCCACTACAAATCGTTCCGTACGCATATTCCCAGATATTTTACAGAAGTAACTGCTACCAGTGTTTGTTCCGCTATCATATAATCATACAATAAAGGATCCTTCTTTCTATGTATTCGCAATACATTAAATTTGTCTATGTTAAGGGTCAGTTGCCACTCCCTGCACCAAGTGCCTATCCGCTGCAGATCTTCCTGCATTTCGCTACAATTTTCTAATGCCGCAACTTCTCTGTATACTGGAGCATCATCCGCGAAAAGCCGCATGGAACTTCCGACACTATCTACTAGGTCATTTATATATATTGTGAAAAGCAATGGTCCCATAACACTCCCCTGTGGCACGCCAGAGGTTACTTTAACGTCTGTAGACGTCTCTCCATTGATAACAACATGCTGTGTTCTGTTTGCTAAAAACTCTTCAATCCAGCCACACAGTTGGTCTGATATTCCGTAGGCTCTTACTTTGTTTATCAGGAGACAGTGCGGAACTGTATCGAACGCCTTCCGGAAGTCAAGGAAAAAAGCATCTACCTGGGAGCCTGTATCTAATATTTTCTGGGTCTCATGAACAAGTAAAGCGAGTTGGGTCTCACACGATCGCTGTTTCCGGAATCCATGTTGATTCCTACAGAGTAGATTCTGGGTTTCCAAAAACGACATGATACTCGAGCAAAAAACATGTTCTAAAATTCTACAACAGATCGACGTCAGAGATATAGGTCTATAGTTTTGCGCATCTGCTCGACGACCCTTCTTGAAGACTGGGACTACCTGTGCTCTTTTCCAATCATTTGGATCCTTCCGTTCCTCTAGAGTTCAAATGGTTCAAATGGCTCTGAGCACTATGGGACTCAACATCTTAGGTCATAAGTCCCCTAGAACTTAGAACTACTTAAACCTAACTAACCTAAGGACATCACACACACCCATGCCCGAGGCAGGATTCGAACCTGCGACCGTAGCAGTCCCGCGGTTCCGGACTGCAGCGCCAGAACCGCTAGACCACCGCGGCCGGCTGTTCCTCTAGAGACTTGCGGTACACGGCTGTTAGAAGGGGGCAAGTTCTTTCGCGTACTCTGTGTAGAATCGAACTGGTATCCCGTCAGGTCCAGTGGACTTTCCTCTGTTGAGTGATTCCAGTTGCTTTTCTATTCCTTGGACACTTATTTCGATGTCAGCTATTTTTTCGTTTTTGCGAGGATTTAGAGAAGGAACTGCAGTGCGGTCTCCCTCTGTGAAACAGCTTTGGAAAAAGGTGTTTAGTATTTCAGCTTTACGCGTGTCATCCTCTGTTTCAATGCCATCATCATCCCGGAGTGTCTGGATATGCTGTTTCGAGCCACTTACTGATTTAACGTAAGACCAGAACTTCCTAGGATTTTCTGTCAAGTCGGTACATAGAATTTTACTTTCGAATTCACTGAACGCTTCACGCATAGCCCTCCTTACGCTAACTTTGACATCGTTTAGCTTCTGTTTGTCTGAGAGGTTTTGGCTGCGTTTAAACTTGGAGTGAAGCTCTCTTTGCTTTCGCAGTAGTTTCCTAACTTTGGTGTTGAACCACGGTGGGTTTTTCCCGTCCCTCACAGTTTTATTCGGCACGTACCTGTCTAAAACGCATTTTACGATTGCCTTGAACTTTTTCCATAAACACTCAACATTGTCAGTGTCGGATCAGAAATTTTCGTTTTGATCTGTTAGGTAGTCTGAAATCTGCCTTCTATTACTCTTGCTAAACACATAAACCTTCGTCCCTTTTTTTATATTCCTATTAACTTCCATATTCAGGGATGCTGCAACGGCCTTATGATCACTGATTCCCTGTTCTGCACTTACAGAGTCGAAAAGTTCGGGTCTTTTTGTTATCAGTAGGTCCAAGATGTTATCTCCACGAGTCGGTTCTCTGTTTAATTGCTCGAGGTAATTTTCGGATAGTGCACTCAGTATAATGTCACTCGATGCTTTGTCCCTACCACCCGTCCTAAACATCTGAGTGTCCCAGTCTATATCTGGTAAATTGAAATCTTCACCTAAGACTATAACATGCTGAGAAAATTTATGTGAAATGTATTCCAAATTTTCTCTCAGTTGTTCTGCCACTAATGCTGCTGCGTCGGGAGGTCGGTAAACGGAGCCAATTATTAACCGAGCTCGGTTGTTGAGTGTAACCTCCACCCATAATAATTCACAGGAACTATCCACTTCTACTTCACTACAGGATAAACTACTACTAACAGCGACAAACACGCCACCACCGGTTGCATACAATCTATCCTTTCTAAACACCGTCTGTGCCTTTTTAAAAATTTCGGCAGAATTTATCTCTGGCTTCAGCCAGCTTTCTGTACCTATAACGATTTCAGCTTCGGTGCTTTCTATCAGAGCTTGAAGTTCCGGTACTTTACCAATGCAGCTTCGACAGTTTGCAATTACAATACCGATTGCTGCCTGGTCCCCGCATGTCCTGACTTTGCCCCGCACCCTTTGAGGCTGTTGCCCTTTCTGTACTTGCCCGAGGCCATCTAACCTAAGAAACCGCCCAGTCCACGCCACACAACCCCTGATACCCGTGTAGCTGCTTGCTGCGTGTAGTGGACTCCTGGCCTATCCAGCGGAACCCGAAACCCGACCACCCTATGGCGCAAGTCGAGGAATCTGCAGCCCACACGGTCGCAGAACTGTCTCAGCCTCTGCTTCAGACCCTCCACTCGGCTCTGTACCAACGGTCAGATGGTGAGCTCTGCTTTCATCCCGCTAGCGAGACTGGCAGTCTTCACCAAATCACATAGCCGCCGGAAGCCAGAGAGGATTTCCTTCGATCCATAGCGACACACATCATTGGTGCCGACATGAGCGACCACCTGCAGATGGGTGCACCCTGTACCCTTCATGGCATCCGGAAGGACCCTTTCCACATCTGGAATGACTCCCCCCGGTATGCACACGGAGTGCACATTGGTTTTCTTCCCCTCTCTTGCTTCCATTTCCCTAAGGGGCCCCATTACGCCCCTGACGTTGGAGCTCCCAACTACCAGTAAGCCCACCCTCTGCGATCGCCCGGATCTTGCAGACTGAGGGGAAACCTCTGGAACATGTCAGGCCGAAGATCAGTATCAGCCTGAGACAGAGCCTGAAACCGGTTCGTCAGACAAACTGGAGAGGCCTTCCGTTCAGCCCTCCGGAATGTCTTTCGCCCCCTGCCACACCTCGAGACGACCTCCCACTCTGCCACAGGTGAGGGATCAGCCTCAATGTGGGCAGTATCTCGGGCAGCCACAGTCGTAGTCCGATCGGGGTATGCGTGGGACGAGCTGGCCGTCTCCGACAAACCCCCATCCGGACCCCCACAGTGATGCCCATTGGCAACAGCCTCAAGCTGTGTGACCGAAGCCAACACTGCCTGAAGCTGGGAGAGAAGGAATGCCAACTCAGCCTGCATCCGAACACAGCAGTTGCAGTCCACAAACGTGAGAACCAGCATTTAAATGCAGGCCCAGCCGAATGTATCATGACTGGCACAGTGGGGTCACGCACAGCGCCTGCCATGTTCAGTCGTTGCTACGATTTCTACTGATGCCGCCTTGGAATCTCGACCATTACTCTGTCGCCACCATGTTACGACCCACAAACCTCTACATGGCTACCTCAGCTTTGGCAGCCAGAATGCTGTCATCACCTCAACGGGACTGCTTATCATCGCTGGAGTCCACCAGCAGCAGTCCGTCACTGCTCTTCAGTCAGCCCTTCAGAGTTAGGTTCTGGGCAGCACTGTGACCTTCCGCTGCGCCAACTGACGTCACCTGCAGCCCGTGCTGTGCTGCAGCGGATCCACGTGCTGTGGCCTGGGCCGTCACTGTTGAGTCAGCGCGCCCTGTCGGCAGTCCTCTGTGTTCTTCCTCTGTTGCTGCACATGTCCATCCCATCTTCAGCAAAGAAACACCACATTCATTGCCATTTTCTCTTCTAACATCTACAAGTATTACGTTTTTGACATCCAAACGTGTTTCATTTAGCATTTCTGTATCTAGAGGCCTATTCTTTGTCTGACACCTACTGTGAAGCAATCACGGTTTCTTTACAAGTTTCGTTACCGTCACTGAACCCCGCGGATGGTCCGTCCCATAATGAACTGTTCATACACTGGCTGATAGGAAAGTGAAACATCCAGAAGGACAGGAGAAAACGAAATGAAACTACACATATTGAGAAGGTACGTCCCATTATTTTAGTGATTACAATATCGAGTCAGATTTACAAAGAACTTGGCACAATGAATCCACTTAACAGTACGACGTTGCACCTCCATTGTATCCTGTTCTGAAGTAATCTGGCCGGCCGCGGTGGTCTCGCGGTTCTAGGCGCTTCAGTCCGGAACCGCGCGACCGCTACGGTCGCAGGTTCGAATCCTGCCTCGGGCATGGATGTGTGTGATGTGCTTAGGTTAGTTAGGTTTAAGTAGTTCTAAGTTCTAGGGGACTGATGACCACAGCAGTTGAGTCCCGTAGTGCTCAGAGCCATTTTTTTTTTTTTTTTTTTTGAAGTAATCTGGATCCACGAATGTCGTAACTGGTCCTCTAGATCGCGGATACTGATGATGGGATGCAGTTTACGGCCAAGTAGGTCCCATATGTTGTGACAGATTTGAGGATCCTGAGGGCCACAGAATTACCCCAACATCAAGCAAACAGTTCATATATACACATGCCGTTTATGAGAGAGTATTGTTCTTTGGAACAATGCCCCACAATACTGTCATATGAGAGGTAACACGTGAGGAGATGGGATTAGTAGTAGGACTACAGGAGAACATGTTCAATCTGCACTGTTGTGAGATTTCTGATAACATCATCGAAGGTATCAATATGCAACTTTGCCAGATTCTCTCCTCCCACGCTTTCACGTTATAGTCTAATTGCTCTCTGTATAACATAAAAGGAAATTCAAAAATTATCATGAAATTCAAGATAGCCAATTGTGCTACAGAGGTTTCCCCCACCCCTCTCATGTTACTGTGGAAGCAGAGGATTTGTTCTAAGTATTAAGTGGGGGGAAATTCAAAAATCCAACTTGGGCAGTTGACCTGTTGGTGTAAAATAAATAGAAAAAGCCAAGAAGGTTGACCTAGGAATATGACGTCACAATGCGAGACATCAAACGCAGCTCTATGATGTCAGAATCGAATATGTTCGACCAGGAAATACGAGTACAGCCTGAATGCAAGATGGCGATCGAAGATGGCAGTCCTGGCGGAACAGTTGCAGCCCTACAATGTCAGAATCCAAGATGATGGACATGGTAATAGGAGCACAGTCCTAAGACATTAGAAGCAAGATGACGATCCTAAATTGATATGGATGCAGCATGTTTGGTCGTCAGATTTCTTGGGTTATCCCCAGTCTGAATGATGGACATGGAGACGCCGGCCCAGCTTAAGTGGTTGTCTGATTTCATGTGTGTTCTAAGTTTAGAAGTCAGGATGAGAACTAGGTTTTACCTCGGCCACGGAGATACTTGCACAAACATCTTCAACTTTTGTAGTCCCGCCTTCCTCAGTTGCGTGCAATATTACGGTAAAATGATAATTTTTACTTTATGGACCGTTTGACAGCAACTGAATGAAACACAATTTTAGTGCCATACGTGTTTCGCCTTTATTATCCGCAAGGCATCTTCAATGGCCTTTATGGATCAGCAGGATGCTATGCCATGTCATCATCTTGGAATGCAAGCAGAGGCCCGTAACCTATTGTCTGGTATGGGCTATGTGTCCCCGACTACAACTAGCGTTCAAATACTGCCTGATTCCTCACATACCCCTGCTCTGATTTTAGAACTAGGTGGTGTCCTATTGTGCAGCAGAACTGACACATGATTGTGACCATTTCGGGCTGCACACTGAGTACGTTCACAGCTGCACCGAGCTGACACTACTGTAGCCTGTCCAGTGGACTGTGCCGCTGCTAGATGCTATCCGCATCTCCTGTTCCAGTGTCTCACAGACGAACAGAGCAAGCTGAGTTTTACAAATCTTTGTTTATGGAATCCATGTCGATATTTCGTCTCCAGAGAGTTCACTGAGACATGTTCCAAAATCCCACAGCCGACTTATGTTAGTGATGTATGAGTACACCTATCAACTCTAGAATAAGTCTTGAAAATGGGGATGACTGTTCAATAATGTGACGGTACAGTATATGGCATTGCTTTTGTGTTACACTAAACGTTGAATCCATCGATGTCTAGTGATTTCTAGTAAAAGCTATTCTTTGTGAAAGTCATAGGCCGATTACACTGTAACTGTGGAAGGTACGGGACATTTATTCGACAGCAATGTGTAATTGCGTCGCGGACACTTATGTAAAACTTTCAGGAATGTTTGATGAGCAGGCAGTAAGCATTTGGGAAGTGCTGAGAGTGTAAGGTACTAGCCTCTCACCCAGCTTGCTGCTTTCTTGTGGACCGACGCGAGGCTAGCTATTTAGTGGACCACACTGATTGGTCAACGGCTCTTTGACGTCAGCGAGACATAGGAGATTTGTGTAAGGTACGATTGGCTCTCGAAACGTTTGGAGGAAAAGCAACAGGAAGGCATTATTAGAACAAGTGAGAAAGAATAATGCTGGGTGTATAATGGCTCTGAGCACTATGCGACTTAACTTCTGAGGTCATCAGTCGCCTAGAACTTAGAACTAAGTAAACCTAACTAACCAAAGGACATCACACACACCCATGCCCGAGGCAGGATTCGAACCTGTGACCGTAGAGGTCGCTTGGTTCCAGACTGTAGCGCCTAGAACCGCACGGCCAATGCTGGGTAGACTCTGGGCAGACTCTTCAGCAACACTGTACTGGGTCACAGTCTGTCTCAGTGATCTTGCTCACATCACCGAGCGACAAATATTATGTCGAGCATGAATGCAATATTGACATGTTAGGGAAATTTGTCTGTCAATTGTTAGGGTACGTACAGTATCTGCAGCCCAGACACCTTCATGAACTTCCTATAATAATTTGTGAGACCCAGAAAAGATTGTAACTCCTTGGTTGTTCCTGGTACTAGAAAAGCTTGCGCTTAGTATCTATACTTACACCATCCTTACTAACCACTTGCCCTAAACAATTGACTTTTAGTGAACAGCGACATTTCTCCATACTTAGTGTCAAATCAGCTGCTCATTTCTTCTTGCACACTTCCCTCAGTCGCTGCCTACGCTCCTGGGTATTCCTTGAAAAGATGATTTTGTCATTGAGATACACCAGACACTGATTCGGTTTTAATCCTTACAACACCACATACAGTAAAGGCTGGAATGTTTCCGTTGTATTTTTTAGCTCAAAAGGCACCCTTCTATGTTGATACTATTCCCAAGGTGCTGAAAACGACGTTTTTGGTCTCTCCTCTCGGCCCGCATCTAATTGACGGTATCCAATTCTCAAGCTTGTTGTAGAGAAATACTGGCTTTGCCCTGGATTATCTATGGTCTCTGTGAAGTTCGGAATTAAGTAGGCATCTTTGATTATCTTAATATTCTAATGGCAGTAATCTCAACAGGGCATCCAATGTCATCTTGGGCACGATCATAATTCCCCCCCCCCCTCCCCCACTCCCGTGGCAATACTCTTCCTTCCTCGCATAAGCCAATTGTTGATTCATAAATTCCTCCAAAACTGGTTGCAGTGACTATGGTATCCTGTATGGCCGTCGATATATTGGTACTTCTATCCCTGTCAGAATCCTGTGGCTGTTAGTGGTGTAGCAGGAAACAGCCCCTGTAGAAAAATCAGTTTCTGAAATTGTAGCAACGGGTCCTGCATTTGTCTCCCTTCTGTCCTCTTTACATGCTTTAATTTCTCACGAAATGCAGTCATAGCAGCATACTGTGCCCTCTCATAGTCTGCACCCTATATGAGGAAATCTTCCTCATCCAGAATCTCAAACGCAGCCAGCAGTGTTTCCTTCAACAACTTAACCTTCTCGGTGCCAAAATTAGCCACATTTATGAGCACTATCTTGCCTCCCCAGCCTCCTCTCTCTTGTATGCTTTAGTATTATCTTTCACCAAACGAAACGCTGCATTGAATACCTCCCTAGCCTTCAGCACTTCAAATGGTGGTGAGGTTCGAACACGGGACCGAGGACGTTTTGATTCCTAACCAAAGACGCCACCCCTAGACCACGTGGCCTCAAAAAAAAAATCTGCTATTTGATGTTAATTATTGCAAGAGGTTGAGCGTCAATGTTTGTTGATGTCGTACGCACTCTGCTATTGTAAACTGTTTAATAAAACAAAGATGGATTCAAAATCCAAGCTTACACAACCCTCAGACAAACTCCACTCCCTCCAAATCCAACACCAAAAATTCTTAACACTTTATATTCATTTCTAACAATTTAGTTTCTTTTACAGAGACGATTTTCTTGTACTTGTCACGTTGTATTTGATATCCTCTCTAATTCAGCCATTGTAATGTTTTGCTGACCACATGATGTGATTACATATGATTATGAGATTTTTAACTCTCTCGTAGTGTCCTGACGTAAAACAGCCTACAGTTACATACATATTCTACAAATCACCCTGAAGTGCATGGCAGAGGGTAGTTAGTATTAAATGACATGTTGGGTTTCTTCCCGTACCAGTCGCGTGAGGATCGTGAAAAGTATAATTGCTTGAATGCTTTTGCAGGCGGGGGAATTAGTGTAATATTGTCTTTGCGGTCCCAAAGGAGCATTATATATGAGAATGAAGAAAATCCCTTGCTTCTTTACTTAATACTGTTTATTGAAACTTTGTCGCAGGCTCTTGAGGCGTAACTGGTGTCTACGTTCACTTGGAGCCCGATTCAGATTCGTCAGCATTTTCGTGTGGCTTTCGTGTGAGTCGAACAAACTTGGGACCATTCATTCTGCCCTTCTTTGTATACATTCATTATCTCCTGTAAGTCTTATTTGGTATAGGTCCCCAGACGTAAGGAATATTCTAAGGTGGGATAGACAAGAGGTTTGTAAAATGTCTACTTTGTAGCCTAACTACATTTTGCCAGTATCCTGCAATGAGCGGCATTCTGATACTTGTTTTAACTATACCTGAACTTATATCGTCGTTCGACTTCATATTCCAAAATTTCTACGAGTTGGCTGATTCCAATTGTGACTGACTGATGTATATATGTGATACTATTTTTCTGCATTTTGTAAAGTGTACAATTTACATTACTGTACATGTAAAGTAAGTTGCCAGTTTTTACACCACTTTGAAATCTTATTAGTGCCTGACTGGATATTTGTGTACTTTTTTTTAAAAAAACAGTACTTTGTTGTACACTGTTGAGCAAGACTTAAGGACGAAAGTAACTTTCGCATCATTTGTCACTGCCAAGTAACATACCTCGATGAAACTTGGACCATGCAAAGAAAGAACTGCTACACTATAGTGCCGACAGTAACTGAAAGAAAACTGCGCTATGAGACGAACAGAAATAACTGCACTGACGTCACCGCTATTCATGATAGTCCCCTGGACATTACAAAAGATGGGACACGATTCGTGGTCGACAGTGCATGCCATGCACCGTGCTCCGACCTTGGGCACAGGGTTGGTAAAGAGCCCTTGTGGTAAAGAATTCCATTCCTCCACCAAGGAGGTTGACAACTGCTCGATCGTCTGTGGTGCATGGGGACGTGGTGCAATACGTTCGTCCCTCCCCCCCCCCCCCCCCCCCCCCCCACACCACGCATCCCACACGCTGTCAATGGGGCTGAAGTCGGAGGAACAGACACTCCAGTCCATTTGCTGAACATCCTCTCGTCTCTCGTTCCAAGAGATTCTCGACTTGCGCTTTTCGAAGCAGGCAGGCTCTGTCATCCATAAGGTAGGAATCATGGCTGAATGCACCCCGAAAAGCCGCTCGTGGGGAAGGAGTCAAATGACTAGTGAGTGAACCGTGTTCAAAGATTTGGAGGTCAGTACGCCCATGCAACATTACGCCTCTCCACGCCATAACACACAGACCACCAAAACGATTATGTTTGAAAATTTTCCTGCCATATGTAGGTAAGGGTGACAATTGGTGAACTACATGAAATAAAATCGTCATAGCTTCTGAACGGTTTGCGTTAGGATGTTCAAACTGCACTGTTGGCCGCGGGGCATGATGGGAATTAGTATGCGCATGCGTGGTTTGATTTGGCGACGAAGCCCGCTTTCATTTGGATGGGTTTGTCAATAAGCAAAACTGGCACATTTGGGAGACTAAGAATCTGTATTTCGCGATCGAGATGTCTCTTCACCCTCAACCGGTGACTGTGTGGTGTGCAATGTCCAGTCACAGAATAATCAGCGAGATGTACCTAGACGTTATGGTCACTACGGACCGGTACGTGAAGGTTTTGGAAGATGATTTCATCCCCATTATCCAAAATGACCCTGATTTCGACAAGATGTAGTTAATGCAAGACGGAGCTCGACCCCATCGAAGCAGGAGGGTGTTCGATGTCCTGGAGGAGCACATTGGTGGCCGCATTCTGGCCCTGGAGTACCCAGAGGCCACAGGCATGAGCCTCGGTTGGCCGCTATATTCTCATGATTTGGACACGTGCGACTCCATTTTGTGGGGCTGTATTAAAGACAAGGTGTACGGCAATAACCCCAAAACAATTGCCGGACTGAAACTAGCCATTCAGGAGGTCATCGACAGCATCGATATTCCGACACTTCAGTGGGTCATGCAGAATTTCGCTATTCGTCTACGCCACATCATCGCCAATGACGACAGGCATATCGAACATGTCGCAACTTAAGTCCGAATATCTGTAGTGACCTTTACATGTTGAATAAAGTTTGTGCACGTCTTAGTTCGCAACTAATTTACGTTTCTTTCATATAGTTCAATAATTGTCTCCCTGTATGTCCAGCATTGTGCAACGTGATCATTTTGGTGGCCCATGTGTTGCGGCGAGGGTAGAATAACATTGCATGGGGCTACTGACCTCCAAATCTTTGAACACGGTACACTCACTGTTCATCGTTATTTGCAAGTCTTTTGTTACTACACAGATTAACTTTCCCTCTTTCACTTTCCACTCACTCACATTGGTGGTGCTTGTATCTGAGGTCAATGTTTGCTCGTGTTGTCTTTCCAACCGGCGAGTCGTCTCCTCTCCCTCCAGTCTTTTCCCACGCTAGCCCGCTTGCTCTTCGTCCCCATCCCCTTTGACTGCCAGTTTGCCGCGACAAGAAACGACGATTCTCCCCCTTCCCCTCTTCCCTTCCCCGCCCTCTTGCCTGACCACTTCCTGACCGTTCTCAGTCATCCGTCAGTGAGGCGCGCAAGCCTGTAATGATGAGCCATTGTGCCACTGTGTCTGAGCGTGTGTATTTCCATTTGAAAAGAAGGATTGGGGGCGAAACGGCCACGCACCCGCCAAAGGAACTAACGTGGCGTTTAGATAGGGTGACAAGGAAAAATGAAACCGTAACCAGTTACTGTTTTTTAAGCTTTTTACTGTACCTTAAACGCGCTTCGGAGCCTATGCTCCACTTCTAGACGACACACAGGCCTTTTTATTTAAGTTGCGTCTGTCTGAGAGAGATTGTCTAACGTTGACGTCGTTGTAGGTTTTGGAAGGCACGTGCTTAACTTCTGTGCTTGGTCTGAATACTCTAGGTTGCACACAAATGCAGATGAACGCAATAGATTGGCCTATATTAAGGATTGATTGTTAGATACTTTGTAGTGTAAAGTTACTGCGTTGTTTAATCAGTTGGAATTCAAAGTTGTAACTATTTTTTTTCAGCTAGGTTACTATGTTATGTGGCGAAAATTGATTACAATTTTAATACTGATCATGATAATTTGCTATTTAATATCCAGCTAAAGAAAGGGCTTAGGGGCAGATAACATTGCACAAGGACTTCTGACCACTGACCGAGTCACAGCCATCGTTCTTCTTCACCCTGTTTTGGTAAAGATCTGAAGCTCGGAGAGGGTGCCACAGAAGTGAAGGAGAAGGACTTTTCATCAGGTTGCCCAAGAAAGAATACATCATCGCTGTCATAAATCGAGTGTAATCGCTTTACTTACGATTCAAGGCAAAGTGATGGCGCGCATAATCCTTAACAGAATCAGGGTGAAGGTCGAAATGCAAATAAGAAAGGAGCAAGTCGGTTTTAGAAGTAACCGTTCTTGAACAGATCAAGTAAACACGCTTAGTGTCATTATCAGACATTCAAATGGATTCATCACTAGTCGTTACATTCTTTTAGTAGCCGTTTAAAAGGCCTTCTACTCCGTTAAAAGAAATCAAACATGGAAATCTTTAAAAAAGTATGCAATGCCAGAGAAGATAATAAAGATTATCAAGGAGACTTACAACAACTACACACGCCGAGTCATACACGAAGATAAAGTTACGGAACCCTTCCCATTTAAGTCAGAAGATCGTCAACTATCTTTCTCCTCGTGGTGGACGAAGTGATGAGGAAAGCGGTCGAAACGAAGAAGAGAAGGATACAAGGGGGACTGACTGAGCGACTGAAAGATCATGATTTGGCGGACGACATCTGCCTCCTCTCGCAGCACATGTTGGGAGGGATGGAAAACTGCAGGTCTTTGAACATGACGCCAACATTGTTGGCCTGAAAGTGAAGGCCGACAAGGCGAAGAATATGAAAATCAACACAAGAGATACGAGGGAGCAGTGACAGAACAATGAGGGTGTTGACCTTGGGAGCATAGTTACTGAAGACGAAGGAGCAGCTGCCGATGTCAGAACAAGAATCCGAAAGTCGAATGGGGCCTTCATCCAGTTGTATCCATTATAGAGGGAAAGAGAGATTTCCATGATACCTAAACTACGAACATTTAGAACAAACGAGAAAGCAGCGCTTCTGCATGGACGTGAAACTTGAAAGATTAACTATACAGTCACCAAGAGTTTGCTAATATTCTTAAGGAGGTGCCTTAGGAAAATTCTTAAAATCTCATGGCCAAATGTGATGTCCAACTAAGATCTTTGGAACCGAACAAGAGAAGAACCTAAATCAACAGAAGGAAGCTGACCTGGATCAGACATACCCTACGTAAAGCCAGGATTCTGTACAGAGACGAGCTAACTGCTGGAACTCACAGAGAAATATGAAATGTGGAAGACCAAAGACATCATGAAGAGAACAGTGCAGGAAGTGGCCAAGAAGGAGCAAAAGGCGTTTGCAGAGTTGAAAATCCTCGCCCGAAATCGAGCGCGTTGACGGAGCTTCGTCGAAACCCAATGCTCTTCATAAGAACAACACAAAATAAATCAAGAACTGGTACTTTCTAGCGCCTCGTAATTCTTAATTTCATACCGGTACATCCACTGACTGCGTGTAATATTTGTAACTACGTGTCTGTGGTTATTGCGGGTCATGATAGATTACTGTTATGTTACTACAAAGTTTCGTAGTTTGGACGAAACAGCTCTGATTTTGGCTCCTATACACTCAATACTAAACTTATTCATTCAGAAGCTTATCACAGAGTACGTTGTTTAGGTCCGTTAACTGATGTCTGCGTATTTGCAGCATTGTTAGAATGTTGTGCCTCAGCCCATTTGTCTGTCTATGCATAACAGCTGTCCTCCGTATCTTATCTGTTTTGTGATGTCTCTGCTGAAACAATCGAATTCCATTCAATGAGAGGGATGTAAAATAGTCTCCCTTCTTTGTCCGATTAAGACAATAATGCAATTATTGCACTGAATGTTAAATGTATCTGTCTGTTTGTCTTCATTATTTTTACAGAATATGGAAAGAGCATTTAGATCATTTTTGTTATTTGTAGAAGAATAATTTTCAAAGTCTCTGGGCAAGTAATGTGGATTTTGTTCCAATAAATTCAGAGTATCATATTGGTAGTAATCAATGATAATTTGTCACTGTTTTTCAACTCATATACAGTGTTTATGAATATTTTATCGCGAATAAACAAGCAATATACAATACTGAATGTTGCTTCTTTTGCTATTTTAACCCATTTTCAACTTTCCTTTTAGATGTTCTTCTGATAAGTGTAATAACCATACTTTCTTGACGATCTAATGGTGAGACTTCTTCTTTTTTTTTATATGGGGTGGCATAATGAGATATCTGCGCGGGTGGGTTTACGTCTGGTAAATTACTACGGAATGGTAGAATATGTCGTTAAACAGATAACTGTTGGTAAGCGTGATTCTAAAAAATGTTTTTGTTCAATATTTCAAACAGATGCAATGCACAGTTGCTTGTTGGTAGGTATGAATAACCTGTCTTGTAGAAATTCATTACGTAAAACAGTTGACTCAGGTTCAGGTACAAACTGATTACTGTAAAGTTATTCGGGAGGACGACGGTTCAATCCCGTCTCCGGCCATCCTGATTTAGGTTTTCCGTGATTTCCCTAAATCGCTTCAGGCAAATGCCGGGATGGTTCCTCTGAAAGGGGCACGGCCGATTTCCTTCTCCATCCTTCCCCCACCCGAGCTTGCGCTCCGTCTCTAATGACCTCGTTGTCGACGGGACGTTAAACACTAATATCCTCCTCCTCCTCCTGTAAAGTTCATATGTTCTGTGCATGAGTAACATTGGAAATATTTTATTAATGAATAAAACTCGGATGGTTTTGAAAGCTGCATTAAGGTGTCTTGGGAAGAAATGGTCAATGTAAAATATCATGGCATAAAGATTCGTATATCAGATGAGACTGTCGGCACCCCATACGAGCGGGCTAATGGTATCCTGAAGGAATTTCTGTAAATGAAAAAACTCACTCGTCCATGGATGGCCAGGAGGGAGAGCATTTTAAAAACATCTTTGAAACAGGTTGTAAAACATTTCCGAGCCTGTTGAGATGAGTGTTGAGATGAATAACTATCCGATTGGAATATAAACTGTGACAGGAATGGCAGAAATGTTAGTTAACGTTGATTTCAATCTGACAGACGAATTGTTGGGGAGATTCATAATGTATGACGAGGATTGTGGTCCATATCTGATAGGCTCGCTTAAGAGTTTAAAAAAAAAAAAAAAGCTCCGTCTTTAGGCCACAAGTGGCCCTTCCGGGACCGTCCGGCCGCCGTGTCATCTTCCGAGGAGGATACGGATAAGGAGGGGCGTGTGGTCAGCACACCGCACTCCCGACCGTTAGGACGGTATTCTTTGACCGAAGCCGCTACTAATCGGTCGAGTAGCTCCTCAATTGGCATCACGAGGCTGAGTGCATCCCGAAAAATGGCAACAGCACGTGGCGGCGGGATGGTGACCCATCCAAGCGCCGGCCACGCCCGACAGCGCTTAACTTCGGTGATCTCACGGGAACCGGTGTAGCCACTGCGGCAAGGCCGTTGCCCTTAAGAGTTTAAAGCTTTCCAAAAATGTTAGGAATTCCCACAGATGCGTTATGTGGGAAGTCACGGCAACGGACAGAACTTTGCAAAGAAGGGTAATTAACGGGAGAAAGGGGCTGAGCACTATTAGTTCCTGCGTTTGTGTCAAAAGCCAATATATCTGCACGTCAGATTTGATTGGATGAAATGACTTCTTGGAGCTCATGAAATCTGGGAGTCGGCTGGCAGCTTTCTACGTTTACACTTTCTACTCTAAAAGCCGTTTCACAGTGTGTTGCAGAGAGTACTTCAGGTACCGCTATCATTTCTCTGCCTTCCCTGCTCCATTCGCAAATTGTACATGGGATGGAAATGCCGTGTGGCTAGAGCCTCCCGTCGGGTAGACCGTTCGCCTGGTGCAGGTCTTTCGAGTTGACGCCACTGCGGCGACTTGCATGTTGATGGGGATGAAATGATGATGATAAGGACAACACAACACCCAGTCCTTGAGCGGAGAAAATCTCCGACCCAGCCGGGAATCGAAACCGGGCCGTTAGGTGTGGCATTCCGTCGCGCTGACCACTCAGCTACCAGGGGCGGACGTACGTGGGATGAACGACTGTCGGTAAACTTACGAGTGAGGTTTTTTCGTCGTGATCATGTATGCAGGAGTAAGTTAAACGCTACTTGACTCTTCTGCGAATGTACAGTCTCGAAATTTCAGTAGTACACCTCTCAGTGATGTACAACGCCTATCTTACAGCGTCGACCATTGCAGTTTGTTGAGCATCACATTAACCCTGTCCCTCATACTAAAGAACAACAATACGAAACATATTGTTCGAACGTAATTTTCTTAACTCGTCTGAAATCTCTACCGGTCTTCTGTGCGTCATTTCTGCTGAAAATTTATGATTCATAAGGAGAGTCTTAATTCTGTTTTTGTTCTCTGCATCAGTAATTCTGAATCGGAGTGCTTCAAGATCTTGCTGCATTTGTTTCCGAGACTTTTCATCACTAGTTGTTTTAGAATCCTGTTGTCAGGCAGTCGTAAGACATGAAAGAAATATGAGATTCTTTTCCTCTTTATTGTGCTGGTGATTGGGTCAATCTTACAATAGACAGTTTCATTAGGGTGGATTCTCCAGACTCCATCAACGTGGTATTTTTTATTGATGCATGTTATGATAATTCTTCGTTCAGTCTTGAGGAGTTGATCGGTTCTTCTTTCATTTTTAATTTAGAACAGAGTTTCACAAGCATAAGTTGCTTCCGGGAGACCTACAGTTTTGTAATGTTGGATCTTAGTGTCTATCGACAGGCACTCCTTATTATATGTTGACCAGGTTAGAGCTTGTGCTTTTTTTTCATTTTGTTGGTTCTATTTATCTATGTTGCTTTCTCACACAAGTTGTGCAAAATAATTTCTCCAAGATATTTAAATTGTACAGCTGTGTTAATTGTTTGATCATTTATGAAGATTTTTATCTATGCAAAGAGGTCTCAAGGGCATGATTTCAGTTTTCTCAAAGGATATTTGTAATCCTATTTTTGGAGCAATTTTCTGGAGACTTGTGATCTAAGCACGAATTTCTTCCATGTCAAGGGCTAAGAAAGTTAAATCGTCAGCAAACCCAGGGCAGTTTGGTCTTATTGCTAGTTTTCGCCCAATTTTGATTTTACACGGACTTTCTTTTTTGGCAGATTGTCATGATGTAATCGAGGGACACATTGAAAAGCAAAAGGGAAAATCTATCACCTTGTCTGAGTCCTGTTGTTATTGTGAACGCTTTTGACATTTCTCCTCTAAACTTAACTATTTTATTAAAAACACTTACAGGCAACCAAATTGGCAAAAACAGATAACTAGCATACTTAACTTCCGCTGTTGCATTTATAGTGGTTCGTCTCGTCAACTTATAAAGAAGTGTGGAAGGACACTATTTGCTCTGTTGTGAGCGTGGTCATTAGTAGCGACCTCTATCTGCACTCGTATGCAGCGTCGTGTGCGGTCGACGTGAACATCGGCGATCTCGCGTTTTCGTTAATATTCTCCCAGTGAATCTCAGCCTGGTATTTGTTTCTCTGCAACTACTTTTATGTGATCATTCCTCCTAAGGGCACTTCGGACGGTTGCTGTTAGGTCATTTACGCTGTTTCCAGTGCTTTATCGCCAACAGCGTAATTGAATTGTACAGGGGCGGGCATAAATATGGAAATATCGAAAGAAACATAAATGCAGATGATAGTCAAGCCTGCAGTTTACGCTGTTGTATCTGACCACGAGCGCCACCTGTGCAATTGTTTCAGTAAGTTGCAAGAGTCAGTCGTTGTCAGAACAGTGTTCTGTGTAATTGTGAGTGCGTGACGGGGGAGCTAAGTGGAGTCGAACGAATTATTGGTGATCGTATGGTGGGTGTTTCCGTAACCAACGTAGCTGAAGTGATTGGTGTTTCAAGAGGCACCGTATCGAAGATTCATTCATCATACAAGTAAAGCGGAGAAACACCATAACGCGGACGAAAGTGCACTACTGACCATTAAAATTGCTACACCACGAAGATGACGTGTTACAGACACGAAATTTAGCCTACAGGAAGAAGATGCTTTGATATGCAACTGATAAGCTTTTCAGAGCACTCACATAAGGTTGGCACTGGTGGCGACACCTACAACGTGCTGACATGAGGAAAGTTTCCAACCGATTTCTCATACACAAACAGAAGTTGACCGGCGTTGCCTGGTGAAACGTTGTTGAGATGCCTCGTGCAAGTAGGAGAAATGCCTACCATCACGTTTCCGACTTTGATAAAGGTCGGATTGTAGCCTATCGCGCTTAGGGTTTATCGTATCGCGACATTGCTGCTCGCGTTGGTCGAGATCCAATGACTGTTAGCAGAATATGGAATCGGTGGGTTCAGGAGGGTAATACGTTTGCGAGACAGCAACCATCTGCACGAACAGTTCGACGACGTTTGCAGCAGCATGGACTATTAGCTCGGAGACCATAGCTGCGGTTACCCTTGACGCTGCATCACAGGAGCGCCTGCGATGGTGTACTCAACGACGAACCTGGGTGCACCAATGGCGAAACGTCATTTTTTCGGATGAATCCAGGTTCTGTTTACAGCATCATGATGATCGCATCCGTGTTTGGCGACATCGCAGTGAACGCACATTGGAAGCGTGTATTCGTCATCGCCATACTGGCGTATCACTCGGCGTGATGGTATGGGGTGCCATTGGTTACACGTCTCGGTCACCTTTTGTTCGCATTGACGGCACTTTTGAACAGTGGACGTTACATTTAAGATGTGTTACGACCCGTGGCTCTACCCTTTATTCGATCCCTGCGAAACCCTACATTTCAGCAGGATAATGCACGACCACATGTTGCAGGTCCTGTACAGGCCTTTCTGGATACAGAAAATGTTAACTGCTGCCCTGGCGAGCACACTCTCCAGATCTCTCACCAATTGAAAACGTCTGGTCAATGGTGGCCGAGCAACTGGCTCGTCACAATACGCCAGTCACTACTCTTGACGAACTGTGGTATCGTGTTGAAGCTGCATGGGCAGCTGTACCTGTACACGCCATCCAAGCTCTGTTTGACTCAATGCCCAAGCGTATCATGGCCGTTATTACGGCCAGAGGTGGTTGTTCTGGGTACTGATTTCTCAGGATCTATGCACCCAAGTTGCGTGAAAATGTAATCACATGTCAGTTCTAGTATAATATATGTGTCCAATGAATACCCGTTTATCATCTGCATTTCTTCTTGGTGTGGCAATTCTAATGGCCAGTAGTGTATGTGCCCTGTGACGGTCACTGAAGAAGACTGACGAAAAATAAGGGGGCGACAACTGCAAAAGTTGCTGCAGAACTGAACGTCGCACTCGCTAACTGTGTCAGCAACAAAACAATAGGAAGGGAGCTCCAGAAGCAGGGAATTACTGACCGCGCTGGAATTCCAAAACCACCCCATTAGTGATTCAAATACCTGGAACAGGAAAACGCCGTGTCGAAGTCATAAAACCTGGACTACGGAGCATTGGAAGAATGTCTTTTAGTCGGCTGCGTCTTTCTTCACACTCTTTCCTTCTTCTGCCCGTGTTTACATCCCAAGAGTGAAACATGGCGAGGGTTCGTTGATAGTTTGGGAAGCCATATTGTGGTATTCTATGGGCCCCTTGCTTAGACAGCGCGATATATTACTACCAAGGATTAAGTGACTGTTTTAGCTGGTGAAGTCCATCACAAGGTACAGTCTTTGTTATGCAACGGTGTTGTTGTTTTCCAAGACGACTGCGCCCATGTTCACAGAGCTGGTTTTGTGAGCATCAGGATGAATTGTTCCATCTCCTCTGGCCACCACAGTCATCAGTTTTCAACATTATTGAACCTTTGTGGTCTGTATTGGAGAGAAGGGTGCGTCGTAGCTATCCACATCCATCGGTGATACATCTACATCCACATCTACATCTACATCTACATGGTTACTCTGCCTGGCAGAGCGTTCATCGAACCATTTTCATACTACTTCTCTGCCATTCCACTCTCGAATGGCGCGTGGGAAAAAGGAACGCCTAAATCTTTCTGTTCGATCTCTGATTTCTCTTATTTTATTATGATGATCATTTCCCCCTACGTAGGTGGGTGTCAACAAAATATTTTCGCATTCGGAAGAGAAAGTTGGTGATTGAAATTTCGTAAACAGATCTCGTCGCAAACAAAACCGCCTTTGTTTCAGTGACTGCCACCCCAACTCGCGTATCATATCAGTGACACTCTCACCCCTATTTCGCGAGAACACGAAAAGCCACTTTCTCGATGTCCTCCGTCAATCCTACCTGGTAAGCATCCCACACCGCGCAGCAATATTCCAGCAGAGGACGGACAAGTGTAATGTAGGCTGTCTCTTTAGTGAATTTGTCGCATCTTCTGTGTTTCGCCAACAAAGCGCAGTCTTTGTTTCGCCTTCCCCACAATAATATCTGTGTGGTCTTTCCAATTTAAGTTGCCCGTAATTGTAATTCCTAGGCATTTAGTCGAATTGATAGCCCTTGGATTTGTGAGATTTATTGTATATCCAAAATTTATCGGATGTCTTTTAGTACCCATGTCGATGACCTCGCACTTTTCTTTGTTTAGTGCTAATTGCCACTTTTCGCACCATACAGAAATTCTCTCTAGATCATTTTGTAATTGGCATTGATAGTCTGACGATTTTACTAGATAGTAAATTTCAGCGTGATCGGCAAACTATCTAAGGGGGCTGCTCAGATTATCACCTAGATCATTTATGTAAACCAGGAACAGCAGAGGGCCTATGACGCTACCATGAGGAACGCCAGATATAACTTCTGATCTACTCAATGATTTATCGTTTATCACTACGAACTGCGACCTCTCTGAGAGGAAATCACGAATGCAGTCACACAATTGAGACGATACTCCATATGCACGCAGTTTGATTATAGTCGCTTGTGAGGAACGGTGTCAAAAAAATGGCTCTGAGCACTATTGGACTTAACTGCAGTGGTCATCAGTCCCCTAGAACTTAGAACTACTTAAACCTAAGTATCCTAAGGACATCACACACATCCATGCCCGAGGCAGGATTCGAACCTGCGACCGTAGCGGTCGTGCGGTTCCAGACTGTAGCGCCTAGAACCGCTCAGCCACTCCGGCCGGCTGGAACGGTATCAGAAGCCTTCTGGAAATCTAGGAATATGGAATCGATCTGAGATCCCTTGTCGACAGCACTCATTACTTCATGGGAATAAAGAGCTAGCTGTGTGGCACAAGAACGATATTTTCCGAATCCGTGTTGGTTATGTGGTGTCACAGCCAGACACCACAATTGCTAGGTGGTAGCTTAAATCGGCCGCGGTCCTGTAGTACAAGTCGGACCCGCGTGTCGCCACTGTTATCGCAGACCGAGCGCCACCACATGGCAGGTCTCGAGAGACTGACGTGAACTCAGCCCCAGTTGTACGGACGACCTAGCAAGGCGCAGTTATCCATATCTGGAGAGAGTCTCAATTGTATTCACCATAGCGATGTACAAGAACAAATTAAAGTTAAGTATATGAGAAGCTCAGTTCTTTTCATTATAGCTTTTACCACATATCCTGTTTCAGATTTAACGCAAGACGGCGTGAGTTACGCGTGCCCTATCGGCTACCTTATTGTGGACTGGCTGCTCTTGACAGTTCACAACATTTGGCGACGCGGATTACCGGATTTTGTTCTCTTTTTCTTTCCCCTTGTTTTGCTCTGAATTGCTTGTGTCATGGCTTCGCCACAATCTCCGGACGTACTGTCCGAATTTTTTCGCTTGCAGAATCAGCAGTCGCAGGCGTTATTGGATGCCCTGGGACAGCTCGTCCAGGGTCAACGTGTGCTGCAACACGATGCGGCAGCCGCCGCTTCATCGCAACCGCAGCCACAACACGCCGTTGCACCGCCCTTCCGTAATTTTGACTCATCCATGGAGTCCTGGCCGGAATGGTCCCGCCAGTTCAGCTTTCATCTAGCCGCCTACAGAATTCAAGGTAATGAGCGGCAGCCGTTTTTGCTTTCTTGTGTCGGTGTGTGCACCTACCGTGTGATAGTGAAGTTGTTTCCCCGGCGCGACGTAGCAACTCTGTCCAACGAAGAAATTTTGTCGGCGTTAGATGCCTATTTCAAAGAAACAGTAAATGTTGTTGCAAAACGGTATACGTTCTTTCGTACAAAACGTACGGCCGGTCAGACTAATAGGGAGTGGGTTGCGACATTGCAAGGACTTACTAGGGAGTGTGCGTTTGAATGTGAATGTGGCCTCCCTTATTCAGATACTATGGTGCGTGATGCAATTGCACAGACCGTTTCTGATGTTCGCATATGGGAACAGATTTTGAAACTAGTTAATCCCTCCCTTCAACAAGTGATAGACATATTGGACAGGCAAGACACACTTGACTTTGCTCAGGAATCATTTGAAACTTCGCCAGCAGTGTGTCACATTAACCGGCCCCCCGGGCCCGCTGCACGGGACGCTAAGCGGCCCTCGCACCCGTCAGCGCAGCGGCCGCCTAGCTCGCAAACACGTGCGCCGCGTCAGCAAGCAAATGCAGTGAAATCATGCCCGCGGTGTGCAACTAGACATTCGCGTGAAAATTGCCCGTCACGCCAAGCTATTTGCTTTTATTGTCACAAGAAAGGACATGTTCAAAGTGTTTGCCAGCAAAGGCTAAGATCAGACAATCCCAATACTTCCAGGCCTTTTGCTTCGCGCCGGAATCGAACCAGGGACAATCAGGCTCGTGGACCTTCGCCCATGGACATTCATGTAGTTACTTCCACCCCGTCCAGTGCCACTTTATCTAACAGTGACTGTGTTTGTCCCACAAAAAGTGAGCGTCGACGTCGCCGGAAATCCCGTAACATCGCAAGTGCTTCTGTACCTGTATCAGTTCAAATTGCACGTGACAGTCGCTCTTGTCGTCAGCAGGACAATAAACTTTTTGTAGACTTAGACTTTGAAGGCAAAGTGATCCCATTCCAGCTCGATACCGGAGCTGCAGTTTCATTGCTCAATCACGCTATGTACAAACAACTGGGCAAACCTCCGTTGCGTGCCGCAAATGTTTAGCTCCATAGTTATTTAGGACAACAGATACCTGTGTTAGGACAGTGCAGCCTTCTTGCAACATACAAGGGACAAACAAAACTTGTATCATTTTACGTTCTTCGTTCTTCTACGGCAATGAACTTGTTTGGTTTGGATTTATTTCAGTTGTTTAACTTGTCTATCGTAAATCAGGTCCTCTCCATGAATCATACTGTGCCTTCCGCCAGTATTTCTAGTCTATGTGAAGAATTTGCAGACATTTTTGCACCGGGCCTTGGTTGCGCTAAGAATTATGCAGCACATTTGGAACTGAAAGCAAACGCGCAACCGAAGTTTTTCAGAGCGCGCAATGTTCCCCACGCATTGCGTGATGAGGTCGCAAGAACGTTACACGATTTAGAATCGCATGGTGTAATTGAACGAGTGCAGGCTTCTCTCTGGGCCTCACCCTTAGTAATTTTGCCAAAACCTTCCGGAAAATTGAGACTTTGTGTGGACTTCAAGGCAACTGTGAATCCACAACTTGTGACTGCAACTTTTCCTTTGCCCCGCCCGGAAGATCTTTTCGACAAACTGTGCCCGGGTAAATATTTTTCGAAATTGGACCTAGCAGATGCGTACTTGCAAATACCGGTGGACGAAGAATCCCAGCGCGTCTTGGTGGTAAACACGCATATTGGCTTGTATCGCTTCAAAAGACTGCCATTCGGGTGTGCATCCGCACCTGCATTGTTTCAGCAATATTTACAAACTGTTTGTGCGTCGGTCCCTACTGCTGCGAACTATCTGGACGATAGTGTGATCTCCGGAAAGACAGAAGCCGAACATTTGCAAAATCTTCGAACATTATTTCAGGTCTTGCGACAAAATGGTCTTCGCTTGAGGAAGGACAAATGTGTGTTTTTTGCTCGGGACTTGCCCTACCTGGGCCATGTACTCAATGCCCAAGGGATACATCCGAGTCCAGAGCACCTCCGTGCCATACAGGATTTACCGTCACCTCACAACTTGAAGCAACTACAGTGTGCGCTGGGTAAAATCAATTATTATCATAAATTTCTGCGCAATGCTTCTTCCATTTCAGCTCCGCTTCATCGCTTACGCCGTAAAGGTGTTCCGTTCGTCTGGACGCCGGAATGCGAACGCGCCTTTCGCCAGTTGAAATCGGCGTTACTTTCAAATACTTGCCTTACGCCATTCGATCCCCGAAAACCCCTTTTGTTGATGGTCGATGCATCGGATTTCGGGATCGGTGCTGTGCTTGCGCACAAAGATGGATCGCATGATCGTCCTATTGCCTTTGCGTCCAAATTGGTCTCGTCTGCGCAACGCAATTATTCACAGATTGAGAAAGAAGCGTTAGCTCTCGTGTTTGGTGTTACTAAGTTCCATGATTTCTTGTATGGTCGTCCCTTTACCATCATCACAGACCACAAACCTTTGACATTGCTTTTTCATCCGAACAAGCCTGTACCTCCACGTACAGCGCAGAAATTCATTTGCTGGTCTCTTTTCCTCTCGCAGTACCGCTACACTATCTTGTATCGGTCCACTGCTAAGCACGGAAACGCTGATGCGTTGTCCCGTTTGCCTGTTGCCGAGGATAAAGCATTCGATTCTTCCGAACTTGCTTGCATGTTCATTGATGCGGAAACCGATGACGTGGTCGAATCGTTTCCGATTGATTTTCGTCGTGTAGCTACGGCCACAGCTGTTGACCCTGTCCTTGCTACTGTTTTGCGTTTTGTTGCTACGCAATGGCCCTTGTCAAAGTCACGGATCGAGGATCCGTTGGTTCGCCGATTTTTTGCTCACAAGGGGGGACTTTTTGTACGACGTGGTGTTTTGTTGTTGCGTTCGGATAATGATCAATCCAGAGTCGTGGTCCCACGTTCGTTCCAGTCCTCTGTCTTACGGCTTCTTCACCAAGGACATTGGGGTATAGTGCGTACGAAACAACTTGCTCGTCAGCACTGTACTTGGTTCGGGATCGATGCTGCGATTCCGACTATGTGCTCTTCTTGCATGGCGTGTGCCGCACAGCAATCCGCACCGCCGCGGAAATTTTTTGCATGGCCGAAAGCCACTTCCCCTTGGCAACGCTTGCACATCGATTTTGCTGGTCCATTCTGGAATGCTCGATGGTTGGTTGTGGTCGATGCTTTCAGTAATTTTCCTTTTGTTGTCCAGATGTCTTCCACGACGTCTTCTGCCACAATCCACGCATTGTCTGCTATCTTTTGCATTGAAGGTCTTCCACAGACTATTGTTTCCGACAATGGCCCACAATTCATGTCCGCAGAATTTGTCATTCTGCAAGGCCAATGGTATTCGACATCTGACATCCGCGCCGTTTTCGCCTCAGTCAAACGGTGCCGCTGAACGATTGGTCCGGACTTTCAAGTCACAGATGTTGAAGTTGAAAGAGTCGCATTCTCGGGAGGACGCGTTATTGCTCTTTTTGTCCTCGTATCGCTCTCAGCCCCGCGATGGTCGCTCGCCGGCTGAGTTGCTCCATGGTCGTTCTCATCGAACCTTGATGTCTTTGCTGCATCCGCCGCATCAGGTTCCAGTGCAGTGGCAGACTCCTGCTTTTGCTCCTGGCGACGTTGTCTTCTATCGCAACTATCGCGGTTCACGGCGTTGGCTCGCAGGGCGCATTCTTCGCTGCCTCGGCCGCGCGATGTATTTGGTTTTGGGGGCCTCTGGTGAGGTGCGTCGGCATCTCAATCAGCTGCGCCTCTGTCGTCGCCTGGGTTCTGCCGCTCCCCGTCTGCTTTCAGCGACGGAGCCGTCAGGTCAGCGCCCTGGGGACCCATCTACTGGCTCGCCTCATCCCCAGGTGTTACCGACGCTGCCTTCAATTTTGCCTCGTGGCGACGAGCCGTCGCCGTCGCCGCCGCCGCCGCCGCCGCCTGTTCTCCCGCCGGCGCCGCCCGCGGTGGACGCGTCGCTGCAGCCGCCACGCGCCTCCCTGGGTCACGCGCCGCCGCTCGCTTCCCGTGACCGGCCGTCCTCCGCCATGGAACTCTTGCCCGCTCCGGACCAGATGTCGTCATCGCGCGTCGGATTCCCCGACGCCATGGAGGTCGACCCTTCGGCCCCTCCTGTCTCTTTACGGGCGCATACACCGCATGTTGACGGGCACCCTGGACTAGGTTTTCAGGCGTTTCCTAGCTCCCCTCGGACCGAATGGCCGGGTGCGGGTGGCACAGCCTCGCCTGTTGTTAGGCTCCCCACCTCATCGCATACGTCAACATGGGGTCCTCCCCACGGCGGGCGGAAGCCTTATCTCACGACCGTTCGCCGATTTGCGGGGGAGGAATGTGGTGTCACAGCCAGACACCACAATTGCTAGGTGGTAGCTTAAATCGGCCGCGGTCCTGTAGTACAAGTCGGACCCGCGTGTCGCCACTGTTATCGCAGACCGAGCGCCACCACATGGCAGGTCTCGAGAGACTGACGTGAACTCAGCCCCAGTTGTACGGACGACCTAGCAAGGCGCAGTTATCCATATCTGGAGAGAGTCTCAATTGTATTCACCATAGCGATGTACAAGAACAAATTAAAGTTAAGTATATGAGAAGCTCAGTTCTTTTCTTTATAGCTTTTACCACATATCCTGTTTCAGATTTAACGCAAGACGGCGTGAGTTACGCGTGCCCTATCGGCTACCTTATTGTGGACTGGCTGCTCTTGACAGTTCACAACAGGTTATGTATCAATAAGTCATTTTCTTCATTAACTTGCCACTATTTTGCAAGAAAAACAGTATAGGATTCTTTTGTAAAGCATAGATGACTTGTATTTATTCATTCTGAGACGACTGGAAGCTGTTTTGAACGTTAACGCTTTTCCTGCATCGTATTAGGTGTGTTAATGTATTGTGTTTTTGATGTTTCCACAATTTCGTCCACTCCCTATACAGGGTGTTCGGAAACACTCGTAACAAATATCTAACACTTGTACAGCGAGTACATACTATTTTGAATAGGAACCGATGTCTGGATACGTACCGTTTCCTTGCTACAGACGTTTGAAAACATGTTTGCTGTGTAGGTATACAACAGGATAGTGATGGTAGGGGTGGTTACATCGATCGGCTGATGCCATTTGACACCTCTCCTACCTCTCTGACGTGGCTCTACATCTACATGGATACTCTGCAAATCACACTTAAGTGCCTGGCAGAGGGTTCATCGAATCACCTTCACAATAATTCTCTATTATTTCACTCTCGAACAGCGCGCGGAGTAAACGAACATCTGTATCTTTCGGAGCGAGCTCTGATTTCCATTATTTTACTATGGTAATTGTTTCTCACTATGTAAGTTGCGTCAACAAAATATTTTCGCATTCGGCGGAGAATGTTGGTGATTGAAATTTCGTGAGAAGATTCCGGCGTAACTAAAAATGCCTTTGTTTTAATGGTGTCCATCCCAAATCCTGTATCACTTCTGTGACACTCTCTCCCCTATTTCGTGATTGCCGGCCGGGGTGGCCGAGCGGTTCTAGGCGCTACAGTCTGGAACCGCGCGACCGCTACGGTCGCAGGTTCGAATCCTGCCTGGGGCATGGATGTGTGTGATGTCTCAGGTTTAAGTAGTTCTAAGTTCTAGGGGACTGATGACCTCAGAAGTTAAGTCCCATAGTGCTCAGAGCCATTTAAACCATTTGAACCATTTCGCGATGATACAAAACATGTTGCTCTTCTTTGGACTTTCTCGATGTACTCCGTTCGAGTCTCATTCACGTGTCTGGTTGAGTACACATCTGACCCATCTGAATGGCGAAGCTCACTGTAATAGAAGAGCTGCTCGTCGCTCTTATCAAGATCGCTCTACACAAAGTCCGACCTTATCGTATGCCCTTTTCGCCACAATTGCGCAACGGTTTCGAGAAAGAGTACCTTCACAGTCAGCAGAGGAGACAATGGTGTTCCAAGGTGTCGTCACACACCTACTGCATCACGTTGAAGAAAACTCGTCAACGAGTAGACGAGCAATTTCTTTGGCTGTTAATAAGTGGAACTGTAAAAGAAGTTATATACTGGATCACGCCTATGCAATTTCTTCTAAAAGTGGTCGTGTTACCTATATGTTCCCAAATTGTTGTAGCACATTCAAAATATTATCTACCGAGTCCTCTCTACAAGTCCTAGAAGTCTGTAAAGCGATTTTCCGAACAACCTCTATATCTTCTCCATTACGCGCAGTACTTTATATTTATTTACTTTCAGGATAAATTGCCAGTCCCGGCACCAACCGTCGATCCTCTGAAAATATTCCTGCGTTTCGCTACAATCTTCTGGCGTTGCAACATTGCTATACACACCAGCGTCATATACGAACAGCCTCACAGAGTGTATGGCATTATCCACTACATCGTTTATGTAGAGGGTACATTACCAGTAATCCCGACACGTGGAAAGTACACCGTAGCAGAAGCAAAAACATTGCAGCAGACATAGGTCCACCGGCCGTTGTGGCCGAGCGGTTCTAGGCGCTTCAGTCTGGAACCGCGCGACCGCTACGGTCGCAGGTTCGAATCCTGCCACGGGCATGGATGTGTGTGATGTCCTTAGTTAGTTTTAAGTAGTTCTAAGTTCTAGGGGACTGATGACCTCAGATGTTAAGTCCCATAGTGCTCAGAGCCATTTGAACCATTTTGAATTAGATCCGTCGGGAAAGCAGTAAAACTCACGTCAGTTATCACCATTTAGCACTGACTATTCGTAATGCTCAAATAGTGCTATGGTCCCCAATTACAACGTGATTTTTGAGCAGAGTTTCTAAAAATTGGAATCAATAGGAAAACTACCGGTGATTTTTTGTAGTATTCAGCCACTCATCACTTTTCGAGAAAAGCAGCGAATGGTGAAGGGACTAAATTAGCTTTTATTTGCCTATTTCATTTAATATTTTGATTCTAGAGTCCTGTATTTTGCAAATAATAGAGGCAAGATGTTTCAATCTTTATTCGATTTCTACGTTTATTACAGGAAATAACAGGATCAAAAAACCGAAAATCGGTTATTTCAGGAACCGGTTTTTTGAGCGGTTTTAACAGTCGCGTTAAACTGGTGTGGATAAAAACAGATATACCCGAAAACCTGTTGTTTGAGCAATTACCACCATCTCTACTTTCTTTACTATTAAGCCCGTCCCACATGGAGTAAGATTTGCTGCAGTTTTACTCGCCAGCCTATCCGTTGGTTCCCTTGAGAGCTCTTTCATCTGCCAATCAACTGCCGTGCAGGGCGCTGTGCATGTTTCGCGACATTGGTCCAATGGTATTTTTCTTGTAAGGTCTAGTCGTGTTCCCTGAATGCTACTTGCGCTGGTCAATTGGGAGTCCTGTCTGGCGACTCTCAGACAACGCCAATTAACCCTCAAGTCCAAACAGAACGTCACGCGTCCGGAGGCCGACCTGCGATCTTACTCAGACGATTGTGAAGTCTGTTTTTTTGCCCGTTAGTAGAGAAGAAGCTCTGTAGAATTTGGCTCTAGTAGTAGCAACGAAATAGTTGGTATTACTTGTGTGTCAGAATATAAAGAGGTACTAGCGCTGTCTCACATTTGCTCCCATTGTGTTTAAAGTCTGTGAGTGTTTTTGTCAGAACGAGTTGCAAGCAGAGCTCTCATGTCTGATAATGAAAAATAGAAGCCAGGAACCGGGAGTTGGTGGGTGGACTTATATATTGAGTGGTAGGGTGTGTTCATTGATTTGCTAAGATAAAATTCACTGTAAGAAACCTCTACAAATAAGGTTTGAACTATAGGGAATTAAATTGTTCTTAAATGGAATCAAGTGTTTGCACCCTTATTCACTTCCTACGAAGCCATCAGATTTTCCTGTCCATTCCACAGTAACCTCTGCAAGCATCCTGGGATAAATTCTCCCTCTCACTCCGTTAAAAGTAACATAGTAAACCTCTGCCCCCATTGTCGTCAGCGACATGACTGAGCCATCCAGGCGACGCCTTCGTCCAAGCTGGTGATAGGATGTGCGCTGTAATGCGACAGAGCTCATCTAGTTGGACCGAGACCCCTCAGAGAGTGAGGCCACTATGGGATCCTTTGGGAGACCTTCAGGGCCTGCTGACGGCTGGTAGATCAGCTACTTCTGGTTGGTGACACTGCTGCATGAGGTGACAGTATCTTAGTCGCACATTCGATCAATTACTGGTGCAGAGACTGCACTGACCAAATGCACAGCTGAGTTGAGCTGGGAGCATTTATACATGCTCTAGCCGGGTTTGTTATTTACATCTGCATCGACATACATACTCTGCAAGCCACATTGTGATGCGTGACGGAGGCCCCCTCTACATCTGTCATCTACATCTACATACATACTCCGCAAGCCAGCCCATGGTGCATGGCGGAGGAAACTTTATACCACTACTAGTCGTTTACTTTCCTGTTCCATTCGCAAATAGAGCGAGGGAAAAACGACTGTCTATATGCCTCCGTAAGAGCCCTAATTTCTTTTATTTAATCGTCGTGGTCCATGCGAAATGTACCTTGTTGACAGTAGAATCGTTCCGCAGTCAGCTTCCAATGCCCGTTTCTAAATCTTTTTCCTCAATGGTGTTCCACGGAAAGAACGTCGTCTTCCCTCCAGGTATATCCATTTGAGCTCATGAAGCATCTCCCTAAAATTCGCATGTTAACCAAACCTACAAGTAACAAATCCATCAGCCCGCCAATGACCTGGTTGTATGCTTTCCTTTCTTCCGACCTGGTGGGGAACCGAAACACTCGAGTATTACTGAAGAACGTGGTGCACGAGGACTCCTTTACAGCTGAGCTATACTTACCCAAAATTGTCCAAATAAACCTAAGTCACCCATTCGGCTTCCCTACTACAATTCTTATGTGTTCGTTCCATTTCATATCTCTTTGCAACTTTTCGTGTAGAAATTTGATCGACGTGGCTGTGTCAAGAAGCACACTACTGACGCTGTATTCGAACATAATGGAATTGTTTTCCCTACTCACATTTTCCTACATTTAGAGCAATATACCATTCAACCAACCAACCAACTCCATGTCCTGCTTGATTGTTGCACGCCCACACCATTTCCACCTCAACAAACTCTGCCCATATATCATATTAACCTTTTCTATTTCCATCCTCTGAAAATAATGTGGTCGATGCATCTCCGATTTCGGCTGGCAATTCTTCTGTAATCACAAGGGGGTAGGGGGTTCCTCTAATCTAAAATAAACCGTGTGCGCATCACACGTACTGCACTACTCTTGCAGCTGCTTTTTGCGTGTAGCGCACGCTTGTAATGCACACTGCAGTCCTCCACCAGATAGCAGACGTCGAGAAATTCTCATCCGATGCCGTCGCAGAATCGTCTTAGCCTCTGGTTTAGACCTTTGTTCCAAACCAAAGGCCCACGAGGGACCCTGGGTATGATGCCGCAGATAAGAATCTTAGCTTGCATCCCAGATGTGATGTTAGTTGCCTTCACCAAACCAGCCACCCGCGAGTAGGAACTGAAGATTACCTTAGAACCTAAGCCGAGGGCGTCATTCGTGCCGAAATGATTCAGAATTTCCAGCCGGTTACACCTAGTGCGATCGGTAATCGCCGGCAGGGCCTCCTACAACCTCGGGAGAGACCCTCCGACAAACGTTACCAAGCGAATACTGGCATTCTCTCCTGCCCTGCCTGCTATTTCCCTGAGGGGCTTCATTATCCGGCTAAATTTGAAACTCACAGCACACCCGTTCTCCGCACTTATCCGAAATGAGTAAGATGATCGACCACGGACGCAACAGCAGAGGCGTCCCGTGCCAGTTCGGAAAGTTTTATCAACACTGAGTAGCACCTCTTTCCTGTTGCTAAGGCGTACGGAGCCACCCATGCGACCCATTCCGTCTTTTGCCTTCTGCTCAGTGAAACTAGCACCCATCACTCTCTGCTACCCACTCTCGAGTGAGAACGAACCAGTCAGATGTTAAGCATCAGAGGATGCAGAGACAGCCTGGTCACCAATGGATTCCAACGGCACCAGGGGTGTCACAGGTCTCGTCACCGGTACCCTGCTATCGCCACAGCTTTGAGCAGTTGCCACAAGCCTGTTGACCATGGTCAGTGCAGATTCTAGGTGTTTATGGACAGCGGCCACTTTCCGATTTGTCTGCACTCAACATGCGCAGTCCCTATCCTAATCGTAGTGTAAAAAACTGTTTGAGATATAAAAAAATTGAAAATAAACAGTCTGGACTAACTGAGGAATAACATGCTGACCCTGCATGTAAATTATCCGACTGTGGCACTGCTGAAGTTGAGATGTACACAAGATATAAACAACAAGAATGAACAACCACCAAAATCAGCTCTGTACAGTTTTTACTATAGTCTAAGAATACGCTAAAATACAGAGGCACAATTCTCTCCCTCGCAGAAGCACGTTTGCAAATAGAAACTAAGCTAAATTACTGTGTACAACTACAGGCACGTCCCCTCGGTCCGCACCAGCCGCTAAACTTCGCTGCAGTGCGTAGTAAAAGTATCGTGTAGGTTGTCAATGTTATGTTCTTGATGCACACTGCGACATGTAGGTCACTTCAAAATGAGTGCAAAACCTAAATTGCTCAGTGTATCAAGAAGGAAATAAAATAACAATCAAAATACAAAAGCATTATAATTCAGACTATTCTACATGTTTGTGACTCCTAATAAAAAAACTAACGGATTTCGCTTTAAATTTCAAAACTTGAGAGAAATGTTTTGGAGTTGGTATGTAGATGTCTAAAAATAACCTTCGTTTCAGCTATTGGTATCTGGTCTTTGGCAATTACAGCAGTAAGTGAATAATTGGGGTGAAAGGAATGGAAAATAAACGGGATGGAAAAGAGACAGAAAGGAAATAATGACTGTCAGCCGCACATGGAACTGCGGCAATGGGACAGCGAAAGTTGAATATCTCTCCCGGACCAGGACTCGAACCCAAACGCTCCGCTTTTCCAGAACGGGTGCCTTAGCTGCCACGGCCCTCTTGACACTTTTTCTGTCAGACCCAAATTCCTAACCTCACGTTAGCCGCACCGTAACAACCCCAGCCCATTGAGCCCCTTTTCACAGATTTCTAATTCCCGTAGGAGTTCCGACGTTGGTTACGCATCCCCACAGAAATTTTACATGAAACAGCCATCACACCCACAGAACTGCTGATATTAGTGGCTCAGATGGATAGAGCGTCTGCCATGTAAGAAGAAGACCCCGGGTTCGAGTCCCACTCGGGACACACTTTTTCAACTGTCCCCTTTGATGCATATCAACGCCTGTCGACAGCTTAGGGTCTTGATTTAATTATCATTTTATTCTAAGAGAGCTGCATGGTCACCGCGGTGGCGCGGTCGGTCTGCCTTGCAAGGCGGTCGCGAGTTTGTGGTGGACCTGTCTGATGTCAACTTCGGGCGCTGCTCGTCGCATTGCTTTGGGGCCTGTTTTCTCGGAGAGACCCATCCCTCGAGACCATTTTGAACAACACTCTCCATCGTACGTGTAAGTGGTTTTGCTGTCTTCGTTTCGTCATACGATTTGCGTTGCAGCGAGTGTATTTGTTGGTCGGTTGGTTCAAATGTAAGTGTTGTCGAAGTAAGAGCAGCCGGCCGAGTCTGTGTGACTGTATGCAGACAAGCAGTTACTACTTGCTTTAAAATACGCTGGTTGGATGACTATTAAAAGGCAGAGTATCACGAAGGCGTGCTGGTGATTTACGGTTTTGGTATATTACTGTAAAAGAAAAAAAATTTGCAACCTGTTATTCTGTTATTAGTAAAACTTGGATTTGGTAAAGCTAGTCATTTATATGTACTCCGTGTCTGGAGAACATGCTGGCCACTCTAGTCGAGTTATGTCGTTATCCTGAAGATTCACAAGATGTTCACGATGGGGCCGCGAATTGTCGTCGATGAAGAAGAATGCCTCGGTAATATGCTGCCTATAGGGTTGAACTATGGATCAGAGGACGGCATCCACTTATCGTACAGCCGTTACGTGGCCTTACATGACCACCAACGGCGTTCGTCGGCCCCACATAATGCCACCCTAGAACAGCAGGGAACCTCCACCTTGCTGCTCTTGCTGGACAGTGTATCTAAGGCGTTCAGCCTAATCGGGTTGCCTCCAAACAAGTCTCCAACGATTATCTGGTTGAAGACATATGCGACACTCATCGGCGAATAGAACGTGATGCCAATCCTGCGCCGTCCATTCGGCATGTTGTTGGGCCCATCTCTACCGCGGTGCATGATGTCGCGGTTGCAAAGTTGGACCTCGCCATGGACGTCGGGAGTGAAGTTTTGCGTCTTGCAGCCTCTTGCGCGCAGTTTGAGACGTAACACGACGTCATGTGGCTGCACGAAAAGCATTATTCAACATGGTGGCGTTGCTGTCAGGGTTCCTCCGAGACATAATCCGTAGGTAGCGGTCATCCACTGCTGTAGTAGCCCTTCGGCGGCCTGAGCGAGACAGTTCCTGTCTCTTTGTATCTCCTCCATGTCCGAACAACATCGCTTTGGTTCACTCCGAGACTCCTGGACACTTCCCTCGTTGAGAGCCCTTCCTGGCACAAAGTAACAATGCGGACGTGATCGAACCGCGGTATTGACCGTCTAGGCAGGGTTGACAGACAACACGAATCGCAACTAACCAACCATAGATGTTTTCTGCGTGTACGAATTTACGACTAGAAATTTTTATTCTAAACTCAAAAAATCGTTCTAATTATAACATAAATTTGGGCTGTGTTTTTTTATCAGAATTTGTGGGAATATGGATGGGTAGGGAAAGGTACCATGTAAACCTGGGTGAAGAACCGCGGTATTGACCGTCTAGGCAGGGTTGACAGACAACACGAATCGCAACTAACCAACCATAGATGTTTTCTGCGTGTACGAATTTACGACTAGAAATTTTTATTCTAAACTCAAAAAATCGTTCTAATTATAACATAAATTTGGGCTGTGTTTTTTTATCAGAATTTGTGGGAATATGGATGGGTAGGGAAAGGTACCATGTAAACCTGGGTGAAGAATCATCGGCAGATGTACAGGATGGGACAAATAAAAGTGGCCCGGAGAAAAGTGTTCCTGGGTACAAAGAAACACAGCAGAGAACAGGAAGACAGTGTTAACCTGACTATAACAGATGCTGAAAGTGATCACCATTCATCTCTTGGCACTTCGGTGCCGTGGTCAGCAAGTTGCTGAAGGCGGATCGAAGCTGGACTGCTGGAATTGCTGCAGTCTCATCCGAAATATTCTGTTGCAGTTCTGGAAGAGTAAGAGGATTGTTTTGATATAACTTAGACTTGTGGGCTTCCCACACAAAGTAATCGCACACTGTGAAAGGTGGCTACACTGAGCCACAGCGCCAGAGATCGCTAGAGAGCATTGTTCCGCCGCCTCCACTGGCACAGTGATTATTGAGATGTCGTAGTGGGCAGTGCTTGTCGAGGACTCGTGGTAGTCAGTTCGTGTTCAGATGTGCTAGTAGGGAGTGCTTGCTGAGATGTGATGCTGAAAGGTTCTTGTTGAGATGTGGTAATAGCGAGTCGGTGTGGAGATATATTGTAATTATGAGAGTGATTTTGGTCAATATATGAAGGTAACGAAACTTGATTTATTTTTCATTATTTCCATGTTTTAAATAATGTGTCATTACAGGTTCAGTCAACAAAGCATCTGGCTTGTGTTCTTGGATTAGAGTGTAATTGTGGTTCTCTTGAGTAATTATGGTATTTGTATTTTCTTTAATTAATTCAGTATAAATGGTATTTGAAATTCTTGTCTTTTGAAGAAGAACCGTGCCAGATGTGTACGTTGAGTCACACTCCCACACACAGAACAGTGATACTTGTGCTTTGGTTTCGTAGGTTTTATAGTTGCTGGGGACTTAATTAATTAATTAATTAATTGTGTTAATGAAAATTTCCATTTCATTCCTTGTTGTTGTTCTATGCAGTCAGATAGCGTAATAATACTAGTCAGGGCCAACCGTTACGAGACATCGTAACCGAACAGACAGCTACTAAAGCAAAAAATTAAAATTATTTGCATTCTATTATAATTAAGCCCCCATGCACGTGGCGACCGCTGCTTCGGATCGTCCCTTGGAATTCTTCTGATTGTAAAAATAGTAGACAGTAGTATTGTTGTAGTAATTTGTAGTTTAGTAATTGTAGTCTATATTGCATGTGTAGATTTGGTAACTGGCATTCTTCTGATAGTATTTTTCAAAATTTAATATTGGTTGTCTTGTCTATGGGTTTGACAAATTAGTGCAATTATTTCAATTGTTCGATTAATCGTGTTTGAGGGAAACATTTCGTGTGAATGGTATTGTTGGAAATAAGGAGGCATTGTGTGTAATTTTCATATAGTGACGAGTTTTGTATGTTTTGTAAATGATTACGCGATCGATGAAACAGGCAAAAATGATGAATAGTGAGAATGACGTAATTGTTGACATGGCGAACTCGCCAACACAGGAGAACAGGATGATGAATAATGGAGTTGAAAATAATTTAATAAGCTGGGAAAATAGTCCGGAACCAGTTCAAAACTTTTCACAATCAAAAAATTTTCAGAATACAATATTAACGACAGAAGATATGCAGCGGTTGATGAGTGCAATATTAAATTTGGGATCACAGTTACGATCTGAATTGAAAACAGATAGGGAAACAATGGTATCACAGTTTCGATCTGAATTAAAAAATGATATGAAAGCAATGACAACACGGTTATGCTCACGAATAGGGACATGTTTCAAAAATACGAATGATGAATCAAACAAAGAAATTAGAGAAGAAGTACAACCGATTTTGAAGGCTCACAATAATAGTTTAATTTCAACAGAAATCAGACAAGAGGAACAGGACAGAGAACGGGAAGAAAAAGATCGCGTGATAGTACAAAAATTTTCAGAGATGAATTTACAACGTGCAAACGATAAGGAAAAAATAATTGAAAGAATCAAGGAATCCGTACCAAACGGCTTAACGCAACAGTGTGAACAGTTAACTACTAAATGTGACAATACCGAAAACCGAGTCGCGACACTTACGGAAGACGTAAATAATCAGAAAGAACAATTAGGTGACTCATCGGAAAGAGTTGAGGAGATTTCAGATAAACTGACAAGTCTTAGTTTAAATGGGGACAGAGATTCAGATGATACAGTACCATTGCCATTTGCGGAAACTGAAGAGTACCAGAACATAAATAAGCATGTTGACAATCAGGGAAAATTTAATGAACGCGTTAAAAGGGAAGTTGAGGCATTACGAAAGCAAGTCAAACAAATTGAAGGCGAAATCGTAGGAAAAGACAGCAGAAGAAATTTAGAATCACAGATAGCAGAGGGGTTTGAAGAAAGTAATTTATTTCATTTACGGGACGCAACAAGAGAGCGCCAGGCGCGCGAACTTGACAATAATCGACATTCAAACTGGGACAGACGCGGTAGGTCTTTGTCGCCACGAGGCGAAAACTTTGACTATAAACACTTTTTGACTGTTCGGAAATTTAAGATCTTTTGTAATTCTAGGAGTGACATACGTCCATGTGCATGGTTAGATCAATTTACGTACGCACTTCCGCCAAATTTGCCAATAAGTCACAAACTGAAATTAATGTGCAGCTATTAATGTCCTCAGGGGATTCACTACACTAAGCGAATATGTGCTGTAGCGATCACAGGGCCCCGAGCTGTAGTGGTGCTATTTCCCTTTTAGTTTTCTGCACCGCTGCCTACTCTTTCACTATTCTTTGCATCTATAAAAACAACTCTTCTACTATCCATCTATCTAGACAGTAGGTAAAGAATAACCGGATTTGACTGTATTACCCAAAAGTGACTTTGGAAATTACCGTTTGGACTTACTATATTTTCTGCAGCATTTATTCGTAGTATAAACGAAATTTTACCTGTTTATCTTCGTGACAATATTACTTCATATGTTGACGATATTCTTATTGCTAAACGTTCTTGGAGTGAGCATAACAAAATTTTGGAGTCATTATTAAGTATTTTTGCAAGAGTTGGCATTACAGTGAACTTGGAAAAATCTGAATTTGGTCGATCTCAGGCGAAATTTCTCGGTCACATTATTTCTACAGAAGGTATTCTTCCTGATCCAGAGAAACTAGACGCTATTCGTAATTACGCTGTTCCTACCACAAAACGTGAGGTTCGTAGTTTCCAAAATTTTTGTGGAATGATATACTTTTAAAAAAAATTTTGTGGAATGACATACTTGTGAGAAACTAACAGCTACATGTAAACACGCAGAGAATACAAGGATACCGCGCTGTGTTTTGGCAGCGGCACATACTCAAAGCAACAGTCAAGTCGGCGCGCCGCACAAGGCAGTCGTTAACCGCAAACAATCACTTTCTACGTCATGCGCCTACAGCTGATCGAGCGCTCAGTGCGAATGCACTGACAGACGTAAACAAATACACAGTCTAATTTCTCCGACTAAATTCTGTATAAAGCTATGGTGAGTTTATAAATTATGTTATTAACGTTTAGTATTTTTCAGGATACGGTTGTGTAAAATATTTAAGACCTTCAGGTAAATTCTGTGCGTGTCCGACGTTAAGACGACTTGCTTTGGAGAAAATTTTCAGGAAGAATGTCATTTCGAAGAAGAAAGTAATAAACAAAAAAAGGGTAACTATTAATTGAGTTTATTTTTCAGGTAACAGAATTCCACTTAGGTACGTACTTTAAACGTAATTTGCTGCTCGCGATTACGTGATTCATACTTTGTGCTAAATTTCATGTTCTATGAATTTACTTGTGAAGCGACGTGCTTGTGTACATTTGCTGATTTTGACAATTATTGATTAATGAACAGGGTTGTTATTTGTATATATTATGCATCGCTTGGCTGCTATGCTTTTTCACTGATGTCATATTTTTTATTATGTGCCTGCTGTGCTTATTAATTTAAATTATAATTGTCACCTGATTAATTGTGCTGATGTGGTTAGATATGTAAGTTATACTTTGTGATTTATCTGCTTGCGCCTTCATGTTTACTTATTAAGATTACATATGAACATTTATTTGCTTATGTCGATGTGATTCTAATGACCTGTTTATTGTGTAAGGCATGTTTGCTGCTGTGCGTATGGATTGCATATTTACACATTTCTGTTTTGTTGTCATAACTACTCTTCAATCTAGTATATAGAAATGCTGATATACTGTGTACAAATATAGAGTTTAGGTTACACTGTGGTATTAATTATAGATTGTTCGCTTGGCAGAGCCTCGTTGTAAGAATTGTGCTGCATCCACTTGTTGACATTCTGTTCTCTACTGGTATATTTACTCGCTATTGCTTGTTTTGCTTACGCTCAGTGCCTTATATTTTTAAGATAGGAAAATGAACTGCTATAATTCGACGAACGACATTAGTACAAGAAACTTCATAGAAGTCACATGAGCTGAGGTTTTAGGGAAGCTGTATAAATTTATGTTACTAGGAAGGAAGCTAACGACATGACATACCGAAACTAGGTATAGACTATTGACAGTCATTACACTGCATTTTTCGTGAGCAATTGAAATAGGAAGTGACACTTGACACAAAAATACTCCACATGTTTGCTTCTGCTATGATTCTTGAAGTGGTGTACACACTGTGAAATATTATGATCATTAACAATTCGTAATCGTACTTAATTACTGAGAGTTATTCGAACTTAAGTCTGTTAGAGGTCATGTATGCATTTCTTTTATTTAATGATGGACAAGGAACCAAAATGTATCTTATAATTTATAATGAGTAGAAAATTTGGGTCAGATTGATTACATAGAGGTTGTGTGTGGACACTGTGTCTTCGGATTGTATGGGATGATGAATTGAAGTTGCACTAGGATTTTGTCTGTACTTGTTCGAGGAGACTGACTAGAGGAAAGAGTTGTTATGGAAGTGAAATGATATTGGTGCTGAGGTTTATATGTATCGACGTATTATTGAGGTATTGAGATTAGGTGAAGTTGATGATTATTGGAGTTTTGGTGGATAAGAGGTAAAGTAAATGAGGAGCATATTGTTTTGTTGGTTTATATGGAACAAGGAGGATGAAGATGGCAGACTAGAACACTAAAGTGGAAGGAAGATTGTCTATAAACACACTTGTTAAATCACTAAGCAGTATATACTTTTTTTGAGAGAGGAAGCATGTGCATATCTTGGCTCACTGACAGTTGTTCAGCAACCGTACATTTTGATCTGGCTTGGCAAACATTGGTCTTGACATGATGACTATGACGTTGACTTAACTATTATTGACTGTTATACATTGCTGCCACTAGTACTTGGTACACATGATGAACATCAAATCTTGGACAGAGTTACATTTACACAGTTAACACTATTCAATTACACAGTAGTACTTAATGTGGATGAAAGATGAGTGGATGTGTTTTGTGTGTTTTCCTTTTCTAATCCTACCCACCTATCTCCTAAATATTATTTTATTTGTTGGTAGTGGCTTGCACTGACACCCATAAATGTTATAGGTTAACTGTTATTGTGTACTGTAATAGTTAATGTGACAATTAACTGATATCATTTGTGTGTTTATTATGATTTGTATGTTTAGTGTAAGAGCATTGATTATATTTTGTTAAAGAAATTGTATGTGCATTCAAACTATTGTTCATGACTGAACTGTCTCAGTAGTTATGGTGAATAGTATGGACTGTTACTTGCACCTTTTCTACATGATTGGTGCTACAAGGATATGTTTAATTTCTGCTGATGAACTGTGTGATCAGTGATTGTAAAAAAATTATGGACTGTTACTTGTACCTTCTCTACATGATTGGTGCCACTAGGACATGTTTAATTTCTGCTTATAAACTCTGATGAACTGTGTGATCAGTGATTGTAAAAAAAAATTATGGACTGTTTTCTACATGATTGGTGCCACAAGGACATGTTTAATTTCTGCTGATGAACAGTGTGATTCGTGATAGTGATAGTCCATAAAGACTGCGGTCAGCACCTGATCAACATTGCTGGTGCCACTAATGGACTGCTTCTACTGAAATGGTGTTACTTGTTGCTGTCTGCACCTGCTCAACATTGCTTTGTGCCACTGATGGATTGCTTCCACTGAAATGAAGTCACCTGTTGCTGTGTGCACCTGATCAACATTGCTGGTGCCACAAATGGACTGGTTCTACTGAAATGGTGTTACTTGTTGCTGTCTGCACCTGCTCAACATTGCTGGGTGCCACTGATGGATTGCTTCCACTGAAATGAAGTCACCTGTTGCTGTGTGCACCTGATCAACATTGCTGGTGCCACTAATGGACTGCTTCTACTGAAATGGTGTTACTTGTTGGTGTCTGCACCTATTCAACAGTACTGGGTGCCACTGATGGACTGTTTCTATTGAAAAAATGTTACTTGTTGGTATTTGCACCTGTTGACCATTGCTGGGTGCTACTGCTGGAACTGTCAACTGCTTATTCTTGGGCTATGGAAAGCGTTTATGTGAATATTTGTATAAACTGATTTTTTGTGTATTACTGTTTGTGGAAAGTTATGAGACTCTTACCTGCACATATTCGTCATTGCTGACGCTATTGATTGAACTGTTTAACCACATAATACTTGTATAAACTGTTATGTAAAGTCACATGTATGAAAGAATTTGTATTGCTTACTGTATTCTATATAATAGGTTATTGAAAGGTCAGTGCAAAGCCAAAATTTTATCTAGTTATATGATATTTACGTATTAATATTATCTTTTATTTTTGTCTATATTTTTTTGACGAATTTGGTGGTATTTTCACCACCAATGCTGGCAAAAATACCATCAAATTCTAGCCGTGGAGGAAGGGCATATGAAAGGTGGCTACACTGAGCCACAGCGCCAGAGATCGCTAGAGAGCATTGTTCCGCCGCCTCCACTGGCACAGTGATTATTGAGATGTCGTAGTGGGCAGTGCTTGTCGAGGACTCGTGGTAGTCAGTTCGTGTTCAGATGTGCTAGTAGGGAGTGCTTGCTGAGATGTGATGCTGAAAGGTTCTTGTTGAGATGTGGTAATAGCGAGTCGGTGTGGAGATATATTGTAATTATGAGAGTGATTTTGGTCAATATATGAAGGTAACGAAACTTGATTTATTTTTCATTATTTCCATGTTTTAAATAATGTGTCATTACAGGTTCAGTCAACAAAGCATCTGGCTTGTGTTCTTGGATTAGAGTGTAATTGTGGTTCTCTTGAGTAATTATGGTATTTGTATTTTCTTTAATTAATTCAGTATAAATGGTATTTGAAATTCTTGTCTTTTGAAGAAGAACCGTGCCAGATGTGTACGTTGAGTCACACTCCCACACACAGAACAGTGATACTTGTGCTTTGGTTTCGTAGGTTTTATAGTTGCTGGGGACTTAATTAATTAATTAATTAATTGTGTTAATGAAAATTTCCATTTCATTCCTTGTTGTTGTTCTATGCAGTCAGATAGCGTAATAATACTAGTCAGGGCCAACCGTTACGAGACTTCGTAAACGGACAGACAGCTACTAAAGCAAAAATTAAAATTGTTTTCATTTCATTTAATTAAGCCCCCATGCAACTGACAGATCAGATGACCTGGGTGGCCAGATAGGGCCGCGACCAGATTGACATCTGCTAACAAGTCTGTCAGGCGTGAGCCGGCCGAAGTGGCCGTGCGGTTAAAGGCGCTGCAGTCTGGAACCGCAAGACCGCTACGGTCGCAGGTTCGAATCCTGCCTCGGGCATGGATGTTTGTGATGTCCTTAGGTTAGTTAGGTTTACCTGGTTCTAAGTTCTAGGGGACTAATAACCTCAGCAGTTGAGTCCCATAGTGCTCAGAGCCATTTTTTTTGTCAGGCGTGAAGATTGGAATCGGATTGATAATGTGGTGGACGTACACTTAATGTACGTGTCACGGGATGTGGTTATATACATACATTCACGTCCAATCATGCCCTCGTCTGGGCCACTTATTTTCCCCACCCTGTGGAAGTAACATCCGGTGTGCTCCAAGGAAATAAGTTGGAACCCTTGCTGCCCATGTTGTGTATTTATCACTTTGCAGACAATATTAATAATTATGTCAGACTTGTCGCAGATGCAAAAGAAAGCTTCACAAGTATACAGTCGGATCTTGATAAAATTTCAAATTGTTGCAAAGACTGGCAACTTGCTTTAAATATTTAGAAATGGTAAACTGCGTTCTTCACGAAACCAAAAAATCGTAGTATCCTATGACTACAGTAACAGCGATTCACAGATCAAATCGGTCAACTCATACAAATACCTGGGTGTAACATTTTCTAGAAATACGGAAGTTTGGAAATTTGTGGTAAGGTCTTAAAAGACCAAACTGCTTAGGTCATCGGTCCCTAAGCTTACACACTGCTTAACCTAAGTTACACGAACTTACGCTAAGGACGACACACACACCCATGCCCGAGGGAGGACTCGAACCTCCGACGGGGGATTCGAGCGGACCGTGACAAGGGGCCCAAGACCGGGCGGCTACCCCACGCGGCTCTAGAAATATGAAATGGAACGACCACAAACGCTTAGTCGTGAGTAACGCATGTGTCAGACGTACTAGCGTAATGCAATCAGTCTACAAAGGAGATTGCTTGTACATTAGTTGGGTCACCCATCCTAGATTACTTCAAAAATGGTTCAAATAGCTCTAAGCACTATCTGAGGTCATCAGTCCCCCAGAGTTAGAACTACTTAAACCTAACTAACCTAAGGACATCACACACATCCACGCCCAATGCAGGATTCGAACCTGCGATCGAAGCAGCCGCGTGGTTCCGGACTCAAGCGCCTAGAACCGCTCGACTACAGCGGCCGGCTCAGGTGTGTGGGATCCACACTAAGTAGCACTAGCAGGGGACATTGATCGCATACAGAGAAGGGCAGCACAAACGGTCACATCTTTGTTTGATTCGTGGAAGAGTGTCACAGAGATGCTGAAAGAACTGAACTGGTAACCACATGAAGATACAAGCAAACTATCCAGAGAAAGTCTGTTTACAGAGCTTCAAGAATCAGCTTGAAATGATGAATCTACAATGTACTGCAACCTCCTGCTTATCATTTCTGTAGGGTTCATAAAGTCAAGAGTAGATTAATTTCTGCGCCCACACAGGCATTTAAACAGTATTCTTCCCACGCTCGATACGCGAATAGAATGGAAACAGGCCTTAATGACTGGTGCAATAGGAAGTACCCTTTACCATCCATTTCACAGTGGTATGCAGACTATGGATGTAGATGTAGATGATTTGCAAGACTGATAATGCGCATCAGGATAGTTGGGAGTTCGTGTTTTGGTTAGTACAACCGTTTGTTCACCTGTTTCATGAATAAAATATAAGTTTTATCCATATTTTGCGGTTGTGGGTATCACTGTGTTCAGTACATGGGGAGTCTGAATAGTAACGACTTCGGCCAACATTTTTTTCGTATTTTACTGAATAATCTGCGTAGTATCTCAAAATGTACAATCAGGTGTGAGCCTCGAGTGGCGTGATGTGCAATTACAGAACGGAAAAATAAACGTCTGTTGGCATCAAAAAAATTTACAGGATTTTTAGGTAAGTTTTTCATTGCTTCTCATCATATTTATCCGTTATTTGCTCCGCGAATTTCGAAACGTAACCTCTGACCATCTCACTGCAGGTATACGCAATGATGAGCCAAAACATTACTACCACCGGCTACCGCGAGGTTATATATTGCCTGGTAGCGCTGAAGGCACGTGACGCGGTAAGCGAAGTACGTGAGCGGAGCAGAGATGGATAGCGAATCATTCTAGCGGCGATTCAGAAATCCACCGACTTAAGCGACTTTGATAAAAGCCAGATTGTTGTGGCCCACTTCCTGGGAGCGAGCACCTCGGGAACAGCGAATCTGATCGGCTGTTCACGCGTTACTGTCGTGAGCATCTACGGAAGGAGGTTGAAGAATGCTGAAACCACGAGTAGGCGACAAGAAGTTGGACGCCGACGGCTCATCACAGAATATAGCGATCTGAAGCTTGCCCGCTGTCTGAAACAGGGAAGTCGGCTATCTGTGACAAATTTGACGACAGAGTACAGTGCTGGCGCAGGCACACGTGTTTTGGAGCACAACGTTCAGCGCACAGTAGAGATGGGCAAACTGAAACACGTAACTGTTTCGAAACAAATGAAACAGTACGATGTAATGTTTCGATACGCTGTTTCGAAACAGTGAAACAGTTTGTGTTTTGTAATCTAATAAATCTACACATTTTATCATCTTGAATGTCTACTGTATAAGTATGTCCACATAAACATAAATGAGGTGCGAGAGCGCTAATCATATCGTAGAAAGTATGAAACTACCACTTGGGCGTCTTGGCAGTTTCGTATTTCCTTCAGCAAATGCGCTGCTTTCGTGTCGTGTGACTTTCATACTTTTCAATTGGCTGAGGACACCCATAGCTGAACACAGAAGAACCACCACGAATGGAACTGGAGGTGGGAGCAAACTGCAGAAACAACGGATATGCTACTATGATTCCCACATTCCGTTAGTATGGGTAATATACCCATCTTGCTAATTACCATGCACACAAAGGGAATCATTGTGGATAATAGGCAGTGACTATAGACTCACAAATAATACCAAATAATTCGAACAAGTAACAAAATATAACAAAAAAAATTGTCTTTCAAGGTGTTTCGAACCGTTACTATAAATTCACCAAGCTTCCCAGCACTTCCCGTTCACCATTACACTATCAGTGATATGTCAAACAGATTGCATGCAATTATACCTACATCAAATTTATGTATATGTCTAATAACTGTCACTCTACGCCCTTTTTTATTCAAAATGTTGTAGGCTTACTTGCGTTTCTTAATATGATTACTGTGGATGACCAGAGAAATGTATGTTATGAAAAAAGTGTAATTTAACTGAATGATTTCCACATATTTATTATTTTGAATGTGAATAGTATACGTTGTTTTATTGTTTGGTTAGTGTTTATAAAGCAGATGTTACGCCATTTCGGAATAGGACAGTCAAATAGAAACGAAGCTTTATTTTCGGATATCTTAAGCTTTATGCTATTGCATGTCAAAAAGATTTCCACACTCTTGAAAGTGTTTCACGAAGTGGTATGTTGTGTTTCAGTACCTGTGCCAAGCCCGAATCTCGTCCGACACAGAGCGGAATGAAACATCACTGTTTCGATACAATTTGTCCGTTCCAAGCACAGGTGGACTGGAACAGCCTCATTTTGAAACAATGATACAGTTTCTGTGCCTGGCTCGAGATCGAATCTGGTCCGATTGTCCGAGACAGGGGCGGAATGAAACACCACTGTTTCGAAACAGTGAACCACAGCCGTTCCGAAACACTGAAACAGTTCCACGAATCGATACACTGTATCGAAACATAGAAACAGTGGCCAAGTCTAGCGCACAGTGTTGAACATGGTGTTCTGCAGCAGAGGACGCGTACGGTTCCCATGTTGACCCAACAACATCGTCGATTATGATTACAGTGGGCACAGGATCATCGAGATTGCACCGCGAATCAGTGGAATCGTGTCGCCTGGTCGGATGAATCCCTTTTATCGTTAAACCAAGTCGATGGTCGTTTCCAGATAGATGTCATCCAGATGAACGGCTGCTCGAAACACGCAGCGCGCCATGGACGCAGGCCAGTGGGAGCAGTAGCATGTTATGGGGACATTAACCCGGGTTTCCATGGGACATTCAGTAGCAGTCGAAGCTGTTGTGGATTGGCAAGAGGGCCAACCCACTAATGTAAGAGGAAGCCGAAAGGCACGCGTTTTAGCTCACGCTGGCTGGCGTGAGGTCTGGAACAGGACAGGGAAGTTAGACTAGAAAAAAAAGGATGTAGCTGGTGGAATACTTAACTTTAATCCATTAATGTTGAACGTAGCTCTTGTCTGTACATTATTGACAATATCAATAGCAACTGATAATGGCGCCTTGCTAGGTCGTAGCAAATGACGTAGCTGAAGGCTATGCTAACTATCGTCTCGGCAAATGAGAGCGTAATTTGTCAGTGAACCATCGCTAGAAAAGTCGGCTGTACAACTGGGGCGAGTGCTAGGAAGTCTCTCTAGACCTGCCGTGTGGCGGCGCTCGGTCTGCAGTCACTGATAGTGGCGACACGCGGGTCCGACGTATACTAACGGACCGCGGCCGATTTAAAGGCTACCACCTAGCAAGTGTGGTGTCTGGCGGTGACACCACAGAAGCACCATGACAGCTGTGGACAATGTGAATGAGCCGTGCTGCTGCTCACGTTGCTGCTGTTGTAGGTTTCCGTCCTCTGTTGGAGGCCAGACTGTATCGTTTATTTGAGTTGGTTGCGGTTGTTTGTCTTCTTCTTGTGTTGAATGGCGCCACTTGATTTCACAAGTGTTGCTTGTCCGCTAGTGGCAGCAGCGGCGTTTTCGATGTGTAGTAACTGTGGCCCTATCTTTGGGGTGACGTGGTTGTTCTTCTGGGTCGTGTGAGTGAGTATTTCGGTTGGGGACTCTGGAGGAGACACGAGTGCAGTACGAGGACACGCCGGGACCGCCGGTGGCACGCGTGCACTGCCGGATGGAAGGGCTGTGGTGACGAGGGTACACGACCTAGTCGTCTAGAAGCCTTAAGTTGAGTGGATTTCAATCCGAGTAGTGAAACTTCCACCATTGTGAAATCTCACGAGTCTCCAGTGACTTTAGTTCGTGTTGCTGCTCACTGTGTCGCCGAGACGAAGAGCAGCGAGTGCTTCGGGAAGGCGGATCTAATTACCTTTCCTCGACTTCTTGTTACAAATTGCTGCATTTTATGTGTCACTGTTTGGTAAGTTCAGCCAGCGGTATTTATCCTGCCTGGTGGACGCTAACGCCCCAGTTACCTGCCCTGGCGGTTAGTGAGTGTAACGGCAGTGTACGTTTCCTCGCCTTGCCGCTGCTGTCCGGTAAGACGTGTAGTTTTGACAGCTTCCTTGATTTGTAGGTCGGTTGGTGTTTCTTCTGCTCTGGTAGTAGTGATTCTTTTCTTCTTTCGTGCGCTCTAAACACAGCATTCTGAGGAAGTAGTGCTGACCGCCTGTTCCGGACTTGGCGTGTTGTTCCATCGTTGCATTTGTTATCGGACGTTAGGTAGCTTCAGCAGATTATCATTAGTCATTCGTAAGACTGCCACTAGTCTGAGTTAGCATCTTGTGAGTGCAACTATTGGGTGCCTTTCTCATCGCTCGCGAAAGTGTTTTTGGCCTGATCTACTCAGGGGTCGATTCCTGGACCAACGTCTATGACGGGCCCTTGCGTTTTATTATTGTGTTATTATTTTATTATTGTATTACTAAGTTATCATCATTTGTCTCACCTGTTTGGTGATCAGTTGCCTGTCTTTTAAATTACTTTTGCTAGTGTATTGCTGTTTGACAGTATGTTTGTTAATTTTTTTTAATAATTGCCATTCTTGGCGTTTAAAGCCTTCAGCCGTGAAACAGTTCTTAATTTATTGCCATTAAGGCCCTCAGCCGTGAATGTTGTTGCTTGTCTTAAAATTCAGATTTGGCAACTGTATTTTTGCAGCGAGCTTTAAGACCTTTGGTCACTTGTCTTTTATATTTTAATAACTGTAATTGTAAGTTGCAGCAAGTTTAATGAATTCTTAATTTATTGCCATTAAGCCCTTCAGCCGTGAGCATGGTTACTTGTTTTAATATGCTAATTTGGTAATTGCTTTTAGCAGTGCGCTTTAGGATCTTTGGTGATTTGTCTTTTATATTTTAATAACGGTAATTGTAAGTTACAAGTTTAAACAATTCTTAATTTATGCCTATTAAGGCTTTCAGCCTTGAAACAATTCTTAAATTATTGCCATTATTTTTATTTGTTGCTGATTTTGAATAAATTGTGTATCATAAGAAATCCAACCAATAGTAGCTGATTACGGCCCCGTCCACAATCGTAACCGAATCCTGCCTTCGTTGACTACCAGGTTTCAGTCAACATTATTAGAGACCATCTGTAGCCCATAATGTTTGATGTCTTCCTCATCTGTGATGACATCTTCCATCTGGATGACTGTCCGTGTCACAAGGCCAGAATCGCACTCCAGTGGTTTGATTAGCATGATAATGAACTTACGTTGATGTCTTGGTCATCAAATTCAGTTTATCTGAATCCAATGAAACCCAACTGGGACGCTATCGGGCGCCAACTCCGACCCCCCAAACGAAACGACCGTAAATTGGGGGAAGTGTGTGACCTGTGTTTGAGCATCTGGTGCCATAAACCTCTGGAAACCATCAACTACTTGTCGAATCCATGGCACGCAGAATCACTGCTGAATGGAGTCCCAGAAGTCTACCAACACTCTTTAAAGGATGTAGTCGTAACGTTTTGTCTCATCAGTGTACATTTCAAATCACTTCACTGAACAGTAATTGTAAATGTCTTTTCTTCTGTCGCTTCACCTGCTCGTGCCTCACCGTCTTTTCCTTGGTCTTCCTACATTTCTCTTGCCTCATGGCTTATGAACCACTGCTAGAATACGAAGTTTTTGTGGCAGTATACGAAGAACATGTTCACTCCATTTTCCTTTGTCTTGTACTGCTTTTTGGTTTACTGGTTTCATCCGTAATATTTGCCTTATTACTTCATTTCTAATTTTGTGTTCCGTAGTATAGCCTTTTACAGATCTTAGAAATTTTATTTCTGATGCTTCTGGTTGCCGTAAGTCTTTATTCGCAGTGTCCAACTTTCTGTCGCTTATAATAAAGTAGGACATTAAAAAATTTAAATTGTGTCTGTTTCCTTCTTTTACTTTTAAGTTTTCAACCTATTGTAACACATATATGCTATTAAGGATTAATTTCTTTCTGTATCTCCAAACCTTGATCATATGATATGTCACGTCCTAAATACTTGAAACGGGCTACCTGTTCTATCGGCTTATTTTTGATGACTGGTTTTGGTCGTACTGAATGAATACCTGAAAAGGCCAATGTTTCAGTTTTTTTTATAGGTAAAATCAGATTGTAGTTTGCTGTTACCTGATTCAGTTTACGTAATGCCATTTGTAATTTATCTTCGCTGTCTTATTTGATAGTTGGTCATCCGTGAGTAACATAGTGTTAACATATTTATGTCTGATGGTGTTGTACCTGTTTTCCATACTCTGAACATGTCATCTATATACATTTTGAATAATTTCGGTGACAAGCTACATCCTTATTCTGCCCCTTGATTTACTTATATTTCAGGTGTTATCTCTGTACCCTTTCAATTGTAATTGTCGTGCTCATATACAGGATGTCCCAGGAGGAATGGTTCATATTCAGGGATATGACAGGAATGATCATTCGAGGCAAAAAAGTCTAGTAAATATGGGCTCTAAGATACATATGTTAAGAGCTATATACGCATCTTTATCTGTGAAACAAATCTCTTCTGCTGCAAACTCTTTGCTTTCCACGTGTTGAGAGGTGGTAATATGGACCAAAACAAAAAAGAAACGTGCAGTAAAGATGGACTCTAAAGTGGATATCTTAAGTGGTATAAGCAATTGTGCATCTCCGCTACTGTCAAACACATCTCTTCTACTGCGTAGTGCTCATAGATCTTATGGTGTGCGTTTTAGAGCCCTAGTTTACTAGACTTATTTGCTTCGAATGATCATTCCTGCCGTATCCCTGAATATTCACTATTCGTCCAGGGACACCGTGCGCGTATGGAGGCTTTTTGCGACTTCGATCAGATGTTTAAGGATTCCTCTTTTCGGGGTTCCGTACGTCAATCGATAAAATCGAAACCCTTATAGAATCACTTTATTCTCCGTATGTCTGTCCATTTGTTAAGACCCCTTTTTCTCAGGAACGGGTAGAGGTATGATGTTGAAACGTATTCAAATTCCTTGTAAGTAAATTCAGTGGAAAGATACAGCCATCTGTGTGACACATTTTATACTCGCAAACCTACTCATCGAAACCTGTAGATGAACTATATATACACACTGAAGAGCCAAAGAAACTGGTACACCTTCCTAATATCGTTTAGGGCCCCCGTAACACGCAGAAGTGCTGCAACACGACGTGGTTGTCTGAAGTAGTGGTGGAGGGAATTAACACCATGAATCCTGCAAAGCTGCCCATAAATCCCTTAAGAGTACGAGGGGGTGGAGGACTCTTCTGAACAGCACGTTACAAGGCATCCCACATATGCTGGATAATGTTCATGTGTGGGGAATTTGATGGCCAGTGAAGTGTTTAAACTCAAAAGGGTGTTCCTGGAGCCACTCTCTAGCAACTCTGGACGTGTGGGGTGTCGCATTGTCCTGCTGGAATTGCTCAAGTCCGTCGGAATGCACAATGGACATGAATGGATGCAGGTGACCTGACAGGATGCTTACGTACGTGTCACCTGTCAGAGTCGTATGTAGATGTATCAGGGGTCCGACATTATTCCAACTGCAGACGCTCCACACCATTACAGATCCTCCACCAGCTTGAACAGTCCCCTGCTGACAGGCAGGGTCCATGGGTTCATGAGGTTGTGTCCATCCCCGTACACGTCCATCCTTTCAATACAGTTTGAAATGAGACTCGTTTCCAGTCATCAACAGTCCAATATCGGTGTTGACAGACCCAGGCGAGGCGTGAAGCTTTGTGCCGTGCATTCATTAAGGGTACACGAGTGGGTGATCGGCTCCGAAAGCCCATACCGATGGTGTTTCGTTGAATGATTCGCACGCTGACACTTGTTGATGGCCCACACTGAAATCTGCAGCAGTTTGCGGAAGAGCTGCACTTCTGTCACGTTGAAAAATTCTCTTGAGTCGTCGTTGGTCTCATTCTTGCAGGATCTTTTTGCAGCTACAGCGATGTCGGAGATTTGATGTTTTACCGGATTCCTGATATTCACAGTACATTCATGAAATGGTCGTACGGGAAAATCCCCATTTCATCGGTACCTCGGAGATAATAATTTTATCTTGGAACTCTTCCATTTGGTCCGTGTTTGCATAGAAAAGCAACAATATCAGAAACTGAGTCCTCCTTGATGCAAAACACCTTGTTATTCGTTTATTTCCAAACTAGTTTCGGCGACAAATATCACCATCATCAGTGTTTTTTTTTAATATAAGACATGCAGAAAATACCATGGTTATACAAACACAGTGGCACATTATTACATTTTTACTATTCGTTTTTTGAATATAGTTCTCTACGGATACTTTCATACTACCTTCTTCATTGTATGTTACAGCATATTTTAAGAATTATTGTCGCTGTTGGCGACATATTTTCTGTGCACTTTTTTTCTGTTGCCGTTTTTTTACTGAGCGAGCATCATGTCATCTGCATCTGTGTGAGCGGCTGTTAGTAAACAAAATACTGACATACGAAGTTCACCTTTTAGTATTTTGCTTACTAACAGCCGCTCACACAGTTGCAGATGACGTGATGTTCGCTGAGTAAACAAACGGTAACAGAAGAAAAGCGCACAGAAAATATGTCGCTAACTAGAGACAATAATTCTTAAAACATACTGTAACATACAATAAATAAGGTAGTATGAAAGTATCCATAGAAAACTATTTTTCTAAAAATGAAGAGTAAAAATGTAGTAATGTACCACTGTGTTTGTATAACCATGCTATTTTCTGCGTGTTTTAGATAAAAAAAAACACTGATGGTGGTGATATTTGTCGCCGGAACTAGTTTGGGAGAATAAAGAAATAAACCAATAATGAGGTGTTTTACATCAAGGCGGACTCAATTTCTGATATTGTTGTGCCTCGGAGATGATGTGTCCTGTGGCTCGCGCGCCGGCTACAACACCACGTTCAAACTCACTTAAATCTTGATAACCTGTCATTGTAGCAGCAGTAACCGATCTAACAATTGCGCCAGACACTTGTCTTGTATAAGCGTTGCCGACCGCAGCGTCGTATTCTGCCAGTTTACACATCTCTGTATTTGAACGCGCTTCAGTGTACATAATTACGAGTCCTACTCGCAATTGCCCACCCGTTTATTTCCACCATTGCCCATAGCTTGTCTCTGTGCGATCTGGCAAATGCTTTTTCATAATGCAGAAATACAGTGTATTAAAACGATTTGTGGACCAACAGGGTCCGAGACACATCGAGTGAGTCAACAAAACGCGAAAGAATTATGAGTGAAGACTTTATTATTCCTACTTCCTGTGTAAAAAATAAGTAGCGTTGCAAAATAAAAACGGTGAAGTTCGTATGTCAGTATTTTGTTTAATATTAGCCGCTCACACAGATGCAGATGACATGATACTCGCTGAGTAAAAAAACAGCAACAGAAAAAAAGCGCACAGGAAATATGTCGCAAACACCGACAATAATTCTTAAAACATGCTGTAACATACAATGAAGAAGTTAGCATGAAAGTATCCGTAGAAAACTATATTTACAAAAACGAATAGTAAAAATGTGATAATGTGCCACAATGTTTGTATAACCATGCTATTTTCTGCATGTCTTAGATTAAAAAAACCCAGTGATGATGGTGATATTTGTCGCCGAAACTAGTTTGGAAGAATAAAGAAATAAACGAATAAGAAGGTGTTTTGCATCAAGGCGGACTCAATTTCTGATATTGTTGTACCTCGGAGATGTATCCCATGGCTCGCAAGCCGGCTACAACACCACGTTCAAACTCACTTAAATCTTGATAACCTGTCATTGTAGCAGCAGTAACCGATCTAACAATTGTGCCAGACACTTGTATGGGCGTTGCCGACCGCAGCGTCGTAGGTTGCCTGTTTACACATCTCTGTATTTGAATGCGCGTGCCTATACCAGTGTCTTTGGTGCTTCAGTGCACAGGGTAGCATTCATCTCACGCTAGGTGAGGAGAACCCTACGTCATAATGACGTAACGCTACGTCATCGTGACGTAAATAACCTAAATCGACTAAATGAGTACGTATATCGACATTTGCAGTTGTACCGATAACGTCAAAGCTAAATGTAAATACATGTGTACAAACGAAGTGGCAGGAGTTGTGTGATATGCTCAACCCAGCTGAATGAATTGTTAAATGTAATACCTACAAATTTGCGATGTTATTGTGTATTTCATGAACATAATTAATGCCTGAGCGAAGGAGCCATAACGAAATCAAAAATAAAGCTTGTCATTATTTTTAAATCCGATGAATCGTGCATAAATCGTGTGGACAAAAAGTGAAGTAATTAATTATTAAGCTGCAATCAAAAGAATGTGGGATCTTATTGTGTGTTTCGTGAACGTAACGAATATCTGAATGAAGGAATCATGACCATAACGAAAGTTAAAAAAGTGTCTAGTCATGTTTCCAATCCGATTAATATTGAATAAATCATGTGGATAAAAACGTGAAATAGGAAGAAATTAAAGTGTTTCGTATTTTTATAAAATCCAATGACTCGTACATAATTCATGTGAGCATTATCTTCACAACCACTTCAGTTTCTCAGTTTAACAATTCCGAATGTTGCTAGAAACATTAAACCGTCTAGTTCCATTTAATTTTGCCTTCGTGTTGTAAATCAACTAAGAAAGATAGTGCAATCTTTCAGACTATCTTCATGGATGTGCTCGAAAGTTCTCTCATCTCCGTTAGAGCCCATGTTCAGAACGACGTGCACGCTAGCAACACCGGACAGTAAGACAATGAAAGCACATAAACATATAACAATGCAGATTCGAGACGCACACAACAGTCAATATATACAGAATGCACACTACAGTCGATAGGACAACTCGTGAAACTCATGATGACGCGTGCCTACGTCACTATGACGTAGGGCTCTCCTCACCTAGCGTGAGATGAATGCTACCCCAGTGCTCGCACTTGCCCACCATTGCACATAGGTTGTCTGTGTGCAATCTGCCACATGCTTTTTCATAAACCAGAAATGCAGCGTATTAAAACGATTTGTGGAACAACAGGGTCCGAGACACATCGAGTGAGTCAACAAAACGCGAAAGAATTGTGAGTGAAGGCTTTATTATTCCTACTTCCTGTGTAAAAAATAAGTAGCGTTGCAAGACGTCCACAGGGGAGTTGGCGTAGTGCTTTTATTGTAGAGAGCTACGCGACCGCAGTGTTTAAGAGCGGCCGCTTTTCCTCCCGTTCCGCAGGGATGGAATTATATTCATTAGCCGCATTCATCGGCACGCTGTAGATCACGGCGGGACGGTTAGGTTTATTACGCGCAGTTGTTAATAGGAGCGCGGCGGCAGCGCCATCAGTAGAGCGGCGCGGGCCGCCGGCTAATCCGGGCGGGTTACGCCGTCCCGTCCTCTGCAGGGAGGGGGGGCCAGCCACTTGTGTGGTCCCGGCGCGTCGTGGGTGGTCCGGGAATGACAGGCCGGGGTGGGGGGCAGAGCCGTCACTTGGCGCCCCACGCCGGCCGGCCGGCCGCCTCGTCGGATTTCCGCCTGGCCCTGCCGCCACGTGGGTGGTCCCCGGCCTGCCGGCTTCTTCATTATCGCGGGGTCCCGCCGCCGCCGCCGCCGCCGCAGCCAGGTACCGGCCCAGCTCTGGGAGGGCGTGGCCGCCACGCAGCGCGTGGCCCGCGCGACGGCAGAGTGCGAACGCGACAATGAAGCGCCGCGGCACGGGGCGACACGCGCGCCGCCCTGCTCCGTACCGGAAAACGGACCACCCGCACTCGCCGCGTAAGCGCAGGCAATTGTCCACTTCCTTGGACACCACGCTAATATCGTGTCAACTGGCGGTTCATGCACAAGAGTTGGACAAAAATGAGGGAACTCCGCTATAAATGCATTCTTGAACAGACACTGAGATGACAAAAATCGTGGGTTGTGAAAACACACTTGACCTCTTAACAACAAATAATTCTGAACTAAGAATCAGCATCAAAACGGGTATTGGGATTAGTGAACACAGTGTCGTCGTTGCGAGACTGAATATTGTAACCCACAAGTCCTCCAAAAATAAACGAAAAATATTCATAAAAGCAGATAGAAATTCACCTGACGCCTTTCTGACAGACAATCTCCACCCTTTCCACATGAACAATGGAAGTGTCGGCCAGATGTGGCTTGAATTCAAAGAAATAGTATCGGCGGCGATTGAGAGATTTATACCAAATAAAGTAACAAACGACGGAGTTGATCCTTCTTGACATACAAAACGAGTCAAAACACTGTTTCAGAAACGACGAGAAAAACGTGCCAAATTTTAACTACTTGGGATCTTGGTTTACCACGGACAACAACATAAGAATGGACATAAAGGAAATAATAGCAGTGGGAATGAATTCCCTCAGAGAGACGCTTGGCTCTAAATCAATCTCAGAGAACACTAAGATGAAAATCTACGACACAGTGATTGTCCCAGCAGTGCACGGTTCAGAAACATCGAGCATGACTAAGAGAGAAAGGGAAAAACTATTAATGGTTCAAAATGGTTCAAATTGCTCTGAGCACTATGGGACTCAACTGCTGAGGTCATAAGTCCCCTAGAACTTAGAACTACTTAAACCTAACTAACCTAAGGACAACACACACATCCATGCCCGAGGCAGGATTCGAACCTGCGACCGTAGCGGTCGCGCGGTTCCAGACTGTAGCGCCAGAACCGCTCGGCCACCAGAGGCCGGCAAAAACTATTAATGTGTGTGTGTGAAATCTTATGGGACTTAACTGCTAAGGTCAGTCCCTAAGCTTACACACTACTTAACCTAAAGGACAAACACACACACCCATGCCCGAGGGAGGACTCCAACCTCCGCCGCTACCAGAAAAACTATTAATATTTGAAAGAAGAGTAATGAGGAAGATATGGGGAACAGTTTTAAATAACGGAGAATGGAGGAGGAGGAAAAACGAGGAAATCTGCCTTCTCATGCGACAGCCAACTCTCTTACAGAAGAAAAAGTCAAATGGCTCTGAGCACTATGGGACTTAACATCTGAGGTCATCAGTCCCTTAGAACTTAGACCTACTTAAACCTAACTAACCTAAGCACACCACATACACCGATGCCCGAGGTAGGATTCGAACCTGCGACCGTAGCGGTCGCTCGGTTCTAGACTGAATCCTACAGAAGAGAAAGAGCAAAAGAATATATTGGGTGGGCCTTGTAGCTCGTATGCCAGATGTAATACAGGCGAAAGTGGCACAAGCGGGGAAACTAAACACCAAACGCAGCATTGGACGACCAAGGCAGCGGTGGATGGACGACCTGGCGAAGGACCTAGCAGCCCTGGGAATTGAAGACATCTGGAGGAACCGGGCACGAAACAGGAAGGAATGGAGGCAGTTTGTGGAAGCAGCGCGTGGTCTGCAGGGCCTCTGATCGCTGAATATCTATCTATCTAAATTGAAACGGACGCAAAATCTCCAAGATTGGCGATCTCTTACAGAAGCTCGAAATTCAGCGCGGACTTTGATGTGTGATGCCTACAATAGTTTCCACATCGAAACTTCGTCTCGAAACCTGGCAGAAAATCCAAAGAGATTCTGGTCATACGTGAAGTGTGCTAGCGGCTAGGCACGATCAGTGCCTTCTCTGCGCGATAGCAATGGAGTAGTGGAGCAACATAAATCACTTAAAAAAAGCAAGTCTTCCGGTTCAGACTGTATACCAATTAGATTCCTTTCAGACTGTGCTGATACAATAGTTCCATACTTTAACAATCATATACAACCGTTCGCTCTACGAAAGATCAGTACCCAAAGACTGGAAAGTTGCACAGGTCACACCAATATTCAAGAAGGGTAATAGGAGTAATTCACAAAATTAAAGGTCCATAACAATAGCGTTGATATGCATTAGGATTTTAGAACATACAGTATATTGTATTCGAACATAATCCTTCACCGCGAAGAGAACGGTCTATTGACACACAGTCAACACGGATTTAACATCGTTCTTGTGGAAAACAACTAGCTCTTAACTCACAGGAAGTGTTGAGTGCTATTGAGAAGGGATTTCAAATTGATTCCGTAATCATAGATTTCCAAAAGGCTTTTAACACTGTACTACACAAGCGGCTTGTAGTGAAATTGCGTGCTTATGCAATATCGTCTTGGTTATGAAACTGTTTTCGTGATTTCCTATCAGGGAGATCACAGTCCGTAGTAAATGACAGAACAGCATTGAATACAACAGAAGTGATTTCTGGCGTTCCCCAAGGTGCTGTTGTAGTCCCTTTGCTGTTCCTTAACTATATAAAGGATTTAGGAGACAATCTGAGCAGCCGTCTGAGGTTGTTTGCAGACGACGCTGTCGTTTATCGACTATTAAAGTCATCAGAAGATCAAAACAAATTGCAAAACGATTTAGAAGAGATGTCTGTATGGTGCGAAAATTGGCGATTGACCCTGAATAACGAAAGGTGTGAGGACATCCACATGAGTGCTAAAACAAAGCTCGGTTACACGATAACTCAATCAAATCTAAGGGCCATAAATTCAACTGAACACCTAGCAACTAAATTACGAACAACTTAAATTGGAAGGAACACGTTGAAAATGTTGCGGGGAAGGAAATTGTAACAGATCTATTGAAGAGAATGCTCAAACTACGCTTGTCCGCCCTCCTTTAGAAACCTGCTGCGCGGTGTGGGATCCTTACCAGGTAGGATTGACGGAATACATCGAGAAAGTTCAAAGACCGGTAGCACGTTTTGTATTGTCGCGCAGTAGGGGAGAGAGTGTCACTGAAATGATACAGGATTTGGGATGGACATAATTAAAACAAAGGCGTTTTTCGTTGCGGCGGAATCTTCTCACGAACTTTCAGTCACCAACATTCTCCGCCGATTGCGAAAATATTTTGTTGAACCGACTTACATAGTGAGAAACGATCACCATAATAAAATAAAGGAAATCAGAGCTCACACCGAAAGATATACGTGTTCGTTATCTCCGCGCGCTGTACGAGATTGGAATAATAGAGAATTATTGTGAAGATGGTTCGAATAACCCTCAGCCGGGCACTTAAATGTGATTTGCAGAGTATCCATGTAGATGCAGATGTAGATGAGTTACTTCTTAAGGGTCCTTCTGCACGACTGACTTGCTCGTCTCAATTGACTACTCCAGACAAGTGCGTCTACTGCAGCGCCCCTAGAGTTTTATTCCCGTAGTGAGTCTCGTCTGTTTTGAGCGGTCATTTTCGTATACACGTCAGCGCCAGAATTTACGGTGTTGTCAGAGCTGTCTGCTGTGCAGTTTGTCATCTGACTGCTGACTGTGACATTATGACGAACTATCCTTTTCACGGAAAAATCGAAATTTGTAACAAAATGTAAAACAAGAAATGAAAATAGAGTTTATTGACTGAAGCAGAATTCATATTGGAAGTTCTTGTCAAATGTCGTGTAATAAATTGTTCACACCCCTAATGACTGAAAGAACAGGAATTGTGTCATCCAAACATTTAAGAACATGTACTTTTATTTGGTCGAGAAAATATATAGGCTTACTTGCAGACAAATCACACAACATGTAGGACGCAATAAGTATTGCCTTTTAGCCTTATTCTTTTTCTCTTGTTTTCTTTTATTTTACTCGTCCAATAATTTTGATTTTTTCACTGTTGAAATAATTGTCATTGAACATGTTTGTCAATTTACGTTCTTATTATGCGTAGCGTAGTTTTTTTTCTCTGTAAACCGTAA